>NC_135233.1:743756674-744381674 GCF_051348905.1 Ranitomeya variabilis
TGGAGCAGCGTGTGTGAGCTGAGGCTGCTTCAGAGAGGACTTTTTGTGCTGATAGCTGAAAGAGAGACTAACTGTGTCCTGATATAGCTGCAAGAGAGCCATGAACATACAGAGAAAGGGATTTACAGTTTCCAGGAGCATCCCTAGGATCCAGAAGCAAGGAGAAGACCACGTTTCACAGAGCTGACAGAAAGCCGTGTGCACCACCATATTAGACTGCTGGGGGCCCCCCTGAGACAGGACCTGATTCTCCAACATCACCGTCAGTCTGTTCCTGTTTGGTGCACCTGTTAGGGCCTAGTGTAGGCTTCAATAGTCAGTACATGGGAGCCGTGTGGCCTGCTTAGTAAAGGCCAGGGAGGTTATACGTAGAGTAGCATCCTCACTTGTTTATTGTTTACATTTGCTTGTTAGACATATTTTGAGTCTGTAAGAGTTGGAGCACCGTGCTGTTTTACGGAAAAGTTAAAGTTCATAACTCTTGTAAATTGTCTGTTGCCATTGTTTACCCCTGTTTTCATCTTCCTCATTCTCTTCATTCCTTGCCTTCCAATAAATCTACCCTTTGTTGTTTGCACCTCATCTTGTGTACAGTAGTCTTCCTGCACTGTGGTGGTCCCCGGCCATCGCTTCATATGTTCGCAGAAAGGTTTGTTGATCATATTCGAACCCCATTGAATTCAATGTGGAGCAAAACCAAACGCATATACAACTCCTTAAAGGGAGTGGGGCAAAAAGCTTCCCAAACAGCTGAAAATAGGGGCAGACACCAGGAAAAGTAGCTTCAATTGACCAAGTTTAAAAATAGTATAACTGTGCATCATGGATGCATGGGTCAGGGCTTGGACCAGAATTTTTAGCTGAAACATTGATCAGTAATAGGTGAATGAGTGTCATGTGCAGGCCTGGTGCTCTAAGAGCTCTGCTAAATTCAGGCAACATACATGAAAGAGAATCAACTTGGAGTCCAAACATTTCCAAAAATGATGGGTAGACAGCAGGGACAGTGGCATCAATTTACCCAAAGTAGAAATTTGATAAGGTCACAGCAGCAATCAGCCATGTGCCATGCATGAGGTATCAGGGTCTGGACCAGCATTTAGAGCTTTGAATTGAAGTTTAAATTAAGACATGGTGGGTGAGGGACCGGTGTAAGCCATCTTTGCTGAGAGCCCTAATAGCTCATGCAACAGCTGAAATTGGATTTGTATTCAGCCATAGTCCGGTGGCAAAAATATCAGCTTGGTAGAAAACAAATGTCCTAAAAATTTAAAGATTATAATACATGTAGCTGACTGAAAGTAAGTTCAGGCCTGCCGGTCTGGGAGCCGTACTGGTACAGGCAACATACTGTACATGACATGAAGGAGGCCCACCAGACAGAGACCCAAGTTTGAGTCTCCACATTTCAAAAAATTATTGTCACACACCACTAAAGTGGCATAAATTTTTCTTTGTTGTAATAAGGCCCCCGCAATTGGGATACCCTACATTAATGGCCCTCATTTTGCCTTCTTGTAATAATTTCCCATTATGCTTCCTTATAATAATGCCCCTAATTTTGTCTCTTTATAGTAATAACATTGTTCCCATTGTGCCTGGCAAGGAATAAAAATAAATTAATACTTATGTTACCCAGCTCCCATGCCAAGAATTGATGCTTTCCTCCACTCAGAGGTAGATCTGAGTGTCATCAGCATACAAGTGGTACTGGAAGCCATGGGACTTTATGAGTTGTCCTAGGCCAAGGGTATATATGGAAAAAAGTAGGGAGCCCAGGACAGAGCCTTGAGGGCACCAACAGAGAGAGGATGGGATGAGGAGGTAGTGTGGGAGTGGGAAACGCCAAAAGTGCGGTCAGAAAGGTATGAGGCAATCCAGGTCAGGGATGGGATACACCCTCGTGTACTGCAGGAATTAAGTACAGTCATTGATAGACCATTATTTTTAATCTTTAAAGACTCCATAATAACAGGGTCTGTACCACAGGACTGGCGTATAGCAAATGTGGTGCTAATATTCAAAAAGGGGACAAAAACTGAACTCGGTAATTATAGGCCAGTAAGCTTAACCTCTACTGTGGGTAAAATCCTGGAGGGTTTTCTAAGAGATGCTATACTGGAGTATCTGAAGAGGAATAACGTCATGACCCAGTATCAGCACGGGTTTACTAGGGACCATTCATGTCAGACTAATTTGATCAGCTTCTATTAAGAGGTAAGTTCCGGACTGGACAAAGGGAACCCAGTGGATGTAGTGTATATGGACTTTTCAATAGCTTTTGATATGGTGCCACACAAAAAGTTGATACATAAAATGATAATAATGGGGATAGGGGAAAATATGTTGAGAGCTGACTCAGGGATAGGAAACAAAGGGTGGTTATTAATGGAGCAAAATCGGACTGGGTCGCGGTTAGCAGTGGGGTACCACAGGGGTCAGTATTGGGCCCTCTTCTTTTTAACATATTTATTAATGACCTTGTAGGGGGCATTCAGAGTAGAATTTCAATATTTGCAGATGACACTAAACTCTGAGGGTAATCAATACAGGGGAGGACAATTTTATATTACAGGATGATTTATGTAAACTAGAAGCTTGGGCTGATAAATGGCAAATGAGCTTTAATGGGGATAAATGTAAGGTCATGCACTTGGGTAGAAGTAATAAGATATATAACTATGTGCTTAATTCTAAAACTCTGGGCAAAACCGTCAATGAAATAGACCTGGGTGTATGGGTGTATGGGTGGATGACAAACTCATATTCAGTGGCCAGTGTCAGGCAGCTGCTACAAAGGCTAATAAAATAATGGGATGCATTAAAAGAGGCATAGATTCTCATGAGGAGAACATGATTTTACCTCTATACAAGTCAAGTCACTAGTTTGACCACACAGAATACTGTGCACAGTTCTGGTCTCCGGTGTATAAGAAAGACATAGCTGAACTAGAGCGGGTGCAGAGAAGAGTGACCAAGGTTATTAGAGGACTGGGGGGTCTGCAATACCAAGATAGGTTAAGGGATGATCTTATTTTAATGTATAAATATATGAGGGGACAGTACAAAGACCTTTCTGATGATCTTTTTAATCATAGAACTGAGATAGGGACAAGGGTGTATCCTCTAAATCTGGAGGAAAAAAGGTTTAAGCATAATAAAAGATGCGGGTTCTTTACTGTGAGAGCAATGAGACAATGGAACTCTCTGCCGTATGATGTTGTAATGAGTGATTCATTACTTAAATTTAAGAGGGGACTGGATACCTTTCTGGAAAAGTATAATCTTACAGGGTATATACACTAGATTCCTTGATAGGGCGTTGATCCAGGGAACTAGTCTGATTGCCGTATGTGGAGTCGGGAAGGAATTTTTTTCCCCCCCAATGTGGAGCTTACTCTTTGCCACATGGGTTTTTTTTGCCTTCCTCTGGATCAACATGTTAGAGTATGTTAGGTTAGGCTATGGGTTGAACTAGATGGACTTAAAGTCTTCCTTCAACCTTAATAACTATGTAACTAAAGGTCTGTGATGCCAATGGAAGAGAGAATCTGTAGCAGTAGGCAGTGGTTGACTGTGTCAAAGGCAGAGGACAGGTTGAGAGGGAGAAGGTTGGAGAACTGTCTGTTAGCTTTGGCTGGGAGTAAGTCATTAGTAATTTTGGTCAGGGCAGTTTCGAAAGAGTGGTGAGGGCGGAAGTCAGATTGGAGGTTGTCAAGGAGAGAGTTAGATGAGAGCTGGGAGGAAAGTTGAGCATGGACATGCTGCTCAAGGAGTTTTGAAGCAAACGGGAGCAGTGATATGGGGCGATAGCTGGGCATAGCAGTTGGGTCAAGGTTTGTTTTTTTGAGGATGGGTTTGATGGTGGCATGTTTGAAGTCAGAGGGGAAGGTAACAAAAGCTAGTGATAGGTTGAAGAGATGGGTTAGGGCTGGAATAAGCATGTTAGTGAGGTTGGGGAGCAGGTGGGAAGGGATGGGGTCAAGTGCACAGGTGGTGAGATGTGATTTGGAAAGGAGGTGAGTAAGCTCTCTTTCAGTGATGTTGGAGAGGGATGTTATTAGGGAAGGGCAGAGGTCTGGTATATGGAGTGGTTAGGGTGGAACAGTAAGGGTTTGCCTTGTTTGGTTGATCTTGTTTTTGAAGTAGGTGGCAAAGTCCTCTGAAGAGATGAGGGGAGTTGGAGGTGGCAATGGTGGGTGGAGGAGAGAGTTAAATGTGCTTAACAGTTGTTTTGGGTTGTATGATAATGACGATACAAGGTTTGTGAAATAGGTCTGTTTAGCAGAGGTGAAGGCTAATTTGAAGGCAAGTGTAGCTTGTTTGAAAGCAGTGAAGTGGTCTGGCAGGTGTGTTTTCTTCCAACGCCGCTCTGTGACCCTGGATGATTGTCAAAGTTTTTTGGTGAGATTGTTGCACCAGGGTTGCCTATTGATTCGCTGCACTTTGCCATGTATGAGAGTGGCGACTGAGTCTATGGCTCATGTGAAGGTGGCATTATAGAAAGCAGTGGTGCTGTCCGTGTCATGGAGTGAAGATATGGATGACAGGTAGAAGAGAGTCTGAGAGTCTGTGAATGTCTAGGTGTGTGAGGTTTTTACAAGGATGTGGTAGTGGCTGGATGTGCGGGGCGGGTGAGGAGGGCAAAGATGAGAAGGTTATAAACATAAGGATGAATGACCTCGGGGAGATCAAAACATCCAACACCGTGGACACACCATCACATGTTTCTCAATGCAGTGATCCAGAACACTGCCCCCATCCCTAAAGGGAAATATGCAAATGCATGTAGAAAAGCTGCAGAGACACCATCACGTGTTTCTCAACGCAAGCAATGAATAGCCAGGTCTTTCACCGGGAAGGAACAACCACGGGAAGGGCAGCATCCAAGAAAGGAAAACCACCTATGCCAAAACATGGTATCCATCCACAGACAGCTGTTTCGGGGTATTTGCCCCTCATCAGTGTGGAGTAGGAAACTGGCTATTAGGATGTTTTGATCTCCCCGAGGTCAATCATCCTTATGTTTATAGTCTTTCACTAGACACTGCTCCTAATAGCCAGTTTCCTACCCCACACTGATGAGGGGCCAATACCCCGAAACAGCTGTCTGTGGATGGATACCATGTTTTGGCATAGGTGGTTTTCCTTTCTTGGATGCTGCCCTTCTCGTGGTTGTTCCTTCCCGGTGAAAGACCTGGATATTCATTGCTTGCGTTGAGAAACACTTGGTGTCTCCACGGCTTTTCTACATGAAAGATGAGAAGGTGACATGGTGGACAGATAGCTGGAAGGGAGAGGTTGTGAGATTAGATATGGAACAGAGATGGGTGAAGATGAGGTCTAGTGTATGTCCGTCTGTGTGGGTAGCTGTGGAGGACCACTGAATAAGTCTAAAGGATGAAGTAAGGGACAGGAATTGGGAGGCTGCTGGCTGGCGTGTGTCAGTAGGCATATTAAAGTCACCCATGATGATGGTGAGGACGTCAGAAGAGAGGAAGTAAAGAAGCCAGGTGGAGAATTGGTCAATGAAGGCAGTGGCTTAGCACGGTGGTCAATATATGACAGCCATTTGGAGATTAGAGGGAGAGTAGATACGGACAGAGTGAACCTCGAAAGAATGGAGGATAAGGGAGGGGGTTGGATGTTGGATAGGGTTGAAGGAGCAATTTTTAGAAAGAAGGAAACCCACTCCTCCACCGTGTCTGTTGCCAGAACCAGGAGTGTGGGTAAATTGGAGGCCATCGTAACTCAGAGCAGCAGAGAGGCCAGGTCAGGGGGCGTCAGCCAGGTCTCAGTGAGGGCCAGGAAGAAAAGGTTGCGGTATGAAAAAAGATTGTGGATTACGTAGAGCTTGTTGCAGATGGAGCGGGCATTCCAAAGTGCCCAAGAGAGAGGAAGCAGGGGGGGTAGGGGTCATTGGCACAGATTTTAAGTCTGAGAGATTGCGGTAGTTTCTCTTAGTGTGAGAATGATAGGGGTGAGGATCAGTGGGATATATGAGGTGGGGGGCAGGATTGTGGGATATGTCACCAGCAGTGAGAAGGAACAGAGAGAGGGAAAGCAGGTGGGTGAAGGAGAGTGATAGGCTTATATTATATTTTAGTAGGAGAGGTTAAGGAGCAGGTCTGCAGATGAAGCGAGGTGGGGGGGTAAGAGAGAGGGGGAGATAGTTATTTGGTTCGAGGGTGCAGGGGCTTGGGGATAGCGAAGGAGAGTGGGGATTAGTGAAGCAAAAATGGTGAGGGCAAATATGAGCATGGTTAAAGAGCAGGGGAAGAAAAGAAAGGCAAGCAAAATTAGGAGACAGTGACTATTCTTACCTTCTGACCCATTTCTGGACTATTTCTGATATATTTCTGATGTTACACTTTAAAGATCTGACCAAGGTCATATCTGACTTGCTCCATTCAACTTATACCATTCAAATGTCCATAAATTGAAGCCAGGTAAGAGTGAGAGGGGGGAGGAGGGAGGAGCGGGAGGACAGTTCACAGCAGGGAGCAATTAACAGATTGCAGTTAATAGAACATTTGATCAGCATCAAAGCTGAAGAAAGACAGAATAAGATGGAAGGATAGGGCTAGGTGTGAGGAGCATGGATATATCAGTATGCATTCAGTAGATTTTAAGTATGATACATAGAAGTCAGGGAAAAAGCAGCAGCATACCAGTTAGAGCAGAGGAAGAGGAGTACATGGGATTCTGGGGTGCAGTGGGTATTCTGGATTAAGAGATAGCTCAGACACACCAGTTCCTTATGTGACGCTGACCTTTTACAGAAACAGTTTGTGATCTGATGGAACATTGATTTGATAGCTCTTGGCTCTTCTACAGCTGTACTTAGTGCACAGATACTGTTAAAAGTGTTGCAGCCCATTATGGTATTGCCCATCTACCATTTGCCAGAATTGCCAGATGACTAGTTCCTCTCAGATAATCAGACCCATATACTGTGCATTAGACCTTACTGTAACTCTACATGTGTTCAATTCTAGCCCCTTACAACACCTGACAAACAGTCTAGATACAAAATATGTAATTGTGTTTTACTATACATCACAAATAATACTTTAGTCTTTTTGGAAGTCAGAGGGCAGGTGGACCCCCTCTAACAGCATGACTAGGGTGTGAATGCTAATTTTGAACTACTTGAGTCCCAAATTCTAAATACACCACTAGATGGAAACTTTCAGATCTCCAAATTCTATAATCCTTCAGATATAAGGTTAATATCTAGAATAATACAGTTCTAATGTTGTCTACTCCATTTACCGTATATACTCAAGTATAAGCCGACCCGAGTATAAGCCGACCCCCCTAATTTTGCCACAAAAAACTGGGAAAACTTATTGACTCAAGTATAAGCCTAGGGTGGAAAATGCAGCAGCTACCGGTGAATTTCAAAATTAAAAATAGATGCTCCATACCATTCATTATGGCCCCATAGATGCTCCATATAAAGCTGTGCCACATATAATGCTCTGCACCGTTCATTATGGCCCCATAGATGCTCGACATAAAGCTGTGCCATATACAATGCTCTGCACCGTTCATTATGGCCCCATAGATGCTCCACATAAAGCTGTGCCATATATAATGCTCTGCACCTTTGATTATGGCCCCATAGATAGCTGTGCCATATACAATGCTCTGCACCTTTGATTATGGCCCCATAGATAGCTGTGCTATATACAATGCTCTGCACCTTTGATTATGGCCCCATAGATAGCTGTGCTATATATTACCTCTGCACCTTTGATTATGGCCCCATAGATAGCTGTGCCATATATAATGCTCTGCACCTTTGATTATGGCCCCATAGATAGCTGTGCTATATACTACCTCTGCACCTTTGATTATGGCCCCATAGATAGCTGTGCCATATATAATGCTCTGCACCTTTGATTATGGCCCCATAGATAGCTGTGCCATATACAATTCTCTGCACCTTTGATCTTTGATTATGGCCCCATAGATGCTCCACATAAAGCTGTGCCTTATATATAGTGCTCTGCACCGTTGCCCCATAGATACTCCACATAAATCTGTGCCATTGCTGCTGCTGCTGCTGCAATAAAAAAAACAAATGCTTATACAGGTACTATACAGATAATCAGGTTTTAAATACATCAGATAGGGATTGCATACATTAGTTAGGACTGCTCTATAAGGGTATACCTTGGCGATTTGGTGGAGCAGCTTAGTATACATTTTTTTGCAAAAAAACGTATCAACTAAATACCCTGTTTTCTTTACATCTTTTGACTAGCACTTGCTTATTACTGTGATTTTTTTACAACAGAGTATTTTTGACCTCACTGTGCTTTTTTGTGTCTTCAAGTTTTCTGGTGGTGTGAACAGGTTCCTACAGACTTGTTCAGTGTGCAAGTAGCCCATGTGTTTCTGGTTCTATAATTGTTCTCTTGTTTCTACAAGACTGGGGAGTCCACCACTCCTCTGTGGGTCATTTGCATTTAAGCTGTTCCATCCTGCATGTCCACATGTATATTTTTTTCTCTCTGAACCCTGCTTATACAGGTACTATACAGATAATCAGGTTTTAAATACATCAGATAGGGATTGCATACATTAGTTAGGACTGCTCTATAAGGGTATACCTTGGCGATTTGGTGGAGCAGCTTAGTATACATTTTTTTGCAAAAAAACGTATCAACTAAATACCCTGTTTTCTTTACATCTTTTGACTAGCACTTGCTTATTACTGTGATTTTTTTACAACAGAGTATTTTTGACCTCACTGTGCTTTTTTGTGTCTTCAAGTTTTCTGGTGGTGTGAACAGGTTCCTACAGACTTGTTCAGTGTGCAAGTAGCCCATGTGTTTCTGGTTCTATAATTGTTCTCTTGTTTCTACAAGACTGGGGAGTCCACCACTCCTCTGTGGATCATTTGCATTTAAGCTGTTCCATCCTGCATGTCCACATGTATATTTTTTTCTCTCTGAACCCTGCTTATACAGGTACTATACAGATAATCAGGTTTTAAATACATCAGATAGGGATTGCATACATTAGTTAGGACTGCTCTATAAGGGTATACCTTGGCGATTTGGTGGAGCAGCTTAGTATACATTTTTTTGCAAAAAAACGTATCAACTAAATACCCTGTTTTCTTTACATCTTTTGACTAGCACTTGCTTATTACTGTGATTTTTTTACAACAGAGTATTTTTGACCTCACTGTGCTTTTTTGTGTCTTCAAGTTTTCTGGTGGTGTGAACAGGTTCCTACAGACTTGTTCAGTGTGCAAGTAGCCCATGTGTTTCTGGTTCAATAAAAAAAACAAAACACATACTCACCTCTCTTGCTTGCAGCTCCTCAGCGTCCCGTCCCGGCGTCTCTCTGCACTGACTGATCAGGCAGAGGGCGGCGCGCACACTATATGCGTCATCGCGCCCTGTGACCTGCACAGTCAGAACAAGAGGACGCGAAGACTGAGCGGCGCCCGGCGGGTGGAACGAGGGAAGGTAAATATGTAATACTTACCTGCTCCCGGCGTCCCTGGCTCCTTCCCCCGGACAGCTGGTCTTCGGTGCCGCAGCCTCTTCCTCTGTCAGCGGTCACCGGCACCGCTGATTAGAGAAATGAATTATGCGGCTCCGCCCCTATGGGAGATGGAGCAGCCTATTCATTTCTCTAATGAGGGGTCCCATGTGACCGCTGAACAGGGGAAGAGCTGCGGCACCGAAGACCGTGGGACGGGCAGGGGGAGCGCCAGGAGCCCCGGAAGCAGGTAAGTATGTCTCAGCGCCCTCTCCCCCACACCCACCGACCGTGACTCGAGTATAAGCCGAGGGGGCACTTTCAGCCCAAAAATTTGGGCTGAAAATCTCGGCTTATACTCGAGTATATACGGTACTTAAAGTGAGGCTACTGTGAGAAAATGTACTTTTCTCTTCATGGGAGCCACTGGCTTTCAGTCATAGAGGTGTGTCATAGATGTAGTTTGATACTTATAATTGCTGTGCATTGACATAGCTGTGGGCCAGTAGAAATGTACACAAGTAGTAAAATGGAAGTTCCAACATCCGCAGTAGAAGAGCATCTCAAAATACAGTATATCTTATTAGATGTCTTTTAAAAATGTTCAATAACAGCATAGCAGATGGATTCTCATGAAAAACATGACCTAAGCATTTCAATCTTGGAGTTTTTTAGCACAGCATAACTTAAATCTCCAGGTTTGAAAGGCGTTGGTAATGTGTTTCATGAAAATGTATCTAGTTTATATTTATTGAAAATTTTTAAGATTTGTCTAATAAAATGAATTTTTAGCTGTTTTATACTGCATTTTTATATTGTTGGAACTTTTAGTTTTATTTTGATAATGTCAAAATTTATCCAACAGACCATAATGCTACCTATGGTATGACACTAATTACTTGTGGATTCATCAGAAGTTTTTTGCTTCAATTGCTGAGGAGTACCCTATTTTACCAAAAACAACATGGGAATACAGTCAAAAACAAGGGGGTATCTTATGAAAAATTAAGGATATTTGACATATAATGACTATATTTCAATTGTATTAATGGTAGAATATGTTTGTGGTAAATGTTCATATGATCATTAAAAGTTTATATCAGTAAATAAATTACCAAATTTCCCCACTAACTTTTAAAGTAGACCAATTGCTTGTCCATTTAACGTGTTCCATAGGGTGTGTTAGGCGTATATGCAATATTCAGTTAACATAGTAAACATAAAACTTGCCAAAGTACACAGAACATGAGTGACTGTTTAACAATAGTGCACAGCAGTCCAGCAAGCTTTTCTGGTACACCAGTTCCTTAGTATTTTAGTGATTAATCTTATCAATGATAAGAGTATCATCTTTGCTTGACAGTCACAGTTTATCTTTTCTGTAAAAGCATTTTCTCTTTTGGAAAATTGACAAGGAGTACATCCCTTGCAGCTAATGGCTGTTATCACTCCAGTTTCACAGATGATAGATTTTCTTCTAAACACCCTCAAGGGTGATCTTTGCTGTCAGTATCCACCTTCCTGTCATCTTCTGAATTTGGATATGTCTGGGGGAATTATTCTGGTGTTGCAATGAAAATGGCTGAAGACTTTTGCAGACAATTCCGTTTCCTCTTCAAAACATTGACTGCTGACAAAATTAAATATTGTTCTTTAAGTATATAAAAATAGCTGATTCAATTAAATTAAATTATAATCATTCCATCTTTAAGATGAAGCAAAAAATTTAATCAATTATTTTAGAGGAAAATCTAAAACAAAATTAAAGTATTTTAGTTTTTACATTCAGAATAACACACTTTAGTATGGAAAATTCATATATTCAAGCAAATAAAAACTTTTGGTGATTCAGTTCTTGCAAATCCAGCAAACAAAATGGTGCCGACTGCAATTTTGCTGAAATATGAGGACCAGGAAAGAGTTAAAAAAAGATTAATGCTTCTACTCATTTCTCTTCAGACTTTGCAAGACCTGTCCTTCTGCCACCTCTCCCAGTGCATTCCTCTGCAAGGTTCCATCTGGCCACTTATATCTTTCAGCGTGCCATGTGCAACATCTTATCTGTGGAGCAGTTCTTCTGGCACCAAGTAGGCATATCCAAGGTAATTGTTCTCAAAACAAGTGGATAGAAATTTGAATGACATTCATCATAAGAAAAAGATTTATGTGTAAACGCCGTAATGAGATAGTCTTTCCAAAATGTAAATTAGTGAACTTTGAGAAAAAACTCATCGGTAGAGATGGACAATAAAGTTTGGGGTCCGTATCGAACACCTAGTGTTCGGGCACGGACCACGATCACGAACTTCTCCAGGAAGTCTGTGTTACTGTTTGGGTGTGGCAGCCTGAACATCAGGTATTTCCCACATTATGACAGCACGAGAGGCATCGGTGGATAGATCACTACCGCTGGTGAGAGAACTGTGGTTCCCACCCTGTCAGATGACAGTGTGAGCCATTAGCTGTGGTCTGACAGCATGGGAACCTCAGCGCTCTGACCAGTGGTAATGATCGCCATTAGATCATTAGCATCCACGCTAGACTCCAGATTAGCCACACTAGCTCAGGTATTTCAGTTGGAAAAACTGCTATCTCAAGAGACTAGAACATGGTGGGATCATAACTCCCATAAAAAATATTTGGAAAAGGACATGGTACGCAGGGTCTCCATTTAAAAAAGGTGCCTACATATGTTTTTTCAGATGATTTTTATGACAAGTGGAACTGCATTCTATCTAAATGCTCTTTAAGTTTAATGGAACTGATTGTGTCATATGAGGAAACCCATCTAAATATCCTCAAAGAGAAGATAGACAAGGTCAATATGGAGCTAAATAAAATTAACACTGCATCTGATTTTAAATCATCTATGAAAAATATCTCAAATAATATTAAAACACTAGAAGAAAGTATTATCAAGACCAAGAAAAACAAGTTATCCAGGGACACCATGGATTATACGAATGATCATGTATATACCTGGAGGAAAACTTTTCAAGACACTCACAAAAAGTCTATCCTGAGAAATCCAGCAAATCAATTTCCAGCTGGTCAGAAACAAAACAGAACAGTGTATTTTTCTTCAATTGAGTCTAATAGCTCCGAATATGACACGGATCATTCTACACATTCCACATCCAGGGATACACGGGAAAATCACAAATTCTCTGTTATGGCAAAAAACGCAATGGATGTAGGAGAAGAGGATGAAGAAAGGTTAAATCATCAACGAAGGTGGTATCCTACAAGGCACAAAAAGCATTAAAATACTCTATCTTGATCTTGTCACCTACAATACTTTTGAATGAACAAATGGACGTGTTATCTAAAGGACTCAATTTTGTTCACAGTTAAAATTCAATCTTTTACAAACTATCAAAGATGTAAACATATTTACCAGGCTATTAACTGTCAAAAGGCCATTTTTTACAGTGGATCAATAACAGAACCAACTACACTTTTATCACCACGCCCCAGCAACAATTTCTACAACATCGTTATTTCATGAACAAGTTGCCATCAGTACTCTTATTTTCTCTCCAGGATCCTGTTTTTGTTTTGATCCTTGTTCAATCAAGGATGATGATATCAGAATTTCTACACAGAATTCCTCATATTATCCTTTGAAATCGAGGACTCCTAGTTTTGATGTTTTTCAATCATTAGTGGAAAGAGATTTGAAAATACTGGATGCTGAAATCAAACAGTCTCATTTTTACAACAACTTATCAGCGAATCAACACAATGCCATTAAAGACATACAAAATAATGCTAATATAGTGGTGATTGTCTCTCATAGTTGTCAAAAAACGATTACCTTTGCTGGAACTGCAGGTTTCTGTTCCCCAATCTATTTCAGGGTAGTTGAAGTCCCCCATAATAATGACTTCTCCTTGAGTCGCAGCTTCATCTATTTGCTTTATGAGGATATTCTCCATTGCTTTCATTATTTTTGGAGATTTATAACAAACTCCTATCAGTAATTTATTATTTTTTCCCCTTCCCCTTATCTCCACCCACAGGGATTCTACATTTTCATTAAATTCACCTATATTATCACGCCGGATGGGTTTTAAGGACGATTTTACATACAGACACACTCCTCCCCCTCGCTTATCTGTATGGTCATTTCTGAAAAGGCTATAGCCCTGCAAGTTAACAGCCCAGTCATGGCTCTCATCCAGCCATGTTTCAGATATCCCCACCATGTCATAATTATGCTCCAACAACATTAATTCTAATTCATCCATTTTGTTGGCAAGGCTTCTGGCATTAGCATACATGCACTTGATGTTCCTCTCTGTACCTCTATTCTTTCTTAAATTATTAACTGTTCTAACCCCACCCCCCATGCCACCGCCACCCCCAACTTCCTTATTTGTGCCCAGGTCTTTATCTGCCCTATCTTCCCCTCCTATAAATTGAATACCCTCCCCCAATCCCTAGTTTAAACACTCCTCCAACCTTCTAGCCATTTTCTCCCCCAGCACAGCTGCACCTTCCCCATTGAGGTGCAGCCTGTCCCTAGCATAGAGCCTGTAGCCCACTGAGAAGTTGGCCCAGTTCTGCAGGAACCCAAACCCCTCCTTCCCACACCAATTCTTGAGCCACTCATTAACCTCCCTAATCTCCCGTTGCCTCTCTGGCGTGGCACGTGGTACAGGAAGTATTTCGGAAAATACCACGTTGGAGGTCCTTGCTTTCAGCTTGCAGCCAATTCCCTGAAATCATCTTTAAGGACCTTCCACCTACCTCTAACTTTGTCATATGTGCCAATGTGCACCATGACCGCTGGGTCCTCACCAGCCCCTCCCAGTAATCTGTCAACCCGATCAGTGATGTGTCGGACTCAAGCGCCAGGTAGGCAGCACACCGTTTGACGATCCCTGTCTTTGTGACAGATTGCCCTATCTGTTCCCCTAATAATCAAGTCCACCACTACCAGCACCTGTCTGGCCTGTACGGCTCTCCTATTTCCCTCCTTACTGTAGCAGTCAGTCCTCTGGCTTTCAGAGGACATGCCTGGCTGCAGCAGTGCTACCCCTATACTGGCACCCCCCTCATCTGCCAACTTAGCAAACTTATTGGGGTGTGCCAGATCAGGACTAGCCTCCCTGGCATTCTTCCCTCTACCCCGCTTTCTGAATGTCACCCAGCTAGTTACTTCACTGTCCTGCAGCTTTAGTTCCACTGATGTTGATAGTTCTGACATAAATTCAGAATAATCTATGAGTGACTATACTGGAGACTCTTTACCTCAGAATGGACATTTATCATATTACAGCTAAGAACTAAGGAAAAAGAAAAAGTTAAAAAAACCAAATAGACGAGGTGGCAGAAAACATAAGAGGAAGATACCCAAGGAGAAGCTGCAGACAAAGAATGTGAAATTAAATGAATGTAACATTTTTAACTTGTCATCATACATTATTACTGCAGCACAACTGCCTGTGTTATCTACAGGTTTGAGCTGATTACTCTTTTTTCTTGCATAAAGTAGCAGGGGATAAATGGCCTTTTACAGGATCAAGAAGCCCTAGGTCATTAGTTTAATTTGTTTAATTAAAGATTTTACCTGTCCTACTAGTTCACAGAAGCAGATTTTGTGCTATTTAGGATATAAAGAAATGTAATATTATTCTAATGACTAAAAACAAATGTAGGACCACAAAAACAGCAACAAAAAAACAGAAATAAAAAAGCTATCAAAATCTGATCACAGTTTCGAAATTTGGACTCAATGTTAAAACTGAAAGCATTTTTTTTATTTAATGTAATCCTTAAGCACTTACAAATGTTAGCTTCCATTTTTGCCTTGCTAAATCTGCCTATAACTAGGTGAAAAATCAGTTATGATATCTTAAAAGAGTAGTCATTTTCTAATTATGTAGTCAGTACATAACCTTCAGGGATGTTAAAAATCATTAATAATTTCTTATTGCTCAAAATGACAAAATCATTAATTAGGTAATATGCAACATACTAAGGAAATGTTTTCCTATTTTACAACTCATGTACAGTATATTACAAATCTTTCAATGGTTACATTTTGCAAAATTATTTATATAATGTTAACCCTGAATTCATCTTATCAATACATCTGTTAGCATCTCCTTTTGGATCAAATACAATACTTGACATGAAAATGAAAGTTTTCAGATAAAAACGCATTTAATAGAGATAACCTATGTTATTTATTGTACAAACAAAAGTTATCATCTAAGTCATTTTAAAAAAGACTATTTTTCTTACTGCTTAGGGCAAGGGTAAAATAATATGTACACAATTTAAACGAAAAACTTAAAATAAATAAAATCATGTGCTTTATCACTAAAAAATAACCTTGTAAAGAGTGACTGAAGATAACTAGGAACAACAAACATTTATTTCAACATCAAGTAATTACAACACTTTTACTAATTTGTAGTTGGCGAAAGAGTAAAATTGTTGACATTATGCAATCGATAAGAACCTACATTTCCAATTGAATTGCCTCAAAAAAAAACAACAAAATATGTGACATTTTAAACAACAAAGCTCACACACCATCGTGAAATGTATTGTGTATGCATGCATTAACCAGCAAAAGTTTCCTTCATAAAGTCTGTCTCTCTAATTCAATAAAGCCAATGGATTGGGAAAAATACGGATTCATTTGAATAGCTTTCTTACCCATTGCTCACTGACTTTAATTAAAATAATGCATTTATTTACTTGCCTGTTTATTATATGATCCCTTTCTACTCGAATCAAGGGCCCAAATGAAATATATAAAAATATGACAAAACTATAACATGTTAAACAAATAAATTAAGCAACAATTGTAAGTTGAATGAAACCTCAAATGTATTCCTGTTGTTCATTTGGTTTGATATCCATACTAATTTTGCAAACAACAAAAAAGATAAATCAAGATAAGTAACACAATTAACATAACATTTTCTAAAACACATCAAAAGTGATCAGAAAAATAAAGTTTTTCTCATCCCTCTACTTCATCATTTAAAAAGAAAAAAGAGTGAACATTAAACTTTATTAAAGATTATTTTTTCAAACTTCACTTTGTTATGGACTATCTGTTCTTGAAAATTGGTTTTTCTGTACTTTTCAAGGAATTCAAAATTGTGAGACTAACTCCATAACCCGATTTCAAAGCCCTCATTATATTTTGTGATTACATTTTCCATTGCCTTAACAGTCTTTAGTGAAATGTGATGTCCATTCCACATGATTTATAGTGGTGTACTTCACTTTATAGTTAATAATACTCAATGTGACAAGTGAAAATAATTTTTCTCTTAAATTACTTGAGTATTGCAATATTTCATATATACAAGGTAAATAGTACCGTACATTGAATTTTTATTGCACTAAATGTTTAATATAGCAAGGGGATAAAACCTATATTCTATAGAAAAGAAAGATCTTGAAATGTTAAAATTGGCTCACTCCGTACATTATATAGCTGAAATGAAAATTGACATTCAAAATCTACAACATGCACATGCAATAGTTTGTATATTTTTCCAATAAATCTATAAATTTAAGTATTTAGAGGCAAAAAATGGAGTAGTGGATTATTTTAACTTTTTTCAGTATTCATTAAAGATGAATAAATCCAATTTGTGATTCATTTTTGGAAATGCGCTGAATCTGACGAATTTGATCAATTTGCAATTCAATTCTCAAAAATTAAATTCCCAAATATGCCTTTACAGACCATTACATCAGCCAGAGAAGGCTCACATGATCTTTTGCATAACAAAAAAAATGGGTGCGCAGCCTACATATGACCACAGGGTGCTTTATCATGTATAACAAGTAAACAACACAGAAAAGAAAAAGAAATACAATATTAATGCGCACATCTAAAATCTGACAAATGTTATTAATATAAAATCCTTAAAAACTATAAAATGTAAATACAAAAACCTGAACCACATCAAAAAAGAGGCAAAATAGGGACAATTTCTCATGGTCAGAATTGCATAAACTGCGTGATGCAGTATCATGATCTGATATAATCACCTATAGCAGCAATGTATAAAATGTACACACAAAAGTACACACCATGCTCTAATTGCAAACAGGGAGTTAAAAAACAACCAGTCTATTAATATCAGCACTTCTGAACATTCAGAAAAAACAATAAAATAAATGCAAGAAAAAGTAGTCTATGTGAACATATAAAAATATATAATTTTATTAGAGGACAAAAACATGATAAAAACAAGGGAAAACATTAAAAATGAGAGAGTGACAATGAGTACAACACCACTTATGGAGTTTATAGTAGCATAGAAGGTTAGCCAATAGCCACATCACTAGCCTAGTGAATAATGTAAAATGACCCAAAGCAAGATCATTACTAAAGTATCAAATGTAAAAAAATACCAAACTTTAATAAAAAATAGGTGTTAAGGCAAAAGTATGTAAGGGAATACAGATACACTGGGATCAAACATAATCTAAAACCACCAGAAGAACTGTCCGTGAGTCACATAAACAAAATAGGTCAAAAAGGTCTTTTTACAATATATTTAATGGGTTCAATCCAAACCAAAGTAGAATCACATGCCCCCTTAGATGAAAACGCAAAACAAGCATTGTGGTTCTTCCCCTCACACCCACACATTGGATAAGTATGTTGGTTATTTATGCTTGTGCTACCACTTTCATATGTGGTCAATTATTCCTTCCAATAATTTTGTTGTGGTGTGCGACTTGTACCCTAGACAAATTAGGCAGTGCTGTAGAGCTTCCAGCTTCTGACTGATGTGGATGTGTTCTGAGATAGCAAATCGGAGATAGAGGATGAGGAAGAGCAGGAGCGGGAGTTGGAACTGGTGTAGGATGTGGAGGAAACCCTGATAAAATTAGGGCCAGCAATCCTTGGTGTCGGTAGCACATGTGCCATGTCAGAGTGGGACTCAGTCCTAGCCTCCACAATGTTCACCCAGTGTGCCATCAGGGAAATGTATCATCCCGGGTCACAAGTTCTTGTCCACATGTCGGTTATAAAGTACAGTAAAGTTCGGAGTCTGTACTGAACACCTACTTTTCGGGCACGGACACTGAACAAGGACTTCACCAGGAAGTAAGTGTTTTACTGTTCAGGTTCAGCCCCCCGAACACCAGGTGTTTGTTGTGCTGTCATGTGCATGACAGCATGGCAAACAACGCTTCTGATCGGCGGTAAAATCATCACCACTGGTTAGACAGCCGCGGTTCCCATGCTGCCAAATGACAGTGTAAGCCTGCAGCTATGAACGGAGGTATGAAGAAAAAGTGAGAAAAAGTGAGAAAAAGTCTCACTATGCAGAGACGAGTTCACCGGAGTTCAAATTTACCGCAGTGAAATTCTCCCGGTGAACTGCGGTGAACTCGCCTCTGCACCATGAGACTTTTTCTTACTATGCTATTGGTGATCTCACTGAGGTTATCGCAATGCATTTGCCCAGCTGACGCAGCCTCAGTGACCTGCAGTAACCTCAATGACGTCACCGATGGTCACTGATGCTGTGCTCGCAGCAGCTCATTCATCAGTGGTTGTCAGCCTGGACGTTCGCTTCTTGGCACCGCCCAGGGTGAAAACTATTTATCTCCCTGACATGGATTACGGCGTGGGAAATAACAATAGACAGATGAGGGATATTTTTCTTATGATTTTCCCACCAATCAGAAACGTTGTTTCCAGTGCTGTCATGCACATGACAACATGGCAAACACTGAATATTCAGGCCCCCCATTCAAGTGAATGGGGTCTGGGTTAAAGTTCAAGTACTGTTCTGGTACTCAAACCCAAACTTTTTGAAACTATTCAGTTGAACCCCCGGAAATGAACATCCAGGTGTCCGCCCATCTGCAGTTAAGTGTACAATCCCAGTAACTGCATTTTGTAAGGGCACGGGTGATGTTCCTGGACACATGCTGGTACAAGGCAGAGATTCCACACAGGGAGAAATGGTGGCAGCAGGGGACTGAGCATTGAGTGATGGCTGCTGCTATGAGTTGGCAGAATTCTTCCATGTCTACAAGTCTTAATGTGGGTGATTGGGAACTTTTCTTTTGATTTCCAAGGACTGGGGTAGGGACAGTTAAACGCCATGCTAGGACAAGTTTTTGGAAGTGCTTGATGATGGTGCCTCAGAATGTGCAAGGACAAGGCCGTGCAGGAGGCATCTGCGCCAGTCATGGACAGGGGATTGGGAAGCACCTAACACAGGGGAAAAGGCAGTGGTGTCGTCCATTGGCACCAATTATGGATCCAGGTGTTTGGGCCACAGAGTCAGAGGCTTGGATGACATATGCCTGATCATGCTGGTAATGCTTGGGCTCTTAGTGGTCAGGCACCTGCCGATCTTGGCTTTTCACTGGTTGAAAATTACCATTTTATTTGTCTCAGAACTTTCTTTAAAAAAAGTCTCAGACTGGGAAACACCTAATTGTTAGATGGAGAAATTCACGAGTGTCAGTGCTCTGTGGAACAGTTGCCTGCCATCTCCCTCTAGTCACCCTACTGCCTCTTCCTGCCTGTTTTAGTGCTACCAGTACCTCCACCTCAGCACTGCTGGCCTTGCTCTGCATGCCAGCTTCCCAGGTTGGGTCAGTGACTTTGTCATCCACCACATCATCTTCTATCTCCACACCCTGGTCCTACTGACTTGGTGACTTAACTGTGTCTCATCATGATCTTCCTTCTTAGACAAAATTTGCCATTCCCCACTGTCATCTTCTTGTGACCATCGCTGTTCATCACTAAACAAAATCTCCTCCCGTCCCTCTTGAAACGTGCAGGGTGAAAGACCACAATCAAGAAATTACATTATAAAGAGCTTCTTGGAGTGTCCTAGTGTGGAATCACTGATCTCCTTGGGCTCAACATGGTTGAACGAAAGAGGATCATGGTGAGGATGACATAATCCAGACTGCTTGCTGGTGAGACTGAACCGTGTGGAAGACTGGGTGGTACTTGCAAGCATGCTGGAAGAATTATCAGCTATCCTACTGGCCACATGTTTGCACTGGTGTGGTATCAGAAGTGATGCCCCATGCCTACCTGCAAAGTGGTAGGGGAAACTATATGTCATGGATGTGAATGCTACTTGTGCTCCAGCATCAGGCGTAGTCGCGCCTGTTCCATGTCCTCGGCATCTGCGTGCCTTACACACCTTACGCATTTTCTAATTGATAGTTCTCTGGAAATCAAGTTTGTTTGTAATTAAAAAAAGTGGTTACCTGCAGCAGGCAAAGTATTTTTTTGGAGTTTAATACCACTGTAAAGTAACACAAAGCACATAAAACTGTATGTATGACTAATTGAATCCTCAAAAAATGTTTTAACTTTTTGGGGAGTTTATATACCATCAAAATGTAACTGTCATTATTTTTATTATTATTATTTATTTATATAGCACAATTAATTCCATGGTGCTGTACATGAGAAAATGGGTTACATACAGGGTTATAGATATCGTTTACAGTAAACAAATTTACAATGACAGATTGGTACAGAGGGAGTGGACCCTGTCCTTGTGGACTTACATTCTACAGGATGATCCATTACACAGGTCTACAAAAAATATTTTTGAAATCATAGCAGGTGACTTTGTACTTTTCAGAATCATCTTTTTATTCTGATTTCATGCAAATTGTCTCTTCAGAGAGGAAGAGGATTAGAACTCTAGTGCCACCTATTGGAAGTAGCAATCCTAACAGTCAATGTCTACACTTTAACGAGCCTTGTACATGACTTAGGATAATAGCCAAACCAGAATCTCAATATGCAGACACTGTGTTTCGTGGTACTGCCTCTCGTCAGTGCAAAGTGGAGATCTGGTTTGGCTGAGTGAGAGACATCTGGCTGGGATCCAAGAAGTATCGTTAGTCCTTGCGGAGAGTGACATGTTAAGCATGTCGAGGTGAGGAGACTTAAAGACGCAATGCTCCTCTGGGAAATATGAAAATTGTCTCTTCAGAGAGGAAGAGGACTAGAACTCTAGTGCCACCTATTGGAAGTAGCAATCCTAACAGTCAATGTTGACCCTTTAACGAGCCTTGTCACATGACTTAGGATAAAAGCCAAACCAGAATCTCAATTTGCAGACACTGTGTTTCAGGGTACTACCCCTCGTCAGTGCAAAGTGGAGTGAAATTCAAATTAAAAAAAATAAATGTAGGGTTGAGGGGAACAAACAATCTAAAAAAAAATCTATTTTATCTGCTCATTCTGGTCTTGTGACATGTATTTCATTTTTGTCTTTATTTTGTCCCTCAATATTGACAAAGAAAAAAAAACATGAACATAAAAATGACAACTCTATATAAAAAAAAGCAATATTTATTAAAATATCTAAAAGTAAAAATATTTAGAATTGAGAGTCCTCAGTGGTTGATACTAGTGTTGAGCGATACCGTCCGATACTTGAAAGTATCGGTATCGGAAAGTATCGGCCGATACCGGCAAAGTATCGGATCCAATCCGATACCGATACCCGATACCAATACAAGTCAATGGGACTCAAGTATCGGACGGTATCCCTGATGGTTCCCAGGGTCTGAAGGAGAGGAAACTCTCCTTCAGGCCCTGGGATCCATATTAATGTGTAAAAGAAAGAATTAAAATAAAAAATATTGCTATACTCACCTCTCCGACGCAGCCTGGACCTCACCGAGGGAACCGGCAGCGTTCTTTGCTTAAAATTTGCGCGTTTACTTCCTTACGTGAAGTCCCGGCTTGTGATTGGTCGCGTGCCGCCCATGTGGCCGCGACGCGACCAATCACAGCAAGCCGTGACGTAATTTCAGGTCCTTCAGGATTTTAAAATTACGTTCTGGCTTGTGATTGGTCGCGTAGCGGTCACATGGGCGACGCGACCAATCATAAGCCGTGACGTCACGGGAGGCTGGACACGGCTTGCTGTGATTGGTCGCGTCGCGGCCACATGGGCGGCACGCGACCAATCACAAGCCGGGACTTCACGTAAGGGAGTAAACGCGCGAATTTTAAGCAAAGAACGCTGCCGGTTCCCTCGGTGAGGTCCAGGCTGCGTCGGAGAGGTGAGTATAGCAATATTTTTTTATTTTAATTCTCTCTTTTACACATTATTACATTAATGTTGTTTCGATACCGATACCCGATACCACAAAAGTATCGGATCTCGGTATCGGAATTCCGATACCCGCAAGTATCGGCCGATACCCGATACTTGCGGTATCGGAATGCTCAACACTAGTTGATACCTTTTAATGGCTAAGTAAAAAGATGGTAACAAATTGCAAGCTTTCGAGACTGCACAGGTCCCTTCATCAGGCATAGACTAATAGAAATTCTGAAGAATCAAAAGTAAAAAAAACTTTAGATGCCCTACATGGAATGAGACTTCACAAAATAACATATTATTTGTTTCAGATTATGTTAAATGTAATTATTTACAATTCTGAAAAGCATAACCATAGACCTAAATGGAACTTAAAAAAAAATCCCAGAAAATTCATTATAAACATAGGAGAAAGAAGACAGTAGTATTTACCGGCCTTGGAAATAAAAACTAATGCACAAACAGGAGGTAGGAGTCTCCTTTACCCCTTAGGGTACTTTCACACATTCAGTATTAGGTAGCGCTTTGGACACAACACATGTGCGCTATGTTCAAAGCGCTGACGGCTTTTAAACGCAGGTGATTCCACATGTGTTCATCTAACCGTGCGGAATTGCTGAGTCTAATACATTGTAATGGTGTATGCAGTGTCCAACCCACAGCGTTTACTGACCATGGGAACCTTCCCGTAGCCAATTTTTACAATGCTGACCAGTGTCAATTTATAAGGTTATAGCTCTGGAATGCTTCAACAGATCCCACAGATTCTGAGATAGTTTTTTTTGTGACATATTGTACTTTATAACAGTTGTAAAATTTCTGTGATATGACTTGCATTTATTTGTGAAAAAATGGAAATTTGGCAAAAATTTAGAAAATGTTGCAATTTTCAATTTTTTTTCATTTTTATGCCCCTAAGACTGGAGTCACACACAACGTATAAAAAATCAGTCCCTTTTACACTGACGAGAATCGCAGAAATGTTCCCTGAACAGTGATCTGTATGTCATCCGTGTGCAATGCGAGGATGCGATTTTCTCGCATGTAAGCATCTGTGTGACATCCGTATGGCATCCATATGGCGAGATTTTGTGGCCAACTTGCAAAATGGACATATAATGGATCCATGGCCTCAAATATCCGTGAAAACATATATATATATATATATATATATATATATATATATATATATATATATATGTAGTAAGATAGCACTTACTGAGTGTGTTGGGGGACACTCGCTTGGCAATGGGATAAACTTAGACAGGCACGGTTTTTCTCATCAAAACAGTCTATTTGGTTTATTTACACGTCTTAAACTACTTGAGGCCATGATGTATATATCACAGGCTAACACATACTCCACAGCACTTCATAGTGAACGGTTTTAAATCACAGACACTAAACATGCTGGACCTTTTTTTGTCCATTTGCCATGGGTGACCACATGCCGCACAGTTCATTAGTTCATGGAACACAATAAGTACCAACAGTCTGTGGAGGTACCTTATGGGAGCTCCTGCTCCACCCGCTGACTCCTTGTCAGTTCTCTCTCTCCCAGGGAACTGCCGAACTGGGATCACTATCCCAGACAACGCCTTGCTCACCAGGTCACCTGACAGTCCAGATCCTCAGATGGGCTTTAGCTCCTCCAATGCAGGGCCGTTGCATACTCTCCATACATGGCCTTTCCATGCTCTCTTCAAGGCGTCCATCCCCACCTGGGACTGTCCAACACACATGCCACTGCATGTGCTGTTCAGGATGTCCGTCCCCACCTGGGACCATCCAACACACAGGCCTCCTTCAGGGATCAGATCCTACTCCCAGAATCTCCCAATGCATAGACCTTTCCATGCACTATTCAGGGATCTGATTCAACTCCCAGGATCTCCCAACACACAAGTCTAACTCAGTGCCAAAGCCCCACCACATTCTATTCAGGGAGATATCACTCCCAACACATAGGTTTCCAGGGCCTTGCACACGGACCATACAGATCCAAACACTCTCCACTATAGAGACCATGTGACTACACTATGGTCACATCATGTAGTTGTAACCACTCCCCTAGATGGGTGGTATGTGTGGTTAGCCAGACCCGTCTAGCCCTCCAGCTAACCCTGCATGTCTCCCTTTACAAACTGTACAAATACTTGTGGGACTACAGGTCCCAGAACAACAACATTACTTCAGGCATACAGCGCAGACTCCCTCTACAACACATACCAGCCATTTACAATCCTGCCGGTCACTGTTTCACCATCATAATCACAGATACACCTCCATGCGCATCCCGAGGAGCACCTACAGCGCTGTAACAGGGGTCACTGCATCACAATATATGTATATACATACCATATATTCTCGAGTATAAGCCGAGATTTTAAGCCCTTTTTTTTAGGCTGAAAGTGCCCCTCTCAGCTTATACTTGATTCATTGTCCCAGGGGGTCGGTGGGGGAGGCAGAGTAGCAGCTGTCACATACTCACCTGCTCCTGGTGTGGTCCCTGCATCTACGATGGTCTCCGTGCGCCGGCAGCTTGTTCCTGTGTTCATCGGTCACGTGGTACCACTCATTAATGTAATGAATATGGATGCGACACCATTCCCATAGGGGTGGAGTGCATACTTATTACTTTAATGAGCAGTACCAGTGATCGCTGAACACCAGAACAAGCTGCCGGTGCCGAGACCATCTGTCAGTGAGAAGCAGGGACCACGGTGAGAGCAGGTGAGTATAACGAGGGAGGGGGAGCATTGCGCGATATTCACCCATCCCAATTCCACTGCCGGGTGCCGCTCTGTCTTCCGCGTCCTCTGGCTGTGACGTTCAGGTCAGAGGGCGCGATGACGTATTTAGTGCGCACCGCCCTCTGCCTGAGCAGTCACTGCAGAGAGCCAGAAGATGGAGCAGCACCCGGCGGTGGAATGGGGACAGGTGAATATCGCAAGTGCCGGGGTCCTGAGCGACGAGAGGCGGGTATGCCATTTATTTTTTAATTGCAGCTGCAGCATATGGGTCATATTACTCTATGGAGCATTTTATGGGCCATAATCAACCTTTATGTAGCATTGTATGGGGCAAATGTTTCTATGGAGCAACTTATGGGGCCATTATTAACCTTTGCGCAGCATTATATGGGGTATATTTTAATATGGAGCATCTTATGGGGCCCATCATAAAATGTATGTAGCATTATATGGGGCTCCTGATTCAATATGGATATTCAAAAACACAACCTACTTATGTCTCAATTAATTTTACTTTTATTAGTATCTATTTTTATTTTTGAAATGTATTAGTAGCTGCTGCATTTCCTACCCTAGGCTTATACTCGAGTCATTAAGTTTTCCCAGTTTTTTTGTGGCAAAATTAAGGGTTTTGACTTATACTCGGGTCGGCTTATACTCGAGTATATACGGTATATATATCTTTATATTTCATACAGAGCTAGATAGCAGAATAGATCATTCATTTGACGGCATTTGTAAATCATTACAGAACCCGATAGGATATGAGACATGGTTTATATACAGTAAACCATTGCATATCCGTTAGTTTTTTATATGTCCCTCATTAAAAATGTTAATAGTGTGTGTGTAAAATTTTGGAGCTGTAGATGTTAAATTCAAGAATTAAATCATGGAGAAAACTTGTGTGGGCTTCCGTGCAATTTTGTCCACCAGAGAGGGAAAGCCAGTGGCTGAGGGCAGATGTTTATAGCCTAGACATGGACCATGGTTATTGGCCCCCTGGCTAAAAACATCTGCCCCCAGCCACCCCAGAAAAGGTGCATCTGTAAGATGCGCCTATTCCGGCACTTAGCCTCTCTCTTCCCACTGCCATGTAGTGGTGGCAAATGGGGTAATAAGGGGTTAATGTCACCTTGCTATTATAAGGTGACATTAAGCCCGGTTGATAATGGAGAGGTGTCAATAAAACACCTATCCATTATTAATCCACTAGTATGAAAGGGCTAAAAAATACACACACATGCAGAATAAAGTATCTTAATGAAATAATTAAAAACACAGGTTTTCCATCTTTATTGCACTCTCAATCCAAGCAAAGCCCTCGTTCTTCTGTAAAAAAATCAAAAATCAAAATGCAAAAATATCCCATAACTGTCCGCCGTACAGTCAAGCCCCACACTGCAATCCTCAAGTGGTTAAATAGTTTACAACCAGGAGCAGTGCTAATGCTACCGCCCTGACTGTAAACCACTGTGTAATGAATGAAAAGCTGCCTGCGCAGCCTCCCTGCCTGACCGGACATGAACTCAATAGCGTGGGAAAGTTTCTGATCATTTTCCCATGCTGTCAGTTCACCACGGGTCAGGCGGGGAGTCTGTGCATGCTCAGTGACGTCAGCGATAGTCACTGAGGCTGTGCAGAGAGCATGGGAAAATTATCAGAAACTTTCCCATGCTGATGAGTTCATCTGTAAAGAATGGAAAATATCTAATAATATATATATATATATATATATATATATATATATATATATATATATATACATTATAATTTTTATCTAACTAAGCGAGTGACAAAGGGCGATTTAATTCACTATTTTTTTTCTTTTGATCACTGTGATAGCATTTATGACAGTGATTAAAAGGAACCAATAGGAAAAACTTCTTATTGTTGCCTTGTTCTGGCTGGCAGATCTTGGTGGTCGCACTACGCATGAACTCACCATTTTTTTTCAAGGAAGATGATGCCGGGCCAGGAGATGGATCAGGAGCATCCATGGATGGCAGAGGTATCAGGTGTTCTCAGGGGGCATCATTTTTTTTCCTCTGACATGTACTGTATATCATGCTAGAAGAGAGAGAAATCATTGTAACATAGGGAAAATTTTTGTGATTATGGACCATTAGCCGAGACCTCAGAAATTGTCCAACAATGGGAGGGCGCTACAGCCTTATTCTCGTTCACCATTTCAAAATGGTGATGAGTAGTGTTGAGCATTCCGATACTGCAAGTATCGGGTATCGGCCGATATTTGCTGTATCGGAATTCCGATACCGAGTTCCGATATTTTTGCGATAACGGAAATTGGAATCGGAAGTGTGCGGTGCGTATGGTTCCCAGGGTCTGGAGGAGAGGAGACTCTCCTTCAGGCCCTGGGATCCATATTCATGTAAAAAACAAATAATAAAAATAAAAAATATTGATATATTCACCCCTCCGGCGGACCCTGGACCTTAGCAATGTAACCGGCAGCCTCCGTTCCTAAGAATGAGTGAGTGTAGGGCCTGCGATGACGTCGCGGCTTGTGATTGGTCGCGTGAGCGGTCACATGAGCGGTCACGCGACCAATCACAAGCCGCGACGTCATCGATGGTCCTTCACTCTGCATTCTTAGGGAACGGAGGCAGACGCTTGGACCGGTGAGAGCCGGGGCCGTCAGAGGGGTGAGTATATCAATATTTTTTATTT
Organism: Ranitomeya variabilis; assembly: GCF_051348905.1. Taxonomy (NCBI): domain Eukaryota; kingdom Metazoa; phylum Chordata; class Amphibia; order Anura; family Dendrobatidae; genus Ranitomeya; species Ranitomeya variabilis. Next base: position 743,784,723 of record NC_135233.1, read on the forward strand.
TTATTCTTTACTTTATACATGAATATGGATCCCAGGGCCTGAAGGAGAGTTTCCTCTCCTTCAGACCCTGAGAACCATTCCGATATTTTGTGTCCCATTGATATGCATTGGTATCGGGTATCGGTATCGGCGAGATCCAATACTTTTTGGGTATCGGCCGATCCAATCCGATACCGATACCTTTGCATATCGGAAGGTATCGCTCAACACTAGTGATGAGGGAACAAGTACCCTTAGCGGCCGCCATTTTAATGCATATTGGAGATCGCTAAGGTGTTAATAAAGATGAAGGTAACACAAGTGCAAAATACTGATGACAAAACTACTCACAACTTGCCAATTCATGGATGGGGTGATTGCCCTGTATTAGAATTGCACACAGATGAAGCTCCCAATAGGGTGCAGGACACACACATATAATTATAATTATGTACAGCCACCCACATCTGCTATTGTTGGCTTATCTTTAGGGCTTGTGCACATAAACATATTTTCGGTCTGAGAGCGATCCAACAAAACATCAGGTCACACTTAGACCAATGTTTTTCTATGGGGCCATGCACATGTCCAATTTTTTCCTCGGACTTAGCTGGTTGGAGGAGAAATCACAGCATGCCTGAGTTTGCTTTGATAGCACTCAGCCATGCAAGTCAACAAGTTCATGTAAAACACTCATTGGACTGCACTCGGATGACATCTGAGTGCAGTCTGATTTCCATGAACTGAAAGAATGGAGGAGATGGAGAAAGTGTTCTCTCCATCTTCTCCTCATCCTAGAGAATGTGATCACACTGTGATCACTTTTTGATCAGAGTTTAATCAGTGTCATTTGCATTATTTGAGATGAGAGAATATACTGTCATGTGACCCTAGCCTAATGGATAGGTCATTAAAGGGAACCTGTCACCTGAATTTGGCGGGACCAGTTTTGGGTCATATGGGCGGGGTTTTTGGGTGTTTGATTCACCCTTTCCTTACCCGCTGGCTGCATGCTGGCTGCATGCTGGCTGCAATATTGGATTGAAGTTCATTCTCTGTCCTCCATAGTACACGCCTGCGTAAGGCAAGATTGCCTTGTGCAGGCATGTACTCCGGAGGACAGAGAATGAACTTCAATCCAATATTGCGGCCAGCATGCAGCCAGCGGGTAAGGAAAGGGTGAATCAAACACCCGAAAACCCCGCCCATATGACCCAAAACTGGTCCCGCCAAATTCAGGTGACAGGTTCCCTTTAATATGTAGAACCTGGAAAACCCTGCTATATTACCAATAAGTGCTTCAATTCTGAATACTCTTTACCTTCTCTATCTCATTTCTTTTTTTCTCTATCCTTCCTTTCAGATCTACACATGTTGCAGATAGTTTTATTGGTGGTCACAGTATCTAAAAATGTCTATGCACAATATATTGCATAGTGTGGAATGTATTATTATCGACATTGGAAGTTCATTGCCAATTATAATATAGTAATCTAAACCTGTAGAGGGAATTTTGGTTTATTGCAAAATATAAGTAAATGCTTGCTCAAAATTGTATTAAGAAATAAATTTGAAAACACCAGAACTGACCTTGTAAAATGTTGGCTTTATGTAGAAAAAAGTAGTTATTTGTTGAATAATTCATTTTAAGAGGCACCAGCTATAGATTCTAAAAACGTGTTGATTTATATAATGACTCCTTTATGATACATCATTGTATCTTGGGTTTTAAATAGTTCCCAGCATCTGATCTTAGAAACTGTTTATAATAGACTTTTTTTTTCTAGGACAATTAAATATCCCCATGTGTAATTTGGTAGAAAGCCTGTAGCACACTTGAGGCAAAATGACAACACCAACCAGCTGGCTTTGTGACAAAAATAAAACATGACAAGATACATATTTTCTCAAAATCCACACTGTCAACAGTCCAGTTTGTCACACGATATGTGCTTCTCGCATTTGGGAAAATAACAAAATCTGCTACAATCTGTATGACGTTCTGCATGAAAATATATCTTTCACATATGCATTAAGTGGGTAATTGTGCCTTTGAATCATGTTTTTCATCCTTCTATTCTTTAGTACTATAGTTATTATATATACAATAAAATATGCATTACTTCTATCCCACTGGGCTTGTGAACAAGTGCCAATGCCTGGAAGCCTATATTGGGCATTCCACTCTATTTTTGTAGTGACATCTATCCTTTGGACAAATGGCAATTTTTTATGTTACTGTTAATGCTATTATGTATTTTTACTTTTAGCAATGTTGAGAAACATAACTCAAAATTACATATTTAACTGTAAAACATTTATATAATCTTATAAGTTTACAATAACTGTGGCAGATGGGCTCACTCGGCTGCAAATGGAGGTAGACATGAAAACACTGTGGCTTTAAGAACTTCATTTGATTTATTGTAGGCAGCATAAACCAAGGTGTAGTAAAGACAATACAGCCCTCTGGGCAAACAGGAAAACAAAACAAAATGGTGGCAGAGCAAACACAGTCCTTCTGTGAGCAGGGTTCCTCCTGCTCATGGCTGGCAGAACACACACTGTTCTGGTTTACAAGTCCCAGCCACAATTTCCTGGAGTGCTTCCTCTCCAGTCCCACACTGAACACTGAAAGCTCTGTCCTTCAGCTATTTAAGCCCAGACCTTGTGACTCCTCCATCGTGTGACAGATCACATGATCTTGACATCACAAAGGTCCTTTCAGGACTCTGCATTGTGGAGATAAGGTGGACCCCCTCCCACCCGCTCTATAGAGGTCCATTAAAACCAGCCCACAACATAACTTTCATTTCATACTCTCAACACGTAGTGTGCTAGAGGAAACTACTCTGGTTTTACATCACTGACGCCATTATGCGCAGTGACATGTATCTCCCCTCTATGACTTCACCAGTGACTCTGTCACATAACCTAGAAGTAACTTATTGACCTACTGAGTCAACATATATAAAATAGTAAAAAACATTTGTTCACAAATACGTAGAGCAGTATTTAATGGTATGCATAGAGGGTACAACATTTAGGGCAAAATTTGTTAGGTTCTGCATTGAACAGCCCTACAATATTTTGTATAGGTAGTATTGTATCTTACTTTTTAAAGAAGCATTGTTGGATATCTCTATTTTTTGTCTCTGCTGATTGGTTGAGCTGTTTCAACTCTCAGAACTCACTTACAACTTAAAATAGGAACATTAAACTTTGTCTCTGTTTTTCTTTCCTGCTGTGCTTAGCATTTCAGCGTTGCATGTGGATTTCTGCCAGAGAGAACGAATAGGTGTATAAATGGTACAAGAACCATAAAGAATGAAATAAGACTTTTACAATTATCTAGAAAATACAATAAACTTTATTAATATATTTATAAAAATACACTGAAAAGGTACCTTCACACGAAACGACTTTACAACGAGAACGACAACGATCCGTGACGTTGCAGCGTCCTGGATAGCGATATCGTTGTGTTTGACACGCAGCAGCGATCTGGATCCTGCTGTGATATCGCTGGTCGGAGCTAGAAGTCCAGAACTTTATTTGGTCGTCAGATCGGCGTGTATCGTCGTGTTTGACAGCAAAAGCAACGATGCCAGCAATGTTAAACATGGAGCTAACGACCTGTGAGAACGATAAGTGCGTCACCGTTACGTCACAGGATCGCTCCTGCGTCGTTCTGGAGCTGCTGTGTTTGACATCTCTACAGCGATGTAAACAGCGACGCTGCAGCGATCAGATCGTTGTCGTTCTCGTTGTAGAGTCGTTTCGTGTGAAGGTACCTAAAGTATTAAAAACAAGTAAAAACAATTGTAATTGATGTGCAAGATTAAATAATACCAGAAACCCAAATAGGAGTGAAGCTTATACTATCTCCCTAATTGATAAATATTAGAGTGAATAATAACACATGGAAAATGGAAGGTACAAAAAATGTATAAACCTGGGACCCCAAACCCACATGAAAAAATAGAAATTAGTGGAGAATAGTGTAGTCAAAAATATAGAAGTAATAATCAAATTAGATGGAAATTGTACATTCACCGAATGTCCATGTAATCATATGATATATAATGCATAGTAATAAATCCAAAAGGATAATAATTTAAACATGCGCATCACATTTAGATAATAACTATGATGTGAATGATATAAAATGGATACAAAAAGATATGAAAGAAATGTAGAAAAATATATAATACCAGGTCAGCTACGCAATAGGATGTCTCCCCACCTTTTTGTGGAGTGATATGATGATAATCGATAAATACTCTTATAATTTTTTGCATAGTTTATTTTACCACTGCTTATATTCCCAACCAGTATACATATTGTATTTTTCCCTTCTTGCAGTTTATTGTGTGATATATAGTCCAGGTTTAGTTTGCTCTCTGATGAGGCGCACCAGTGACGTTATTTCTGGCGATGCATTCCACCTTGACACACATGCAGCCAACAAAGACGTCACTTCTGGTAGCACAGACTATTGCAACATTCACGTCACTTCTGGTTGATGCATTCCACCTTGATAAGTTGCTTACAAAGACACCATTCATAACCTCACTTCCAGCGGTGCGGTCCATTGTGACGGGAGTGTAAATTAGCTCTGAATGCCTCTTCACTAATGACAATGTCGCATTGATTAATTTAAGTTAACTCTCTACAGGCTTGCTCGTTTGCTACACTATATACAATATATGTGTTTATTTGACTTGACACTGACATCTCGACCCTGAGGAAGTCCCACTAAGTGGTGTAACACGTGGGGACTAAGTTAATGTCCCTATAGAGTATATTGGGCAGCTGACCACGTGGTATATATTTTTCTATATTTCCTTCATATCTTTTTTGTTTCCTTTTTTTCCCATTCACCTCATAGTTATTATCTAAATGTGATGTGTATGTGTAAAATATTATCCTTTTGGATTTATTACTATGTGTTTTATGTCACATGATTAATGTATCTACATTTATTGTAGCTTCCCTTATTCATGCATTATTATTCACTGTAATATGTAACTGATTGTAAATTCCTCACTCCTGTTTAGGTTTGTTGTATTATTTGATCTTGTACATCCAGAACAATTGTTTTTACTTGTTTTTAACCCCCGTTGCTCGAAGCCTGTTTTCACCTTCCTGACCAGGCCAATTTTTACAATTCTGATCACTGTCAATTTATGAGGTCATAACTCTGAAACGCTTCAATGGATCACACTGATTCAAGAATGTTTTCTCATGACATATTGTACTTTGTGATAGTCATAAAATTTCTTTGCTATGACTTGCTTTATTTGTGAAAAAAATGGAATTTTGGTGAAAATTTTGAATATTTCAGCATTTTCAAACTTTTTATTTTTATGTTTTATTTTTATTTTTATTTTTAAATCAGAGACATATTGCACAAAATAGTTAATAAATAATATTTCCCACATGTCTACTTTACATCAGCACAATTTTTTAAACATTTTTTTTGTTGGGAAGTTATAATAATAATAATCTTTATTTTTATATATCACTGACATATTCCGCAGCGCTTTACAGTTTGCACACCTTATCATCGCTTTCCCCAATGGGGCTCACAATCTAGATTCCCTATCAGTATGTCTTTGGAATGTGGTAGGAAACCGGAGAACCCGGAAGAATCCTAACGCAAACACAGGAAGAACATACAAACTCCCTGCAGATGTTGTCCTTGGTGGGATTTGAACCCAAGACTCCAGCGCAGCAAGGCTGCAGTGCTAACCACTGAGCCACCATGCTGCCCTAATGGTTATAATTTGATCAGCGTTTTCTCATTTCTACAATGCAATTTGCAAAGCCATTTTTTAAGGATCACATTACATTTGAAGTGACTTTGAGGGGCCTATATGACAGAAAATACCCAAAAGTGACACCATTATAAAAACTGGTTCCCTCAATGCACTCAAAACCATATAAAAGAACTTTATTAACCCTTGAAATGCTTCGTAGGAATTTTTGGAATGTGGAAGGAAAAATAAACATTTACTTTTCTTTCACAAAAATGTTCATTTACGCCTACTTTTTTAACTTTTGCAAAATTAACAGGAAAAAATGAAACATACAATTTGTTGTGAAATTTATCCTGAGCATGCCTATACCCCATATGTGGGGGAAATCCACTGTCTGTGCACAAGGGAGGGCTCAGAAGGGAAGGAGCGCCATTTCACTTTTTGAATGTAAAATTTGCAGGCATAATTAGCGAACACCATGTTATGTTTGGAGAGACCCTGCTGTGCCTAAACAATGGAAATCCCGAACAAGTGACTGCTTTTTAGAAACTAGACCCCTTAGATCGGCGTCACACTCAGCGTATGAAAATACGGTCCGTTTTTTACGGCCGTAAAACGCAGAAATGTTCCCAATATAGTGATCCGTATGTCATCCGTAGGCAGGGTGTGGCAGCGTATTTTGCGCATGTCATCCTCCATATGTAACCCGTATGGCATCCGTACTGCGATATTTTCTCGCAGGCTTGCAAAACCGACATCTAATGGATTTATGTGCTCAAATGTTCATTAAAACATATATACAGTATGTATATATATATGTCATTGAGACACATATATATATATATATATATATATATATATATATATATATATATATATATATATATTTATATTTAATTCAGCGCTAGATAGCATAAAAGCCAGTAATTCAATTGCCGGATTTTGCTATCACCTTCCCAAACCCGACATGATATGAGACATGGTTTACATACAGTAAACCATCTCATATCCCTTTTTTTTTGCATATTCCACACTACTAATGTTAGTAGTGTGTATGTGCAAAATTTGGGCCCTCTAGCTATTAAATTAAAGGGTTAAATCGCGGAAAAAATTGGCATGGGCCCCCACGCAATTTTCTCTGCCAGAGTGGTAAAGCCAGTGACTAAGGGCAGATATTAATAGCCTAGAGAGGGTCCATGTTTATTGGCCCCCCTGGCTAAAAACATCTGCCCCCAGCCACCCCAGAAAAGGCACATCTGGAAGATGCGCCTATTTTGGCACTTGGAAACTCTCTTCCCACTCCCATGTAGCGGTGGAATATGGGGTAATGAAGGGTTAATGTCACATTGCTATTTTAAGGTGACATTAAGCCAGATTAATAATGGAGAGGCGTCAATTATGACACCTATCCATTATTAATCGAATAGTAGGAAATGGTTAATAAAACACACACACATTATTACAAAGTACTTTAATGAAATAAAGACACAGGGTGTTTTAATATTTTATTAGACTCTTAATCCACCTGAAGACCCTCGTTCTGTAAAAAAGGAAAAATAAAAAAACAACAATATCCCATACCTTCCGTCGTTCAGGTCACGTCCCACGATGTAAATCCATCCGAAGGGGTTAAATCATTTTACACCCATGAGCTGATGTTGCTGAGTGAAAATTGCAAACTGCCGTTATAGTGCCCAGTACTTTATGCCCAAATCATGCTTCAGGAGACACGCACCTGTAAATTAGGTCGGCTCTCATCACTACAGAAATACCAAACATGTGGGTGCTAAATGTGGTTTAAGTACACTGTGGCTCAGAAGGGAGGTGGGGCGTTAAGATTTGGGAGCAGAGAATTTGTTGAATTTCTTTTGGGGGTGAGGGCCATTTTGGTTTTCCAAACCCGTTGTGCTACCAATAAATAATTATTGGAGATATTTTACATAAAATTTGTTATCACATTTATCCGGCACTCTACGCTGAGCACTTACATCGGGGTTTACATCTAAATCTCTGAGCGACATGATTCAGATGAAACCCCCGATGGATCCATTCACTATAATGAGGCAGCAGAGTTACTCTGGATTCCATCTGACCTCTGTTCAGCGGTGTCCTTCATTTCAGAACTGCACAAAACTGTGGCCGATGGCACTTTTATGCTATCCTAGAAAGACGGACACCACCGGATCACAGGTCCTATAGCATTCATAGTGCCTCCATCTGCCTAATTATAGGGAATCTTCAACTACAAATTCCATCTAAATCATGTATTTCAGAGATTTACACGGAAACACAGAGTGCAGGATAAATGTGAGCCAAGTCTTACTGCGATCTTTATGAGGCAGAATGAAAAAAATCAACAGCATGTGAAGAATAGGTTTTATTTATTTTTACGCTATTCCTCATGCAGTATAAGTGATTAGGTGACTTTATTCTTCAGATCTTTGCTATTACAGCGATACCAAATTTAAATTGGGCTTTTATGTTTGGCTGCTGTCACACACTAAATCACACTTTTTATTGTGAAAACTAGTTTTTGCATCACTACATTTTGAGAGCTATAATTTTTCCATATTACGGCCGACAGAATCATGTCATGGCTTGTTTTTTGCAGTACGAGCTGACGTTTTTATTGGTACCATTTTTGGGGAAAATAATTTTTGATCGCCTTCTCTTCTGATTTTTGGGAGACAGAATGAACAAAAAACAGCAATTCAGGAATTGCTTTTTGTTTTTTTTTTCTTTATCCGTGTGTGGTAAAATTGGTAAGGCAGCTTTATTCGTTTGGTCAGTTCATTTAAAACGATGAAAGAAGGAATATAAACCAGCTCACCTGTGATGCATAAACCAATCTTCGGGAGCATGGACCCGCTGTGTCCAGGCGTATAGAGTCCAAAAAAGAAAAGAATGTCCAGCTTCACCGCGTTTCTGGAGACTAAGCTCCCTTAGTCATGATTAGTGTTGAGCATTCCGATACCGCAAGTATCGGGTATCGGCCGATACTTGCGGGTATCGGAATTCCGATACCGAGATCCGATACTTTTGTGGTATCGGGTATCGGTATCGAAACAACATTAATGTGTAAAATAAAGAATTAAAATAAAAAATATTGCTATACTCACCTCTCCGATGCAGCCTGGACCTCACCGAGGGAACCGGCAGCGTTCTTTGCTTAAAATGCGCGCGTTTACTTCCTTCCATGACGTCACGGCTTGTGATTGGTCGCGTGCCGCCCATGTGGCCGCGACGCGACCAATCACAGCAAGCCATGACGTAATTTTCAGGTCCTGAATGCCTAATTCTAGGTATTCAGGATTTTAAAATTACATTCCGGCTTGTGATTGGTCGCGTCGCGGTCACATGGGCGACGCGACCAATCACAGCAAGCCGTGACATAATTTCAGGTCCTGAATGCAGAATTAGGCATACAGGACCTGAAATTACGTCACAAGCCGTGACGTCACGGAAGGAAGTAAACGCGCGCATTTTAAGCAAAGAACGCTGCCGGTTCCTCTCCTTCAGACCCTGGGAACCATCAGGGATACCGTCCGATACTTGAGTCCCATTGACTTGTATTGGTATCGGGTATCGGTATCGGATTAGATCCGATACTTTGCCGGTATCGGCCAATGCTTTCCGATACCGATACTTTCAAGTATCGGACGGTATCGCTCAACACTAGTCATGATTAAGGGAGCTTAGTCTCCAGAAACGCGTTGAGATTCTTACCCATATGGCTTGTGCTGAAGTCTGTATCCTCTATGCTTAAAAGTTTGTGAATAAAGAAAACTCTTTTTTACGGATTCGGTGAAGCTGGACATTCTTTTAATTTAAAACGATACCCAATTTCTATTTTTTTTTTATGTTTTGGCGCTTTTACACAATAAAAAACATTTTATAGAAAAAATAACAATTTTTGTATTGCTTTATTCTGAGAGCTATAACTTTTCATTTTTTTGCTGATGGAGCTGTCTGCTTGGTTATTGCAGGACAAGATGCCATATTTGTTTACATTCATCTTTTTGATCATATTTTATTGCACTTTTTGTTCAGGAGTATAAAGATAAAACACTGAAGGGGTTAACTAGTGGGACAGATTTATAGAGTGCGCCTTTTCTTTTTTACCGGTAATTTGGGGATTTTTAAAAAATACTTTTACACGTTGTAATATTTTTTTTAACTTTTTTACACTGTACCATACTGGGACATCACTGTATGGTGTTAGATCGCTAATCTGATACTCTGCACCGCACAGTATCACATCAGCATCTGACAGGCAGGGAAGGAGCCATGTCATCGCCTGCTCTCCGCAGGCACTCACAAGCCACCTTCCCTGCAGGACCGTGAAGGATCCTGCTACCATTTTGTGGCCGAGGGTCTCCATGGAGACAATCAGAACAACGCGATCACATCTATGCCGCTGTCAGTAGTGACAGAGGCACCAGATGGGATAAATGCCAGTGATCCATGCTAGCACTGATTGCGTGAGTTGCTGTGGGGTGTCTGCTCTCACACAGAGCTGACACCCGCAGCCAATCACCACAGCGCTCAGCATGAGGCCGCGCTATTGGTGCGTCATACCTATACTGCGGTTTGCGGGAACGCAGCTCCCGCAGAGCAGTACATGTACAGTGCATGTGATGGAGAGGTTAGTACTTTCAGTGTTATTGTATATTAATAAAGTTTATTGCATTTTCTAGATAATTGAACAAGTCTTATTTCATACCTTATGGGTTTTGATTCTGTTTACTCACCTATTTGTTATTTCTTTGCTTCGTGGTCTCATATATTAGTGTATGGCCCGGGACTTCCCAAAAGACTTTTTGCAGTGCCGGTTTAGCTTTGTATTGCATGTGCACATCTAACTTATAGTCAGCTATGTCAGTCCATTGGGGTGTGCACCACACTCGGTACACTGAACCACCTAGGTAATATGCCTGCTGCTTATGCTTAACTTTGCCTTTCTTGTTTACTTTTCTTATACTATCTAATCTGGCCTATGTGTGAAATACTACCTAAAACGTTTAACCAGCATGTACTGGCACCTGCCAAGCTATCCTTTTCACAGTCTGTCACCTAAGCACTTTTGGCTGAACTGACAGTCATACATTACTTTTCTTTCTAGTGATTAGGTGTTATGTGCACTTAGTCCCCAACGTTCACCATCCAACCTGACTGAACTGGAGCGTATCTGCAAGGAAGAATGGCAGATCCCCAAATCCAGATGTGAAACTTGTTGCATCATTCCCAAGAAGACTCATGGCTGTACTAGCTCAAAAGGGTGCTTCTACTCAATACTGAGCAAAGGGTCTGAATACTTATGACCATGTGATATTTCAGCTTTTCTTTTTAAATAAATTTGCAAAAATTTGTACATTTCTTTTTTTCAGTCAAGATGGGGTGCAGAGTGTACATTAATGAGAAATAAACTTTTGAACTTTTTTGAATTTACCAAATGGCTGCAATGAAACAAAAAGTGAAAAATTTGAAGGGGTCTGAATACTTTCCTTACCCACTGTGCTACATGAATGGCCTTATCTTACTTGTACATGACTTGCTCCTTTGTGTTTCAGGATATATTTAACCATTTGTGTACCCATATAATTGCTGTATTTTATGGAGTGTGGGCACCTGTTCTCTTTAGTGCCACCATGTATGCACTTGCTTCTGAAATAAAGATTTTTTACTTTTTCAACTATAAAATAAAGCTTTATTCAGTGTAAGTAAAAGTAAGTCCATATACTTTGCATAATGTAAAATACAAAAAGGTATAAACTAATTTTTTTCTAAAGTAGAAAGTAAAGCAGAAAGGTACATTTATTTCATAAATGGAAAGTAAAAAGGAAACTGTAACACTTCATATCACGCCCACATATGAGATTTTCAAAAAGTATTTTAAAGCCCATTAAAATTATAATGCTTTTAAATTGTTTCTACAAGTTTAAGTACATTAGTCGTGCTGTGTTGTACATTTTAAAAGGGGCAGGAGTCATAAAAGAAGCTGTAGTAACTAGTTGTGTATAGCTTGTTCATTCAGACTTATCATAAAGTATGTATTATTTTACCATATAATCATGTGCTATGCTTTAATTAATGTAGGACATTTGTTCAAGCCCCATATATTATTTTCCGGCTAAGTTGTTGAATTTAATTTATGCATTATATATGATTTGCTTTGAAAGAAAACGGATAGGATGTATTTTAGAAGCAGAACTGTTAGTATTGAGAACATTTAAGTACACTTATTTCAAAATTAATTACTGCTTGTAATGTTTTAAATCCATAAGAATGTTTCAATTAAACTACAAAACACCCTCTATTAGTAAAATAGCTGGACAACAGAGGTGCAAGACTGGATTCACAAATATCTGTTGAAGCAACAGTTTTTTTGGACTGATGCAATGCTACTGGTCAGAACTAGTGATGCTTGTCACTATTTAGTACTTGACCGAGCATCTTGCTGCTTGAAATGCTCGGAGCTCGCCAAGTATTTCCGGGGTTGCTCGGAAGTAACTCGGGTCCCCTCCCTGCATGTTTGGTGCTCTCTAGAGAGCCAATGAACATGCACAGATTTTATGCCACAAACTGTAATGCTGCAGCCATATTGGTTGTGGCATTACAGTGATTGGCTGGCCGCATAGCATCATCATGTCTATCTCAGACCTGGCACCGCCAAGCTCGTCCAAGTCTACTCTGGAATCAGGCAGTGTAGGGATAGGTGCTGCTGAGCTAGGGAGAGATTTGCTTGTTTCTTAGTTAGTGTAGGTATACCACAATATATTATATACACATCCATTTCAACTAACAGTCATTCTGAGGACTAATCCAGCTGCATAGATATCGGTGCTAGGCAGGCAGGCAGTGTATGTGGCAGACTCCAGTGCATATAGCAAGAGAGTACATTCCAGTTCTATCTGCTGCTTTTACAGATATTTCTAGACATAGCCCCAGGTATCAGGAGCCAGGAACATTTTTTTTTATTTTAATCCTGATTATTTGCTTTAAAAGCAACCCAGAGAACATTGTTTTTCTGCTCCATTTGCTTGTTGACGCTGCAGAATAGAGCCAGATCCTTTCCATATTACAGTGCGAAAAATCCATTTATTTAATATTGTGGTTTGTCCATCACATGGATCACATACAAGTGCACTCAAAATTCTGCCATTTCTGGCCTCCATTTAAATCTTGTTGCAGTGTGTTAGCGAAGTTATTGACACCAGTTTGCTGTTTACGGCAAATAAGCCTCCTTACCTTGACAAGCCAGAGATGGTATGTCACTCTCCATAAGGAGAAACAATACCCCTTAGACTCCAGTCCAGAGCCTCTCACCTAGCCAAATCAGTTATCATGCTTCGAACTGACGAGGGCCAACAGCCCGAAACACCATGTCTGCGAATTGAGATAATGATTTGGCTTTTATCCTAAGTCATATTGCACGACTCGTTAAAGGGTTGATTGTGACTTGTAGGATCGCTACTTCCAACAGGTGGCGCTATAGAGTTAAGTCCTCTTTTTCTCAGAAGAGGCAATTTGCATATTTAATTTCCCAGAGGAGCATTGTACGGCAAATAAGCCTCCTTACCTTGACAAGCCAGAGATGGTATGTCACTCTCCATAAGGAGAAACGATACCCCTTAGATATTAATTTAAGTAATTATTATTGTCTCCAGGAGCTCAGACATTGGATGTCACATGTCAGGAGATCCCTTTTGTGCCTGTTTTTGAAATTTAAGTGTATTTAAACAGTGTAATGTCAACAGTTCTGTATGTCTTTGTGGTATTTTCCTGATGAAGAGGTCAGATAGACCTTGAAACGCATTGAATTAACCACCAGAGTATTCGTGTGGCAGCGCAGACTTAATCCACAGAGTGCCCGGAGACAACTGATCCCACACTCGGACACTCCGAAGAGCAGTTCAATTTTCCATTTATAGATATGAGCTTCTCACCTGGTCCACTTGAAGTAGGGCAAGAGGAGATCACATGTAGCGATGCCCAAATATCTGAGCAGCCACATGAAGGCGATGGTGGAAAAGTGTCACAGGAGGTGGACGATGATGAGAAACAATTGCCAGAAAGTCAGGAGGAGGACCAGGGTGCAGAAGTGGAAGACGAAGTGGAGGATGATATAGTAACTGACCCAACCTGGCAGGAGGACATGCAGAGCGAGGACAGCAGGACTCAGGGGGAAGGAGGCGTAGCACCCCAACATACAGGAAGAAACAGTGTGGTGGCCACAGACAGGAGGCAGGAAACTGTTACCCGTAATACCAACACGACTGAAGTTGCCAGTACAACTGTTAGGTCTTCCTGAGTCTGGTTGTTTTTTAAAGACTCTGCCAATATGCCAAAAAGGCCATTTGCACCTCCTGCCAGGCCAGTATCAGCAGGGGTAGCAACACTACCAGCCTGATCACCACCAGCATGATCAGGCACATGGCAGCAAAGCACCCGACTTTCTGGGCCGAACCCCAGGGACAAGGAACAGTGTCTGCGGGTGACACCACTGCTTCTTCCGCTGTTGTGCATTCAAGCCAATCCCCTGTCCATGGTGCATGCGAAGATGCCTCCTGCCCTGTCATTGCACACACTCAACTAGCACCACCATCAAGCACGTCCACGTCCTTGTCTCAGCACTGCATTCCGTTGTCCATACCCCAGTGCTTGGAATGCAATTGAAAATACGCAGCCAACACCCTACAGGCCACACTACTAAATTCACACATTTTGCAACTGCTTGCACTCAAAATGTTGCCTTTTAGACTCGTGGAGACAGAAGCTTTCCGCAACCTGATGGCAGCGGCCGTCCCTTGTTACTCGGTCTTCAGCTGCTACTATTTCTCCCAGTGTGCTGTCCCTGCATTACAAAGCACATGTCCCACAACATTAGCCGTGCCCTCAACAATGCAGTTACTGGGAAAGCCCACCTAACCATGGACACATAGACAAATGCTTGTGGGCAGGGGCGGTACATCTCGCTGATGGCACACTGGACTAATATAGCGTAAGCTGGGACCCAGTCAGACCTTGGGATGGAACACTTCCTCCAGATGCTGAGGATTGCAGGCCCTAGGTCAATCAGGGTTGCCCCCACAGTCTACATCTCCTGCACCTCATCCTCCTCCTGCTATTCAGCCTCCATCTTTGAAATGACTACATCAGTCACAAGCTGGAAGTACTGCAGTGCTGCCTCAGCCAAGTGGCAACAAGCTCTGCTGAAGATAATCTGCTTAGGTGACAAATCGCACAATGCTGAAGAGTTGTGCACAGCTCTGAAGGAGCAGGCAGATCTGTGGCTGACACTGCCGAACCTACAGCCAGGCAAGGTCATGTATGACAATGGCCAGAATCTGGTGGCGGCTCTGAGGCAAGGCGAGCTAACTCATGTACCATGCCTGGCCCATGTGCTTAACCTCGTGGTTCAGCGGTTTCTCAAAACCAACCCGGAGCTGTCAGATCTGCTTGTCAAAGTACATCGCCTGTGTGCCCTGTGGAGCAGTGACCAGTGTCACATGTAGAGTTCATTGTGTGTTCCCCCAGGATGTGGACGGAACCTTATTAAACCCGATGGAGTGCCTTGGTGTCACAGCAGGATGCCTGTGAGTCACAGGGCAAAATAAAAGTACGCATGGACCTGGTGGACCTATTAGGCCTGGGATTGTTCAGGAAAAGCCAGTATGGGCTTTTATTTTGGAAACAGACTGCAGGAAGGAAGTGGGTCACTGCAGGAAGGAAGTGGGTCTGGTCCGTTTCCTCCATGTCTGGTTATACGGGTGGCTTAAGGCCACAGATTCAACTTTGAGAGTGCATTCCAGTCACTGTCGTAGCTGTGATTGTAATGCAGAATAAAAAATAAGTATAGGTCTTGGACATGATAGTGTCCAAGGCAGATTTAGGGAAAGCCTGCTCTGGCTTTTGGTGATTTGAAACAGACTGCGGGATGGTAGTCATGCAGACCGTTTCATTCCCAGTCTGGGTTTTCCATGTGGCTGAAAGCCACAGATTCTAGTTTGAAATCCCTGCAGTAATGGGTTTGGGTGTGTTAGTATCATAGTGGAGATTGCAGCAAGTAAGGCAGACATCTCTGCAAAAGCTCTGATCTGTGTGAAAGCAGCACAGAGCCCAGCAGAGTGAACTCCTGGCATCCGCAGCATACACAGTGGTACAGTCGCCCATGGTAACAGGTCAGAGGTGGACTGGCATATTTAAGGGCTGTAATCTGGAGGATATGGCTCCCAGCTGCAATCCAGTAGATATTGTTTACTATGTAGAGCTGTGAGTTAGACATTAATGCTGTGTTTTTGTGAGTTGGACATTTAATGCTGTGAAGTAAATGCATTAAAAAGACTTTTTGTTTGGAACTGTGCTGGGTAACTGCCTCAACACTGCACAAGTGTGTTACCACTGCTCTACAGCCCATTTTAGAAAGTCAGCTACAGCTTCTGCCACCCTTGCCATTCTTCAGCAGCGTTTGCAGCTTCCGGCTCACTGACTGGTGTATGATGTCCCCATGGTTTGGAACTCTTCACTTCAGATGTTGGAAAGGATTTGTGAGCAGAAGAGGGCAGTTGTTGACTACCAGCATCAACAAGGCCATCGGTATTCAGTTCAGACTCCACACATAAGACCTCAGGAGTCGACCTGGATGTCAGACATGTGTTCCATCCTCCAAAACTTTGAAGACTCCACGAAGAAAGTGAGCTGTGATGATGCCATAAATACCATCACCATCCCACTTCTCTGTGTTCTGAAATGCTCTCTGCTCACAAACAAAAAGGATGCATTTCAGGTGAAGCACGATGAGATGGAGCAAGGAACCATACAGGGTGATTACACACAGCCCAACCTCATCTCATCCCAACATGGATTGGGTGACAATGAGGTAGAGAAGGAGGAAGAACAGAAACTAGTTTCATGCTCTATAGATGGTACTACCTGCACAACTGTCATACCGTCTTTCTAGCGTGGATGGACAGAGGACAGGGAGGAGAAGGAGGAGAGCATCGTCAGTCATCCCCTTGTGATGACACAAGTCTTGCCTGTTAGCAGTCTGACACACATGGCTGAGTTTATGTTGCACTGCCTTTCCCGTGACCCTCGCGTTTTCAAAATTTTGGGTGACAGTCATTACTTGTTGGTGACACTTCTAGACCCACGCTATAATAAGAACTTTCTCTTATTCCCGAGGCAGACAGGTCAACTAAAATGGGGCAGTAACATAAGGCCCTTGTTGCGGAATTATTAAAAAAATTCCCATCTGAAAATGCTTGCAGCAGAGGTCACAGTTCATTGGACAACCAAGGAGTACAGGCGAGAGAGACACAACTCCAATCCAGCAGAGGTAGGGGAACACTGGTCAAAGTTCTGGGAGAGTTTTCTCAGACCCTCCCATCGCACAGGCCCTGAGGTGCAGGGTACACTCACAAGGAGTTCAAAGTTTGGGAAGATGCTCAGGGAGTACCTTGCTGACCATACCAATGTCCTCCATGATTTCTCTGTGCCTTATAATTATTGGGTATCCAAGTGGGACACGTGGCATGAACTGGCTCTCTATGTCTTTGAGGTCCTGTCCGGCCCTGTCGCTGGCATTTTGACAGAGCGGGTTTTAGTGCCTCTGGTGGAATTATAACTGATAAGTGCATCCGCCTGTCAACTGAAAATGCTGACAAGCTGACTCTTATAAAAATGAATAAGGGCTGGATTGGGCCAGACTTCTCAACACCACTGAATGATAGCAGCGTAACATAAACTCAAATCCAGTGTCTATTTATGAGAGGTCTATTCCAATGCACCTCTTCACACCCACACATGGGTATACATTTTCTGATGTTGGCTATTTTCTATTCTCCTCCTCCTTTTCCTCATCCTCATCCTTGACCACTACATCACCAGGGTGACCGTTGTCCGTGATGCAACACCCACATAATTTTTTAAAGGGTGTTTATGATGCCCGTAAAAAAATTGTTATACAGTATGTTCATGTATACTTCCCAGGGGTAAAAGTTTGTCAGCCCATACACATAGTGCATTGGCATTACAAGTATAGGAGACCCACTATTTTCTAATGTGAACATTTTTTATGAGTCCCTCCTCCATGTCTCTTCCAAGGGTCATTGGAGTGCCTCCAAAAATTTGGCAGCCCTTGCATTTACTGCATAGGCAAACAGTAAGGGAGACTCACTTCCTAATAATGGGAACATTATTTTCAGGAGGCTCTCTTCAAATTGGTATTGGGGTGCGTCCAAATTTTGGGCAGCCTTGCCACTCACTGCATATGCAATAACAGTATAGGAAACCCACTGTTTAATAATGGGAACAACAAAGCATAGCCGGCTGATGCTCTCTAAGAATAGTGAGGGCTGACTGCTGGCCCTTTAGGAATCGTAAAGGCCACCTGATGGCCCTATAAAAATAGCCTTGGTGACTTTCAGATTCCCTCCTTCATAAATGAAACAGGATGTGTCTGATAATGTGTCACACATCACATGGCCAAATACGATTGTAAAATGTTGAAATAACACTTCCCAGTGAATGCATTTGTCTTGGTTGAAAGAAATGCTAAAGTACAAAAACACATAAAAAATGCTACATGTAAACAAAGCCCAAGGTGTGGAGGAGCATTTTTGTTTTGGGTTATTTATTTTGCCTTATATACAAGTCATTACCCTGGTAAGGATGTTCCTTAACATACATATTTCCCAGGAAAATCCATTTTGGCTTTGTTTTAGTATGTTTTATTGTGTGTCTTTAAAAGTGGCGTAAGACTGACAACATTGTTCACAGCACTGACCTGGGAGTCAGAAATGCTTCCAGGGGTCTTCCCCATGCTGTTCCCATGTCATTTGAGCATTGCTCCCATCGATTTCCACAATTTCTAGTCCCTCTGCAGACCGCCAGTGGGGGGGCACCTGAAAAATGCTTGAGTTTCCCATAGACTTACATTGGGCTTGTTGCTCGGATCAAGCACCCGAGCATTCCAATTTGCATGACCCGAGCAATGAGCACCCGAGCATTTTATTGCTCGCCCATCACTAGTTGGCACCTGCTCACACTGGCTTGGATGTGCTGGTCTTTTTCTCTATTTGTATCAAACTCTTACTCCCATCAGCCACAGGTGATTTTAAGTAGTTAGCTGGTCAAATCCTGCCCCATACATTGTAGGCATTTTTTGCCCAGGAGAGGTGACATATCAGGACAGAGACCCAAGTATTCAAGGACGCCTTGATGTGTCAGTAGGGCTCACATATATTGGCCAATCTATGAGCTAACTACCTTCTATTTTACGATATTTTTCATAGCAATTTTTCAGATGGATGTTTTATATATACAATATATAGCACATTTTTCCTTTTTCCCCATTTTCTATCGCAGTAATGCAGTTCTAATGTTCTAGAGTAATCATTCTTGGTAAATCAATCTTTTTTTAGCTGGCATCTGTTCTCCCTAGCATGGATGTGCTAATCTTTCTCACTCTCTCTTTCTCTCTCTCCATATACTGTATACTGTATATATTTTATATATAACATGTGTACTATATATATATATATATATATATATATATATATACATATATATACAGTGAGGCTGTGGCCTCTGATACAGCTAGGGGGTGCTGTTTGTTCTCCCCAGAATGTGCATGCAGATGGATGAAGTCCATAGGTGTGCATGAGAGTCACGGATTTCCGGTCCGGGTTTTCCATGTGGCTGAAGGCCACAGGTTTGTGTGTGTTTAAAAACCCTGCAGTAAGGGGTATGGGCGTGTCAGGCCATGTCAGGTGTGCGAGGTGCACGTCAGTGTCAGTCTGGTGTGTGCTGGTCTGCAGAGTGCATGGAGGCCAGCAGAGCCAGCACCCAGGGCAGCTGAATAGCTTGGCAACTGCAGCATACACAGAGATGTAAGTCATCCATGGTACTGGTCTCGGATGCAGACAGTCCTGTGCCCGGAGGTGGATGTCCTGTGTCCGTAGGAGTCGGATGTGGACAGTCCTGTGCCCGGAGGAGGATGTCCTGTGTCCGAAAGAGGACTAGCATGTGTAACGATTGCAAACAGGTGAATATGGCGCCCGGCTGCTATCCGGAGGATATCCTGAACTGTGTATGACTGTGTGAGTAAAGAGTCTGTAAAGAGACTGTGATACAGCGATGCAGGACACCCACGAGAACTAGTCAGAGGAGCGCTGGCGTGTGTAGTGTCTGCAACAAGTGAGGCTGTGTGTATGGAGACATATAGAGACTGTGAGATGGCGTGCGGTCGCCCAGGGAAACTGGACAAGGGAAGTCTGGCCTGTTTAGGGACCGCAAATCTAAAGCCATGTGATATGTATTGCTTTGAACTGGTGTAAACTGGTCATTGATAATATCCACTGAAGTTATATGCATTTATGTGAATTGGACTTTAATGCTGTGAAGAAACACATTAACCCCTTAGTGACGGAGCCAAATTTTTGAAATCTGACCAGTGTCACTTTATGTGGTAATAACTCTGCAATGCTTCAACAAATCCCAGTGATTTTGAGATTGTTTTTTCATGACACATTATACTTTATGATAATGGTAAATTTAGGTCAATATGTTTTGTGTTTATTTATAAAAAAATATCAAAAATTTGAGAAAAATGTTAAAAAATTAGCGATTTTCAAAATTTTAATGATTATCCCTTTAATCCAGATGGCCATACCATAGCAAACCATTAATAAATAACATTTCCCACATGTTGGCTTTACATCACCACCATTTGTAAAATGTTCTTTTATTTTGATAGCATTTTAGGAGGATTAATAATGTAGCAGCAATTTTTCATTTTTTTCAAGGAAATTTACAAAATTTATTTTTTCAGAGACTTATCCATGTTTGAAGTGACTTTAGGGATCTCATATATTGGGAAACCCCCAAACGTAATACCATTTTAAAAACAGCACCCCCTGACATATTGAAAACTGCAGTCAGGTAGTTTATTAACCCTTCAGGTGCTTTACAGGAATTAATGCAAAGTGGCATGTCAGAAATGAAAATGTGTATTTTTATCACCTAAATGTCTCTTCTGAACAGATTACTACAGCCGTCAGATTCTTAGGCTGCTATTTGGTTGTGAATTGCCATGGCAAACATCAGGACCACAAAATCATGATGTGAGGGCACCAATTGGGATAAAGAGGAGGCCCCCACACTCTGTTAACCATTAATAATGATGTAGTCACTATTGACAGCAGCATCTAAGGGGTTAAACAGATATGGACGGTGCAAACACTGATTGTGGCTGATACAGCAAGTTGTCAGTTATAGTGTCCAGCTGACAGCTGATGGATTGTCACCTGTATGGAGAGGCTATTCTCTTATATCTCAGGTCAGTTAAAAGACATATTGGCTGTCATTAAGGGGTTAAAAGAGACTTTTGTGTTTGAATTTGTGGGTCACTGCTTCTTCACTGCGTACAATGCTACTGCAGCTTTACAATATATATATAAATATATATATATATATATATATATATATATATATATATATATATATATATATACACTCACTGGCCACTTTATTAGGTACACCTGTCCAACTTCTTGTTAACACTTAATTTCTAATCAGCCAATCACATGGCGGCAACTCAGTGCATTTAGGCATGTAGACATGGTCAAGACAATCTCCTGCAGTTCAAACCGAGCATCAGTATGGGGAAGAAAGGTGATTTGAGTGCCTTTGAACGTGGCATGGTTGTTGGTGCCAGAAGGGCTGGTCTGAGTATTTCAGAAACTGCTGATCTACTGGGATTTTCACGCACAACCATCTCTAGGGTTTACAGAGAATGGTCCGAAAAAGAAAAAAAATCCAGTGAGCGGCAGTTCTGTGGGCGGAAATGCCTTGTTGATGCCAGAGGTCAGAGGAGAATGGGCAGACTGGTTCGAGCTGATAGAAAGGCAACAGTGACTCAAATCGCCACCCGTTACAACCAAGGTAGGCCTAAGAGCATCTCTGAACGCATAGTGCGTCGAACTTTGAGGCAGATGGGCTACAGCAGCAGAAGACCACACCGGGTACCACTCCTTTCAGCTAAGAACAGGAAACTGAGGCTACAATTTGCACAAGCTCATCGAAATTGGACAGTAGAAGATTGGAAAAACGTTGCTTGGTCTGATGAGTCTCGATTTCTGCTGCGACATTCGGATGGTTGGGTCAGAATTTGGCGTAAACAACATGAAATCTTTGGGATGTGGTGGAACGGGAGATTCGCATCAGGGATGTGCAGCCGACAAATCTGCGGCAACTGTGTGATGCCATCATGTCAATATGGACCAAAATCTCTGAGGAATGCTTCCAGCACCTTGTTGAATCTATGCCACGAAGAATTGAGGCAGTTCTGAAGGCAAAAGGGGGTCCAACCCGTTACTAGCCTGGTGTACCTAATAAAGTGGCCAGTGAGTGTATATATGTGTAAAGTACACATATTTGATATTGTCGCGTTTGGAACGACCTGCGCTATAAAATATTGAATTAGTTAATCCCTTCAGTGAACACCTTAAAAAAGCTTAAATAAAAAATATGGCAAAGAACTATATTTTTCATCATACCACCTAACAAAATGTGTAATAAAAAGCAATCAAAAAGTTGACGAGAAATGGTATAGATGAAAACATCATCTTGTCCCGCAAAAAAAGTCACAATACAGCTGCATTAGCAGAGAAAGTTATATTTATAGCTTTCAGACTACAGCAATGGAAAAACAATTGACCGTGACGTCATCGAAGGTCCTTCGCTCAATGCATCCTTAGGAATGGAGGCCGCGTCAGTGCAGAGCTGGCTGTCAGTCAAACTGCCTTGGTGTGCTTATACCCACCTGTGGAGACACGAAGGTCAGTGGGTGCTCTCGTCCACTTGCCGCATGGACCAGAGCTCATCCCACTGAATGCCTGCTCTCCATTTTCATTGGCATAATACTACTCATACAATGCAGGGCAAGGGTAAAACAGTGTGCAATAATTTATTGAATCACCAACAGACAATAACATATAGCACAGTCTCAGTAAAATACCCAAGATAATGCAAAATTCCAGAGTTTCACCCTTCCTCTGACTCACCAGGATTACAGCAGCTGCGTCTTTGTGGCTTCCAGAGCCAACTAATCCCACCAGTGGCATCCCGCTTTTGGTAATGACAAGGTTAGGAACCTGACTGTCCATTGAGGCACGTGGCCAGGTGTGAGCATTGTATCTTAATTATCTAGACATCTATTTTTAGCAAGCCAAGAAGAATGGACTGTTATCTATATGCTGAATTTTGAATTTATGTGTTTCTGGTTGGTCAAGAAAACAGACTTTTGATGTGTAAGCCTGTAATATTGACTTGTAAGTTGACATTTGATGTAACATTGTGCTTTTATCCTTGATGACTAGTAACATGGTTAGCAAGGCTGAAAAAAGACATTTGTCCATCCAGTTCAGCCTATATTCCGTCAGAATAATTCCCAGATCAACTTCCTTTTAAAGAATCTAATAACTGTAAGATACAATATTGTTACTCTCCAGGAAGACATCCAGGCCTCTCTTGAACCCCTCGACTGAGTTCGCCATCACGACCTCCTCAGGCAAGGAATTCCAGATTCTCACTGCCCAAACAGTAAAGAATCATCTTCTATGTTGGTGGAAAAATCTTCTCTCCTCCAGATGCAGAGAATACCCCCTTGTGACCATCACCTTCCTTGGTATAAAGAGATCCTCGGAGAGATATTTGTATTGTCCCCTCATACAGTATATACTTATACATAGTTATTAGATCAACCCTCAGTCATCTTTTTTCTAGACTAAATAATCCCAATTTCGCTCATCTCTCCTGGTATTGTAGTTCCCCCATCCCAATTATTTAATTTGTTACCCTTCTTTGTACTCGCTCTAGTTCCATTATATCCTTCCTGAGCACCAGAGCCCAAACCTGTACACAGTACTCCATGTGCAGTCTAACCAGGGATTTGTAGAGTGGCAGTATAATGCTCTCATCATGTGTTTCCAGACCACTTTTAATGCACTCCATGAGTTTGCCTTGGCAGCCGCTGCCTGGCACTGGCTGCTGCAGGTAAGTTTATCATTAACTAGAATCCTCAAGTCCTTCTCCATGTCAGATTTACTCAATGGTTTCCGGTTCAGTGTGTAATGGTGATATTGATTCCTTCTTCCCATGTGTTTAAACTTACATTTATCTTTGTGAAACTACATCTGCCACCTCTCGGCCCAAGTTTCCAACTTATCCATATCCATCTGTAACAGAATACTATCTTCTCTTGTATTGACTGCTTTGCATAGTTTTGTAAAATCTGCAAATATCGATATTTTACTGTGTAAACCTTCTACCAGATCGTTAATAAATATGTTGAAGAGAATAGGTCCAAACACCGACCCCTGCGATATCCCACTTGTCACAGAGACCCAGTTAGAGAAAATACCATTTATAACCACCCTCTGCTTTCTATCACTAAGCCAGTTATTTACCCATCTACACACATTTCCCCCAGACCCAGCATTTTCATTTTGTGTACCAACCTTTTGTGTGGATTGGTATCAAACGCTTTGGAAAAATCAAGATATACCACATCCAATGACTCACCTTGGTACAGTCTATAGCTTACCTCTTAATAAAAACTGATTAGATTAGTTTGAAAGGAGAGATTCATCATAAACCCATGCTGATATAGAGTTAAGCAGTTATTCTCATTGAAATAATCCAGAATAACATCCCTCAATGGAAATTGATCTTATCCGCACTACCTGTAAATAATGAATGAAGGACACTTGTTAAATATAAAAAGAGATGATACGCCTCTGTAAGAGTCAAGAGAGATACAGAGATTCAGCCAAGACATCCAAACATCCAAAGGACCAGAGACAGGACAGCAGGCAAGGCATCATTGCTAGATCATGAGTGACCCAGATTTGTCATTCTACAGGATGCCAGCTTAGAGGACCTCAGCGCCTGATAGAAGAATACAGATCTGCTCTATTGACAATTGCAAATCCATGGATATATTTGTGAAAGCCTGACCCGCCGGTCACCTGGCTCCATGGAGATGTTTGGAAAAGCCAGATTGTCACCCTTCCTGTCAACTGGGCATGTGTCACAATTCCACCCCTCAGTGTGTCTGGGATGCAGTTACTGACAGCTCAGCTGTCCAATCTTGTACAGGGGTGTGCTGAGCTGTCAGTGTGTTGATTGACAGCTCGACTATCTAATCTGAGACTGTGAAGCGTCAGCTGTCTCCATGTGTTCATTATTCCAGTTAATGGCCATGCTTCTTAACTGAGCTGCGTCTCCTAGACCTCTGCCAGACATACATTAAGCTTGTGAAGTTCGTGCTTTCCTGTGCCTTGAGTTCTGTATGCTTGATCGTTTGCCTGACTTTGGACTACATTCTGACCATCCACCTGTTTAACCCCTTCAGTTCTGATCCATTATCCTCCCGGTACTCTGACCTTTGAACGTTTCCTGACTACTCCTTTGTCTCTTCACACTGTTTATGACATACCCTCCTGGCTTCTTACCTTGGACTCCTTGATCACTCTTTCTCATGGCTTGGCCGTGAAAAGTGACTAGCATCTCACCATGTACCTGTCATCTTCCTACGCTTGTCATTACCTCCTCTCGGTGTTCATGCCACAGGTGGGGTAAACGGCTCCGGAAGATCTGAAGTAACAGCTGATATTATTCCGTTGAAACAGTGGAAGTGGGAAACTCTGTAATGTGCACTAACTTTTGGTATTTTGCTGGGACTGTTCTTCGGGTTATCTGCCTGTTTTGTGGTTCAATAAAGTATTGCCACACTGTTTTACCATTACCCTGTGTTGTCTGAGTAGTGTTATGCCCACGGTAAAATGAGAGTGGGTGTTTGGCTCATGATCCCTGGTAGATGCGGTTTTGGCTAGCGGACCGAGCCACCTGCTGACCCCCATGTCCCACACCAGGTGACTTGAGAGTCCTAAACTGGCTTCTCCAAATATCTCCATGGGGCCAGGTGACCAGCGAGTCCAAAACTGGCTTCTTTGAACAATTTAGTGGGGCCAGGTGACCACAGGATCCCAACCTGGCTTATCCAAACATATCCATGAGTTCAGGTGACAGGAGAGTCCCAACCTGGCTCACCCAAATGTCTACCAATATGAATGCACAAACAAAGGGGTAACACGTACCAAGCAAAACCATAAAGAAATAACCATTAAAATATATCTTTGATTAATAATCAGATAAATATACAAAAATTCAAAAAACACCCAAATGAGGATAACAAACTGCAAATCAGGGCATCGATCTTAGGGGGTGATATAATATACCTAAAATTCCCCCTAGTAGACCCTAGGATCTGATTGCCTACCTAGCAGTGGAGGTTGGTACCCTAATTTTGAAATGTGGCACCCTGCTCAATGGCGCTGTCTTTCCAATACCTGTCAATCCCTAATCTAGCACAAAAAGGCACACAGAAAAAAACAGATGCCTTCAGATCCAAATTCATCCAGTGCATCTGTATAAAATTGAGCACACCTGGCTACTGCTGTGTATACGGACTAGGCAATCACTAGTTAAGACTGCATCAAAGACACTTAATAGATAAATCTTTAACTAAGTTGTATGGCTACAGCCTACAATGCAACAGACAGTGTGTTACATAGATATATACTGATGTGAAAACCTGGCTTATCCACTCAAATATCTTATCGCAAGGATGCAAAAAATGGGATAGCACATTCAAAGACTTAATGTGCAATTGGTCTTTCAAAGTATATTATCTATCAAGCAATCTGGCAACATGTGGCAATAAGATGGTAATACATGCTAGAATCAACCCACTAGTGCATGAATGTCAGGTTAAAGATGCAATGAAAGGCTGTAATCTCAGCCTATTCTCATGACCCTTATAAGAAATAGCAGCCAAACAAGTACAGTATAGGGCAGAAAAGAGAAATAGTCCAATATTTAAATAGCAGGTGTGCTCAAAGGATTAATTGCTCAAAAGGTAAAATGACTTAGTTGTGTTTCCTTGTTCCAGCTGTATAAATAGACTCATCCTTGGTCCCAACACATTTCTCCCTCATTTATCTTTGCTTGAGGGTTCATCAGGGGACTTGCATAGTAAGGAATACCTCAGTGGGTCCAACAGCTGGGGAAGGGTATCAATCTGCCCAACCCAACAGATTCTGCGCTATGGATGCCAGGACCCTGCATTCTTTAATAGCAGGGCATCTGTATAGATTACCCACATAAATGGAGCCCGGTTTGTATGCATGCTGGTGAATTGTCAGCGTGTAAATCTTAAGCTTGCAGGAAGCTCTTCTGGCCCAATTGTGATGTCATAACCCAGACTTGTGAATACACATTGACAAATGTTACATTTTTCTACTTTATGGGGCCTTAATGCAAGTCTTTTATTGGTTAGATGAAATTGAATTACTAATGTATACTAGTGATGAGCGAGTGTACTCGATGCTCGGGTTTTCCCAAGCACACTCGTGTGACCTCCGAGTATTTATGACTGCTCGGAGATTTAGTTTTCATCGCGGGCAGCTGAATGATTTACAGCTAGTAGCCAGCCTAAGTACATGTGGGGGTTGCCTGGTTGCTAGGTAATCCCCACATGTAGTCAAGCAGGCTAGTAGCTGTAAATCATTCAGCTGCCGTGATGAAAACTAAATCTCCAAGCAGTCATAAATACTCGGAGGTCACCCGAGCGTGCTCGGGGAAAACTTGAGCAACGAGTACACTCGCTCATCACTTATGTATACATTATTTTTCTGTATATAGTAGTTACATGTTTGAAATACTGTATGGGATTTTTTATTTTTGTTTGCATACTTTAGCATTAGAATATATTCATTTATGTTAGAATTAATTTTTAGTTGTACTATTTATAAACCGAAACATTTTAAACAAATCTAGTTGAAGTAGGAAGTGTTTCTTACCTCCCACACTCACATGTTAAAAGATCAATTTTACATTATTCCTTTTAGACACTTTTCAATGTAACACACAGTTTTTTCTGGAATCCTTTTTCATTTATATGCAAATAGTCCAATCATATTTTCATATGTAATTTAAAGAGTTTATATAAAAGAACTTGCTCTCAAATAAATATTCTAATCTTTTCAATTCTATTCATATTTTGTCTTCAACAGTTCTCTACATGAACGATTACTGATCCATCTAAAACCTTTGCATAAGCCATTATTTGATTGTAGTACCTTGTATGACCACCATGATTTTTAAGGGCAGCACTAATTCTTCTAGGGATGGAGTGAACAAGTTGGCAACATATTTTTTTTTAGAGCCTGGATGCCAAATCTAGCGTGCTGCTCAACTTGTCTTTTCAGAATGCTATAGGTGCTTCGGTTGGGTCCATATCAGGAGGGGCACTTGGCCACTGAGTCACTTTCACTTTGCTCTTTTTTTTCAGAAATGCAACAGATGTGTGTTTTGGATTGACGACAGATGGGGCAGGATTGAAGACAGGTGGGTAGGATTGGAGACAGATGGGGCAGGATTGAAGACAGATGGGGCAGAATGGAGACAGATGGGGCAGGATTGGAGACAGATGGGGCAGGATTGGAGACAGATGGGGCAGGATTGAAGACAGATGGGGAAGGATTGAAGACAGATGGGGAAGGATTGGAGACATAGGGGGCAGAATGGAGATATGGGGCATGATTGGAGACACAGGGTGCAGGATTGGAGACAGATCATGCAGGATCATGAGGCAGGATGGATAAGATGGAGACAGATGGGGCAGGATGGGGAGATCATATGGGGAAGAATGGATACTCATGAGGGCAGGATGGGAGAACATATGGCTGAAGCCAAGAATGAGACACACAGTGGCCAGGATGAGGAATATTATTACCATATGGGCTTAATTAAGGGATATTATTACTGCAGTCATGTATTCATTTATTTTTTGAGTATACTGTTTTAAACGGGGAGGCGGTCCTGTTACTGTGTAGACTGATACTATGTTGCCTCTTTTTCTTCATGTGGTGTAATGTAGAAGTTGGGAAAAATTAAGTAATGTGTTCTGCAAGTAGAGCTCGAGATAACTGTGTTATTTCCTGCAGAGACAAGCCCTGGCTGGAAGAAGTGATGGCGATCTGTGCTGTGAATTCCGCTC
Organism: Ranitomeya variabilis; assembly: GCF_051348905.1. NCBI lineage: Eukaryota > Metazoa > Chordata > Amphibia > Anura > Dendrobatidae > Ranitomeya > Ranitomeya variabilis. Next base: position 743,813,589 of record NC_135233.1, read on the forward strand.
TTGGGCTCCCTCCGGTGGTTGTAAGTGGCATTTTTGTGAATTCTGTTCTTGGGCTCCCTCCTGTGGTTTTGAGTGGTATGGCTGCTTCTGGGATTTAGCATCAGCAGCTGTTTTCACTGATCGTCTTTCTGGCTCAGCTATATTAGTCTGGCCTGTTCCCTCATTCAATGCCAGTTGTCAATTGTTCCAGCCTGGAGTCACGGCTCTTTGGATTTCCCTGACACTCTGACCAGTTCAGCAAAGCTAAGTCCTTGCTTGTCCTTTTGCAGTTCACTTGTTGTGGACTTTGTTGTTCAGCACTTTCTATGTTTTGCTCATTTGTCCAGCTTATCAGTATGAACCTATTCAGCTAAGCTGGAAGCTCTGGGCAGCAGAGTTTGCCCTCCACACCTTTAGTCAGGTGTAGAGATTTTTGCATTTCTCTGCGGTGGACTTTTTCTAGTTTTTATTACTGACCGCACAGCGTTCTGTCCTGTACTAATTCTATCTAGCTAGAAGTGGCCTCCTTTGCTAAATCTTGTTTCATACTACGTATGTCATTTCCTTCTCCTCTCACAGTCATTATTTGTGGGGGGCTGTCCTATCCTTTGGGGATTTTCTCTGAGGCAAGATAGCTTTCCTGTTTCTACCTTTAGGGGTAGCTAGTTCTCCGGCTGTGACGAGGTGTCCAGGGAGTGACAGGAACATCCCACGGCTACTGCTAGTGTCTGTGTTAAGATCAGGAACTGCGGTCTGTATAGTTACCACCTGCTCAGAGCTAGTCGCATGTCGCTCCTACATCACCAGACCATAACAGTACAACTGGCCAAAAATGAGCTGAATGCATCTCAAAAGAAGGAAAAGAAAAAGAGTTCTGAGACATTTTTTTTCCTTTAGTCTGTTTTGTCTTTTTCCTTCCTCTTAATCTCTGGGTGATTCAGGATTTGGATGCGGGCATGGATGTTCAGGGGTTGTTTTCTCGTGTGGATCAGCTTGCTGCAAGAGTACAGAGTATCCAAGATTATTTTGTTCAGACTCCGGCCTTAGAGCCTAGAATTCCTACTCCGGATTTGTTTTACGGGGATAGATCTAAGTTTTTGAACTTTAAAAATAACTGCAAATTGTTTTTTGCTCTGAAACCCCGTTCCTCTGGTGACCCCATTCAGCAAGTTAAAATAGTTATTTCTCTGCTGCATGGTGACCCTCAGGACTGGGCATTCTCCCTTGAGTCAGGGGATCCGGCATTGCTTAATGTAGATGCATTTTTTCAATCGCTCGGATTATTGTATGACGAACCTAACTCTGTAGAGCATGCTGAGAAAACACTTTTGGCCCTGTGTCAGGGTCAGGAAGCGGCAGAATTATACTGCCAGAAATTTAGAAAATGGTCTGTGCTCACTAAACGGAATGAGGATGCTCTGGCAGCAATTTTCAGAAAGGGTCTTTCTGAAGCCCTTAAGGATGTTATGGTGGGGTTCCCCACGCCTGTTGGTTTGAGCGAATCTATGTCTCTGGCCATTCAGATTGATCGGCGCCTGCGCGAACGCAAAGTGGAGCACCATATGGCAGCGTCCTCTGTTGTGATTTTGCTTTTTGCTCCCTCTAGTGGTCATTAGTGATTTGACTCTGGAGCTTCTGTCTTTTCCTATATCCTCACCTGGGCCGTTAGTTCAGGGGCGTTGCTATATTAGCTCCCTGGACCTTCAGTTCTATGCCTGGCATCGTTGAAATCAGAGCTAATCTGTTGTGCTCTTGTCCTATGATCCTGGTTCCTGTATTTCAAGCTAAGTCTGTTTCCTTGCTTTTTGCTTTTGTTTTGTTTGGTATTTTTGTCCAGCTTGTTCCAATCTGTATCCTGACCTTTGCTGGAAGCTCTAGGGGGCTGGTGTTCTCCCCCCGGACCGTTAGACGGTTCGGGGGTTCTTGAATCTCCAGCGTGGATTTTTATAGGGTTTTTGTTGACCAGATAAGTTATCTTGCTATATTCTGCTATTAGTAAGCTGGCCTCTCTTTGCTGAACCTGGTTCATTTCTGTGTTTGTAATTTCCTCTAACCTCACCGTTATTATTTGTGGGGGGCTTGTATCTTGCTTTGGGGTCCCTTTCTCTGGAGGCAAAAGAGGTCTTTGTTTTCTTCTCCTAGGGGTAGTTAGATTCTCCGGCTGGCGCGAGTCATCTAGCGATCACCGTAGGCATGATCCCCGGCTACTTCTAGTGTTGGCGTTAGGAGTAGCTATTTGGTCAACCCAGTTACCACAGCCCTATGAGCTGGATTTTTGAATCTCGCAGACTTACACGTTCCTCTGAGACCCTGTCCACTGGGGTCATAACAGTATGCCAGGCCAGTATTAAATGTTTAATGCATTGCAGAAGTGGGATTATAAGAAAGAAAATTTTGAGGTTTTTTTTTCCCTCTCTCATTTTTTTTTTTTTTTTTTCTTTTCCCCTTTACCTCAGAGTGGCTTAAGCTTGCTGCAGACATGAATGTCCAGACCTTGATTACAAGTGTGGACCAGCTTGCCGCTCGTGTGCAGGGTATACAAGATTATGTTACCAGAAATCCTAGGTCTGAACCCAAGATTCCGATTCCTGAACTGTTTTCAGGAGACCGATTTAAGTTTAGGAATTTCAGGAATAATTGTAAATTGTTTTTGTCCCTGAAACCTTGTTCGTCTGGAGACTCTGCTCAACAAGTAAAAATTGTTATTTCATTCTTACGGGGTGACCCTCAAGATTGGGCTTTTTCGTTGGCGCCAGGAGATCCGGCATTGGCTGATATTGATGCGTTTTTTCTGGCGCTCGGTTTACTTTATGAGGAACCCAATCTTGAGATTCAGGCAGAGAAAGCCTTGCTGGCTATGTCTCAGGGCCAGGACGAGGCTGAGGTGTATTGCCAAAAATTTCGGAAATGGTCCGTGCTGACACATTGGAACGAGTGTGCACTGGCCGCTAATTTTAGAAATGGCCTTTCTGAGGCCATTAAGAATGTTATGGTGGGTTTTCCCATTCCCACAGGTCTGAATGATACCATGTCCCTGGCTATTCAAATTGACCGGCGGTTGCGGGAGCGCAAAACCGCAAATTCCCTCATGTTGTTGTCTGAACAGACACCTGATGTGATGCAATGTGATAGAAAAACCGCAAATTCCCTCATGGTGTTGTCTGAACGGACACCTGATTTGATGCAATGTGATAGAATCCTGACTAGAAATGAGAGGAAAATTCATAGACGCCGGAATGGCTTGTGCTACTACTGTGGTGATTCTACACATGTTATCTCAGCATGCTCTAAACGTATATCTAAGGTTGTTAGTCCTGTCACCGTTGGTAATTTGCATCCTAAGTTTATTCTGTCTGTAACTTTGATTTGCTCACTGTTATCTTATCCTGTCATGGCGTTTGTAGATTCAGGTGCTGCCCTGAGTCTTATGGATCTCTCATTTGCTAAGCGCTGTGGTTTTATTCTTGAACCATTAGAAAATCCTATCCCTCTTAGGGGTATTGATGCTACGCCATTAGCAGAAAATAAACCGCAGTATTGGACACAGGTTACCATGTGCATGACTCCTGAACACCGCGAGGTGATACGTTTTCTCGTTCTACATAAAATGCATGATTTGGTTGTTTTGGGGCTGCCATGGTTACAGACCCATAATCCAGTCCTTGACTGGAAGGCTATGTCAGTGTCTAGTTGGGGCTGTCGTGGTATTCATGAGGATTCCCTGCCTGTGTCTATTGCTTCTTCTACGCCTTCGGAAGTTCCGGAGTATTTGTCTGACTATCAGGATGTCTTTAGCGAGTCCAGGTCCAGTGCATTGCCTCCTCATAGGGAATGTGACTGTGCAATAGATTTGATTCCAGGCAGTAAATTTCCTAAGGGAAGACTGTTTAATCTGTCGATACCTGAACATACCGCTATGCGTTCATATATCAAGGAGTCTCTGGAGAAAGGACACATCCGTCCGTCTTCTTCCCCTCTTGGTGCGGGATTCTTTTTTGTGGCTAAAAAGGACGGATCTTTGAGGCCTTGTATTGACTATCGGCTTTTAAATAAGATCACTGTCAAATTTCAGTATCCTTTGCCGCTGTTGTCTGACTTGTTTGCCCGGATTAAAGGTGCCAAGTGGTTTACCAAGATAGACCTTCGTGGTGCGTACAACCTTGTGCGCATTAAGCAAGGGGATGAATGGAAAACCGCATTCAATACGCCCGAAGGTCATTTTGAGTACTTGGTGATGCCTTTTGGGCTCTCTAATGCCCCTTCAGTTTTTCAGTCCTTTATGCATGACATTTTCCGGAACTATCTGGATAAATTTTTGATCGTTTATCTGGATGATATTCTGGTTTTTTCTGATAATTGGGACTCGCATGTGGAGCAGGTCAGGATGGTCTTTAAAATTTTGCGTGAAAATTCTTTGTTTGTCAAGGGCTCAAAGTGTCTTTTTGGTGTACAGAAGGTTCCCTTTTTGGGGTTCATTTTTTCCCCTTCTGCTGTGGAGATGGACCCAGTCAAGGTCCGAGCTATTCTTGATTGGACTCAGCCCTCGTCAGTTAAGAGTCTTCAGAAGTTCTTGGGTTTCGCTAACTTCTACCGTCGTTTTATCGCTAACTTTTCTAGCATTGTGAAACCTTTGACGGATATGACCAAGAAGGGCTCCGATGTGGTTAATTGGGCTCCTGCTGCCGTGGAGGCTTTCCAGGAGTTGAAACGTCGGTTTACTTCGGCGCCTGTTTTGTGCCAGCCTGATGTCTCGCTTCTCTTTCAGGTTGAGGTGGATGCTTCAGAGATTGGAGCAGGGGCCGTTTTGTCGCAGAGAGGCCCTGGTTGCTCTGTTATGAGACCTTGCGCCTTTTTCTCTAGGAAGTTTTCGCCTGCGGAGCGAAATTATGATGTGGGCAATCGGGAGTTGTTGGCCATGAAATGGGCATTTGAGGAGTGGCGTCATTGGCTCGAGGGTGCTAAGCATCGTGTGGTGGTCTTGACTGATCACAAAAATCTGATGTATCTCGAGTCTGCTAAACGCCTGAATCCTAGACAGGCCCGCTGGTCATTGTTTTTCTCCCGTTTTGACTTTGTTGTCTCGTATTTACCAGGTTCAAAAAATGTGAAGGCCGATGCTCTTTCCAGGAGCTTTGTGCCTGATGCTCCTGGAGTCGCTGAACCTGTTGGTATTCTTAAGGATGGTATTATCTTGTCAGCTATTTCTCCAGATCTGCGACGTGTGTTGCAGAGATTTCAGGCTGATAGGCCTGATTCTTGTCCACCTGACAGACTGTTTGTGCCTGATAAGTGGACCAGCAGAGTCATTTCCGAGGTTCATTCCTCGGTGTTGGCAGGTCACCCAGGAATTTTTGGCACCAGAGATCTGGTGGCCAGATCCTTTTGGTGGCCTTCCTTGTCTAGGGATGTGCGGTCTCTTGTACAGTCCTGTGGGACTTGTGCTCGAGCTAAGCCTTGCTGTTCTCGTGCCAGCGGGTTGCTCTTGCCCTTGCCTGTCCCTAAGAGACCTTGGACACATATCTCCATGGATTTCATTTCTGATCTTCCGGTGTCTCAAGGCATGTCTGTTATCTGGGTGATATGTGATCGCTTCTCCAAGATGGTCCATTTGGTTCCTTTGCCTAAGCTGCCTTCCTCTTCCGATCTGGTTCCTGTGTTTTTCCAGAACGTGGTTCGTTTGCACGGCATCCCTGAGAATATTGTGTCAGACAGAGGATCCCAGTTCGTTTCCAGATTCTGGCGATCCTTTTGTAGTAGGATGGGCATTGACTTGTCGTTTTCGTCTGCTTTCCATCCTCAGACTAATGGACAGACGGAGCGAACTAATCAGACTTTGGAGGCTTATTTGAGGTGTTTTGTCTCTGCTGATCAGGACGATTGGGTGACCTTCTTGCCGTTGGCTGAGTTTGCCCTTAATAATCGGGCTAGTTCCGCCACCTTGGTTTCGCCATTTTTCTGCAACTCTGGTTTCCACCCTCGTTTTTCTTCGGGTCATGTGGAACCTTCTGACTGCCCTGGGGTGGATTCTGTGGTGGATAGGTTGCAGCGGATCTGGAATCTTGTGGTGGACAACTTGAAGTTGTCACAGGAGAGGGCTCAGCGCTTTGCAAACCGCCGCCGCGGTGTGGGTCCCCGACTACGTGTTGGGGATTTGGTGTGGCTTTCTTCCCGCTTTGTTCCTATGAAGGTTTCCTCTCCCAAATTTAAACCTCGTTTTATTGGTCCTTACAAGATATTGGAAATCCTTAATCCTGTATCCTTTCGCCTGGATCTTCCTGTGTCGTTTGCTATCCACAACGTGTTTCATAGGTCCTTGTTGCGGCGGTACGTTGTGCCTGTGGTTCCTTCTGCTGAGCCTCCTGCTCCGGTGTTGGTCGAGGGCGAGTTGGAGTACGTGGTGGAGAAGATCTTGGATTCTCGTCTCTCCAGGCGGAGGCTTCAGTACCTGGTCAAGTGGAAGGGCTATGGTCAGGAAGATAATTCCTGGGTGGTCGCCTCTGATGTTCATGCGGCCGATTTAGTTCGTGCCTTTCACGCCGCTCGTCCTGATCGCCCTGGTGGTCGTGGTGAGGGTTCGGTGACCCCTCACTAAGGGGGGGGTACTGTTGTGATTTTGCTTTTTGCTCCCTCTAGTGGTCATTAGTGATTTGACTCTGGAGCTTCTGTCTTTTCCTATATCCTCACCTGGGCCGTTAGTTCAGGGGCGTTGCTATATTAGCTCCCTGGACCTTCAGTTCTATGCCTGGCATCGTTGAAATCAGAGCTAATCTGTTGTGCTCTTGTCCTATGATCCTGGTTCCTGTATTTCAAGCTAAGTCTGTTTCCTTGCTTTTTGCTTTTGTTTTGTTTGGTATTTTTGTCCAGCTTGTTCCAATCTGTATCCTGACCTTTGCTGGAAGCTCTAGGGGGCTGGTGTTCTCCCCCCGGACCGTTAGACGGTTCGGGGGTTCTTGAATCTCCAGCGTGGATTTTTATAGGGTTTTTGTTGACCAGATAAGTTATCTTGCTATATTCTGCTATTAGTAAGCTGGCCTCTCTTTGCTGAACCTGGTTCATTTCTGTGTTTGTAATTTCCTCTAACCTCACCGTTATTATTTGTGGGGGGCTTGTATCTTGCTTTGGGGTCCCTTTCTCTGGAGGCAAAAGAGGTCTTTGTTTTCTTCTCCTAGGGGTAGTTAGATTCTCCGGCTGGCGCGAGTCATCTAGCGATCACCGTAGGCATGATCCCCGGCTACTTCTAGTGTTGGCGTTAGGAGTAGCTATTTGGTCAACCCAGTTACCACAGCCCTATGAGCTGGATTTTTGAATCTCGCAGACTTACACGTTCCTCTGAGACCCTGTCCACTGGGGTCATAACAGTCCTCTGAGCAGAGACCTGAGCCTATGCAATGTGATAGGATTTGGACTAGAGCGGAACAGAGGGGATACAGACGTCAGAATGGGCTGTGTTTTTACTGTGGTGATTCTGCTCATGCTATTTCTGATTGCCCTAAGGGTATTAAGAGGGTCGCTAGATCTGTTACCATTAGTACAGTACAGCCTAAGTTTCTCCTGTCTGTGACCCTGATTTGCTCATTGTCATCTTTTTCTGTCATGGCATTTGTGGATTCAGGTGCTGCTCTGAATTTAATGGACTTAGAATTCGCCAGGCGCTGTGGCTTTTCTTTGCAGCCTTTGCAGAGTCCTATTCCCTTGAGGGGTATTGATGCTACACCGTTGGCCAAGAATAAACCTCAGTATTGGACTCAGCTGACTATGTGCATGGCTCCAGCACATCAGGAAGATTGCCGTTTTCTGGTGTTGCATAATTTACATGATGTTGTTGTACTGGGTTTTCCATGGTTACAGGTGCACAATCCTGTGCTGGATTGGAAATCGATGTCTGTGACTAGTTGGGGTTGTCAAGGGGTACATAGTGACGTTCCTTTGATGTCAATTTCCTCTTCCCCCTCTTCTGATGTTCCTGAATTTTTGTCAGATTTCCAGGATGTATTCGATGAGCCCAAGTCCAGTTCCCTTCCTCCACATAGGGACTGTGATTCTGCTATTGACTTGATTCCTGGCTGTAAGTTCCCTAAGGGCCGACTTTTCAATCTGTCTGTGCCAGAGCATGCCGCTATGCGGAGCTATGTCAAGGAGTCTTTAGAGAAGGGGCATATTCGGCCATCTTCGTCACCATTGGGAGCGGGATTCTTTTTTGTTGCCAAGAAGGATGGCTCCTTGAGACCCTGTATTGATTATCGCCTTCTTAATAAAATCACGGTCAAATTCCAATACCCTTTACCTTTGCTCTCTGATTTGTTTGCTAGGATTAAGGGGGCTAGTTGGTTTACAAAGATTGACCTTCGAGAGGCATATAATCTTGTTCGTATTAAACAGGGTGACGAATGGAAAACTGCATTTAATACGCCCGAAGGCCATTTTGAATACCTGGTGATGCCTTTCGGGCTTTCTAATGCTCTTTCTGTATTTCAGTCCTTTATGCATGATATTTTCCGCAATTATCTTGATAAATTCTTGATTGTGTATTTGGATGATATTTTGATTTTTTCCAATGATTGGGAGTCTCATGTGAAGCAGGTCAGGATGGTATTCCAGATCCTTCGTGATAATGCTCTATTTGTGAAGGGGTCTAAGTGCCTATTTGGAGTTCAGAAGGTCTCTTTTTAGGGGTTTATTTTTTCTCCTTCATCTATAGAAATGGATCCTGTTAAGGTCCAAGCCATTCATGACTGGATTCAACCCACATCTGTGAAGAGCCTTCAGAAATTTTTGGGCTTTGCTAATTTTTATCGCTGTTTCATTGCCAACTTCTCTAGTGTGGTTAAACCCCTGACCGATTTGACAAAGAAAGGCGCTGATGAGACAAATTGGTCCTCTGAGGCTGTTGAGGCCTTTCAGGAGCTTAAATGCTGATTTACTTCTGCCCCTGTCTTGCGTCAGCCGGATGTTTCTCTTCCTTTTCCGGTTGAGGCTGACGCTTCTGAGATTGGGGCAGGGGCCGTTTTGTCACAGAGGAATTCTGATGGTTCCTTGATGAAGCCATGTGCCTTCTTTTCCCAAAAGTTTTCGCCTGCGGAACGCAATTATGATGTCGGCAATCGGGAGTTGTTGGCTATGAAGTGTGTTATGATCCCAGTGGCTTAGGATCACAAATCTAACCAACTAAGTCAGAGATAATAGGACAAGCTCTGGGGATGTGGTAACTGGACTGACCGCAAACCTGATTCTAACCAAACACACTAAAGGTAGCCGTGGAACGTTTCCTGAAATCCTAGATGTCTCTTCACGGCCTGAGAAACTGACTACCCCTAAAGAGAAAGTAAAGACCTCACTTGCCACAGAGAAATACCCCAAAGACATAGAAGCCCCCCACAAATAATAACGGTGAGTTAAGAGGAAAAGACAAACGCAGAGATGAAACAGGTTAAGCAAATGAGGCCCGCTAACGCTAGATAGCAGAAAATAGCAAGGGATCTGTGCGGTCAGTAAAAAACCCTATGCAAAAATATCCACGCAGAGTATGCGAGAACCCCCACACCAACTAACGATGTGGGGGGAGCAACTCAGCACCCCAGAGCACCAGCAAGCAGGGAAATCACATATTAGCAAGCTGGACCAAACACATCATATACTAGGACACATCTTGAACACAGATGAGCAAAAATAAGCAAACAAAACTTAGCTTCTCTTGGAGAGACTGATAACGGATGTAGACAGGAGCATTCAGAATAGCACTGAATACAACGACAGCAGGCAACCACTGAGAGTCCAGGTGAACTAAATAGGAACCAGCTAACAGATAACGAGACAGCTGATCCAACCTCAGACCTGCAGAATGACAAAAGAGCCACCAGAGGGAGCCCAAAGACAACACTCACACAGTACCACTTGTGACCACAAGAGGGAGCCCAAAAACAGAGTTCACAACAGTACCCCCCCTTGAGGAGGGGTCACCGAACCCTCATCAAAACCCCCAGGGCGATCAGGATGAGCCACATGGAAGGCATGAACCAAATCAGCCGCATGAACATCAGAGGCGACAACCCAGGAATTATCCTCCTGACCATAGCCCTTCCACTTAACCAAATACTGAAGCCTCCGTCTCGAAATACAAGAATCCAAGATCTTCTCCACCACGTACTCCAATTCGCCCTCAACCAGCACCGGGGCAGGGGGTTCAACAGAAGGAACCACAGGCACCACATACCTCCGCAACAAAGACCTATGGAACACGTTATGAATGGCAAATGACGCTGGGAGGTCCAAACGATATGACACCGGGTTAAGGATTTCCAAAATCTTATAAGGACCGATGAAGTGAGGCTTGAATTTAGGAGAGGAAACCTTCATAGGAACATACCGAGAAGACAGCCATACCAAATCCCCAACACGAAGTCGGGGACCCACACCGCGACAGCGGTTGGCAAAGCGCTGAGCCTTCTCCTGTGACAACTTCAGATTGTCCACCACATGGTTCCAAATTTGCTGCAACCTATCCACCACAGAATCCACCCCAGGACAGTCAGAAGGCTCAACCTGACCCAAGGAAAAACGATCACACACCACCCAGATGAGACATTCTCTGAGAGACTGGAAGATCCGAAATAAAATCCATGGAAATGTGCGTCCAAGGCCTCTTCGGGACAGGCAAAGGCAAAAGCAAACCGCTGGCACGAGAACAGCAAGGCTTAGCCCGAGCACAAATCCCACAGGACTTCACAAAGGAACGCACATCCCGCGACAAGGAAGGCCACCAGAAGGACCTAGCCACCAAATCCCTGGTGCCAAAAATCCCAGGATGGCCTGCCAACACCGAAGAATGAACCTCGGAAATAACTCTGCTGTTCCATCTATCTGGGACAAACAGTCTCTCTGGTGGGCAACGGTCAGGTCTATCCTCCTGAAATTTCTGCAGCACTCGTCGCAAATCTGGGGAAATGGCAGACAATATCACTCCCTCTCTGAGGATACCAGCCGGCTCTGAAACTCCCGGAGAGTCAGGCACAAAACTCCTAGAAAGAGCATCAGCCTTCACGTTCTTCGAACCAGGCAGGTACGAGACCACGAAATCGAAACGGGAGAAAAACAACGACCAACGAGCCTGTCTAGGATTCAGCTGCTTGGCAGACTCGAGATAAATCAGATTTTTGTGATCAGTCAAGACCACCACACGATGCTTAGCTCCCTCGAGCCAATGTCGCCACTCCTCAAATGCCCACTTCATAGCCAACAACTCCCGATTACCAACATCATAATTCCGCTCGGCAGGCGAAAACTTTCTTGAAAAGAAAGCACAAGGCTTCATCACAGAGCAATCAGAGCTTCTCTGCGACAAAACAGCCCCTGCTCCAATCTCAGAAGCATCAACCTCGACCTGAAAAGGAAGAGAGACATCAGGCTGACACAAAACTGGAGCCGAAGAAAACCGGCGCTTCAGCTCCCGAAAGGCTTCCACGGCCGCAGGAGACCAATTAGTCACATCAGAACCCTTCTTGGTCAAATCTGTCAAGGGTTTAACCACGCCAGAAAAATTAGCAATGAAGCGACGGTAAAAATTAGCAAAACCCAAGAACTTCTGAAGACTCTTAACAGATGTAGGCTGAGTCCAGTCATGAATAGCCTGGACCTTGACTGGGTCCATCTCAATAGTAGAAGGAGAAAAAATAAAACCCAAAAAGAAAACCTTCTGTACTCCGAAGAGACATTTTGAGCCCTTCACAAATAAGGCATTAGCACGCAGGACCTGAAATACCATCCTGACCTGCTTCACATGGGACTCCCAGTCCTCAGAAAAGACCAAAATGTCATCCAGATACACAATCATAAATTTATCCAGATATTCTCGGAAGATGTCATGCATGAAGGACTGGAACACAGAAGGAGCATTAGAGAGTCCAAAAGGCATCACCAAGTACTCAAAATGGCCTTCGGGCATATTAAATGCTGTTTTCCATTCATCCCCCTGCTTAATACGCACAAGGTTATACGCACCACGAAGATCTATCTTAGTGATCCAACTGGACCCCATAATCCGAGCAAACAGATCAGATAATAATGGCAAAGGATACTGAAATTTGACCATGATTTTATTTAGAAGACGATAATCTATAGAAGGTCTCAGAGAACCATCCTTCTTGGCCACAAAAAAGAATCCTGCACCAAGAGGGGAGGAGGACGGGCGAATATGTCCCTTCTCTAAAGACTCCTTTATATAACTCCGCATTGCGGCATGTTCTGGTACAGACAAATTAAAAAGTCGTCCCTTAGGGAACTTAGTACCAGGAATCAAATTTATAGCACAATCACAATCCCTGTGAGGAGGCAGGGCACCGGATCTGGGCTCATCAAATACATCCTGGTAGTCCTACAAAAACTCAGGGACCTCCGAAGGAGTGGAAGAAGCAATTAACACCAAAGGAGCATCGCCATGAATCCCCTGGCAACCCCAACTTGAAACAGACATAGCTTTCCAATCCAGAACTGGATTATGGGCCTGCAGCCATGGCAGACCCAAAACGACCACATCATGCAGATTATGCAGCACAAGAAAGCGAATCACCTCCTGATGTACAGGAGTCATGCACATGGTCACTTGAGTCCAATACTGAGGCTTATTCTCAGCCAATGGTGTAGCATCAATACCCCTCAGTGGAATAGGGAATTCCAAAGGCTCCAGGACAAAACCACAGCGCCTGGCAAACGACAAATCCATCAGGTTCAGGGCAGCACCTGAATCCACAAAAGCCATAACCGAGTAGGATGACAAAGAACAAATCAAAGTAACAGACAAAATGAATTTAGGCTGTATAGTACCAACGGTGACAGATTTAGCAATTTTTTAACGCGCTTAGAGCATGCTGAGATAACATGAGTTGAATCACCACAGTAAAAGCACAACCCATTTTGACATCTATGATTTTGCCACTCAATTCTGGTCAGAATTCGGTCACATTGCATAGACTCAGGTCTCTGTTCAGAAAACACCGCCAGATGGTGCACAGGTTTGCGCTCCCGCAAACGCCGATCAATCTGAATGGCCAAAGCCATTGAGTCACTCAGACTTGCAGGTGTGGGGAACCCCACCATAACATTCTTAATGGCTTCAGAAAGACCTTCTCTGAAATTTGCAGCCAGGGCACACTCATTCCATTGAGTAAGCACCAACCATTTCCGAAATTTTTGACAATACACCTCAGCTTGATCCTGGCCCTGAGAGAGAGCCAGCAAGGCCTTTTCTGCCTGGTTCTCAAGATTAGGTTCCTCATAAAGCAATCCAAGCGCCAGAAAAAACGCATCCACATTCAGCAATGCAGGATCTCCCGGCGCCAGGGAGAAAGCCCAATCTTGGGGGTCGCCACGTAACAGGGAGATAACAATTCTAACTTGCTGAGCGGAATCACCAGAGGAATGAGGTTTCAAAGAAAGAAATAATTTACAATTATTCTTAAAATTCAGAAACCTAGATCTATCTCCAGAAAACAACTCAGGAATAGGTACTTTTGGCTCAGACATAGGACTGTGAACAACAAAATCCTGAATGCTTTGCACCCTTGCAGCAAGATGATCCACACTAGAAGTCAGACTCTGAATATCCATGTCCGCAGCTGAACTCAAAGCCACCCAGAGATTAAGGGGATGAGAGAAGCTGGACAGACTGCAGCAAAGGGAGAGGAAAAAAAAAAAATTGTACTCAGGACTTCTCTTATCCCACTTCTGCGATGCATTAAACACTTTTCTGGCCTGCTGTACTGTTATGATCCCAGTGGCTTAGGATCACAAATCTAACCAACTAAGTCAGAGATAATAGGACAAGCTCTGGGGATGTGGTAACTGGACTGACCGCAAACCTGATTCTAACCAAACACACTAAAGGTAGCCATGGAACGTTTCCTGAAATCCTAGACGTCTCTTCACGGCCTGAGAAACTGACTACCCCTAAAGAGAAAGTAAAGACCTCACTTGCCTCAGAGAAATACCCCAAAGACATAGAAGCCCCCCACAAATAATAACGGTGAGTTAAGAGGAAAAGACAAACGCAGAGATGAAACAGGTTAAGCAAATGAGGCCCGCTAACGCTAGATAGCAGAAAATAGCAAGGGATCTGTGCGGTCAGTAAAAAACCCTATGCAAAAATATCCACGCAGAGAATGCGAGAACCCCCACACCAACTAACGATGTGGGGGGAGCAACTCAGCACCCCAGAGCACCAGCAAGCAGGGAAATCACATATTAGCAAGCTGGACCAAACACATCATATACTAGGACACATCTTGAACACAGATGAGCAAAAATAAGCAAACAAAACTTAGCTTCTCTTGGAGAGACTGATAACGGATGTAGACAGGAGCAATCAGAATAGCACTGAATACAACGACAGCAGGCAACCACTGAGAGTCCAGGTAAACTAAATAGGAACCAGCTAACAGATAACGAGACAGCTGATCCAACCTCAGGCCTGCAGAATGACAAAAGAGCCACCAGAGGGAGCCCAAAGACAACACTCACACAGTACCACTTGTGACCACAAGAGGGAGCCCAAAAACAGAGTTCACAACAGAAGTGGGCATTTGAGGAGTGGCGACATTGGCTTGAGGGAGCCAAGCACCGCATTGTGGTCTTGACCGATCATAAGAATCTGATTTATCTCGAGTCGGCCAAGCGGCTGAACCCTAGACAGGCTTGGTGGTCCCTGTTTTTTTCCCGTTTTGACTTTGTGGTCTCATATCTTCCGGGATCTAAGAATGTTAAGGTGGATGCCCTCTCTAGGAGTTTTTTGCCTGATTCTCCTGGAATCCTTGAGCCGGTTGGCATTCTTAGGGAAGGGGTGATTCTGTCTGCCATCTCCCCTGATTTGCGGCAGGCGCTTCAGGAATTTCAGGCTGATAAACCTGACTGCTGTCCTGTGGTGAAGCTGTTTGTTCCTGATAGATGGACAAGTAAGGTAATTTCTGAGGTCCATTGTTCTGTGTTGGCCGGTCATCCTGGGATTTTTGGTACCAGAGATTTGGTTGCTAGGTCCTTTTGGTGGCCTTCCTTGTCGCGGGATGTGCGTTCTTTTGTGCAGTCCTGTGGGACTTGTGCCCGGGCTAAGCCTTGCTGTTCCCGCGCTAGTGGGTTGCTTTTGCCTTTGCCTGTCCCGGAGAGGCCTTGGACGCATATTTCCATAGATTCTATTTCGGACCTTCCTGTGTCCCAGAGGATGTCTGTTATCTGGGTGGTTTGTGACCGGTTCTCTAAAATGGTCCATTTGGTGCCTTTGCCTAAATTGCCTTCCTCCTCTGATTTGGTTCCATTGTTTTTTCAGCATGTGGTTCGTTTGCATGGCATTCCGGAGAATATTGTGTCTGACAGAGGTTCCCAGTTTGTTT
This sequence comes from Ranitomeya variabilis, assembly GCF_051348905.1. NCBI lineage: Eukaryota > Metazoa > Chordata > Amphibia > Anura > Dendrobatidae > Ranitomeya > Ranitomeya variabilis. The sequence continues at coordinate 743,828,939 of NC_135233.1, forward strand.
CCAGGTTTTGGCGGGCCTTTTGTGCTAAGATGGGCATTAATTGTCTTTTTCTTCGGCGTTCCATCCTCAGACAAATGGCCAAACTGAGCGAACTAATCAAACCTTGGAAACCTATTTGAGATGCTTTGTGTCTGCTGATCAAGATGATTGGGTGGCTTTCTTGCCATTGGCCGAGTTTGCCCTTAATAATCGGGCCAGTTCGGCTACTTTGGTTTCGCCTTTCTTTTGTAATTTTGGTTTCCATCCTCGTTTTTGTTCAGGGCAGGTTGAGCCTTCTGATTGTGCTGGTGTAGATTCCGTGATGGACAGGTTACAGCAGATTTGTACTCATGTGGTAGACAATTTGACGTTGTCTCAGGAAAAGGCTCAGCGTTTTGCTAACCGCCGTCGGTGTGTTGGTCCTCGGCTTCGTGTGGGGGATTTGATCTGGTTATCCTCTCGTCATGTTCCTATGAAGGTTTCTTCCCCTAAGTTCAAGCCTCGGTTTATTGGTCCCTATATGATTTCTGAGATTATCAATCCAGTGTCTTTTCGTTTGGCCCTTCCAGCCTCTTTTGCCATCCACAATGTTTTCCATAGATCTTTGTTGCGGAGATATGTGGTACCCGTTGTTCCATCTGTTGATCCTCCTGCCCCGGTGTTGGTTGAGGGGGAGTTGGAATATGTGGTTGAGAAAATTTTGGATTCTCGTTTTTCGAGGCGGAGGCTTCAGTATCTTGTCAAGTGGAAGGGTTATGGCCAAGAGGATAATTCTTGGGTGGTTGCCTCCGATGTCCATGCCGCCGATTTGGTTCGTGCTTTTCATTTGGCTCGTCCTGATCGGCCTGGGGGCTCTGGTGAGGGTTCGGTGACCCCTCCTCAAGGGGGGGGTACTGTTGTGAATTCCGCTCTTGGGCTCCCTCCGGTGGTTGTAAGTGGCATTTTTGTGAACTCTGTTCTTGGGCTCCCTCCTGTGGTTTTGAGTGGTATGGCTGCTTCTGGGATTTAGCATCAGCAGCTGGTTTCACTGATCGTCTTTCTTGCTCGGCTATATTAGTCTGGCCTGTTCCCTCATTCAATGCCAGTTGTCAATTGTTCCAGCCTGGAGTCACAGCTCTTTGGATTTCCCTGACACTCTGACCAGTTCAGCAAAGCTAAGTCCTTGCTTGTCCTTTTGCAGTTCACTTGTTGTGGACTTTGTTGTTCAGCACTTTCTATGTTTTGCTCATTTGTCCAGCTTATCAGTATGAACCTATTCAGCTAAGCTGGAAGCTCTGGGCAGCAGAGTTTGCCCTCCACACCTTTAGTCAGGTGTGGAGATTTTTGCATTTCTCTGCGGTGGACTTTTTCTAGTTTTTATTACTGACCGCACAGTGTTCGGTCCTGTACTAATTCTATCTAGCTAGAAGTGTCCTCCTTTGCTAAATCTTGTTTCATACTACGTATGTCATTTCCTTCTCCTCTCACAGTCATTATTTGTGGGGGGCTGTCCTATCCTTTGGGGATTTTCTCTGAGGCAAGATAGCTTTCTTGTTCCTACCAGGGAGTGACAGGAACATCCCACGGCTACTGCTAGTGTCTGTGTTAAGATTAGGAACTGCGGTCGGTATAGTTACCACCTGCTCAGAGCTAGTCGCATGTCGCTCCTACATCACCAGACCATAACAGATCTGTGCTGGATGAGCGATGAAACATGAAGGACTTCACCTAGAGACATCACTAGTGAGTCAGTGTGTTACCTATACACTGACACTATACACTGTATACTATATACAGTGGTCCTGTGTATAATGTCACCAGTAATCACTGTATTACTTATACATTATATACAGAACTCCTGTGTATAATATCACCAGTGATCACTGTATTACCTGTACACAGAAACTGCATACTAAGTACAGATCTCCTGTGTATAATGGCACTTATGGTGATAGTATTGTGTGTTTTTTTATTACTGATCAGTATTGTAGTATTCAGTCACTATGTGGTGGTAGTATGTGGTCTGGACATGGTGTTGCGGTATTTGTCCCTTGTATGTGCTATTTGGTCATTTTGTGGTGGTAATATGTGGTCTGGTCATGGTGCGGTGGTATTTGTTCCTTGTATGTGATATTATTTGGTCACTGTGGTGGTAATATGTGGTCTGGTCATGGTGTTTTGGTATTTGTTCCTTGCATGTGCTATTATTCGGTCACTGGTGGAAATATGTGGTGTAGACATGGTGTTGCAGTATTTTTTTTCCCTTGTATGTGCTATTTGGTCATTTTGTGGTGGTAATATGTGGTCTGGTCATGGTGTGGTAGTATTTGTTCCTTGTATGTGATATTATTCAGTCACTGGTAGTAATATGTGGTCTGGTCATGGTGTGGTGGTATTTGTTCCTTGTATGTGATATTATTGGTCATTTTAAAAATTGAAAAATAAATAAAAATATACCAAAATTATATTGCATATTTTAACAAATATTTAATAGGTTACAGTAGAGTAGGGTCCGGCCAAAAGTGTCTACCGTGTTATGGTGGCGGCCTAAAAAATCTTTGGGCCAAAACAAAAGCTGCAGGCTATATATGTGATCTGGTGATGGGAACTGTTAATGTGTGATAGGTGAGAAGTGGAGTTTCACTCAGCAACTATTTTTCTGGAATAATCTGGTTCAGTTATATGATGACCCCATCGCATGACCCTGTCACATGACCGGGGGGCCCACAGAGTTTGAACAGCCCGGGGCCCTGGCTACCCTTAATCCACACCTGCTGTGATGGCACTATTTTAATGTGTAAAGAAAGGACCCCACATTGGGGAATTGGGCATTACATTACATTGGGCCTACTTCTTAAGTCTGTCTCCTGCAATGAGTCCTTTAACTGACACTAGATGACCAGGGTGAACGTGCTCAGTACTGTTATAGGCTGGTGAATTTTGTGCAAGGGGGCTGTGATGGGACTAGTATATATTTAACAAAGGTACCCCCATTGGGGAATTGTTTGGCAGCTCATGCACTGCATTACAAGTCTCAGAGACACACACCACTACATTGGGTCTACTTCTTAACTCTGTCTCCTGCATTGTGTCCTTTAGCTGCCACTAGATCACCAGGGTGAACGTGCTCTGTATGGTGCATTTTGGGCAAGGGGGCTGTGATGGCACAATTTTAATTTCTAAAGAAAGTACCCCACATTGGGGAATTGGCCACTACAATACATTTGGGCCTACTTCTTAACTCTGTCTCCTGCAGTGTGTCCTTCACCTGCCACTAGATAACCAGGGTGGACGCGCTCTGTACGATGCATTTTGGGCAAGGGGGCTGTGATGGCACTAGTCTATTTATTAAAAAAGGTACCCCCATTGGTTAATTGTTTGGCAGCTCATTCACTGCATTACAAGTTTCAGAGACACACACCAGTACATTGGGCCTACTTCTCAACTTTGTCTCCTGCATTGTGTCCTTTACCTGCCATTAGATCACCTGGGTGAACGTGCTCTGTACGGTGCATTTTGGGCAAGTGGGCTGTGATGGCACTATTTTAATTTGTAAAGAAAGGACCCCATATTGGGGAATTGGGCATTACATTACATTGGGCCTACTTCTTAACTCTGTCTCCTGCAGTGTGTCCTTCACCTGCCACTAGATAACCAAGGTGGACACGCTCTATACGGTGCATTTTAGGCAAGGGGCCTGTGATGGCACTAGCATATTTTTTAAAAAGGTACCCCACATTGGTGAAACCACATCCTTGTTGGCAAAGACTTCAAAACATTTGTGTACCTTAAAGAGCTCCCTTAAAAAGCTCCTTGTTGTGTTGCCTGGCTGCTCACATTGGACACAATACACTTCATATAAATTTGATAAAGCAATGCTGTTAGTTTGGCTCAGTAGTTCATTAAAAATATAGCTTTGTCCACTATATTAGTTTCTTTCCTTGAGAGCCATTACTTTGGCTGCCTCAAATGTACAAATGGCAAATATACAAATGGGATTTGAAACCATGATTTAAATACTGCATACCCAATGCACTCAGACATTCACATAGCTGCATTTCTTGTAAAACATTTACAGATGTGACAGACGATGCTCATAGTGACACAATCTTGATAAATGTTTGTTATTCAATTCACAAACAGTTCTCAGCCTCTATATGTTTGCTGTTTGTCATTATAAAACATTAAGGTTTACTGAAAGTATGCCGGTGGTGGTTTGATCTATTTCCTTGTGGCTTTTATTTTCTAGGGGTTTATGGCCCCTCATCTGATGACTCCATGATATCTCAGTTTCATCCAACCTTGAAAAGTGGCCACTTGAAGGTCTGGGTGAAACTAGATTTAATACATAGTGTAAATCACTGTATAAGACCAGAGAAACATGACTAAGACAGATGCCAAAACTGGGGTACCTCTATATGCACAGTGTGCTGACACCTGCATAATTGGGGACGCCTATGCAATGTAGGTAGTCTCCCAGGGATTCTCTGTCTTGGTGTTGCTTCTCTGATATTCCAGATGCATGATGTTTAAAAGCCTCTTGGTGATGATGATCTAAGTACACTGTGTGTAGTTAATCTTCATATATACGTAATCACTATATTTATTTAATCCTTATATGTACTTATTAACCTGTGTATGTTAACCTATACAAAAGTGTACGTACTCACAATAATCAATCATACTATTCCTTGAATTTTGTAGTTTGCAATAAAATTGCATTGAATTACAAGTATTATCCTTTTTTAAAGCCGTATCTAAACCTTACTGTTAAAAACATGGCAAATAAAAGTGCCAAATTCTCCTGTAAATAATTGTGCAAAGAGTGAACCATCATACCATTAAAAAATACGAGTATTTTCATGGGCCCATCCAGTATGCGGGTTCAAAGGCGTAATGGGGTGCATATGACTGACTATGCAGCAGGGCTGGCCTTGTTGTCAATGTGTAAAACAAAGGAATACAGCAGTACAAAATGCATATTGTGAAGTGGATTTTCATGGGCCCATCCAGTATGTGGGTTCCAAGGCATAATGGGATGCATATGACTGACTATGCGGCATGTGCTCCAAGGTCTAATGGGGAGCATATGACTGACTATGCAGCAGGACTGGCCTTGCTGCCAATGTGTAAAACAAAGGAGTGCAGAGTACAAAATGCATATTGTGAAGTGGATTTCCATGGGCCCATCCAGTATGCGTTTTCCAAGGCATAATGGGGTGCATATGACTGACTATGCAGCAGGGATGGCCTTGCTGCCAATGTGTAAAACAAAGGAGTACGGAGTACAAAATGCATATTATGAAGTGGATTTTCATGGGCCCATCCATTATGTGGGTTCCAAGGCCTAATGGGGTGCATATGACTGACTATGCAGCAGGGCTGGCCTTGCTGCCAATGTGTGAACAAAGGAGTACGGAGTACAAAATGCATATTGTGAAGTGGATTTTCATGGACCCATCCAGTATGTGGGTTCCAAGGCATAATAGGATGCATATGACTGACTATGCAGCAGAGCCTGCCATGCTGCCAATGTGTACAACAAAGGAGTATGGAGTACAAAATGCATATTGTGAAGTGGATTTTCATGAGCCCATCCAGTATGTGGGTTAAAAGGCTTATTGGGGTGCATATGAATTGGTAGCAGGGCAGGCTTTGAATTCAATGCAACACTTTTTCAGGATTCTCCTCTGGACATCTTATGAAAGGGGTATTGTGGTGCGTCATAATTCTTGGCAGCCCATCCACTCACAGCATAGGCTACAACAGCTTAGGAGACCCACTGTTTCGTAATGGCCCTTTAAGAAGATTAATGCCGCCTGATGCACCAGTAAAAATAGGCTCTGTGACTTTAAGAGTCCCTCCTTCATAAATGAAACAAGATGGGTCTGCTTATGTGTCAAACATAGTGTTGAGCATTCCGATACCGCAAGTATCAGGTATCGGCCGATATTTGCGGTATCGGAATTCTGATACCGAGTTCCGATATTTACCGCATATCGGATACCGGAATCGGAAGTTCCCAGAATTCAAACTGCATGAATTCAGCCAATGAGGACTGATTAGAAGTGTGGGCACATCCTGTTCTGCATGATGGGCATGTAACTACTGGCATGGCTGTGATTGGCTGCTGAAATGATGTCATGATGCACTATAAAAGTCGCTGCCGCCATTTAGGGCTCACTCTGCTGTGAATTCAGTTAGGGACAGGACGCTGTGTTCTGACTGAGGGCCAGTTTAGAGATAGCGATTTGCTTCATTGTGCTTTACCCAGGCTAATTTAGCAACCGCTGTGTGAGAACCTTGATTTTGCCTTGCAGTGCTGTTCACAGCTGTCTGCAAGGTCTCTGTGTGTGTGAGTGCAGCTCACTCTGTAGTCTTTGTGCAGCCACAGCCGGTTGTATTCAGCTCAGGGTGCTTCACTGCCTCATACTGTTCTATCCATTGTCCTTTTTTGCTATTAGTGCAGCCTGCTGCACTGTTTTTTCAAATATTTCCTATTAGTGGCTTTCCACCCGTATCCAGCTACATTGTGGAAAAACACTACATAAGATTACATAGAGGAGCTTTTTTTGGCCTTGCAGCCCCGTTTACGGCTGTCTGCATGGTCTCCGTGTGAGTGCAGCTCACTCTGTAGTCAGTTCTGCAAAAAAAAAAAAAATTAATAAAGTTCACCAAACACACCACTTTACAGTTGTGCAGGCCACATTAGCTCATATTAAAGTCTAGTCCACACTTTAGGAAATTAGTGTTTCTTATACCTGTTAGGAGCTGTTCAGGAATAAGCACACTAAGCCCTTAGTACTTTTCTGCTTATCTTTATCAGTCAACCAAGATGAAGAAGGCAGGGAGTAAGGCACGTGGGCATGGGCGCGGAGCAGGGAGAGGACGTGGGGATTCTGTGCCTGCTGTGGGCACCGGTGACTCATCATCACCCAGTTTCAGCAGGGAACAGTCCTTCATGTGCAGCTTTGTAGGAGATTGCCGTACACCGCTGCTGCGTGAAGACCAAATTGAAGCCGTTGTCGGATGGATGGCAGCTAACGCATCGACTTCAATTAGTGCCACATCCTCTCAGGCACAGAGCACTGAAGAGCACCCATCTGTCTCTTCACCACCTGCCAAATTGCCCAGGCAGTCAGAGAGCGCAGGACAGGAGCCATCTCTACTTCTGTTCTCTGAATCTCTTGGCTTGAAAACAGGGGGCCAGCCAAGCAGCATTGGCGAAATGGAAGAAGAGGCAGTGTGCAGTGATGCCCAACAGCTTTGTCTCTCTGACTCTAAAGAGGTGGGTGGGCCAGTGCCTCCGGTCACCACACCGCAGTACGCATCTGATGATGAGACTCAGGTGCCACTTTCTGGTGCATACTGTGCTGCCGAGACTAACCAGGAGGAGCAGTTGGTGGCAGAGGGTAGTGTAGATGATGAGGTCCTTGACCCATCATGGCGTGAGGTACAGGAAGATGGTGGGAGCAGCTCTGAGGAAGAGATTCCCCCAACAGGCCAAAGAGGGAGAGGGAGGGGGAAGACTGCAGAGCCAGTAGCCTCCACTTTGGCTCCCGTTAGGAGCATGCCTCTTCCAAAAGCCAAAAAGGGCACTCCCAAGACTTGCAGTGCCTGGTCCTTTTTTGACACAGTTGCAGCTGACATTTGCTTTGTCAAATGCAAGGTGTGTCATCAGAAAGTCAAAAGAGGGAGAAATGTCAGCAACCTCAATACCTCAAACATGTGGAAACATGTGTGGACCAAGCACGCAGTGGAGTTACAAAAACACACTGAAGACATAGGCCAATCAACAGCGGCACCTACGACCTCTTCAGCTCGTGTTGTTGCCTCTTCCTCCAGCTCACACACAGCTGGTTCGGCTTCCTCCCAGGATCGACATGGAAGAACCTCTGGCACTGTTGTCCAGAGACCCACAGTAATTCCACCCGCAGCACCACGTTCCCAGACATCCTCACACTCCCAGGCCAGTCTACAGCCATCGGTAGCACAGGCGTGGGAGAAAAGGCAGCCATTCTCGGCAAACCACCCCCGAGCACAGGCTCTGAATGCTGGCATTGCAAAACTACTGTCCCTTGAAATGCTGTCATTCAGGCTGGTGGAGACTGACAGCTTCCGTAACTTGATGGCATTGGCAGTCCCACAGTACAATGTGCCCAGCCGCTTTTATTTCAGCAGGCAAGCCGTCCCTGCCCTGCACAAGCATGTGGAGGGACACATAAAACACGCGCTGCTGAACGCCGTCAGTAGCAAGGTCCACCTCACCACCGATGCATGGACCAGTCACCATGGACAGGGGCAATACCTTTCCCTCACTTCCCATTGGGTTAATGTTGTTGAGCCGGGTACAGATCGTGCGAGTGGCACAGGATGTGTCCTGCCTGCTCCAGGGATTGCAAGAATCCAGTCTATACGCATTGACTCCTCCTCATACACAAGTTACTCAGAATCATTGCTGCAGGAGCCGTCACGGTCCACCCCCACATGGACCCGTGCACATTTACCTGTTACGACCGACATGAGCACAGCCGTGGCCAAACGTCAACAGGCCGTCTCGAAATTAATTTCTTTGGGGAATTGAAGCCACACAGCGCAGGAGCTCTGGAATGCCATCAAGCAGGAGAGCGATGTGTGGTTTGTGCCAGCGAGTCTCCAGCCAGGCATGGTAGTGTGTGATAATGGCCGAAATCTGGTGGCAGCTCTGGCCCTAGGCAACCTCACTCACATCTAATGTCTGGCACATGTGCTCAACTTGGTCGTGCAGAGTTTTTTGAGGGACTATCCGGATCTTGATGCACTGCTGCACAAGGTCCGCCTAGAGTGTGCTCACTTGTGGCGTTCCAGCATGGCAAGATCGCGCATTGCAGCTCTGCAGCGCCGATTCCGCGTTCCTGAACATCGCATCATATGTGACCTACCCACCAGGTGGAATTCCACGTTACATATGTTGGAGCAGTTGTGTGAGCAGCAGCCAGCAGTAATGGAGTACCAGCTGCATCAGGCGTAAAGAAGTCGCACTCCGCGCCGTTCAGACTTCACAACCACTGAGTGAGCCACTATGAAGAACGTCTGCCAGGTTCTGTGTTCCTTCGATGATTCCACGCGGATGGCGAGTGCAGATAATGCACTAGTCAGCATGACTGTCCCCCTTATCTGCCTGCTTCAACAAACACTGCAAGCGCTAAGGGATGATGTTGAGGAAGAGGTGGAGGATGAGGAGTCACCAATTCCATTAGCTTCTGGAAAGTCAGCGCTACATGGTTCCTCACAAAGGCCTAGGCAGGAGACATTTTGTGAGGAGGATGAGGAGGAGTCAATGGAGGAGGAAGACATCGGTTCAGAGGGGTGAGTTACACAATTCTCCAGTAGTCAGTGTGTACAGCGAGGGTGGGGTGATGCTGAGTGGGCACTGGGCAGAGATCACGCCTCAAGCAGGGGACAGCTTTTCTTGGCCAGTTGGCAGTCTGCAGCACATGGCTGATTACATGCTACAGTGCCTGAGAAATGACCACCGCAACGCCCACATTCTCAACACGGCTGATTATTGGGTGTACACCCTCCTAGATCCTCGCTACCGGGACAACTTACAAAGCCTCATAACACCGTTGAACCGGGAGCGTAAAATGCGGGAGTCCCAAGACACACTGGTGAATTCCATCATCTTCTCCAGTCCAAGTGAGAGCAGTGCTGCTAGTGCTTTACAAAGCAGATCAGTGCGCCGAGGCAGTGGAGGAAGCTCTGCACACAGAGGGAGCAGAAGCAGTGCCTCAGCACAAGGCAAGACCAGTATGGCCCAACTGTGGCACAGTTTTGTGTGTCCGCCACACATGTCTACACCATCACAGATGGCTCCAGTCAGCAGGAGGCAATGTTTCCGTCAGATGGTGACATTCTACATGTCTTGCCCTCTTACTCTACTCCCAGACAGCTCTTCCCTCTTCAAATTTTGGGTCTCTAAGCTGGATTCATGGCCAGAGCTGTTGTGAATTCTGCTTTTGGGCACCCTCCGGTGGTTGTAGGTGGTAATGCAGTTGCCCCTGAGTTGCAGTCCTGGTCAGGTGTATCTGCTGATTGCAGTTCTGACTGGCGTAATTAGGCGTGCAGGATTCATTAGTCCTTGCCAGTTGTCAATTGTTGTTGGGAGGTGTAGGACCTCTGCCTGGTTCATCCTGCCTTTCTGCCAAATCAGCAAAGATAAGTGTCTGGTTTTTTTTCCTGTGGCACACATGTTGTGTGCTTCACAATTCAGTGCTATTCTTTGTGTTTTCTTGTCCAGCTTAGATTGTGTCAGTATTTTCTCAGTCTTGTTGGATTCTCTGGAGTGGCAGATATACATTCCATGTCTTTAGTTAGATTGTGGAACTTTTTGTATTATCTGCTGTGGATATTTTTGGAAGGGTTTTAATACTGACCGCCTAGTAATCTGTCCTATCCTTTCCTATTTAACTAGAGTGGCCTCTTTTGCTAAATCCTGTTTTCTACCTGTGTGTCTATTCTTCTCCTACTCACAGTCATTATTCGTGGGGGGCTGCCTATCCTTTGGGGGTCTGCTCTGAGGCAAGGTAGCATTCCTATTTCCATCTATAGGGGTATTTAGTCCTCCGGCTGTGTCGAGGTGTCTAGGGTATGTTAGGCACACCCCATGGCTCCGTGACAGAACCAATCAACACTGAGGAGGTGACGCATGGCACCAAGGGGGTAGGAATGACGGCCGTGCTGCGTCCCATTACGAAGGAAAGTCCCACCTCCGTGACGGTCTCACGGTATCAGGGGACACATTTTATAAGTGTTTAGTTCTGCGTTTGCAAGGAGCATAATTAAAAGAGCCACTTTTTCCTTTTGCATCCTTACTGCTGCACAAGATGGCTCTTTCAGCTACAAACTCCTTGGGGGGGGTTAAATGTTCCCTTTCAACTTGCTCCAATCAGGCTTCGGCCTACACTCTGTTCCTCTGCTCCTCCTGCTGTTCCTGGGCTTCAACACCGCCAGTTGCTGCCCGGAAGTGCTGTCTGCACAGTCAACAGTCGCTCCTCTGTTATTGGGGTTCAGTAACGCCAGCTGCTCCCCTGCTGTGTTGCGGCAATACCTCCAGCCTGCTCCTACTGCTGTCCCTGGGCTTCAGCACCGCCAGTTGCTGCCCGGAAGTGCTGTCTGCACAGTCAACAGTCGCTCTTCTGTTATTGGGGTTCAGTAATGCCAGCTGCTCCCCTGCTGTGTTGCGGCAATACCTCCAGCCTGCTCCTACTGCTGTCCCTGGGCTTCAACACCGCCAGTTGCTGCCCGGAAGTGCTGTCTGCACAGTCAACAGTCGCTCCTCTGTTATTGGGGTTCAGTAACGCCAGCTGCTCCCCTGCTGTGTTGCGGCAATACCTCCAGCCTGCTGCTCCTGCTGTCCCTGGGCTCCAACACCACCAGTTGCTGCCCGGAAGTGCTGTCTGCACAGTCAACAGTCGCTCCTCTGTTATTGGGGTTCAGCAATGCCAGCTGCTCCCCTGCTGTGTTGCGGCAATATCTCCAACCTGCTCCTCCTGCTGTCCCTGGGCTTCAACACCGCCAGTTGCTGCCCGGAAGTGCTGTCTGCACAGTCAACAGTCGCTCCTCTGTTATTGGGGTTCAGTAACGCCAGCTGCTCCATTGCTGTGTTGTGGCAATACCTCCAGCCTGCTGCTCCTGCTGTCCCTGGGCTCCAACACCGCCAGTTGCTGCCCGGAAGTGCTGTCTGCACAGTCATCAGTCGCTCCTCTGTTATTGGGGTTCAGTAACGCCAGCTGCTGCCCTGCTGTGTTGCGGCAATACCTCCAGCCTGCTCCTCCTGCTTTCCCTGGGCTCCAACACCGCCAGTTGCTGCCCGGAAGTGCTGTCTGCACAGTCAACAGTCGCTCCTCTGTTATTGGGGTTCAGTAATGCCAGCAGCACCCCTGCTGTGTTGCGGCAATGTGTCCTGCCTGCTCCTCCTGCTGTCCCTGGGCTTCAACACCGCCAGTTGCTGCCCGGAAGTGCTGTCTGCACAGTCAACAGTCGCTCCTCTGTTATTGGGGTTCAGTTACGCCAGCTGCTCCCCTGCTGTGTTGCGGCAATACCTCCAGCCTGCTGCTCCTGCTGTACCTGGGCTCCAACACCGCCAGTTGCTGCCCGGAAGTGATGTCTGCACAGTCAACAGTCGCTCCTCTGTTATTGGGGTTCAGTAACGCCAGCTGCTCCCCTGCTGTGTTGTGGCAATACCTCCAGCCTGCTCCTCCTGCTTTCCCTGGGCTCCAACACCGCCAGTTGCTGCCCGGAAGTGCTGTCTGCACAGTCAACAGTTGCTCCTCTGTTATTGGGGTTCAGTAACGCCAGCTGCTCCCCTGCTGTGTTGCGGCAATGTGTCCTGCCTGCTCTTCCTGCTGTCCCTGGGCTTCAACACCACCAGTTGCTGCCCGGAAGTGCTGTCTGCACAGTCAACAGTTGCGCCTCTGTTATTGGGGTTCAGTAACGCCAGCTGCTCCCCTGCTGTGTTGCGGCAATACCTCCAGCCTGCTCCTCCTGCTGTCCCTGGGCTCCAACACCGCCAGTTGCTGCCCGGAAGTGCTGTCTGCACAGTCAACAGTCACTCCTCTGTTATTGGGGTTCAGTAACGCCAGCTGCTCCCCTGCTGTGTTGCGGCAATACCTCCAGCCTGCTCCTCCTGCTGTCCCTGGGCTCCAACACCACCAGTTGCTGCCTGGAAGTGCTGTCTGCACAGTCAACAGTTGCCTCTGTTATTGGGGTTCAGTAACGCCAGCTGCTCCCCTGCTGTGTTGCGGCAATATGTCCTGTGACCGCCACGCTGACACAACTACTGAAATTTAAGGGAACCTGTCCCCCCCAGGCGTTTGTTACTGAAAGAGCCACCTTGTGCAGCAGTAATGCTGCTCAAGGAAAAGGTGCCTCTTTTCGTTGTGCTCCTTGCACACGCTGAACCTAACACTTATGAAATGTGTCCCCTCACACCGTTAAACCATCCCGTAGGTGGGACTTACCTTTGTAATGTGACGCAGCACAGCTGTCATTCCTACCCCTTGGCGCCGTTTGCCGCCTCCTCAGCATTGTTTGATTCTGTCACGGAGCCTGCGCTGTTATGTTATCCCTTGGCAATGCACACTTAGCGCTGCCTGTCTTCTGACATCATTTGGTGGCAGGCTGGCTGCGCCTGTGTGGCCGCGCTGCCCTAGATCCCGCCTCGCAGTGTCTTCTGATTTAATCACACTGCGGGCCTGGGATCCATGGACATGCGCAGTGCATATCTTCACCTCAGGCTCTCACTCATCTCCCTCCACCTTAGCACAATAGCATGCCACGGCCATGACGCCGCACAGTCTGAAGAGGCCAGAAGGAGGGGATTTAGAGGCAAAGATATGCACTGCGCATGCCCATGGATCCCAGGCCCGCAGTGGGATTACATTACACGACACTGCAAGGTGGTATTTTGGGCAGCGCGGCCGCACATGCCCAGCCAGCCTGACACCTAAATGATGTCAGAAGACGGGCAGTGCTAAGTGCGCATGGCCAGGAGATAACATAACAGCGCAGGCTCCGTGACAGAATCAAACAACGCTGAGGAGGCGGCGCACGGCACCAAGGGGGTAGGAATGACGGCTGTGCTGCGTCACATTACAAAGGAAAATCCCACCTACAGGATGGTTTAACGTTGTGAGGGGACACATTTCATAAGTGTCTAGTTCAGCGTTTGCAAGGAGCATAACTAAAAGAGCCACCTTTTCCTTTTGCAGCATTACTGCTGCACAAGATGGCTCTTTCAACAACAAACGCCTGGGGGGTTAAAGGTTTCCTTTCAACTTGCTCCACTGCAGGCTTCGGCCGAAACTCTGCTCCTCCTGCTGACCCTGGGCTCTAACACCACCAGTTGTTGCTCGGAAGTGCTGGCTGCACAGAGAAAAACACCCGCCAATGTGTCAGTGGGGTTCAGTAACGCCAGCTGTTCCCCTGCTTTGTAGCCGGCAACGTGTCCTGCAAACGCCACACAGACACAAAGCTGCCTCCAGTGCAGGCTTCGGCCTACACTCTGCTCCTCCTGCTGACCCTGGGCTATAAAACTGCCAGTTGGTGCTCGGAAGTGCTGGCTGCACAGAGAAAAACACCGCCAATGTGTCAGTGGGGTTCAGTAACGCCAGCTGTTCCCCTGCTGTGTAGCCAGCAACTTGTCCTGCAAATGCCACGCAGACACAACAGACAATAAGCTGCCTTCAGTGCAGGCTTCGGCCTACACTCTGCTCCTCTGCTCCTCCTTGATTCCCTGGGCTCTAACACCGCCAGTTGGTGCTCGGAAGTGCTGGCTGCACAGAGAAAAACACCTACCAATGTGTCAGTGGGGTTCAGTAACGCCACATGTACAGTTAGGTCCATATATATTTGGACAGAGACAACATTTTTCTAATTTTGGTTATAGACATTACCACAATGAATTTTAAACAAAACAATTCAGATGCAGTTGAAGTTCAGACTTTCAGCTTTCATTTGAGGGTATCCATATTACAATTGGATGAAGGGTTTAGGAGTTTCAGCTCCTTAACATGTGCCACCCTGTTTTTAAAGGGACCAAAATTAATTGGACAATTGACTCCAAGGCTATTTCATGGACAGGTGTGGGCAATCCCTTTGTTATGTCATTCTCAATTAAGCAGATAAAAGGCATGGAGTTGATTTGAGGTGTGGTGCTTGCATTTGGAAGGTTTTGCTGTGAAGTAAACATGCGGTCAAAGGAGCTCTCCATGCAGGTGAAACAAGCCATCCTTAAGCTGTGAAAACAGAAAAAACCCATCCGAGAAATTGCTACAATATTAGGAGTGGCAAAATCTACAGTTTGGTACATCCTAAGAAAGAAAGAAAGCACTGGTGAACTCATCAATGCAAAAAGACCTGGGCACCCACGGAAGACAACAGTGGTGGATGATCGCAGAATAATCTCCATGGTGAAGAGAAACCCCTTCATAACAGCCAACCAAGTGAACAACACTCTCCAGGAGGTCGGTGTATCAATATCCAAATCTACCATAAAGAGAAGACTGCATGAAAGTAAATGCAGAGGGTTCACTGCACGGTGCAAGCAACTAATAAGCATCAAGAATAAAAAGGCTAGACTGGACTTTGCTAAAAAAACATCTAAAAAAGCCAGCACAGTTCTGGAAGAACATTCTTTGGACAGATGAAAGCAAGATCAACCTCAACCAGAATGATGGAAAGAGAAAAGTATGGCTAAGGTGTGGTACAGCTCATGACCCAAAGCATACCACCTCATCTGTAAAACACGGTGGAGGCAGTGTGATGGCTTGGGCATGCATGGCTGCCAGTGGCACTGGGTCATTAGTGTTTATTGATGATCTGACACAGGACAGAAGCAGCCGAATGAATTCTGAGGTCTTCAGAGGCGCTATACTGTGTGCTCAGATCCAGCCAAATGCAGCCAAATTGATTGGTTGTTGTTTCATACTACAGATGGACAATGACCCAAAACAAAGCCAAAGCAACCCAGGAGTTTATTAAAGCAAAGAAGTGGAATATTCTGGAATGGCCAAGTCAGTCAACTGATCTCAACCCAATTGAGCATGCATTTCACTTGTTAAAGGCTAAACTTCAGACAGAAAGTCCCACAAACAAACAGCAACTGAAAACCACCGCAGTGAAGGCCTGGCAGAGCATCAAAAACGAGGAAACACAGCGTCTGGTGATGTCCATGAGTTCAAGACTTTAGGCAGTCATTGCCAACAAAGGGTTATCAACCAAGAACTAAAAATGAACATTTTATCTAAAATTATTTAATCTGTGCAATTACTTTTGGTCCCTTTAAAAACAGGGTGGCACATGTTAAGGAGCTGAAACTCCTATACCCTTCATCCAATTTTAATGTGGATACCCTCAAATGAAAGCTGAAAGTCTGAACTTCAACTGCATCTGAATTGTTTTGTTTAAAATTCATTGTGGTAATGTCTATAACCAAAATTAGAATAATGTTGTCTCTGTCCAAATATATATGGACGTAACTGTACCCCTGCTGTGTAGCTGGCAACAACGTGTCCTGCAAATGCCACGCAAACACAAATCTGCCTCCAGTGCAGGCTTCAGCCTACACTCTGCTCCTCTGCTCCACCTTGATTCCCTGGGCTCTAACACCGCCAGTTGGTGCTTGGAAGTGCTGGCTGCACAGAGAAAAACACCCGCCAATGTGTCAGTGGGGTTCAGTAACGCCAGCTGTACCCCTGCTGTGTAGCTGGCAACAACGTGTCCTTCAAATGCCACGCAGACACAAAGCTGCCTCCAGTTCAGGCTTCGGCCTACACTCTGCTCCTCTGCTCCTCCTTGATTCCCTGGGCTCTAGCACCGCCAGTTGGTGCTCGGAAGTGCTAGCTGCACAGAGAAAAACACCCGCCAATGTGTCAGTGGGGTTCAGCAACGCCAGCTGTTCCCCTGCTGTGTAGCCGGCAACGTGTCCTGCAAACGCCACGCAGACACAAAGTTGCCTCCAGTGCAGGCTTTGGCCTACATTCTGCTCCTCCTGCTGACCCTGGTCTCTAACACCGCCAATTGGTGCTCGGAAGTGCTAGCTGCACAGAGAAAAACACCCGCCAATGTGTCAGTGGGGTTCAGTAACACCAGCTGTACCCCTGCTGTGTAGCTGGCAACAATGTGTCCTGCAAACACCACGCAGACACAAAGCTGCCTCCAGTGCAGGCTTCGGCCTACACTCTGCTCCTCCTTGATTCCTTGGGCTCTAACACCGCCAGTTGGTGCTCGGAAGTGCTGGCTGCACAGAGAAAAACACCCACCAATGTGTCAGTGGGGTTCAGTAACGCCAGCTGTACCCCTGCTCTGTAGCTGGCAAAGTGTCCTGCAAACGTCACGCAGACACAATGCTGCCTCCATTGAAGGCTTCGGCCTACACTCTGCTCCTCTTCTCCTCCTTGATTCCCTGGGCTCTATCACCACCTGTTGGTTCTCGGAAGTGCTGGCTGCACAGAGAAAAACACCCGCCAATGTGTCAGTGGGGTTCAGCAATGCCAGCTGTTCCCCTGCTGTGTAGCCGGCAACGTGTTCTGCAAACGCCACACAGACACAACAGACACTAAGCTACCTCCAGTGCAGGCTTCGGCCTACAATCTTCTCCCCCTGCTGACCCTTTGCTCCAACACTGCTAGATGGGGCTCTAGGAAGACAATCTTGAATAGGTCCCCATCCTGGTTCCAGTACCGTCAGCTGGTTCCGGGTAGAGCCTTTGGCTTAGGTGCCTCCTTCTGGGTATCCATGTTCCACCAATGTCAGGTGGTCCTTGGTAGTGCTTTCAGGCACGGGTACCTCCTGCTTAGTAACCAGGTTCCAGTAACATCAGCTGGTCCTCGGTAGTTCCATTGGCTCTTGGACCTTCAGCTACCCATCCGGGTTCCAGTACCATCAGCTGGTTCTCGGCAGTGTCTTTTGCTCTTGTACCTTCTGCTCCCCATCCTGGTTCCAGTACCATCAGCTGGTTCCAGGCAGAGCCTTTGGCTTAGGTGCCTGTTATGATCCTTAGTGGTTGAGGATCACAAATTACTCCAGCTAAGTAACAAACATAGGACAAGCTCTAGGGAGGTGGCAAACTGGACTGACCGCAAATCTAAACCTATCCAAACACACTAGAAGTAGCCGGTGAACGTGCCTAAAAATCCTAGATGTCTCGAGCCAGCCTGAGGAACTAACTACCCCTAGAGAGAAAGAAACACCTCTCTTGCCTCCAGAGAAATAATCCCCAAAGATATAGAAGCCCCCAACAAATAATAACGGTGAGGTAAGAGGAAGGCACATACACAGGGGTGAAAGCAGATTCAGCAAATGAGGCCCACTAATACTAGATAGCAGAAAATAGAAAAGGGAATCTATGCGGTCAGTAAAAAACCCTTACAAAATATCCACTCTGAGATTTCAAGAACCCCCACACCAACTAACGGTGTGGGGGGAGAAACTCAGTCCCCTAGAGCAACCAGCAAGCGAGGAAATCACATTTTAGCGAGCTGGACTAAAAACATAATGAACGCTGATAATCAAAACATGATCAAACAAATACTTAGCTTGTCTTGGAGAGACTGGGAGCAAGGTAGCCACAAGGAATCTGAAGAGCACTGAATACATTGATAGCAGGCAAGGAACTGAGTATCCAGGTGAGCTAAATAGGAAACCAACCAAGGATAACGAACCAGCTGATGCTGCAACCTGCAGAAAGACAACACTACACAGTACCGCTTGTGACCACTAGAGGGAGCCCAAAAATAGAGTTCACAACAGTACCCCCCCTTGAGGAGGGGTCACCGAACCCTCATCAAGACCCCCAGGGCGATCAGGATGAGCCGGGTGGAAGGCACAAACTAAATCGGCCGCATGAACATCAGAGGCGACAACCCAGGAATTATCCTCCTGACCATAGCCCTTCCACTTAACCAAATACTGAAGCCTCCGTCTAGAGATACGAGAATCCAAAATCTTCTCCACCACGTACTCCAATTCGCCCTCGACCAGCACCGGAGCAGGAGGCTCAACAGAAGGAACCACAGGTACCACATACCTCCGCAACAAAGACCTATGGAACACATTATGAATGGCAAACGATGCTGGGAGATCCAAACGAAAAGACACCGGGTTAAGGATTTCCAAGATCTTATAAGGACCGATGAAGCGAGGCTTGAATTTAGGAGAGGAGACCTTCATAGGAACATACCGAGAAGACAGCCACACCAAATCCCCAACACGAAGTCGGGGACCCACACCGCGGCGGCGGTTGGCAAAGCGCTGAGCCTTCTCCTGTGACAACCTCAAATTGTCCACCACATGGTTCCAAATCTGCTGCAACCTATCCACCACAGAATCCACCCCAGGACAGTCAGAAGACTCAACCTGACCCGATGAAAAACGAGGATGGAAACCAGAATTGCAGAAAAAAGGTGAAACCAAAGTAGCAGAACTAGCCCGATTATTAAGGGCAAACTCGGCCAAAGGCAAAAAAGTCACCCAATCATCCTGATCAGCAGAAACAAAACATCTCAAATAAGTTTCCAACGTCTGATTAGTTCGCTCTGTTTGGCCATTAGTCTGAGGATGGAAGGCCAACAAAAAAGACAAATCAATGCCCATCTTAGCACAAAAAGTCCACCAAAACCTGGACACAAACTGGGATCCTCTATCAGACACAATATTTTCAGGAATGCTGTGCAAGCGAACCACATTCTGAAAAAATAGAGGAACCAAATCGGAGGAAGAAGGCAACTTAGGCAAGGGCACCAAATGGACCATCTTGGAAAAACGATCACACACCACCCAGATGACAGACATTTTCTGAGATACTGGAAGATCCGAAATAAAATCCATGGAAATGTGCGTCCAAGGCCTTTTCGGAACAGGCAAAGGCAAAAGCAAACCGCTGGCACGAGAACAGCAAGGCTTAGCCCGAGCACAAATCCCACAAGACTGCACAAAGGAACGCACATCCCGCGACAAGGAAGGCCACCAGAAGGACCTAGCCACCAAATCTCTGGTACCAAAAATCCCAGGATGACCCGCCAACACCGAAGAATGAACCTCGGAAATAACTCTGCTGGTCCATCTATCTGGGACAAACAGTTTCTCTGGTGGACAACGGTCAGGTCTATCCGCCTGAAATTTCTGCAGCACTCGTCGCAAATCTGGGGAAATGGCAGACAATATCACTCCCTCTCTGAGAATACCAGCCGGCTCAGAAACTCCCGGAGAGTCAGGCACAAAACTCCTAGAAAGTGCATCAGCTTTCACGTTCTTCGAACCAGGCAGGTATGAGACCACGAAGTTGAAACGGGAGAAAAACAACGACCAACGAGCCTGTCTAGGATTCAGGCGCTTGGCAGATTCAAGGTAAATCAGATTTTTGTGATCAGT
This sequence comes from Ranitomeya variabilis, assembly GCF_051348905.1. Lineage (NCBI taxonomy): Eukaryota > Metazoa > Chordata > Amphibia > Anura > Dendrobatidae > Ranitomeya > Ranitomeya variabilis. The sequence continues at coordinate 743,848,808 of NC_135233.1, forward strand.
CAAGACCACCACACGATGTTTAGCTCCTTCGAGCCAATGTCGCCACTCCTCAAATGCCCACTTCATAGCCAACAACTCCCGATTACCAACATCATAATTCCGCTTGGCAGGCGAAAACTTTCTTGAAAAGAAAGCACATGGCTTCATCACAGAGCCATCAGAGCTTCTCTGTAACAAGACAGCCCCTGCTCCAATCTCAGAAGCATCAACCTCGACCTGGAAGGGAAGAGAGACATCTGGCTGACATAAGACTGGAGCTGAAGAAAACCGGTGCTTCAGCTCCCGAAAGGCCTCCACAGCCGCAGGAGACCAATTAGTCACATCAGAACCCTTCTTGGTCAAATCCGTCAAAGGTTTAACCACGCTAGAAAAATTAGCGATGAAACGATGGTAAAAAATAGCAAAACCCAAGAACTTCTGAAGACTCTTAACAGACGTGGGCTGAGTCCAGTCATGAATAGCCTGGACCTTGACTGGTTCCATCTCCACAGTAAAAGGAGAAAAAATAAAACCCAAAAAGGAGACCTTCTGTACTCCGAAGAGGCATTTTGAACCCTTCACAAATAAAGCATTAGCACGCAGGACCTGAAACACCATCCTGACCTGCTTCACATGGGACTCCCAATCATCAGAAAAGACCAAAATGTCATCCAAATAAACAATCATAAATTTATCCAAATATTCTCGGAAGATGTCATGCATGAAGGACTGAAACATAGAAGGAGCATTAGAGAGTCCAAAAGGCATCACTAAGTACTCAAAATGGCCTTCGGGCGTATTAAATGCTGTTTTCCATTCATCTCCCTGCTTAATGCGCACAAAGTTATACGCACCATGGAGATCTATCTTGGTGAACCAACTGGCACCCTTAATCCGAGCAAACAAATCAGACAATAGTGGCAAAGGATACTGAAATTTGACTGTAATTTTATTCAGAAGACGATAATCTATACAAGGTCTCAAAGAACCGTCCTTCTTGGCCACAAAAAAAATCCTGCACCAAGAGGGGAAGAGGATGGGCGAATATGTCCCTTCTCCAAAGACTCCTTTATATAACTCCGCATCGCGGCATGCTCTGATGCTCTGGTATAGACAAATTAAAAAGTCGTCCCTTAGGGAATTTACTACCAGGAATTAAATTTATGGCACAGTCACAATCCCTATGAGGGGGCAGGGCACTGGACCTGGGCTCATCAAATACATCCTGGTAGTCAGACAAAAACTCAGGGACCTCAGAAGGAGTGGAAGAAGCAATAGACACCAACGGAGTATCGCCATGAATTCCCTGACAACCCCAACTTGACACAGACATAGCTTTCCAATCTAAAACTGGATTATGAGCTTGCAGCCATGGCAGACCCAAAACGACAACATCATGCAAATTATGCAGAACGAGAAAGCGAATCACCTCCTGATGTACGGGAGTCATGCACATGGTCATTTGCGTCCAATACTGAGGCTTATTCTCAGCCAATGGCGTAGCATCAATTCCCCTCAGAGGAATAGGAAATTCCAAAGGCTCCAGGACAAAACCACAGCGCCTGGCAAACGACAAATCCATCAGATTCAGGGCAGCACCCGAATCCACAAAAGCCATAACAGGGTAGGACGACAAAGAACAAATCAAAGTAACAGACAAAATAAATTTAGGCTGTATAGTACCAATGGTGACAAGTTTAGCGATTTTTTTTAAGCGTTTAGAGCATGCTGAGATAACATAAGTAGAATCACCACAGTAAAAGCACAACCCATTTTGACGTCTATGACTTTGTCGCTCAATTCTGGTCAGAGTTTGGTCACATTGCATAGACTCAGGTTTCTGTCCAGAAAATACCGCCAAAGGATGAGCAGATTTGCGCTCCCGCAAATGCCGATCAACCTGAATGGCCAAAGCCATAGAATCACTCAGACTTGTAGGGGTGTGAAACCCCACCATAACATTCTTAATGGCCTCAGAAAGACCTTCTCTGAAATTTGCAGCCAGGGCACACTCATTCCATTGAGTAAGCACCGACCATTTCCGAAATTTTTGACAATACACCTCTGCTTCATCCTGACCTTGAGAGATAGCCAGCAACGCTTTTTCTGCCTGATTCTCAAGATTAGGCTCCTCATTAAGCAGTCCAAGAGCCAGAAAAAATGCATCTACATTAAGCAATTCAGGATTTCCTGGCGCCAGAGAGAAAGCCCAATCTTGAGGGTCGCCACGCAACAAGGAGATAACAATTTTAACTTGCTGAGCGGAATCACCAGAGGAACGAGGTCTCAGAGATAGAAATAACATACAATTATTCTTAAAATTTTGAAACCTAGATCTATCTCCAGAAAACAACTCAGGAATGGGTATCTTTGGTTCTGACATAGGGCTACGAATAACAAAATCCTGAATACTTTGCACCCGTGCAGTAAGATGATCCACACTAGAAGTCAGAGTCTGAACATTCATGTCTGCAGCTGAGCTCAAAACCACCCAGAGTTCAAGGGGATGAAAGAAGCTAAACAGACTGCAGCAAAGGAAAAGCGGGAGGAAAAAAAAAATGTACTCAGGTCTTCTTTTTATCCCACTTCTGCGATGCATTAAACTCTTTTAGGCCTGCTATACTGTTATGATCCTTAGTGGTTGAGGATCACAAATTACTCCAGCTAAGTAACAAACATAGGACAAGCTCTAGGGAGATGGCAAACTGGACTGACCGCAAATCTGAACCTATCCAAACACACTAGAAGTAGCCGGTGAACGTGCCTAAAAATCCTAGACGTCTCGAGCCAGCCTGAGGAACTAACTACCCCTAGAGAGAAAGAAAGACCTCTCTTGCCTCCAGAGAAATAATCCCCAAAGATATAGAAGCCCCCAACAAATAATAACGGTGAGGTAAGAGGAAGGCACATACACAGGGGTGAAAGCAGATTCAGCAAATGAGGCCCACTAATACTAGATAGCAGAAAATAGAAAAGGGAATCTATGCGGTCAGTAAAAAACCCTTACAAAATATCCACTCTGAGATTTCAAGAACCCCCACACCAACTAACGGTGTGGGGGGAGAAACTCAGTCCCCTAGAGCAACCAGCAAGCGAGGAAATCACATTTTAGCGAGCTGGACTAAAAACATAATGAACGCTGATAATCAAAAAATGATCAAACAAAAACTTAGCTTGTCTTGGAGAGACTGGGAGCAAGGTAGCCACAAGGAATCTGAAGAGCACTGAATACATTGATAGCAGGCAAGGAATTGAGTATCCAGGTGAGCTAAATAGGAAACCAACCAAGGATAACGAACCAGCTGATGCTGCAACCTGCAGAAAGACAACACTACACAGTACCGCTTGTGACCACTGTTATGATCCCTAGTGGCTGAGGATCACAAATAGATCAGCAAGTGACCAAACTAAGGACGAGCTCTAGGGAGATGGTAACTGGACTGATCGCAAATCTGAACCTATCCAAAACAACTAGAGGTAGCCGGTGAACGTGCCTAAAAAATTCCTAGACGTCTCGAGCCAGCCTGAGGAACTAGCTACCCCTAAAGAGAAAGAAAGACCTCGCTTGCCTCCAGAGAAATAATCCCCAAAGATATAGAAGCCCCCAACAAATATTAACGGTGAAGTAAGAAGAAGGCACATACATAGGGATGAAATCAGATTCAGCAAAAGAGGCCCACTGGTACTAGAAAGCAGAAAATAGAGCAGGGGTCTATGCGATCAATGAAAAACCCTTACAAAATATCCATCCTGAGATTTCAAGAACCCACACACCAACTAACTTTGTGTGGGGAGAAACTCAGCCCACTAGAGCAACCAGCAAGCGAGGGAATTACATTTTAGCAAGCTGGAACAGAAAACATGATAAACACTGCTGATCAAAAAATGAGCAAACAAAACTTAGCTTATCCTGGATGGACTGGGAGCAAGGTAGTCAGAAGGAATCTGAGTAGCACTGATTACATCGACAGCCGGCAACAAGTGAAAGTAAAACAGAGCTATATAGGAACCTCCCAGAGGATAACGAACCAGCTGATAGCCAGAGACCAGCAGGATAACAGGCAAAGCCACCAGGGGGAGCCCAAAGCAAAAGTCACACCATACCATCAGTGACCACAAGAGGGAGCCTGAACACAGAGTTCACAACAGTACCCCCCCTTGAGGAGGGGTCACCGAACCCTCATGAAAACCACCAGAGCGATCAGGATGAGCCACATGGAAGGCACGAACCAAATCGGCTGCATGAACATCAGAGGCGACAACCCAAGAATTATCCTCCTGACCGTAGCCCTTCCATTTAACCAAATACTGGAGCCTCCGTCTAGAAATACGAGAATCCAAGATCTTCTCCACCACATATTCCAATTCTCCCTCAACCAGCACTGGGGCAGGAGGCTCAACCGGAGGAACCACAGGCACCACATACCTCCGCAACAACGAGCGATGGAACACATTATGAATAGCAAATGATGCTGGGAGGTCCAGACGAAATGACACAGGGCCAAGGACTTCCAGAATCTTATAAGGACCGATAAACCGAGGCTTGAACTTAGGAGAGGAGACCTTCATAGGAACGAAGCGAGAAGACAACCACACCAAGTCCCCAACGTGAAGTCGGGGACCCACACAGCGACGGCGGTTGGCAAAGAGCTGAGCCTTCTCTTGAGACAGCTTCAAATTGTCCACCACATGATTCCAAATCTGATACAACCTATCAACCACAACATCCACTCCAGGACAGTCAGAAGGCTCCACCTGACCCGAGGAAAAACGAGGATGAGACCCCGAATTACAAAAGAAAGGAGAAACCAGAGTAGCAGAACTAGCCCGATTATTAAGGGCAAACTCGGCCAACGGCAAAAAAGTAACCCAGTCGTCCTGATCAGCAGAAACAAAACATCTCAAATAAGTCTCCAAGGTCTGATTAGTTCGCTCGGTTTGACCATTCGTCTGAGGATGGAAGGCCGACGAAAAAGCCAAATCAATGCCCAATTTAGCACAAAAGGTCCGCCAAAATCTAGACACAAACTGGGATCCTCTGTCAGAAACAATGTTCTCAGGAATCCCGTGCAAACAAACCACATTTTGAAAAAACAGTGGAACCAACTCGGAGGAGGAAGGCAACTTAGGCAAGGGCACCAAATGGACCATCTTGAAAAAACGATCACACACCACCCAGATGACAGACATTCTCTGAGAGACAGGGAGATCTGAAATAAAATCCATGGAAATGTGCGTCCAAGGCCTCTTCGGGACAGGCAAAGGTAACAGCAAACCACTGGCTCGAGAACAGCAAGGCTTAGCCCGAGCACAAATTCCACAAGACTGCACAAAGGAACGCACATCCCGCGACAAGGAAGGCCACCAAAAAGACCTGGCCACCAAGTCTCTGGTAGCAAATATTCCAGGATGGCCCACCAACACCGAAGAATGAACCTCGGAGATGACTCTGTTGGTCCATCTATCCGGGACAAACAGTCTCTCCGGTGGACAGCGATCAGGTCTATCCACCTGAAACTCTTGCAGCACACGTCGCAAATCTGGGGAGATGGCAGACAAAATCACCCCTTCACTAAGAATACCAGCTGGCTCTGAATCTCCAAGAGAGTCAGGCACAAAACTCCTAGAAAGAGCATCAGCCTTCACATTCTTCGAACCAGGCAGGTACGAAACCACGAAATCAAAACGAGAGAAAAACAACGACCAACGAGCCTGTCTGGGATTCAGCCGCTTGGCCGACTCGAGATAAATCAAATTCTTGTGATCAGTCAAGACCACCACACGATGCTTAGCTCCCTCGAGCCAATGTCGCCACTCCTCAAATGCCCACTTCATAGCCAACAACTCCCGATTACCGACATCATAATTCCGCTCGGCAGGCGAAAACTTTCTTGAAAAGAAAGCACATGGCTTCATCACAGAGTTATCGGAGCTTCTCTGCGACAAAACAGCCCCCGCTCCAATCTCGGAAGCATCAACCTCCACCTGGAAGGGAAGTGAGACATCTGGCTGACATAAGACCGGAGCCGAAGAAAACCGGCGCTTCAGCTCCCGAAAGGCCTCCACAGCCGCAGAGGACCAATTAGTCACATCAGAACCTTTCTTGGTCAAATCCGTCAAAGGCTTAACAACACCAGAAAAATTAGCTATGAAGCGACGGTAAAAATTAGCAAAACCCAAGAACTTCTGAAGACTCTTAACCAATGTAGGCTGCGTCCAGTCATGAATAGCCTGAACCTTGACTGGGTCCATCTCAATAGTAGAAGGAGAAAAAATGAAACCCAAAAAAGAAATCTTCTGGACTCCAAAAAGACACTTTGAGCCCTTCACAAATAAAGCATTGTGACGCAGGACCTGAAAGACCATCCTGACCGGCTTAACATGAGACTCCCAATCATCCGAAAAAAACAGAATATCATCCAGATACACAATCATAAACTTAGCCAGATATTCACGGAAGATGTCGTGCATAAAGGACTGAAAGACTGAAGGAGCATTAGAAAGTCCAAAAGGCATCACCAGGTACTCAAAATGGCCTTCAGGCGTATTGAATGCAGTTTTCCATTCATCACCCTGTTTTATACGCACAAGGTTATACGCACCACGAAGATCTATCTTGGTGAACCAACTAGACCCCCTAATGCGAGCAAACAAATCAGTTAACAATGGCAAAGGATACTGAAATTTGACCGTGATTTTATTCAAAAGGCGATAATCAATACAAGGTCTCAGGGAACCATACTTCTTAGCCACGAAAAAGAATCCCGCACCAAGAGGGGAAGAGGACGGGCGAATATGACCCTTCTCCAAAGACTCCTTTATATAACTCCGCATGGCAGCATGCTCCGGCACAGATAAATTGAAAAGTCGTCCCTTAGGAAACTTACTACCAGGAATCAAATTTATAGCACAATCACAGTCCCTATGAGGAGGTAGAGAATTGAGTTTGGGCTCCTCAAATACATCCTGGTAGTCTGACAAAAACGTAGGGACTTCAGAAGGAGTGGACGAAGCAATTGACACCACAGGAGCGTCACCTTGAATTCACTGACAACCCCAACTTGACACAGACATAGCTTTCCAATCCAGGACTGGATTATGAGTCTGCAACCATGGTAGACCCAACACGACAACATCATGCAAATTATGCAATACAAGAAAGCGAATCACCTCCTGATGAACAGGAGTCATGCACATGGTCACTTGTGTCCAGTACTGAGGTCTATTCGTAGCCAATGGCATAGAGTCAATTCCCCTTAGTGGAATAGGGAATTTCAAAGGCTCCAAATCAAAACCACAGCGCCTGGCAAATGACCAATCCATCAGACTCAGGGCAGCACCTGAATCTACAAAGGCATTAACCGGGTAAGATGACAGGGAACAAATCAGGGTAACAGACAAAATGAACTTAGGCTGTAAAGTACCAATGGTGACAGATTTATCAACCTTTTTTTTGCGCTTAGAGCATGCTGAGATAACATGAGCTGAGTCACCACAGTAAAAGCACAACCCATTTTGCCATCTATAATTTTGCCATTCACTTCTGGTCAGAATTATGTCACATTGCATAGATTCAGGTGTCTGTTCAGAAGACACCGCCAAATGGTGCACAGGTTTGCGCTCCCGCAACCGCCGATCAATCTGAATGGCCAGAGTCATTGACTCATTCAGACCTGCAGGCGTAGGGAACCCCACCATGACATTCTTAATGGCTTCAGAAAGACCTTCTCTGAAATTTGCAGCCAGGGCACACTCATTCCACTGAGTAAGCACCGACCATTTCCGAAATTTCTGACAGTACACCTCTGCTTCATTTTGCCCCTGAGAGAGGGCCAATAATGCTTTTTCAGCCTGGTTCTCAAGATTAGGTTCCTCATAGAGCAATCCAAGGGCCAGAAAAAACGCATCCACACTGAGCAATGCAGGATCCCCTGGCGCCAATGCGAAGGCCCAATCTTGAGGGTCACCACGCAAAAAGGAAATAATAATCCTAACTTGCTGAACGGCATCACCAGAGGAACGAGGTTTCAAAGAAAGAAACAACTTACAATTGTTCTTAAAATTCAGGAACCTAGATCTATCTCCAGAAAACAACTCCGGAATAGGTATCCAAGGCTCAGACATAGGACTGTGAACAACAAAATCCTGAATACTTTGAACTCTAGCAGCAAGATGATCCAGACTGGAAGCCAAGCTCTGGACATCCATGACAGCAGCTGAACTCAGAGCCACACCAAGATTAAGAGGAGGAGAGAAGCTAGCACAGCAGCTAGACACACGGCAACAACAAGAAAAAAAAAAATTCTCAAGGCTTCTTTTCTCCTGCTTCTGCCATGCAATTAACACTTTGTAGGCCGGCTGTACTGTTATGATCCCTAGTGGCTGAGGATCACAAATAGATCAGCAAGTGACCAAACTAAGGACGAGCTCTAGGGAGATGGTAACTGGACTGATCGCAAATCTGAACCTATCCAAAACAACTAGAGGTAGCCGGTGAACGTGCCTAAAAAATTCCTAGACGTCTCGAGCCAGCCTGAGGAACTAGCTACCCCTAAAGAGAAAGAAAGACCTCGCTTGCCTCCAGAGAAATAATCCCCGAAGATATAGAAGCCCCCAACAAATATTAACGGTGAAGTAAGAAGAAGGCACATACATAGGTGTTATGACCCCAATGGCAGAGGGTCTCAGAAATAATTTCTAAGTCTGCAAACACAAAAAACCAGCTCATAAGGCAGTGGTAACTGAGCTGACCATATATCTAATCCTAGTACCACAAATAGCAGCAGCCGGGGAACGTACCTACGTTGGTTCTAGACGTCTCGCGCCAGCCGGAGAACTAACTAACCCTAGAAGGGAAAAGAAAGACCTTTCTTGCCTCCAGAGAAAAGACCCCAAAAGTTGGATACAAGCCCCCAACAAATAATAACGGTGAGGTAAGAGGAAAAGACAAACGTAAGAATGAGCTAGGTATTTAGCAAAGAGAGGCCCACTAGCTAATAGCAGAATATAGTAAGATGACTTATATGGTCAGCAAAAACCCTATCAAAATATCCACGCTGGATATTCAAGAACCCCCGAACCGTCTAACGGCCCGGGGGGAGAACACCAGCCCCCTAGAGCTTCCAGCAAAGTCAGGAATCACATTTAGTACAAGCTGGACAAAAATAAGAGCAAAGCAAATAACCAAAAAACAAAGAAGCAAGACTTAGCTTAATTTTGCACGAACCAGGACCAGCAGACAGGAGCAAACAGAAAGGATCTGATTACAACGATGCCAGGCACTGGACTAAGGATCCAGGAAGTTTATATAGCAACACCCCTGGACTAACGACCCAGGTGGGTGCCAAACTGAGGAAAGACAATCCCAGAGTCATATCACTAGTAACCACAAGAGGGAGCCAAAAAGTCTAATTCACAACACATAGGGATGAAATCAGATTCAGCAAAAGAGGCCCACTAGTACTAGAAAGCAGAAAATAGAGCAGGGGTCTATGCGATCAATGAAAAACCCTTACAAAATATCCATCCTGAGATTTCAAGAACCCACACACCAACTAACGGTGTGTGGGGAGAAACTCAGCCCACTAGAGCAACCAGCAAGCGAGGGAATTACATTTTAGCAAGCTGGAACAGAAAACATGATAAACACTGCTGATCAAAAAATGAGCAAACAAAACTTAGCTTTTCCTGGATGGACTGGGAGCAAGGTAGTCAAGAGGAATCTGAGTAGCACTGATTACATCGACAGCCGGCAATAAGTGAAAGTAAAACAGAGCTATATAGGAACCTCCCAGAGGATAACGAACCAGCTGATAGCCAGAGACCAGCAGGATAACAGGCAAAGCCACCAGGGGGAGCCCAAAGCAAAAGTCACACCATACCACCAGTGACCACAAGAGGGAGCCTGAGCACAGAGTTCACAACAGACCACTAGAGGGAGCCCAAAAATAGAGTTCACAACAGGTGCCTCCTTCTGGGTATCTGAGTTCCACCAACGTCAGGTGGTCCTTGGTAGTGCTTTCTGGCACGGGTACCTCCTGCTTAGTAACCAGGTTCCAGTAACATCAGCTGGTCCTCGGTAGTTCCATTGGCTCTTGAACCTTCGGCTACCCATCCGGGTTCCAGTACCATCAGCTGGTTTTCGGCAGTATCTTTTGCTCTTGTACCTTCTGCTCCCCATCCTGGTTCCAGTACCGTCAGCTGGTTCCGGGCAGAGCCTTTGGCTTAGGTGCCTCCTTCTGGGTATCCAAGTTCCACCAACGTCAGGTGGTCCTTGGTAGTGCTTTCTGGCACGGGTACCTCCTGCTTAGTATCCGGGTTCCAGTAACGTCAGCTGGTCCTCGGTAGTTCCATTGGCTCTTGGACCTTCGGGTAGCCATCCGAGTTCCAGTTCCATCAGCTGGTTCTCGGCATTTTCTCAGCCTTCTTGTACCTTCTGCTACATTTCCAAGTTCAAGACCCTAAAGACGACGACCCAGAAGACAGAGAAGCAGAAGAACAAGAGGGTGCAGAACAAAGAGCAGAAGAACATTAAGCATAAGACTAAACATCAGAGCAAAATATATTATCTAAATTATAAGCAGAAGATGACTAAGCAGCGTATGGGGGTGAGTCCGTTCCGCCTCGTGGTGCCCCTGGAAAAAGCCTGCTGCTGAAGGCCTAACTGAACGCAGACAAATCCTGTTGTAACTCTTTTGTGACAGGCAGAACGGAAGGTGTAATCTTCAAACTGATATACATATCAACGACAGGAATGCCTGTCACAAATAAGAATATGATGTAGAAGTAGAATATGAAGAAGAATAATAGTTTAATAACAAGAATATGAAGAATGTAACAAAAAAATAATAGGTAGAAGATGAAGAAGAAGATGAATAAGGTGAAGAAGAAGTTGATGTCAAAGATGCTGCTGCTGAGGATGATGAAGAAAGTTCGGAGAAGTAAAAAAGAAGGTGAAGGGCATGGAAGTAGTGAAACATCAATATCTGACAAAATAAAAAAAATCTTAACATTGTCAATATCTTTGTAACTCCGAACGTCTTAAAAAAAAAATTAAAATTCCTGCTATTCTGTTTGATTGGGCTAAACCTCTATGCCTTTAATGTCTCTGCCACCTCCCCCAATACATCCTACATTATTCTTAGTTGTTTTCCTTCATGTAGAATGAACCTACAAGGAAAGAAAGGGTTTATTTTAATTCCGATATTTTGGTCCCATTGACTTGCATTGGTATCGGGTATCGGTATCGGCGATATCCGATATTTTTGGAATATCGGCTGATCCAATCAGATACCAATACTTTCCGATATCGGAAGGTATCGCTCAACACTAGTCACACACCTCATGGCCAGCTAGGGTTGTTAAATGTTACAATGACATTACAATGCTAAAGGTGAAAAACGCTTCAAAAATGCTGTGTCTGAACTAAGCCTAAGTGGGGGAGGAAATTTTTTGGTCTGGGGTTAAATATTTGGCCTTACAGGCAAGTCATTAATCTGCAAAGGATGTACCTTGACATATTTCCAAGCAAAACCCATTTTGGTCTCGTTTTCATGTTTTTTGTGGCCCCGGGAAAAATGGCATGAATCTCAGAAAAAATTGATTAAAGCTGTGAACTAGAAGTCAGGAATGCTTCCGGGGCGATCCCCATGATGTCCCTGTGTCATTTGAGCAGTGTTTCCATCATTTTCAGATGTTTTTAGACCTTAAAAGGACCCACGGGGGATCGAGGTAAAAATACTCGGATCTGCCATAGACTTACATGGGGCTCGTTGTTCTGGCCGAGTACCCGAGTATTCCAATCTACTCGACCCGAGCCAATCGACCGTCCAACATACCCTAAATGGGACAGTTTCCATCCAAAACATATAAAAAATTCTATTTTCTACAGCCAAGCCATCAGACATCAGATACAATCGTATATGTCCCAACCCCATAGATAGAGATGAACACCTTGGTCACCTCAGAAAGACCTTTTTGAAGCAGGGCTACCATCCAAGAACAATTGGAAACCAGATTACAAGAGCCACTAGAATATCAAGGAATCACCTGCTACATTACAAAGCTAAAGAAGAAAACAACCAGGTGCCTCTAGTGGTCACCTACAATCCAAATCTGGAGGTGCTAAGGGGAGCTACATGGAAATTACAACCTTTACTGCAAAAAGATGCCCGACTACCATCCATTTTTCCAGACCCCCCCACTACTATGTTTTAGGCAGCCCCCAAATCTAAGAAGCATCATTGTCAGAAGCTCACTGTCCTCTCCAACAGCTGCAGGAACCTTTCCTTGCAACCAGAAAAAATGTAAAACCTGTCCATTTATAATGACCACAGACAAGATAAAAATCCCCAACTCATATCAGGACCACAAGATACCAGGTACTTTCAGCTGCATCACATCTAATGTGGTGTACTTAATTATTTGTACTAAATGTCCAACAGGGGCTCTGTATATAGGGGAGACAGGGCAGAAACTGAGAACAAGGATGAACTCTCATTGCCATACAATAAGAGAAAAAAGAATGGATCTACCTGTGGCAATTCATTTTTGCCTACTCAATCATAACATTATGGATATGAAATTACTTGTATTGAAAGGTAATTTCAAATCTAAGAGAGACAGAAGGGTCTGGGAATATAAGCTGATGATGATACAGCGCCCCAGAGTCCTGGTCGTTGCAGTAGTGTCATTCTTCCACGAGGGGGAGTGATATTACGTCTGAAGGCAATAAAGGAGATCTTCTGTCCAGGTATCACAACCACACACAACACCACACAACACACTTCACACTCCAGTCCACCAGGGGGAGCAAAGGTTCTATCCACTAGGCCACTCCTCACAGATAGGTAAAACTGGTGGGTTGGTTAGGAAGTTAGTCAGTAAGAGCCCGATGGAGTTTGGCAGAAGCTGGCTGGAGTGAGTTCCAGGTGGCGTCATGAATATCATACAAACTCTCACTTTTATTGGACGTCCCTCAAAGGGCCACGGACCGTGTCGGGCCAACTTGACATCCCCATGAACCAAAGGACCCTGTGCCGAGTACCCCATTGCCCTTGCATGGGGGCGATCCAAACTTTGGCGTCACGAACAGGATCTACTTAAGCCTGAGAAATAGGTCATGTGCGCCTAAGAACTGTGCCAGCATTGTATTTGAACTGTGCTTCCTTGCTGAACTGTGTATCGCCATTACAGCAAAGATTCCCACCAAAATTGCCGCCATTATAGCTCCACGAGGAGCACAGGAGAAGAAGAAGGGTGTGCCATGGGAGGAGACTACCAAAGCGGTTGAAGAGTGACGACCGCCCACTCTGACTACTGCTACGGGATGACGACGTGCCCAGGAGCCAAGAAGGTCGGCCCCCTGATTTGCAACGATGGGAACCGGGTGGAGAAGGAGCTCCACCCCCAGAAAATGGAGGAGCAGCATGTGTGTGCTACCGATGATCCCGGAGCAGAAATGGCGACCAGCGGGTATCTGAACGACGACGAAGTGACCCAGGACCATCTCAAGCGACCGGAGGCGAACCCAACCCTGCCACTGCTAGAGGACCTAGACTTCTTGGATCTGCGGGAGAAGGAGCCGAGCCCTCAACTCCCAGATGCAGAGCCGACAGCAGTGAAGACATGGAAGTCGGAGCTGTGCAGGAAGATCGCACCGGAAGAACCGCAGTCCGAGCAGCAGCGGACTCCAGCGTCCTCATCAGCGGAGCGGATCATCATCAGTGGAACCACATCAGACACAGGTACAGTAAATGCCCCTGCCCCACCGACCAATCCTGCTCCAGTGACCGCTCCCCGCCCAGACTGTGATGGACCACCGGCCGCCACGCCAGTCCCAGCGACTCGCCGCACCACTGATGGAGCACCACCTCTATACCTAGCGACCGAGGGTACACCAGTAGATGTGAGCCAGGAGGGGGTGATCTTTCGCTGGGACGACTTGAGGAGTGGAGTGTGCGGGTCCTACATCGCAGTTCTCACCTGGGAAGAATATAAACAATGCCTAGTGTTGCAATGGAAGGAGAGAAATAGACAGAAAGCCCAGTGTGATGCACCGGTCACTGAAGCCCAGCGAGACGACAGACTCCCAGTGAGATATGGTGTAGTGGTGACTTTTCATCTCCAAAGAGGGAGAGGTTTCATTCAGGAACCCGGTGTGGTGCCGAAGGTCCGGGTCGACAGAAGTGAAGTGGAGTCCCATCTTGGAAGGGGGCATCAGATCTGAAGCTTATACCCCGGAGACTCAGTGACTTACACCCGTCACTGGGGAGACAATGGATGGTACGCTCGAAATGTTAAGAGGTGCACACTGTTAACAGCACCCCCTAGTGTCAAATAAACGATCCCAGCCACTACAGCCGCTGAACCACCGATAATACCTCAGGCTAACGTCACCACTGCTGTATGCATGACTACCACCGTTGGACTTACTACTGTGACCAATGCTAAAACTAACACTTTTACTCAGGCTACACAAACTTTGATAGCAGCCAATGACTTGACGATACATGAACAACAAACCCATGAAATCTACTTGGGACCAGACGAAGATCCGGATACTCACCTTCCCAAGCCGAGAAGTGTGCGATATCGACTGGTGCCTTGGAAGATATTACTACCCATGGAACACCAATAAACCTCGAAACCCTGAAGAAGGAATGTAAATAGTTCTCTTTAAAAACTGTTCCTGTTTGTTTTGCTGCTTTTCCAAGACTAAACCCGTTTAGGGTAATGCCTTAAAGGGATCCTCAGTTCTCGGAGGATTCCAAGTTTAAACCTGTTTTGCACACGTTGTTTTATACCAAGAACTGCAGAATCATGGAATGTGCATGATCACAAACTGTTCCTGTAAATAGTTTGCACCTCCTTAAAGGTGCTCTCTACTGGTTTTACAAGAAAGAGCTTTGCGAAGAGACTGTTCCTGATGACAGCGTGAACGTTTTTGCTGCTTCACCATTGATAACCGACTTGTATATTGATTGTTTTTACTACCTCAGAAGAGACTGGAAATTTCCTCTTAAAGGGAATGTTAGTTGTTGCACTTTCTCCAAGAGTGACAATGTTGCCTTAAATAGCTAGATAGCAATAATGTTTTACATAGTGATAGTATGTAGCTAGGAATATAAATGTTTAATGATGTACTTGAATAAAATTGAAGTTAAAGTAAATATTAGGTTTTATAGGAATAAACTGAAGAAAAATGCAGTAAGCTCGTGGGGGTAGACAGATATTCCTGCATATGTAGAAGAAGCCAGAATAGCATATTGATTTGCACTTGAAGTTTTATACACCCTTAGAGACCGGCCGGACTCTGCCTACCCTGTGATCCGGTGCCCTGGACTGTGGACACTGAAGCCTTCGGTAAAAGATAAAGAGACTGCAAACTTGTGTCCTCGTTATTCACTGCGCCTTACATCATCATCCATCTACACTCTGGGAAGCCCTGGGGATACACTTCACCTGTGGGAAGGTTTACCATCTGGCTGCCATAACATCACCCCAGCGGACCCCTAAGCAGCGTCGGTCACCCTGACCGAATACCACAGGTGGCGTCACGAGCATCATTCAAACTCTCACTTTTATTGGATGTCCCTCAAAGGGCCATGAACTGGGTTGGGCCACCGTGACATCCCCCGAACCGAAGGACCCAGTGCCAAGTACCCCATTGCCCTTGCGTGGGGGCGATACAATGACATTTGACACTATCAGTGCAGGAATGAATGTGTCGCATGGATTTATGTCTTTTTACATTAACTAAGCAATTTGCTCCTCAGGCCATGTGTGGTCATCATAACAGAACCAGACCCCTATCAGAGGACAATAAAACATTCCTTATCTATGAACTCCTCCAATATTTATGGACATAACTGTTTATCACTCACACAATGGCAATTCTGCTTCATGTCACCTGTCTTGTCTATTGCATTTTTCTGTGCTGTGTTGTGCATAAATATGTGATTCTTCAGAATTTCTTTTAGTCTATGCCTGATGAAGAGACCTGAGTAGTCTCGAAAGCTTGCAATTTGTTAGCATCTTTTCAGTTAGCCATTAAAAGGTATCAGCCACTGAGGACTCTCAATTCTACATATATTTCTAACCACTGGCTAACACTGTTCAAAGATATATATCTTTCCTGTAAGTTCAGCTAATTAATAACATTTCACACTACTAATGAAATTTATATTAAATGTATTGCTTGTGAAATCACTGTTTTATCTTAAGTACTATTTTCCAAAAACTAGATGTTATTTCATAGACGACTAAGATTAAGTTGCTAGGATATTTCTTATCTTTGAATCACGTTATTAGAAACTTTGGGAAATCAGATTGGTTCATTTTTTGTATATCTTGAATTGACTCTGGAATACTTATTAACATTTTCTTGTAGGGGTCATTTAAAAATCTGTGTAACTATTCATATCTTCTTTTCAGCAATAATTTGCTTGTAAGGGTATGTGCACACGTCAGGATTTCTTGCAGAAATTTCCTGAAGAAAACCGGAAATTTTCTGCAAGAAATCCGCATTTTTTTTTTTTTTGCGTTTTTTCCCGTTTTTTTTTTTGCGTTTTTTTTAGCATTTTGCAAGTGAAATTAGCTTGCAGAATGCTAAAGTTTTCCAAGCGATCTGTATCATCGCTTGGAAAACTGACTGACAGGTTGGTCACACTTGTCAAACATAGTGTTTGACAAGTGTGACCAACTTTTTACTATAGATGCAGCCTATGCAGCATCAATAGTAAAAGATAGAATGTTTAAAAGTAATAAAAAAAATTAAAAAAATGGTTATACTCACCTGCAGACAGCCGATCTCCTCAGCGGCGTCCGTTCCTATAGATGATGTGTGTGTGCAGGACCTTCGATGACGTCGCGGTCACGTGAGCGGTCACATGACCGGTCTCGTGACCAATCACAAGACCGCGACGTCATCGCAGGTCCTTCACCACACACCAGCTATAGGAACCGAAGCGGCAGCATGCACCTGAGAGGCGGGAAGACTCCGGGGCCATCGAAGGTGAGTATATCACTATTTTTTATTTTAATTCTTTTTTTTTTACCAATTATATGGTGCCCAGTCCGTGGAGGAGAGTCTCCTCTCCTCCACCCTGGGTACCAACCGCACATAATCTGCTTACTTCCCGCATGGTGTGCACAGCCGCGTGCGGGAAGTAAGCAGATCAATGCATTCCTAGGTGTGCGGAACCCCGCAATTCCGCAAATTTAATGAACATGTTGCTTTTTTTCCGCGATGCGATTTTTTCGCGGAAAAAAATGCAACATTTGCACAAAAAATGCGGAATACCCTGAAAATAATGGGAGGCATATGTTAGCGTTTTTTTCGCGTTTTTATCACATTTTTATAGTAAAAAAATGCGAAAAAAACGCGAAAAATACTGAACGTGTGCACATGGCCTAAATGTTATATTTTCATGAAATATTTGGGAACTCTACAGAAAAAGTAGTTCTAAATTATTTCATTATTTAGATTTTTCATTACCATTGAAATATTATTGCAGTAACCAAAACTACAAAGATTAAATTAATACTTTGAGATACGCCAAATACATTAAAGAGTTATCTGCCTTCTATAGGAAGTCAGGACTCGCTAAACACCTGAGCTATGCTACTATATAGCTCCCATAGAAATTAATGTACACACATATTCACATGCAGTATACACATACACCACAAACACCAAAATAGGAATCATTTATACACTCATATATATCAATATGCACACATATACACAGGTACATTGTCATAGATGTCATTGAAAATTCTATAAAGCCATAGTCATAGTTATCATAGGGAATATTGAATCAAGGTTAGCACTCTACTAACCTCTAAATGACCCTTAGGGTACTGTCTCACAGTGGCACTTTTGTCGCTACGACGGTACGATCCATGACGTTCCAGTGATATCCATACGATATCGCAGTGTCTGACACGCAGCAGCGATCAGGGACCCTGCTGAGAATCGTACGTCGTAGCAGATCGTTTGGAACTTTCTTTCGTCGCTGGATCTCCCGCTGTCATCGCTGGATCATTGTGTGTGACAGCGATCCAGCTATGCGTTCGCTTGTAACCATGGTAAACATCAGGTTACTAAGCGCGGCCCTGCGCTTAGTAACCCGATGTTTACCCTGGTTACCCGGGGCCTTCGGCATCGTTGGTCGCTGGAGAGCTGACTGTGTGACAGCTCCCCAGCGACCACACAACCACTTACCAACGATCACGGCCAGGTCGTATCGCTGGTCGTGATCGTTGGTAAATCATATAGTGTGACAGTACCCTTATGCAGCAAGTACTTCCCTGCTGTGAAAAGGTAATTAAGCAGATTATCTGATGGATCACAGACCAGGCACAGCTGACAGAGGAATTTGGGAAATGATAGGATATATCAACTGGCCATAAATCTATCACCTTTGACCTCACTGTGAGCAGAAGCCAAGCAGACTACTTGAGTTATTATTATTGGTATTATACATTTTTTTAGCGCCATTTATTCCATGGCGCTTTACATGTGAAAATGGGGCAAATATAGACAAATACAATAAGCATGAGCAAAAAACAAGGCACTAACAGGTACAGAAGGAGAGAGAGGACCCTGCAGATGAGGGCTCACAGTCTGCAGGGGATGGGTGAGGATACACTAGGAGAGGGTAGAGCTGGCTGTGCAGCGGTTCAGTAGATTGAGGATCACTGCAGGCTGTTGGCTTATTGGAAGAGGTGAGTCTTCAGGTTCTTTTTGAAGGTTTCTATGGTAGGCAAGAGTCTGATGTGTTGGGGTAGAGAGTTCCAGAGTATAGGGAAGCACGGAAGAAGTCTTGGATGTGGTTGTGGGAAGAAGAGATGAGAGGGGAGTAGAGAAGGAGAGCTTGATTGAGAGGATCAAATTTTGCATGTAGGTAAGTACCAGGAGACCATGTCACAGATGTATGGAGGAGACAGGTTGTGGATGGCTTTTTATGTCATAGTAAGGGTTTTGAACTGGAGTCTGGACAATAGGAAGCCAGTGAAGGGCTTGGCATAGGGGTGTAATAATTATAGGGGATAACACAGGAGACTCTTTGCGTGGAACAAGACAACTACAGGACACAGTTTTATAAGTGGTAAAGTCTATATTATCACATGGTGATTCAAACAAGTGCAGAGAGAAACTGAAATCCACAACACTTGGAGTAAATATTAAATGCAGCTTAGCAGTCTATAGGAAACTTCAGAGGAAAATGCAATCACACAGAAAGTCTATGAAGCACAATTATTCCTGAGGATACTTGGCACGAATAAGTCCTTGCTTAGTCCAAAGCACAGATAGATATGCTTATAAGGCAGTTCAAATTATCATAGTTACTTACCGATAATGGTATTTCTCTGATCCCATGACGGCACCACAGAGAGAGAGGGATCCGCCCTCAGGGACAGAAAACCTACAGGTGAAAAAGGCGGTACCTCTCTCCCACATCAGTTGGTTTACGGAGCCTTAACAGAACTTCAGCTGTAACTTAAATGTTATAAAAAAACCCCTTTTAATTTTAACTTATCAGAGCCACCACGTGACTAAGTATTAAGACTAACTCTAATGTTCCACACGTGAAAAAAGGGAGGGAATGTACGGGTGCCGTCATGAGATCAGAGAAATACCGTTATCGGTAAGTAACTACGATATTCTCTTACCCCCATGACGGCACCACGGAGAGAATTTCATAGATGTAGATTAGGGAGGGACCACTGCCTCTAGAACCCTTCTGCCAAAAGTGAGGTCTGAAGAGGGGGTCAAGTCTAATTGGTAGTGCTTAAAAAATGTGGAAGGAGACGACCAAGTGGCCGCCCTACATATCTGTTCAATAGATTGTCCTGCTCTCTCTGCCCAGGAGGTCGCCACTAGTGTTGAGCGATACCGTCCGATACTTGAAAGTATCGGTATCGGAAAGTATCGGCCGATACCGTCACAGTATCGGAATCCAATCCGATACCGATACCCGATACCAATACAAGTCAATGGGACTCATGTATCGGACGGTATCCCTGATGGTTCCCAGGGTCTGAAGGAGAGGAAACTCTCCTTCAGGCCCTGGGAACCATATAAATGTGTAAAAGAAAGAATTAAAATAAAAAATATCGCTATACTCACCTGTCCGACGCAGCCGGGACTTCAGCGAGGGAACCGGCAGCGTTGTTTGTTTAAAAATCGCGCTATTACTTGGTTACGTGAATTCCCGGCTTGTGATTGGTCAGGTCGGCCATGTTGCCGGGACGCGGACCAATCACAGCAAGCCGTGACGAAATTACGTCACGGCTTGCTGTGATTGGTCCGCGTCCCGGCAATATGGCCGCCCTGACCAATCACAAGCCGGGACGTCACGGGAGGCTGGACACGCGCTCATTTTAAAATGGGCGCGTGTCCAGCCTCCCGTGACGTCACGGCTTGTGATTGGTTGCGCCGCGATCAACCAATCACAAGCTGGGAGGCTGGACGCGCTCATTTTGAAATGGGCGCGTGTCCAGCCTCCCGTGACGTCACGGCTTGTGATTGGTTGCGCCGCGATCAACCAATCACAAGCCGGGAGGCTGGACGCGCTCATTTTGAAATGGGCGCGTGTCCAGCCTCCCGGCTTGTGATTGGTTGACCGCGACGCAACCAATCACAAGCCGTGACGTCACGGGAGGCTGGACACGCGCCCTTTTTAAAATGAGCGCGTTTCCAGCCTCCCGTGACGTCACGGCTTGTGATTGGTTAATGGCGGCCATGTTGCCGGGACGCGGACCAATCACAGCAAGCCGTGACGTATTTTCGTCACGGCTTGCTGTGATTGGTCCGCGGCCCGGCAACATGGCCGCCCTGACCAATCACAAGCCGGGACTTCGCGTAACCATGTAAAAGCGGGAATTTTAAACAAACAACGCTGCCGGTTCCTGCGCTGAGGTCCCGGCTGCGTCGGACAGGTGAGTATAGCGATATTTTTTATTTTAATTCTCTATTTTACACATTTTAACATTAATGTTGTTCCGATACCCGATACCCGATACCACAAGAGTATCGGAATCCCGGTATCGGAATTCCGATACAGCAAGTATCGGCCGATACCCGATACTTGCAGCATCGGAATGCTCAACACTAGTCGCCACCGATCTGGTTGAATGAGCTTTGACTTCCTCTGGAATGGCTTCATTACTTGACAAATACGAGAGGATGATGGCGTCTCTTATCCATCTCGCAAGAGTGGCCTTCGATGCTTTATGCCCCTTATTTGGAAACTGGAAACACACAAACAGAGCCCTATCCTTCCCATATTCTCTAGTGGCCGCTAGGTATTGGACTAAGCATCTCTTAACATCTAGTGTGTGTAAATATTCCTCTTTCTCGTTTCTGGGGTTTGGACAGAAGGAAGGTAGCGAGATCTCCTGAGATCTATGAAAATGTGATGCCACTTTAGGAAGGTAGGATGGATCGATTTTAAGGATCACTCTGTCGTCTAGTATACATGTCAGGGGAGGATATGCTGATAGGGCCTGCATGTCACTAATCCTCCGTGCTGACGTTAGCGCTACAAGAAGGCAGGTTTTGAGTGATATTATTTTTAAAGAGGCTTGGGACAATGGCTCAAAAGGTGCTTTAGTTAGTGCCAAGAGAACTAAATTTAGATCCCAGGGAGGTGTAGTATGGTGTACTACTGGTCTAGATCTGGTCAAGGCCTTAATGAATCTTTTTATCCAGCGGTTCCCCGCCAAATCATAGTTGTAAAGGGCCCCCAATGCTGCTACCTGGACTTTAAGTGTGCTTGTTGCTAAACCTTTTTCTAGCCCTTTCTGAAGAAATTCTAGCACTTTTTGAATTGGGATTTCTTCGGATAAACTGGCACCAGATACTGATACAAATTTTTGCCAAACCTTCCCATATGCTCTAGTAGTCACTGGTTTTCTACTTAGCATGAGAGTGGAGACTAGATTTGAGGAAAACCCTCTCTTGATTTGAAGCTTCCTCTCAAATTCCAGGCCGTCATATGCAAGTTCTTTACTTGCGGGTGATTTACCAGCCCCTGACACAGCAGGTTCGGAATTTCTGGAAGAACCCAGGGGTCTGTTACAGACATTATCCTTAGCCATGGAAACCATGTCCTCTTTGGCCAGAAAGGAGCTATCATGATGACTCTCGCCCTGTCCTCTCTGATTTTTTTCAACACTAAAGGAATTAGCGCTATCGGGGGAAACACATAGGCTAGATGAAAATCCCATGGAATTGAAAAGGCATCTAAGGTTACTGGGTCCCCGCACGGGTCTATCGAACAAAAAGCCTGGGTCTTTTGGTTCTGATTGTTCGCAAATAAGTGTATTTCTGGGAGACCCCACAATTGTACTATGCGGTTGAAGACTGCCTGATTTAATTCCCACTCTCCTTGTTTGAGTTGTGTTCGGCTTAAAAAATCTGCGGTCTGGTTTTCTGACCCCTTGATGTGAAGGGCTGACAGAGACAACAGATTGGCCTCTGCTAATAATAGGATGGATTTTGTTACTTCCATCAGTGTACAAGATTTCATGCCCCCTGGTGATTTAAGTAGGCTACCACCACTTTGTTGTCCGACAGTACCCTCACGTGATGGGAATGGAGGAAGTATAGGAAGTGGATGAGTGCATATTTTACCGCTGGAAGTTCTTTCATATTGGAAGAACCCAGTTTTTCCTCTTCTGACCATGGCTCTTGAGCAACCTGTTTGTCCACATGAGCCCCCCACCCCCAAGGACTCGCATCGGTGGTTAGGGTTATAGATGTTGGCCATACCCATGGAACACCCCTGGTTAGATTGTGTAGATCTACCCACCAAGCTAGGGAATGTATTGTTTGTAAGGAGATTTTTAAATGCTTTTCCAAATCCCCTTTTAACACAGAATCTGCTTCTAAGATCTCCCACTGGAGGTCTCTGGTGTGACTCTGGGCCCATTGGACTGCTGGAAGACAGGCTGTCATTGACCCCAGTATGGACATAGCTTTTCGTAGAGACAGTACTGGAGACTTTCCGAGTTGTTCTATCAGTTGGACCATGTTTGAGACTTTTTCCCCTGGAAGACGGCATTCTTGCCGGTTTGAGTCTATTATTAACCCCAAGTATTGTTGTACTTGGGTTTTGATGATTTTTGACTTTGCTAGGTTCAACATCCAACCCAGATTTGTCAGGGATGTCATTACTTTGTTTGATTGTTGAGTGCAGTGGAGGGTAGTTTTGCCAACTACCAGGAGGTCATCCAAATATGGAACTATTACTATGTTTTGCTCTCTTATGTGAGCCATGACCTCCGCCATCAATTTCGTGAATACCCTCGGGGCTGTGGCTAGGCCGAAGGGAAGGGCCCTGTATTGGTAGTGCTTTAGCTCCCCCTGCATTAATACCGCCACTCTGAGAAACTTCTGGTAGTCTGGATGTATAGGCACATGGTAGTATGCATCCTTTAGATCGATGACAGTCATGAAACAAGACGGATAAAGCATTCTCACACATGTCTTTATTGTTTCCATTTTGAAACTTTCCGTCACTAGGTCCTCGCTGCAGGTTCCCCGTCAGGGACAGGAAACCGAACTGATGTGGGAGAGAGGTACCGCCTTATTCACCTGTAGGTTTCCTGTCCCTGAGGGTGGAACCCTCTCTCTCCGTGGTGCCGTCATGGGGGTAAGAGAAAATATCTCAGCTCAACCAGGGAGGCCTGGGTAATAGTCTCAGGTTCTTGCAGAGCAGCAACAGCTTACATGTCCAGCAAATGCAGATGGAAGTAAACACAAACAGCAGATGAAGGAGGATTACTGGAACTGGTGTATGCAGCAGGAACTCAGAGCAGAGTAGCAGGATAACCCCACAGGTTCACAGGAGCAGGTATATAGCCAGGGAGTCACCAGAGGTCAGGAACTGGATGATAGGCAGAGTACACTAGCACAGACTGAAGGCTGGGGTGGAGTTTTATAGTGGGAAGACACAGTGCACATGAGACCAAAGACGCCATCTTGGAAAAGGACAGTAATGCACAAAAGGTAATAAAAAATGTTCAGAGTCCTGACATTACTCCCTCCTTAGAAGCGGCCTCAGGACGATCCTGGACCTGGTTTCTCAGGGAATCTCTGATGAAAACGAGAAATCTTCTGTTGGGCATTGATGTTGTCCACAGTAGGGTTGAGCGAAACGGGTCGGCCATTTTCAGAAGTCGCCGACTTTTGGCAAACTCGGGTTTCATGAAACCCAACCCGATCCCTGTGTGGGGTCGGCCGTGAGGTCGGCGATCTTCTGAATCTGGTATCGGAATTCCGATACCGAGTTCTGATATGTTTTTGTTATCGGAAATCGGTATCGGAATCCACATTTAAGTGTAAAATAAAGAATTAAAATAAAAAATATTGATATACTCACCTCTCCGGAGGCCCCTGGACATCGCCGCTGGTAACCGGCAGCCTTCTTTGCTTAAAATGAGCGCGTTTAGGGCCTTCCATGACGTCATGGCTTCTGATTGGTCGCGGCCGCCCATGTGACCGCCACGCGACCAATCACAAGCCGTGACGTAATTCTCAGGTCCTAAATTCCTAATTCTCATTTTAAGCAAAGAAGGCTGCCGGTTACCAGCGGCGATGTCCAGGGGCCTCCGGAGAGGTGAGTATATCAATATTTTTTATTTTTATTCTTTATTTTACACATTAATATGGATCCCAGGGCCTGAAGGAGAGTTTCCTCTCCTTCAGACCTTGGGAACCATAGTATCCCATTGCACTGCATTGGGTTTTGTGTTTCGGCCGACCCCGACCCCGACTTTTTTATAGGATCGGCCGATTTCACTCGACCCGACTTTTGAGAAAGTCGGGTTTCGTGAAACCCGACCCGATCCTATAAAAATAAAAGTCGCTCAACCCTAGTCCACAGGTTCCCAAGAGTCTTCCTCAGGGGGATATCCCTGCCATCTTATCAGATATTGGAGCCGATTCCTGCGAATCCTGGAATCAACAATTTCCTCCACCACAAATTATTCTTGCCCATCAATCACCACAGGCTGCGGAGGTGGCACAACACATCCCTGGAAGGTATTAGGAGATATGGGCTTTAGTAAAGATACATGAAAAACTGGGTGCACCTTCATTGTCCTAGGCAGCTTCAGCCGGCAGGCCACAGAGCTCACAATACCGTTGATCTTGAAAGGGCCAATGAATTTCTGTCCAAGTTTTTGTGAAGGAACGTTTAACTTCAGATTCTTAGTTGCTAACCACATGGAATTTCCTACCTTGAACATGGGTGCAGGTTTACGGAATCTATCAGCCGATCTCTTATAACGTTCTTGAGCTGTGGTCAGGGATTCCTTCAGAACCTCCAGATTTTGCCTCATCGCAGTCAGCCTTTCCTCCACTGCCGGAACCGGAGAATTAATTGGAGACCTAGGTAAGATACATGGATGATAACCCAGATTGGCAAAGAAAGGTGTAAATTTAGTGGAGGCGCTCTGAGAATTGTTATATGGAAATTCGGCTAATGGCAGCAACTCCAACCAATCATCCTGGAGATGGCTGACATAGCATCTTAGATATTGTTCCAGCATCTGGTTGGTACGCTTATTCTGACCATTTGTCTGGGGATGGTAAGCGGAAGAGTGACAGACATTAATATTGAGTAAAGAGCAAAACCCCTTCCAGAATCTTGAAGTGAACTGCACTCCACGATCAGAGATGATCTCATCCGTAACCCCATGCAACCGAAAGACATTCTGTATAACCAAGTTCACTGTATCTTTAGCAGAGGGGAGGCCGGTGCACGGAACAAAATGAGCAGCTTTAGTCAGGCGATCAACTACCACCATGATTGTATTCATACCCCCTGATGTAGGCAGCTCCACAATAAAGTCCATTGATATAGACCCCCAAGGGCGGGACTGAACAGGTAATGGTTGCAGAAGACCCGTAGGTGCCACATGAGTCTTGTAACAAGCACATACCTCACAAGAGAGAACATAGTCCTTGGTATCCTTCAGGCAAGTTGGCCACCAGAAGAATCAGCTCAGGAACTCTTGTGTCTTCTGTACCCCCCTGTGACCAGCCAACCTGGAGTCATGTACCAACTTGAGGATCTGCAGACGGACGACCTCAGGGATGTAGATACGTCGATCTCTGAACCACATGCCACCCTTAAAGACAAGATTAATATCCACAGGTGGGTTGGCCAGAAATACATCACCGTCATAGGCCTCACTCCACTCCTTCCACAAGTCCTGATCATGGATAACTCCGATGAAATTGGCATCAGATAGAATGGTCTTGGATGGGGCTCCAGGTACGGAATCCGCAGCATGGATTCGGGATAAAGCATCAGCCTTCCCATTACGAGAACCTGGATGGTACGAGATAACAAAGTTAAATTGATTTAAAAATAAGTTCCAACGAGCCTGATGAGAAGAAAGACATCTAGCAGATCTAAGGAACTCTAAATTGCGATGGTCAGTTAGCACTATGATCTGTTGTGCAGCTCCTTGCAGATGATGCCTCCATTCTTTGAAAGCCGCAATAATAGCCAGCAATTCCTTGTCTCCCACATCGTAATTCTTCTCTGCTGAAGTTAGTCTACGGGAAAAGAAAGCACAAGGTTGTAGCATACCCTTCTCTCCAGTTCTTTGGGAGAGAATAGCCCCCAAAGCATTATTAGAAGCATCCACCTCCACAATGAAATAAAGTGTTGGATCTGGGTGTATCAACAGCGGTGCTGATGTGAAACAGATCTTAAGCCAATCAAAAGCTTCTTGAGCTTGTGATGACCACTTAAAGGGCTTTTTCTTCTTTGTCAAGGAAGTAATGGGACAGACAATATCAGAAAAATTTCAAATGAAGCGTCTGTAGAAATTTGCAAAATCAATAAAATGTTGGACCTCCTTAACGTTCTTGTGTGCCGGCCAGTCAAGGATAGCCTGAATCTTACCAGATTCCATGTTCAGCCCCTGGGGAGAGATGATATAACCTAAGAACTTTATCTCAGAATGATGGAACTCGCATTTCTCTGGCTTAATATACAGACGGTTCTTTTTAAGATGTCTTAAAACAGTTTTGACATGTTCTTCATGTTCCTGTAGAGAGTCAGAAAAGATTAGTATATCGTCCAAATAGATCACTACAAACTGGTCCAACAAATCTCTGAAAATGTCATTAGCAAGGTGTTGAAACGTTGAAGGGGCGTTACAAAGCCTGAAGGGCATCACAAGAGATTCAAAGTGTCCATACCGGCATCTGAATGCTGTCTTCCACTCATCCCCTGGACGAATACGCACCAAATTATAAGCCCCACAAAGATCCAGTTTAGAGAACACCTTAGCATGGCGGACTCTTTCCAGTAACTCGGGAATCAGAGGCAAAGGGTAACGGTTTTGTACGGTTACCTTATTGAGTTCCCGAGAGTCAACACAGGGTCTCAGGGTCCCATCCTTCTTCTTTACAAAAAAGATAGGTGCCCCTGCTGGTGAGGAAGAAGGACGTATGAAGCCTTTGGCCAGATTTTCATCAATATACTCCTTTAAGGCTTGAAGCTCAGGTGCCGCCAAAGGGTATACGTTACCAAAAGGAATAGCTGCCCCAGGAAGCAACTCAATGGGACAGTCATAATGCCTGTGTAGAGGAAGCTGATCTACATTCTTCTTGTCACAGATGTCACAGAACTCTTTATATCCTGGAGGTAAAGAAAATTCCTGTACATGTGGTTCCGTAGCTGTGGACTCAGGGACAGCTTCTGTTAACGCTGAGTTGCTCCTTGTTGGAAAGATAATCTCCTTGATCTCCCAGTTGATAATTGGGTTCTGAGAACGCAACCAAGGAATGCCTAAAATCACAGGAAAATGACCCATCCACTGTTTCCATGGTAATTGGAGAGGCTCTTTGCTGAATTTCAATACCATGTTCCTTGACAAATGCGATATCCATGAAATTGCCACCTGCACCATGCTATGAGTCAATCATAGCTGCACTGGAAACCCACTGTCCTGAACACAGGATCTTAATAGGGAGAGAACAGTGAGAGTTCTTTTCCTTCAGCTCCGGGGGGGGGGGGGAAGTCATAGAAAGTGAATGGAATACAGTGTTTAAAGGCAGGCTACATTCAGAGATGTCAGATTCATCATCACAGTTGTCATACTCCCCTACTGCTGCTAGCACCTTGTTAGGCCGTCTAGGACACTTAGGACAATTGATCAAGAAGTGGTCAGACTGCCCGCAGTAGAAACATAGACTTTCACGAAGGCGATGCTCCCGGCGCTCATTGATCTCGTGCCTCTGAACGGAATCAATTTGCATGGGCACCTCCTCCACCTCCCGAGATGTTTTATCTGCAGGCTCTTTGGAAGGAAGGGAGAAATACGGTTATATGCAGTAAACTTCTCCTGCCTACGCTCAGTAAGGCGAATGTCAATGCGCACACAATGCTGTATAAATGTCTCTAGCTCTTGTGGTGACTCAGAGCGAGCTAGTTCATCTTTTACAATACTAGACAGACCCCTTTTAAAAATAGGCAATTGTGCATAACTGTCCCAATTGGTATCTACCGCTAATCTCCTGAATTCAGTAGCATACTCAATAACAGAACGTTTAGCCTGGCATAAAGACAATAAAGCAGATTCAGCGGTTGCACGGCGATTAGGATCATCAAACATTAATGCCATAGCGGCCAAGAAATCATCCAAGTTATTTAACGGTGGGTCACGAGACTCAATCATCGGATTCGCCCAGACGAGCGCTCGTGCGGTCAGCAGCATTATTACACACAATACTTTGGATCTATCATTAGGAAAACAGTCAGCATGCACATCAAAATATAGCATACATTGATTCACAAAGCCACAAACTTTGTCGCGATCACCATTAAATCTGAATGGGGGCAACTTAGGGCTAGCTGGTGGCGGTTGCCCAGAGGGAAAAGTCGCTTGTGCAGCTATTTGCGTGCTTATGTCCTGAAAAGCCCATCCATACTGGGACTCTATGCCAGCAAGTTTGTTTTCCTGGGCTGCCATGCGGATGCCTAAGTCCTGCAAAGTCTGTCCAAACACTTGTTGATTGAGTTCAAAGCTTCCAAACTTCTTTTGCAGACCTTCCACATCTTTCTGCAGTGATCTAATTATGGAAAACACCTGCTCTAGTCTGCTTTCTGCAGTCATTGTTCCAGCAGTCTCCTTTTTTTTTTTTAGGCTAGAGTATCCTGTAATATTTATAGG
Source organism: Ranitomeya variabilis (assembly GCF_051348905.1). NCBI lineage: Eukaryota > Metazoa > Chordata > Amphibia > Anura > Dendrobatidae > Ranitomeya > Ranitomeya variabilis. The sequence continues at coordinate 743,877,992 of NC_135233.1, forward strand.
GGATAACTTAGGAGACTCTTTGCGTGGAACAAGACAACTACAGGACACAGTTTTATAAGTGGTAAAGTCTATATTATCACACGGTGATTCAAACAGGTGCAGAGAGAAACTCAAGTCCACAACACTTGGAGTAAATATTAAATGCAGCTTAGCTTAGCAGTCTATAGGAAACTTCAGAGGAAAATGCAATCACGCAGAAAGTCTATGAAGCACAATTATTCTTGAGGATACTTGACACGAATAAGTCCTTGCTTAGTCCAAAACACAGATAGATATTCTTATAAGGCAGTTCAAATAATATCTTAGCTCAACTATGGAGGCCTGGGTAATAGTCTCAGGTTCTTGCAGAGCAGCAACAGCTTACATGTCCAGCAAATGCAGATGGAAGTAAACACTAGCAGCAGATGAAAGAGGATTACTGGAACTGGTGTATGCAGCAGGCATTAATATATTTCCCCCCCCCCCATAACTCCAGCGGCGAAGATATTGTGAAAGCTAGGAATCTCACAATTTCCTAAAGTCCTAGCCACAGCTCATGTCCTGCCCAGTTATAAGTCACCTGAGGGGAAGTATATGGGCTTGACTTGTGTTGATAAAAGCAAATGCTGAACTGTAATCATTGTCAGTCGTGGGAGATACAGTTTGCTTTAGTTCTGTGCAGTTAGTCCTTAAAAATTAAGAGCTCCCCTTCATAAGAGTCAGAGTCAATCATGCGACATTAGATTTAGTACATTTCTTCTGTTTATCCTTTTTATTTTATATAATTGCAAAAATTGAATTGTTTTATTCCAGTTTTGTAACATCTTTTTTATATTTTTATATACACTGCCTACTTTTCACATTAAATATATTACATTTAATATTTTAGTTCTCCTTTCTCTATAAACCGTAACCCTGATGCAATATACTATCTAACTGGTGTCCAATCTGCCTGTATAAATGATTGGTGGTGGCTAGTGTTGAGCGATACCTTCCGATATCGGAAAGTATCGGTATCGGAAAGTATCGGCCGATGCCGTCAAAGTATCGGATCTAATCCGATACCGATGCCCGATCCCAATGCAAGTCAATGGGACGAAAATATCGGAATTAAAATAAACCCTTTCTTTCCTTGTAGGTTCATTCTACATGAAGGAAAACAACTAAGAATAATGTAGGATGTATTGGGGGAGGTGGCGGAGACATTAAAGGCACAGAGGTTTATCCCAATCAAATAGAATAGCAGGATTTTTTTTTTTTTATGACGTTCGGCGTTAGAAAGATTTTGACTATGTTATTTTTTTATTTTATTTTGTCAGATATTGATGTTTCACTACTTCCACGCCCTTCACCTTCTTTTTTACTTCTCCCACACTTTCTTCTTCATTATCCTCATCATCAGCTTCTTTGACATCAACTATCTTCACCTTATTCATCTTCTTCTTCATCTTCTACCTATAATTTTTTTTTTTACATTGTTCATATTCTTTTTATTTAACTATTATCTTCTTCATATTCAACTTCTTCATCATATTCTTATTTGTGACAGGCATTCCCGTAGTTGTTATCTATAAAAGTTTGAAGATTACACCTTCCGTTCTGCCTGTCACAAAACAGTTACATTTGTCCGCGTTCAGTTTGGCCTGCAGCATCAGGCTTTATCCAGGGGCACCACGAGGAGGAACGGACTCACCCCCATACACTGCTTAGTCTTCTTCTGCTTATAATTTAGATAATATATTTTGCTCTGATATTTAGTGTTATGCTTAATGTTCTTCTGCTCTTTGATCTGCAGCCTCTTGTTCTTCTGCTTCTCGGTCTCCCATGTCGTCGTCGTCTCCAGGGTCGTCGTCTCCAGGGTCGTCGTCTCCGGGGTCGTCGTCATCGGGGTGGTCTTCAGGGTCATCGTCTCCAGGGTTGTCGTCATCTCAGTGGTTGTCGTCTCTGGTGTCGTCGTCATCTTAGGGGTGGTCTTCCGGGTCGTCATCTTTAGGGTCTTGAACGTGGAAATGTAGCAGAAGGTACAAGAAGGCTGAGAAAATGCCGAGAAACAGCTGATGGAACTGGAACTCGGATGGCTACCCGAAGGTCCAAGAGCCAATGGAACTACCGAGGACCAGCTGACGTTACTGGAACCCGGTTACTAAGCAGGAGGTACCCGTGCCTGAAAGCACTACCAAGGACCACCTGACGTTGGTGGAACTCGGATACCCAGAGGGAGGCACCTAAGCCAAAGGCTCTGCCCGGAACCAGCTGACGGTACTGGAACCAGGATGGGGAGCAGAAGGTACAAGAGCAAAAGACACTGCCGAGAACCAGCTGACGGTACTGGAACCCGGATGGGTAGCCGAAGGTCCAAGAGCCAATGGAACTACCGAGGACCAGCTGACGTTACTGGAACCCGGTTACTAAGCAGGAGGTACCCGTGCCTGAAAGCACTACCAAGGACCACCTGACGTTGGTGGAACTCGGATACCCAGAGGGAGGCACCTAAGCCAAAAGGCTCTGCCCGGAACCAGCTGACGGTACTGGAACCAGGATGGGGAGCAGAAGGTACAAGAGCAAAAGACACTGCCGAGAACCAGCTGATGGTACTGGAACCCGGATGGGTAGCCGAAGGTCCAAAAGCCAATGGAACTACCGAGGACCAGCTGACTTTACTGGAACCCGGTTACTAAGCAGGAGGTACCCGTGCCTGAAAGCACTACCAAGGACCACCTGACGTTGGTGGAACTCGGATACCCAGAAGGAGGCACCTAAGCCAAAGGCTCTGCCCGGAACCAGCTGACGGTGCTGGAACCAGGATGGGGACCTATTCAAGCTTGTCTTCCTAGAGCCCCAACTAGCGGTGTTGGAGCAAAGGGTCAGCAGGGGGAGCAGAATGTAGGCCGAAGCCTTCACTGGAGGCATTTGTAGGTCTGTTGTGTCTGCATGGCGTTTGCAGGACACGTTGCTGGCTACACAGCAGGGGAACAGCTGGCGGTGCTGAACCCCACTGACACATTGGCTGGTGTTTTTCTCTGTGCAGCTAGCAGTACCGGGCACCAACTGGCGGTGTTAGAGCCCAGGGTCAGCAGGAGGAGGAGAGGGAGCAGAGTGTAGGCCGAAGCCTGCACTGGCGGCAGCTTTGTGTCTGCGTGGCTGTTGCAGGACACGTTGCCGGCTACACAGCAGGGGAACAGCTGGCAGTGCTGAACCCCACTGACACATTGGTGAGGTGTTTTTCTCTGTGCAGCCAGCACTTCGGGGCACCAACTGGCGGTGTTAGAGCCCAGGCTCTGCAGGGGGAGCAGAGTGTAGGCCGAAGCCTAATTGAACCAATTTTAAAGGTAACTTTTAACCCCCCCCCTCAGGTGTTACAAACTAGAAGAGCCACGCCTTATGCAGCAGTAGTGCTGCACAAGTCAAAGGTTGCTCTTTTAATTTTGTTCCTTTCACAAGCTGAATGAAACACGTACAACATTTTGGCCCTTATACAGTCAATCTGTCTTGGAGGCGGGAGTTCCCTTCGTAATGAGACGCAGCACAGCTGGCAAAAATACCACCTTGGTGCTTGGCGCGGCCTCCTGAGCATCGCATTTTGATGTACAGGAGTCTGCGTTGTTGTGTTATCCCTTGGCCATGCGCTGCCCGTCTTCTGACATCATTTCATGTCGGCTGGTGCGGTTCGCGATGCCCATGAATCCCAGCCCCGCAGTGTCTTTACAGTGTTTCACACTGCGGGGCTGGGATTCATGGCCTGGCGCAGTACATATGTTTGCCTCTCGCTCATGTCCTTACACCTGCTACAGACTGTGCGGCGTCAGCTGATCCCTTATCGCATGCCACGGCCATGAAGCCGCACAGTCTGAAGAAGGCGGAAGGAGCTGAGTGACAGCCTGGCGAAGATATGCACTGCTCATGCCCGTCAATCACACCCTCGCAGTCAAAATAAATAAGACACCGAGGGGCGTTGTGTCGGGCAGGGCGGCCGCAGAGGCGCAGCCAGCCAAACAATGATTTCAGAAGAAGGGCTGTGCTACCAAGGGGGTCGTTGTGTGTCATTACAAAGGAAAGTCACACCTCAGGGACGTTTTAATGGTCTCAGGGGACACATTGTAAACGTGTTCTGTTCCACGGGTGCAAGGAGAATAAGTTTATGAGCCACCTTGCACACATGCAGCATTACTGCTGTACAAGGTGGCTGTAAAACATACAAACACCTGGGGGTGGGGCGGCAGGATCCCTTCAATTTCAGTTCTTGTGTCTGCGTGGCTTTTGCAGGACATGATGCCTGCTACACAGCAGGGGAACAGCTGGCGGTGCTGAACCCCAGTGACACATTGGCTGGTGTTTTTCTCTGTGCAGCTAGCAGTACCGGGCACCAACTGGTGGTGTTAGAGCCCAGGGTCAGGAGGAGGAGGAGAGGGAGCAGAGTGTAGGCCGAAGCCTGCACTGGTGGCAGCTTTATGTCTGCGTGGCTGTTGCAGGACACGATGCCGGCTACACAGCAGGGAAACAGCTGGCGGTGCTGAACCCCACTGACAGAGTGGCATGTGTTTTGCTCTGTGCAGCCAGCACTTCCAGACAGCAAATAGCCGTGTTGGAGCCCGGGCTCTGCAGGTGGAGCAGAGTGTAGGCCGAAGCCTAATTGAACCGATTTTAAAGTTAACCTTTAACCCCCCCTCAGGGGTTACAAACTACAAGAGCCACAGCTTGGGCAGCAGTAATGCTGCACAAGTCAAAGGTTGCTCTTTTAATTTTGCTCCTTGCACACGCAGAAAGAAACACGTATAACATTTAGGCCCTTAAGCAGTCAAACTGTTTTGGAGGCGTGAGTTCCCTTCGTAATGAGACGCAGCACAGCTGTCAAAAATCCCACCTTGGTGCTGGGCGCGGCCTCCTGAGCGTCGTTATTTGCTGCACAGGAGTCTGCGCTGTCGTGTTATCCCTTGGCCTTGCGCTGTTAGCGCTGCCCATCTTCTGACATCATTTAATGTTGGCCGGTGCGGTTCGCGATGACCATGAATCCCAGCCCTGCAGTGTCTTTACATTGTTTCACACTGCGGGGCTGGGATTCATGGCCTGGCGCAGTACATAGGTTCGCCTCTCACACTCGGGTCCTTACACCTGCTTCAGACTGTGCGGCGTCAGCTGATCCCTTGTCGCATGCCACGGCCATGAAGCCGCACAGTCTGAAGAAGGCCGAAGGAGATGAGGGACAGGCGAACATATGCACTGCTCATGCCCATCAATCACACCCTCACAGTCAAAATAAATAAGACACCGAGGGGTGTTGTGTGGGCCAGGACGGCTGCAGAGGTGCAGCCAGCCAAACAATGATGCCAGAAGACGGGCAGCGCTACCAAGGGGGTTGCAGCGTGTAATTACAAAGGAAAGTCACACCTCAGGGACGGTTTAATGGTCACAGAGGACACATTTTAGATGTGTTCAGTTCCACGTGTGCAAGGGGAATAAGTTTCTGAGCCACCTTGCACACATGCAGCATTACTGCTATACAAGGTGGCTGTGAAACATACAAACGCCTGGGGGAGGGGGGACAAGTTCCCTTCAATTTCAGTTCTTGTGTCTGCGTGGCTGATGCAGGACACGATGCCGGCTACACAGCAGGGGAACAGCTGGCGGTGCTGAACCCCACTGACACATTGGCTGGTGTTTTTCTCTGTGCAGCTAGCAGTTTTGGGCACCAACTGGCGGTGTTAGAGCCCAGGGTCAGCAGGAGGAGAGGGAGCAGAGTGTAGGCCGAAGCCTGCACTGGCGGCAGCTTTGTGTCTGCGTGGCTGTTGCAGGACACGTTGCCAGCTACACAGCAGGGGTACAGCTGGCGTTGCTGAACCCCACTGACACATTGGCTGGTGTTTTTCTCTGTGCAGCTAGCAGTACCGGGCACCAACTGGCGGTGTTAGAGCCCAGGGTCAGCAGGAGGAGAGGGAGCAGAGTGTAGGCCGAAGCCTGCATTGGCGGCAGCTTTGTGTCTGCGTGGCTGTTGCAGGACACGTTGCCGGCTACACAGCAGGGGTACAGCTGGCGTTGCTGAACCCCACTGACACATTGGCAGGTGTTTTTCTCTGTGCAGCTAGCACATCTGGGCGCCAACTGGCGGTGTTAGAGCCCAGGGTCAGCCGGAGTAGCATAGTGTAGGCCGAAGCCTGCACTGGAGCAAGTTGAAAGGGAACCTTTAACCCCCCCCCAGGGGTTTGTAGCTGAAAGAGCCATATTGTACAGCACTAATGCTGGAAAAGGTAAACTTAGCTCTTTTAATTATGGTCCTTGCAAACGCTGAACTTGACACTTATGAAATGCGTCCCCTCACACCGTTAAACCGTCCGGTTGGTGGAACTGTCCTTTGTGATGTGACGCAGCACAGCCGTCATTCTTACCCCCTTGGCGCCGTGCGCCGCCTCCTCAGCGTTGTTTGAATCTGTCCCGGAGCCTGCACTGTTTTGTTAGCCCTTGTCCATGCACACATTTTGCGCTGCCCATCTTCTGACATCATTTGGTGTCAGGCTGGCTGCGCCTGTGCGGCTGCGCTGGCCAAGATCCCGCCTCGCTGTGTCATCTAATGTAATCACTCTGAGGACCTGTGATCCATGGGCATGTGCAGTGCATATCCTTGCCTCTCACTCCCCTCCTTCCAGCTTCTTCAGACTGTGCGGCGTCATGGCCGTGGCATGCTATTAGGGATCAGCTGATGGCGCACAGTCTGAAGAAGGCTGAGGGAGATGAGAGAGAGGCGGATGTTAAGATATGCACTGTGCATGTCCATGGATCACAGGCCCGCAGTGGGATTAAATCAGAAGACACTACGAGGCGGGATCTCGTCCAGCGCGGCCGCACAGGCGCAGCCAGCCTGACACCAAATGATGTCAGAAGATGGGCAGCGCAAAATGTGTGCATGGACAAGGGCTAACATAACAGCGCAGGCTCCGGGACAGATTCAAACAACGCTAAGGAGGCGGCACATGGCGCCAAGGGGGTAAGAATGACAGCTGTGCTGCATCACATGACAAAGGAAAGTCCCTCCGACCAGACGGTTTAACGGTGTGAGGGGACACATTTCATAAGTGTCAAGTTCAGCGTGTGCAAGGAGCACCACAAAAAGAGCCACTTTTTCCTTTTGCATCATTATTACTGCTGCACAAGGTGGCTATTTCAGTAACAAACGCCTTGGGGGGGGGACAGGTTCCCTTAAATTTAAGTTGTTGTGCCTGCGTGGCGGTCGCATGACACGTTGCCGTATACACAGCAGGGGAGCAGCAGGCATTACTGAACCCCACTAACACATTGGCGAGGTGTTTGGCTCTGTGCGGACAGCACTTCTGGACAACAACTAACGGTGTTGGAGCCCAGGGACAGCAGGAGGAGGAGGTGGAGGAGATAGGAGGGATTGCCACAAACACAGCTGGGGAATAGCTGACGATACTGAACCCTAATAACAGAGGAGCAACTGTTGACTGTGCGTACAGCACTACCAGGCAAAAACTAGCGGTGTTGGAGCCCAGGGACAGCAGGAGGAGGAGGTGGAGGAGATAGGAGGGATTGCCCACACACAGCTGGGGAACAGCTGATGTTACTGAACCCCAATAACAGATGAGCGACTGTTGACTGTGCGTACAGCACTAACAGGCAACAACTAGCGGTGTTGGAGCCCAGCGACAGCAGGAGGAGGAGGTGGAGGAGATAGGAGGGATTGCCACACACACAGCTGGGGAACAGCTGATGTTACTGAACCCCAATAACAGAGGAGCGACTGTTGACTGTGCGTACAGCACTACCAGGCAACAACTAGCGGTGTTGGAGCCCAGGGACAGCAGGAGGAGGAGGTGGAGGAGATAGGAGGGATTGCCACACACACAGCTGGGGAACAGCTGACGTTACTGAACCCCAATAACAGAGGAGCGACTGTTGACTGTGCGTACAGCACTACCAGGCAACAACTAGCGGTGTTGGAGCCCAGGGACAGCAGGAGGAGGAGGTGGAGGAGATAGGAGGGATTGCCACACACACAGCTGGGGAACAGCTAACGTTACTGAACCCCAATAACAGAGGAGCGAATGTTGACTGTGCGTACAGCACTACCAGGCAACAACTAGCGGTCTTGGAGCCCAGGGACAGCAGGAGGAGGAGGTGGAGGAGATAGGAGGGATTGCCACACACACAGCTGGGGAACAGCTGACGATACTGAACCCCAATAACAGAGGAGCGACTGTTGACTGTGCGTACAGCACTACCAGGCAACAACTAGTGGTGTTGGAGCCTAGGGACAGCAGGAGGAGGAGGTGGAGGAGATAGGAGGGATTGCCACACACACAGCTGGGGAACAGCTGACGTTACTGAACCCCAATAACAGAGGAGCGACTGTTGACTGTGCGTACAGCACTAACAGGCAACAACTAGCGGTGTTGGAGCCCAGGGACAGCAGGAGGAGGAGGTGGAGGAGATAGGAGGGATTGCCACACACACAGCTGGGGAACAGCTGACGTTACTGAACCCCAATAACAGAGGAGCGACTGTTGACTGTGCGTACAGCACTACCAGGCAACAACTAGCGGTGTTGGAGCCCAGGGACAGCAGGAGGAGGAGGTGGAGGAGATAGGAGGGATTGCCCACACACAGCTGGGGAACAGCTGATGTTACTGAACCCCAATAACAGATGAGCGACTGTTGACTGTGCGTACAGCACTAACAGGCAACAACTAGCGGTGTTGGAGCCCAGCGACAGCAGGAGGAGGAGGTGGAGGAGATAGGAGGGATTGCCACACACACAGCTGGGGAACAGCTGATGTTACTGAACCCCAATAACAGAGGAGCGACTGTTGACTGTGCGTACAGCACTACCAGGCAACAACTAGCGGTGTTGGAGCCCAGGGACAGCAGGAGGAGGAGGTGGAGGAGATAGGAGGGATTGCCACACACACAGCTGGGGAACAGCTGACGTTACTGAACCCCAATAACAGAGGAGCGACTGTTGACTGTGCGTACAGCACTACCAGGCAACAACTAGCGGTGTTGGAGCCCAGGGACAGCAGGAGGAGGAGGTGGAGGAGATAGGAGGGATTGCCACACACACAGCTGGGGAACAGCTAACGTTACTGAACCCCAATAACAGAGGAGCGAATGTTGACTGTGCGTACAGCACTACCAGGCAACAACTAGCGGTGTTGGAGCCCAGGGACAGCAGGAGGAGGAGGTGGAGGAGATAGGAGGGATTGCCACACACACAGCTGGGGAACAGCTGACGATACTGAACCCCAATAACAGAGGAGCGACTGTTGACTGTGCGTACAGCACTACCAGGCAACAACTAGTGGTGTTGGAGCCTAGGGACAGCAGGAGGAGGAGGTGGAGGAGATAGGAGGGATTGCCACACACACAGCTGGGGAACAGCTGACGTTACTGAACCCCAATAACAGAGGAGCGACTGTTGACTGTGCGTACAGCACTAACAGGCAACAACTAGCGGTGTTGGAGCCCAGGGACAGCAGGAGGAGGAGGTGGAGGAGATAGGAGGGATTGCCACACACACAGCTGGGGAACAGCTGACGTTACTGAACCCCAATAACAGAGGAGCGACTGTTGACTGTGCGTACAGCACTACCAGGTAACAACTAGCGGTGTTGGAGCCCAGGGACAGCAGGAGGAGGAGGTGGAGGAGATAGGAGGGATTGCCACACACAGCTGGGGAACAGCTGACGTTACTGAACCCCAATAACAGAGGAGCGACTGTTGACTGTGCGTACAGCACTACCAGGCAACAACTAGCGGTGTTGGAGTCCAAGGACAGCAGGAGGAGGAGGTGGAGGAGATAGGAGGGATTGCCACACACACAGCTGGGGAACAGCTGACGTTACTGAACCCCAATAACAGAGGAGCGACTGTTGACTGTGCGTACAGCACTACCAGGCAACAACTAGCGGTGTTGGAGCCCAGGGACAGCAGGAGGAGGAGGTGGAGGAGATAGGAGGGATTGCCACACACACAGCTGGGGAACAGCTGACGTTTCTGAACCCCAATAACAGAGGAGCGACTGTTGACTGTGCGTACAGCACTACCAGGCAACAACTAGCGGTGTTGGAGCCCAGGGACAGCAGGAGGAGCAGAGGAACACAGTGTAGGCCGAAGCCTGATTGGAGTAAGTCGAAAGGGAACCTTTAACCCCCCCAAGGCATTTGTAGCTGAAAGAGCCAGCTTGTGTAGCACAAAGGATGCAAAAGGAAAAGGTGGCTCTTTTCATTATGCTCTTTGCAAACACAGAACTAAACACTTATAAAATGTGTCCCCTGATACCGTGAGACCGTCCCGGAGGTGGGACTTTCCTTCGTAATATGACGCAGCACAGCTGTCATTCCTACCCCCTTGGCGCCGTGCCCCGGCTCCTCAGCGTTGTTTGATTCCGTCCCAGAGCCTGCGCTGTTATGTTATCCCTTGGCCAGGCACACTTAGCGCTGCCCATCTTCTGACATCATTTGGTGTCAGGCTGGCTGCGCCTGTGCGGCCGCGCTGGCCGAGAGCCCGCCTCGCAGTGTCGTCTAATGTAATCCCACCGCGGGCCTGGGATCCGTGGCCATGCGCAGTGCATATCCTCGCCTCTCACTCCCCTCCCTACGGCTTCTTCAGACTGTGCGGCGTCACGGCCGTGGCATGCTATTAGGGATCAGCTGACGGCGCACAGTCTGAAGAAGGCGTAGGGAGATGAGTGAGAGGCGGAGGTTCAGATATGCACTGCGCATGTCCATGGATCTCAGGCCCCCAGTGGGATTAAATCAGAAGACACTGCGAGGCGGGCTCTCGGCCAGCGCGGCCGCACAGGCGCAGTCAGCCTGACACCAAATGATGTCAGAAGAGGGGCAGCACTAAGTGTGCCTGGCCAAGGGATAACATAACAGCGCAGGCTCCGGGACTGAATCAAACAATGCTGAGGAGCCGGGGCACGGCGCCAAGGGGGTAGGAATGACAGCTGTGCTGCGTCATATTACGAAGGAAAGTCCCACCTCCGGGACAGTTTTACGGTATCAGTGGACACATTTTATAAGTGTTAAGTTCTGCGTGTGCAAGGAGCTAAACAAAAATAGCTACCTTTTCCTTGTGCAGCATTACTGCTGCACAAGGTGGCTCTTTCAGTAACAAACGCCTTGGGGGGGGACAGGTTCCCTTACATTTCAGTTGTTGTGTCAGCGTGGCGGTCGCAGGACACATTGCCGGCTACACAGCTGGGGATCAGCTGACGTTACTGAAACCCAATAACACTGGGTAGTATGTTTTGACTGTGCAGACGGCACTTCTGAGCCTCAACTGGCGGTGTTGGAGCCCAGGAATTTAAGATCAGGTGGTAGAAAGATGAACACAACAGGAGACCTGGATACTGTAGACAGTCACCTAATTATTTAATCAGGAAGAGGAGTGGCAAATTCCTGCGAGATCCAGGCCTTGTTCATTTTCAGGAAAGTAAGCCGGTCAACGTTATCGGAGGATAGTCGCATGCGACGGTCAGTTAGTACACCACCTGCAGCACTAAAGACGCGTTCCGATAATACTCTAGCCGCAGGGCAAGCCAGCACCTCCAATTCATACTGGCTTAGCTCTGGCCATGTATCCAGCTTTGAGACCCAAAACTTGAAAGGGGAAGAGCCATATGGGAGTACAGCAAGAGGGCAAGACATGTAGTCTGTCACCATCTGACGGAACCGTTGCCTCCTGCTGACTGGAGCCGTCTGTGATGGTGTAGACTTTTGTGGCGGGCACAAAAAACTGTGCCACAGTTGGGCCATACTGGTCTTGCCTTGGGCAGAGGCACTGCTTCTTCTCCCTCTTTGTGCAGAGCCTCCTCCACTGCCTGGACGCACTGAGCTGCTTTGTAATGCACTAGCAGCACTTCTCTCAGTTGGAATGGAGAAGATGATGGAATTCACCAGTGTGTCTTGGTACTCCCGCATTTTTTGCTCCCGGTTCAACGGTGTGATGAGGCTTTCTACGTTGTCCCGGTAGCGAGGATCGAGGAGGGTGAACACCCAATAATCAGACATGTTGAGATTGCGGGCGATGCGGCGGTCGTTTCTCAGGCACTGCAGCATGTAATCCACCATGTGCTGCAGACTGCCAACTGGCCAAGAAACGCTGTCCCCTGCTGGAGGCGTGATCTCTGCCCGCTTGTCATCACCCCACCCTCGCTGTACACACTGAGTACTGGACAATTGTGTAACTCCCTCCTCTGGACGGATGTCTTCCTCCTCCATTGACTCCTCCTCATCCTCCTCACAAAGTGTCCCCTGCCTACGCTGTTGTGTATCCGCTTTTTGGGCTCCCCTGGTGGTTGCTGGTGGTACTGGTGACTTGTTTGCACTTTGCTTCTTCTGTTCACCTGCTTCCATCAGTGTTTGGGAGTTTCCTATTTAGCCTTGCTCTCCAGTCATTTCCTTGCCGGTCATCATTGTAACCAGAGCCTTCGGTTGCATGTTCCTGCTACTAGTCTGCTGATCAGCTAAGTGGACTTTGTCCTTTTGTTTTGTACCTTTTGTCCAGTTTGCAGTTTTTGTAATTCTCTGTAGCTGGAAGCTCTTGCGGGCTGAAATTGCCACTCCTGTGTCATGAGTTGACACAGGAGTCTTAAAGTAATTTCAGGATGGTTTTTGAAAGGGTTTTCAGTTGACCGTGAAGTCCTCTTTTGTATCCTTCTGCTATCTAGTAAGTGGACCTCTCTTTGCTAAATCTACTTTCATACTGTGTATGTCTTTTCCTCTTAATTCACCGTTATTACATGTGGGGGGCTGCTATCATCTTTTGGGTTATTTCCCTAGAGGTAAGCCAGGTCTGTTTCTTCCTCTACCAGGCGTAGTTAGTCCTCCGGCTGGCGCGTGGCATATAGGAAGCCGTAGGTATGCTCCCTGGCTACTGTTAGTTGTGTGGTAGATTTAGTTCACGGTCACCTCGAGTTTCCATCACCAGAGAGCTCGTTCGTTACTTATGTGTTTTTTACGTTCCCTTGCCATTGGGAACCATGACAGTATGACCGGCCTACAAAGTGTTAATTGTTTGGGCTGAAGCAGGAGAAAAAGAAGTGTTGAAGGGAAATTTTTTTGTTTTTCTTTCCCTCAGAGTTTTGCTGCCTAGCCCTTAATTGCTGTCTAGCTGCTTCTTACCTCCTCTTAACCCTTGAATGGCTCTGACCTTAGCTGTTTAACATGGATGTTCAGAGTTTGGCTGCAGGTTTAAATAATCTTGCTACGAAGGTTCAAAATTTACAAGATTTTGTTATACATGCTCCTATTTCTGAACCTAAAATCCCTACACCAGAGGTGTTTTCCGGAGATAGATCTCGGTTTTTGAATTTCAAATATAATTGTAAATTATTCCTTTCTCTCAGACCTCACTCCTCAGGAGATCCTGTCCAGCAGGTTAAGATTGTAATCTCTTTGCTGCGAGGTGACCCTCAAAATTGGGCATTTTCATTGGCACCAGGGGATCCTGCGTTGCTCAATGTGGATGCGTTTTTCATGGCTTTAGGGTTGCTTTATGAGGAACCTAATTTGGAGATTCAAGCTGAAAAAGCTTTGATAGCCCTATCTCAAGGGCAAGATGAAGCGGAGATATACTGCCAAAAATTTTGTAGGTGGTCTGTGCTTACTCAGTGGAATGAGTGCGCCTTAGCGGCAAATTTCAGAGAGGGCCTTTCTGATGCCGTTAAAGATGTTATGGTCGGGTTCCCTGCGCCTACAGGTCTGAATGAGTCCATGACAATGGCAATTCAGATTGATCGGCATTTGCGGGAGCGCAAACCCGTGCACCATTTGGCGGTATCTTCTGAAGAGACGCCAGAGAAAATGCAATGTGACAGAGTTATGTCCAGAAGCGAGCAGCAGAATTATAGGCGTAAAAATGGGTTATGCTTCTATTGTGGTGATTCTGCTCATGTTATATCGGCATGCTCTAAGCGTACTAGGAAGGTTGACAAGTCCATTTCAATTGGCACTTTACAGTCCAAATTTATTTTGTCTGTAACCTTGATTTGTTCATTATCAGTTATTACCGTGGATGCCTATGTGGACTCGGGCGCCGCTCTGAGTCTTATGGACTGGTCCTTTGCCAGGCGCTGTGGGTTTGATTTAGAGCCTCTGGAAGTCCCTATACCTCTGAAGGGTATTGATTCTACACCTTTGGCTTGTAATAAACCACAGTTCTGGACGCAAGTGACTATGCGTATGACTCCAGACCATCAGGAGGTGATTCGCTTCCTTGTGTTGTACAATTTACATGATGTTTTGGTGCTTGGATTACCATGGTTACAGTCTCATAACCCAGTCCTTGACTGGAAGGCTATGTCTGTGTTAAGCTGGGGATGTCGGGGGGCTCATGGGGACACTCCTATGGTGTCCATTTCGTCATCTATTCCATCTGAGATTCCGGCATTTTTGTCTGATTATCGTGATATTTTTGAAGAGCCTAAGATTGGTTCACTCCCTCCTCACAGGGATTGTGATTGCACCATAGATCTGATTCCTGGCAGTAAATTTCCAAAGGGTCGTTTGTTTAACCTATCTGTACCTGAACATGCTGCTATGCGCGAGTATATTAAGGAATCCCTGGAAAAGGGACATATTCATCCTTCTTCATCACCTTTAGGAGCCGGTTTTTTCTTTGTCTCTAAAAAGGATGGCTCTCTGAGGCCTTGTATTGATTATCGTCTCCTGAATAAAATTACAGTCAAATATCAGTATCCGTTGCCTTTGCTGACTGATTTGTTTGCTCGCATAAGGGGGGCTAAGTGGTTCTCTAAGATTGATCTTCGTGGGGCGTATAATTTGGTGCGAATTAAGCAGGGGGATGAGTGGAAGACCGCATTTAATACGCCTGAGGGCCATTTTGAGTATTTGGTAATGCCTTTCGGCCTTTCTAATGCACCTTCTGTCTTTCAGTCCTTAATGCATGATATTTTCCGGGAATATTTGGATAAATTTATGATTGTGTACTTGGATGATATTTTGATTTTTTCTGATGACTGGGAGTCTCATGTTCAGCAGGTCAGGAGGGTTTTTCAGGTTTTGCGGGAGAATTCTTTGTGTGTAAAGGGTTCAAAGTGTGTTTTTGGGGTTCAAAAAATTTCATTTTTGGGGTATATTTTTTCCCCTTCTTCTATTGAGATGGACCCTGTCAAGGTTCGGGCTATTTACGACTGGACGCAGCCTACTTCTCTGAAGAGTCTCCAGAAATTCTTGGGCTTTGCTAATTTTTATCGTCGATTTATAGCTGGTTTTTCTGGCGTTGCTAAACCTCTGATGGATTTGACTAAAAAGGGTGCTGATGTTGCCAATTGGTCCCCTGCTGCCGTGGAGGCCTTTCGGGAGCTTAAGCGCCGCTTTTTGTCTGCCCCTGTGTTGCGCCAGCCTGATGTTTCTCTTCCCTTTCAGGTTGAGGTCGATGCTTCCGAGATCGGAGCGGGGGCGGTTTTGTCGCAGAAAAGTTCCGACTGCTCAGTGATGAGACCTTGTGCGTTCTTTTCGCGAAAATTTTCGGCCGCCGAGCGAAACTATGATGTTGGTAATCGGGAGCTTTTGGCCATGAAGTGGGCATTTGAGGAGTGGCGTCATTGGCTTGAGGGTGCCAGACATCAGGTGGTAGTTTTGACTGATCACAAGAATTTAATTTATTTGGAGTCTGCCAGGCGCCTGAATCCTAGACAGGCACGTTGGTCGTTGTTCTTTTCCCGGTTTAATTTTGTGGTCTCGTACTTACCGGGTTCTAAAAATGTGAAGGCAGATGCTCTTTCTAGGAGTTTTGAGCCTGACTCTCCTGGGAATTCTGAACCTGCTGGTGTCCTTAAGGATGGAGTGGTTTTGTCTGCTGTCTCTCCAGATTTGCGACGTGCTTTGCAAGAATTTCAGGCGGATAGACCTGATCGTTGTCCGTCTGGTAGACTGTTTGTTCCTGACGAGTGGACCACTAGAGTCATCTCGGAAGTTCATTCTTCTACTCTGGCAGGTCATCCGGGAATTTTTGGCACCAGAGATTTGGTGGCTAGATCCTTCTGGTGGCCTTCCCTGTCTCGAGATGTGCGTGTTTTTGTGCAGTCTTGCGATGTGTGTGCTCGGGCCAAGCCTTGTTGTTCTAGGGCTAGTGGGTTGTTGTTGCCCTTGCCTATTCCGAAGAGGCCTTGGACGCACATCTCTATGGACTTTATCTCGGATCTCCCTGTTTCTCAGAAGATGTCTGTCATCTGGGTGGTGTGTGACCGTTTTTCTAAAATGGTTCATTTGGTGCCATTGCCTAAGTTGCCTTCCTCATCTGAGTTGGTCCCTCTGTTTTTTCAAAATGTGGTTCGCTTGCATGGTATTCCGGAAAACATCGTTTCTGACAGGGGTACCCAGTTCGTGTCTAGATTTTGGCGGGCAGTCTGTGCCAGGTTGGGCATTGATTTGTCCTTTTAATCTGCATTCCATCCTCAGACCAATGGCCAGACGGAGCGAACTAATCAAACTTTGGAGACTTATTTGAGGTGTTTTGTGTCTGCGGATCAGGATGATTGGGTTGCCTTTCTGCCGTTGGCGGAGTTTGCTCTTAATAATCGGGCTAGTTCTGCCACTTTGGTTTCTCCTTTCTTTTGCAATTCAGGGTTTCATCCGCGTTTTTCATCTGGTCAGGTTGAATCTTCGGATTGTCCTGGAGTGGATGCGGTGGTGGATCGGTTGCATCGGATTTGGGGACAAGTGGTGGATAATTTGGAATTGTCCCAGGAGAGGAATCAGCAGTTTGCTAACCGTCGTCGTCGTGTTGGTCCCCACCTTCGCGTTGGGGACTTGGTGTGGTTGTCTTCCCGTTTTGTCCCTATGAGGGTTTCTTCTCCCAAATTTAAGCCTCGGTTCATCGGTCCTTATAGGATTTTGGAGATTCTTAACCCTGTTTCCTTTCGTTTGGACCTCCCGGCATCTTTCGCTATCCATAATGTGTTCCATCGGTCGTTGTTGCGGAGATATGAGGTACCGGTGGTTCCTTCTACTGAACCTCCTGCTCCTGTGCTGGTGGAGGGTGAATTGGAGTACGTCGTGGAGAAGATCTTGGACTCCCGTATTTCCAGACGGAGACTTCAATATCTGGTTAAATGGAAAGGCTATGGTCAGGAAGATAATTCTTGGGTAACTGCCTCTGATGTTCATGCCTCGGATTTGGTTCGTGCCTTTCATAGGGCTCATCCAGATCGCCCTGGCGGTTCTTGTGAGGGTTCGGTGCCCCCTCCTTAAGGGGAGGGTACTGTTGTGTATCCGCTTTTTGGGCTCCCCTGGTGGTTGCTGGTGGTACTGGTGACTTGTTTGCACTTTGCTTCTTCTGTTCACCTGCTTCCATCAGTGTTTGGGAGTTTCCTCTTTAGCCTTGCTCTCCAGTCATTTCCTTGCCGGTCATCATTGTAACCAGAGCCTTCGGTTGCATGTTCCTGCTACTAGTCTGCTGATCAGCTAAGTGGACTTTGTCCTTTTGTTTTGTACCTTTTGTCCAGTTTGCAGTTTTTGTAATTCTCTGTAGCTGGAAGCTCTTGCGGGCTGAAATTGCCACTCCTGTGTCATGAGTTGACACAGGAGTCTTAAAGTAATTTCAGGATGGTTTTTGAAAGAGTTTTCAGTTGACCGTGAAGTCCTCTTTTGTATCCTTCTGCTTTCTAGTAAGTGGACCTCTCTTTGCTAAATCTACTTTCATACTGTGTATGTCTTTTCTTCTTAATTCACCGTTATTACATGTGGGGGGCTGCTATCATCTTTTGGGGTATTTCCCTAGAGGTAAGCCAGGTCTGTTTCTTCCTCTACCAGGCGTAGTTAGTCCTCAGGTTGGCGCGTGGCATATAGGAAGCCGTAGGTATGCTCCCTGGCTACTGTTAGTTGTGTGGTAGATTTAGTTCACGGTCAACTCGAGTTTCCATCACCCGAGAGCTCGTTCGTTACTTATGTGTTTTTTACGTTCCCTTGCCAGTGGGAACCATGACACTACGCCTTTGTGAGGAACCACGTGGCGCTGACTGTCCAGAAGATGATGGAAATGGTGAATCCTCATCCTCCACCTCTTCCACAACATCATCCCTTAGCGCTTGCAGTGATTTTTCAAGCAGGCAGATAAGGGGGACAGTCATGCTGACTAATGCATCATCTGCACTCGCCATCCGCGTGGAATAATCGAAGGGACGCAAAACCTGGCAGACGTCCTTCATAGTGGCCCACTCTGTGGTTGTGAAGTCTGAACGGCGCGGAGTGCGACTTCTTTGCGCCTGATGCAGCTGGTACTCCATTACAGCTTGCTGCTGCTCACACAACCGCTCCAACATATGTAACGTGGAATTCCACCTGGTAGGAAGGTCACATATGATGCGATGTTCCGGCAGGCGATGTCGGCGCTGCAGAGCCGCAATGCGCGATTTTGCCGTGCTGGAACGCCGCAAGTGAGCACACTCTAGGCGGACCTTGTGCAGCAGTGCATCAAGATCCGGATAGTCCCTCAAAAAACTCTGCATGACCAAATTGAGCACATGTGCCAGACATGGGATGTGGGTGAGGTTGCCGAGGCCCAGAGCTGCCACCAGATTTCGGCCATTATCACACACTACCATGCCTGGCTGGAGATTCACTGGCACAAACCACACATCGCTCTCCTGCTTGATGGCATTCCAGAGCTCCTGCGCTGTGTGGCTTCGATTCCCCAAAGAAATTAATTTCAAGATGGCCTGTTGACGTTTGGCCACGGCTGTGCTCATGTCGGTCATAACAGGTAAACGTTCATCACGGGTCCATGTGGAGGTGGACTGTGATGGCTCCTGCAGCGATGATTCTGAGGAACTGGTGTAAGAGGAGGAGTCAATGTGTACAGAATGGATTCCTGCAATCCTTGGAGTGGGCAGGACACGGCCTGTGCCACTCGCACGATCTGTACCCGGCTCAACGACATTAACCCAATGGGCAGTGAGGGAAAGGTATCGCCCCTGTCCATGTTGACTGGTCCACGCATCGGTGGTGAGGTGGACCTTGCTACTGACGGCGTTCAGTAGCGCGTGTTTTATGTGTCCCTCCTTATGCTTGTGCAGGGCAGGGACGGCTTGCCTGCTGAAGTAAAAGCGGCTGGGCACATTGTACTGTGGGACTGCCAATGACATCAAGTCACGGAAGCTGTCAGTCTCCACCAGCCTGAATGACAGCATTTCCAGTGACAGAAGTTTGGCAATGCCTGCAGTCAGAGCCTGTGCTCGTGGGTGCTTTGACGAGAAAGGCCGCCTTTTCTCCCATGCCTGTACTACCGATGGCTGTAGACTGGGCTGGGAGTGTGTGGATGACTGGGAAAGTGGTGCTGCGGGTGGAATTACAGTGGGTCTCTGGACAACAGGGCCAGAGGTTCTTCCACGGCGATCCTGGGAGGAAGCCGAACCAGCTGCGTGTGAGCTGGAGGAAGAGGCAACACGAGCTGAAGAGGTGGTAGCTGTCGCTGTTGGTTGGCCTAGCTCTTCAGTGTGTTTTTCTAACTCCGCCGCGTGCCTGTTGCGCACATGTTTCCACATGTTGGAGGTATTGAGGTTGCTGACATTTCGACCTCTTTTGACTTTGTGATGACACACCTTGCATTTGACATAGCAAATGTCATCTGCAACTGTGTCAAAAAAGGGCCAGACACTGCAAGTCTTGGGAGCGCCCTTTTTGGCTTTTGGAATAGACATGCTCCTAATGGGTGCCAAAGTGGAGGCTACAGGCTGCGCAGTCTTCCCCCTCCCTCTACCTCTTTGGCCCGTTCTAGGAATCTCTTCCTCGGAGCTGCTCCCACCACCTTCCTGTCCCTCATGCCACGATGGGTCAAGGACCTCATCATCTACACTACCCTCTGCCACCAACTGCTCCTCCTGGGTAGTCTCAGCAGCAGAGCACGCACCAGAAAGTGGCACCTGAGTGTCATCATCAGCGGATGCGGCCTGCGATGTGGTGACCGGAGGCACTGGCCCACCCGCCTCTTCAGAGGAAGAGAGAAAAAGCTGTTGGGCATCACTGCACCCTGCCTCTTCTTCCATTTCTCCAATGCTGCTTGGCTGGCCCCCTGTTTCCAAGCCAAGAGATTCAGAGAACAGAAGTAGAGACGGCTCCTGTCCTGGGCTCTCTGTCTGCCTGGCCAATTTGGCAGGTGGTGAAGAGACAGATGGCTGCTCTCCAGTGCTCTGTGTCTGAGAGGATGTGGCACTAATTGAAGTCGATGCGTTAGCTGCCATCCATCCGACAACGGCTTCAATTTGGTCTTCACGCAGCAGCGGTGTACAGCGCTCTGCGACAAAGCTGCGCATGAAGGACTGTTCCCTGGTGAAACTGGGTGCTGAGGAGTCACCGGTGCCCGCAGCAGGCACAGGATCCCCACGTCCTCTCCCTGCTCCGCACCCACGCCCACGTGCCTTACTCCCTGCCTTCTTCATCTTGGTTGACTGATAAAGATAAGCAGAAAAGTACTAACGGCTTTGTGTGCTTATTGCTGAAAAGCTCCGAGTCCTAACAGGTATAGGAAACACTAATTTTCTAAAGTGTGGACTAGACTTTAATATGAGCTAATGTGGCCTACACAAATGTAAAGTGGTGTGTTTGGTGAATTTTATTATTTATTTATTTTTTGGGGGCTGAACTGACAACAGAGAGAGCTGCAGTCACACGGTGACCGTGCAGACAGCCGTTAACGGCACTGCAAGGCCCAAAAAACCTCCTCTACTTTATCCTATGTAGTGTTTTTCCACAAGTTAGCTGGATACGGGTGGAAAGACACTAATAGGAATTTTTTGAAAAAATGTGCAGCAGCCTGCACTACTTAAAACAAAAGGAAAATTGATTTTACGGTATGACGCAGTGAAGAACCCTGAGCTGGATACAACCAGGCTATGGCTGCTCACAGACTACAGGGCGAGCTGCAGTCACACGGAGACCGTGCAGACAGCCGTAAACGGCGCTGCAAGGCCCAAAAAACCTCCTCTACTTTATCCTATGTAGTGTTTTTCCACAAGTTAGCTGGATACAGGTGGAAAGACACTAATAGGAATTTTTTGAAAAAATGTGCAGCAGCCTGCACTACTTAAAACAAAAGGAAAATTGATTTTACGGTATGACGCAGTGAACAACCCTGAGCTGGATACAACCAGGCTATGGCTGCTCACAGACTACAGGGCGAGCTGCAGTCACACGGAGACCGTGCAGACAGCCGTAAACGGCGCTGCAAGGCCCAAAAAACCTCCTCTACTTTATCCTATGTAGTGTTTTTCCACAAGTTAGCTGGATACGGGTGGAAAGACACTAATAGGAATTTTTTGAAAAAATGTGCAGCAGCCTGCACTACTTAAAACAAAAGGAAAATTGATTTTACGGTATGACGCAGTGAACAACCCTGAGCTGGATACAACCAGGCTATGGCTGCTCACAGACTACAGGGTGAGCTGCAGTCACACGGAGACCGTGCAGACAGCCGTAAACGGCGCTGCAAGGCCCAAAAAACCTCCTCTACTTTATCCTATGTAGTGTTTTTCCACAAGTTAGCTGGATACGGGTGGAAAGTCACTAATAGGAATTATTAGAAAAAATGAGCAGCAGACTACACTACTTGAAAAAAAAAAAAGAACAGTAGGAGGCAATGAACCACCCTCCCTGAACTGAATACAACCAGCTATGGATGGCCTATGGCTGCACACAGACTAGAGAGTGGGCTGCACTCACACACACACACACACACACACACACAGACCTTGCAGATCGCTGTGAAAACAGCGCTGCAAGGCAAAAGCAAGGTGATTAGTAGGTGAACACAGCGGTTGCTAAATTAGCCTTGGAAAAGCACAAAGAAGCAAATCGCTATCTCTAAACTGGCCCTCAGTCAGCAAACAGCGTCCTGTCACTAACTGAATTCACAGCAGAGTGAGCGCAAAATGCCGCCAGCGACTTTTAAACTGCATCATGACATCATTTCAGCAGCCAATCACAGCCTTGCCAGTAGTTTCATGCCCTCCATGCTGAACAGGATGTGCCCACACTTGGAATCATTCTCATTGGCTGATTTCGTGCAAATTTGTGCAGTTTGAATCCTGGGAACTTCCGATTCCGGTTTCCGATACGCGGCAAGTATCGGATCTCGGTATCAGAATTCCGATACCGCTAAGTATCGGCCGATACCCGATACTTGCGGTATCGGAATGCTCAACACTAGTGGTGGCAGCTAGTTCCTTTTATTATTGTGCAGCTTAGCAGTGACAGTACTGAGGTATATATATATATATATATATATATATATATATATATATATATATTCCATGAGTTGCATTCAGGTGTATGTATGCTATACGTTCAGTGTGATTTCCACAAGAACTGGTCTAGTAGTGAAAACAGCCAGTGCCTTGTCCATCACTCGACAGTCAATTGCCTAATTGTCCTGTTGATTGGAGGCAGCAGAGTGGCAGGGCCCTGGCAAATTGGTACCAGCTGGGAAATCTGCGTGATCTCATTGTTGTGTTCCCTTGACACACATATATATTATATTGCTACTTCCAACAGATGGCACTATAGAGTTTAAGTCCTCTTTTTCTCTGAAGAGGCAATTTGCATAAATATTATAAGCATATATACAGTGGGTACGGAAAGTATTCAGACCCCTTTAAATTTTTCACTCTTTGCTTCATTGCAGCCACTTGGTAAATTCAAAAAGGTTCATTTTTTTCTCATTAATGTTCACTCTCCACCCCATCTAGACTGAAAAAAAACAGAAATGTAGAAATTTTTGCAAATTTATTAAAAAAGAAAAAATAAAATGTCACATGGTCATAAGTATTCTGACCCTTTGCTCAGTATTGAGTAGAAGCACCCTTTTGATCTAGTACAGCCATGAGTCTTCTTGGGAATGATGCAACAAGTTTTCCATACATGGATTTGGGGATTTTCTGCTATTCTTCCTTGCAGATCCTCACCAGTTCCATCATATTGGATGGTGAACGTTAGTGGACAGCCATTTTCAGGTCTCTCCAGAGATGCTCAATTGGGTTTAGGTCAAAGCTCTGGCTGGGCCAGTCATGAATGGTCACAGAGTTGTTCTCAAGCCACACCTTTGTTATTTTAGCTGTGTGCTTATGGTCATTGTCTTGTTGGAAGCTGAACCTTCGGCCAAGTCTAAGGTCCAGAGCACTCTAGAAGAGGTTTTCATCCAGGATATCTCTGTACTTGGCCGCATTCATGTTTTCTTCTATGACAACCAGTTTTCCTGTCCCTGCAGCTGAAAAACACCCCCATAGCATGATGCTGCCGCCACCATGTTTGACTGATGGCATTTTATTGGGCAGGTGATGAGCAGTGCATGGTTTTCTTCACACAAACCGCTTATAATTATCACTAAAAAGGTCTATCTTCATCCCATAAGACAAGAGAATCTTATTTCTCATAGTCTGGGAGTGCTTCATGTGTTTTTAGCAAAGTCTATGTGGCTTTTCATATGTCTTGCACTGAGGAGAGGCTTCCATTGGGCCACTGTGCCATAAAGGCCTGACTGGTGGAGGGCTGCAGAGATAGTTGACTTTGTGAAACTTTCTCCCATCTCCCTACTGCATCTCTGGAGCTCAGCCACTGTGATCTTGGGTTTCTTTTTCACCTCTCTCATCAAGGCTCTTTTCCCACGATTGCTCAGTTTGGCTGGACGGCCAGGTCTAGGAAGACTTCTGGTGGTCCCAAACTTCTTCCATTTAAGGATTATGGAGGCCACTGTACTCTTAGGAACCTTGAGTACTGCAGAAATTATTTTCAAGAAAAGCACATCCAGCCCATGAATGGCAGCGCTTCCCAGGACTCACATTCAAAGATGGTATTTCATATTTTTTTATTTCATAACTTAAAATAGAAGCGATACAACGCGTTTCGGATACGATATATATCCTTCTTCAGATATCATAAAAACACAGTACAAATCCTACTAGTATAAAATTCAATTACACTTATATATAGTATCAAACCTTTTATCCCAGCCTCAGAAACTTGATTTGGGGTGTGGACCAAGTTCAGGAAAACACCCACTGATTGATACAGCCTTGTTAACATTGATGCAAGAAAGAGAGGAAGAAAAAAAAAAAACCAACCTTTACACTCTCTCTATGATATCATTCAATCCATTTGGAAATAATGTTCCCAAATGATATATCCAGAAAGTTTCTTTCCTGTTTAAAAGAGCATTCCTGTTTGCAACTCCAGAGGGTATCTGCTCCACTGGTTACTTTTATGTTAAAAATTTTATTATGTTTAAGTAGCAGATGTCTTGAGAGACTACGTTTTAAAAAGCCGTTTTTTGCTCTATTTCTGTGGCCATTAATGCGGGAGCGCAGTGTCTGTACAGTGCGTCCCACATATTGCAAACCACAACTGCATGTGATGACATATACAACATGATCACTACTACAGGTGAGTCTTTGTGAGATTTCAAAGACATCACCAGTATTATTGCATTTGATATTTTTAGCCCCATGATCTAGGATCCCACAGGTACAACATTTTTTGGAGTTACATTTGAAAACTCCGGTGCCTTGAAGAACTCCACATAAAGTTTGATCCTTATTTTTATAAATGTTTTTTCTTTTTGAATCCAACTGTTTTTTTAATTTACTGGGGGCCACCAAATTTTTCAAAGTTTTCCCCGTTCTATATGTAATCCCTGGTTTATCAGGGAGATGTTTTCCCAAGACAGGGTCACGCTTCAAGATATACCAATATTTAGAAAGCACAGTTCTTATGACTTTATTTCCCCTATTGAATGTTGTCACAAAATTCAATTTCCAGCGATCATCACTTTTTTCCTTACCAGTAGCCAAAGTATCCCCCTTCCTGGTTTTTCCTTTTAAACATTCCTCCTGTGTTTTTATTTTGTTGTCCCTATATGCACCATTTATCAAATTTTTCGGGTATCTTTTTTCCTTAAATTTTCTTTTTAAACTTTTAGACTGAGCTACATAATCAGATTCTCTCATACAATTCTTTCTGATGCGATAAAATTGGCTGTGGGGTATATTAACCTTCCACTTCTTGTAATGTGCACTATTGAAATCTAAAAAGCCATTTGAATCCACTTTTTTGAAGAGGGATTTTGTGATGATTTTTTTCCCACTATGGCTGATCTCTAAATCAAGAAATACAATTTTTTCTTTATTAGGCCGGCATCACACTGGCGAGTTTTACGGACGTAAGAGCGCAGAAATTACGTCCGTAAAACTCGCAAAATAAACGGCACAATTATTCTCAATGGGGCTGCTCCTATCAGCCATATATTACGGTTCAGTATTATACGGCTTTCTACGGCCGTACAAAATCGCAGCATGCTGCGTTTGACAGCGTATTGGGCAAAAAAATTCGCCAATGAAAGTCTATGGGGGCGAGAAAAATACGGATTCCACACGGACCAGCAGTGTGACTTGCGACAAATACGCAGCGTTGTTAGTGAAAAGTCGGTAATTCAATTGCTGGCTTTTCATTTCTCCTGCACAAACCCGACATGATATGAGACATGGTTTACATACAGTAAACCATCTCATATCCCCATTTTTTTTGCATATTCCACACTACTAATGTTAGTAGTGTGTATGTGCAAAATTGCAGCGCTGTAGCTGCTAAAATAAAGGGTTAAATGGCGGAAAAAATTGGCGTGGGCTCCCGCGCAATTTTCTCCGCCAGAATGGTAAAGCCAGTGACTGACGGCAGATATTAATAGCCAGGAGAGGGTCCATGGTTATTGCCCCCCCCCCGTGGCTAAAAACATCTGCCCCCAGCCACCCCAGAAAAGGCACATCTGGAAGATGCGCCTATTCTGGCACTTGGCCACTCTCTTCCCACTCCCTGTAGCGGTGGGATATGGGGTAATGAAGGGTTAATGCCACCTTGCTATTGTAAGGTGACATTAAGCCAGATTAATAATGGAGAGGCGTCAATTATGACACATATCCATTATTAATCCAATTGTTTGAAAGGGTTAAAAAACACACACACACATGATTTAAAAGTATTTTAATGAAATAAACACACAGGTTGTTGTAATAATTTATTGCTCTCTCAATCCATTTGCAGGCCCTCGCTTGGCAAAATAATAAACGCACAAGATACATACCTTCTGATGTCCGATCACGTCCCACGAGGTAATCCATCTGAAGGGGTTAACTAATATTACAGGCACGAGCTGTGATAAACCACTCGCTCGTGCCTGTAATCCCCGGGTGCTGAAAGGAAAGCTGGATCTGTACTTACATTGAGTCGCGGTGATGCGCCCCTGCTGGATGTTCTCATGAACTGCAGCCTGGGAACTTTTTCCCACGCTCCAGGTCATATGAGGACATCCACCAGGGGGCGCATCACCGCGACTGAAGGAAATGTAGGTCAATGACCTACATTTCATTCATTCGCCGGGGATTACAGGAACGGAGCACAGCTGCATTTGCAGGGCTCCTGCTTGTAAATTATTTTAACCCCTTCAGATGGATTACATCGTAGGACTTGATGGTTCAGCTGAGGGTATGTATCTTGTGCGTTTATTATTTTGCCAAGTGAGGGCCTGCAAATGGATTGAGAGAGCAATAAATTATTAAAACAACCGCTGTGTTTATTTCATTAAAATACTTTTAAATCATGTGTGTGTGTGTTTTTTAACCCTTTCATACAATTGGATTAATAATGGATAGGTGTCATAATTGACGCCTCTCCATTATTAATCTGGCTTAATGTCACCTTACAATAGCAAGGTGGCATTAACCCTTCATTACCCCATATCCCACCGCTATAGGGAGTGGGAAGAGAGTGGCCAAGTGCCAGAATAGGCACATCTTCCAGATGTGGCTTTTCTGGGGTGGCTGGGGGCAGATGTTTTTAGCCACGGGGGGGGGCAATAACCATGGACCCTCTCCTGGCTATTAATATCTGCCATCAGTCACTGGCTTTACCACTCTGGCGGAGAAAATTGCGCGGGAGCCCACGCCAATTTTTTCCGCCATTTAACCCTTTATTTTAGCAGCTACAGCGCTGAAATTTTGCACATACATACTACTAACATTAGTAGTGTGGAATATGCAAAAAAAAAAGGGGATATGAGATGGTTTACTATATGCAAACCATGTCTCATATCCTGTCGGGTTTGTGCAGGAGAAATGAAAAGCCGGCAATTGAATTACCGGCTTATCACAGATATCGCGCTGAATGAAATCTAAATACAGAATATATATATGTGTCTCAATGACATATATATATATATATATATATATATATATATACTGT
This sequence comes from Ranitomeya variabilis, assembly GCF_051348905.1. Lineage (NCBI taxonomy): Eukaryota > Metazoa > Chordata > Amphibia > Anura > Dendrobatidae > Ranitomeya > Ranitomeya variabilis. The sequence continues at coordinate 743,905,228 of NC_135233.1, forward strand.
ATATATGTTTTCCCGAACATTTGAGCACATAAATCCATTAGATGTCGGTTTTGCAAGCCTGCGTGAAAATCTCGCAGTACGGATGCCATACGGATTACATACGGAGGATGCCATGTGCAAAATACGCTGACACACCCTGACTATGGATCAATATTTTGGGAACATTTCTCCGTATTACGGCCGTAGTACGGACGTATAATACGTGGCGTATTGTCTTACGCCAAGTGTGACGCCGGCCTTAATTTGTGATGTAAATGTAATCCCCCAGGTGTTATTATTGAGCTCCTTTATTAATTGTGCCACTTCATCCTCTGTCTCCTTCCATATTATAATCAGATCGTCTATGAAGCACTTATAAAGCTTTATTTTGTCATAGAAAACAGGCTTAGAAAGTGACGATGAGGACTCGAATCGCCCCATGAATAAGTTTGCGAAACTTGGCGCGACCCGAGTCCCCATCGCGGTGCCGAGCAACTGTAAGTACAGTACGCCTTCAAAAATGAACACATTGTGTTCAAGAATGAATTTCAGACCCTTTAGCAGAAAATCTCTTTGTTCGGAGAGCATCTCTGTCTTTGCTAGATAAAAACTCACTGCATTTACCCCCATTTCGTGATCTATGTTGGAATATAATGAATTTACATCCAATGAGATAAAGGAATAGTTATCTTCCCATTCAATATCCCTCAGTTCCTCGATTAATTGTGTGGAATCTCTCAAATATGAAGGAAGAGACTTTACTAGAACTTGTAGAAACAAGTCAATATAATGAGAAAGATGACAAGTTAAAGACCCTATTCTTGATATAATTGGTCTACCAGGTGGTTTTTCACAGTTCTTATGCATTTTTGGTAAATGATAAAATAACGCCATGGTTGGCGCAGGATTTGATAAAAACCTTTTTTTCTGTTTTATTGAGAATGTTCCTCTCATAGGCTTCCTTTATCATGTGGTGATAGTCCCGAACAAAGGATTGTGTAGGATCTTCTTTTAGAATTTTGTAATATCTCATGTCAGACAATATGTTCAAAGCTTCCTCAATATAGTCAGATCTGTTTTGCACAACTACTCCCCCCCTTTATCAGCTTGCCTTATTACTATATCTGTATTTTGTCTCAAATCCTCCAATGCCATTTTTTCTCTTTTAGAGATATTGTTCTCCTTTTTTATCTTATTTTTTCCAATTCCATGCTTTTTGATTTTATGTTTATTATTATTATTTTCCCAGTTCCTAAATTCTTCAGATACTAATGAAAAAAAAGTGTCTATATTTGGTCCTCTGTGTTGATGAGGATTAAATAGAGATTTGGGGTGCACCTCCTTGTGGATATATTCCCTTTCTTTGTTTTTCTCTATTGGGATCAGTATTTTTTTTGGATCCCCAATGTCCCCATTTTTTTCGTTCAACAAGAAATGCCTTTTAAGGGCTGTCCCACACGTCCAGATAATTCCGGTACCGGAATAAATCGGTACCGGAGTTATCCGTGTCCGTGTGCCTGGGAACTCACGTAGGCCATAAAGTTAGTGCAAAAATCAAGCTATGAACAAACTTTTAGAACACTAATTAACACAAAACTATATTGAGAACTGCTCAGTTCAAGTACTAATCCAAAGAAACTAATGAGATGATGCGTCGCATTTACCAACCAGTGCTATAAATAAGATACCAAAAATCTCAAAAACTTGAGCCAATCTGGCAAAACTGATGACATATTCAGAATCAGCACCCCCAAAAATACCCTAAATTCGATGAAATATCTTTGGCACCAAAAATGCTGTTGACCAGTGTTATAGTCCTTGTTTGTTTTAAACCAAATTCCTGTGGGACCCGGACTTCAGTTCTTAAATTACCAGGATTTTTCTTTGTTGGTTCATTGATACCTATCAGGTTTTTATTCCTGATTGGTTCCTTTGACATTGGTTTAGTTTTAACAGTATCCCTACGAAATTTGTTTATTTTTACATCTACCAGATAATTTTCAAATACTTTGAGTTTCCTAGTAATGTCATCGTTCACCAAATTAAAAAAATGTAAACTTTTAAAATTTTCAAGTTCAAGTAATTTCTTTTCACAAATCATTGCAGCTTTGCTGGCTAGCTCAGAACGCTTTTCCACTAACAAACTCATAAGACTATCAGAACAATCATTTAAAATATTATTCCAATTATTGGTAAAATTACTGTCATCTGAAAAAGTACTATTAAAATGTATCTTCAAACCATTTGGAACAATTTTTTGATGAATACAAATACCTAGAAATTCTGCATCAATCTGATGTCTTATTTCCATCTTCATATGTTTTTCAAAGTCCAAAAAAAGACCAGTGATGGTCCTTTTTGTCTCAATATCAATCACAGGTTCAGTACAAGAATTATCCAACCTTGTATTAGTCATGTTCTTAATGGATGATAACAGCTCCTTTCTCCTCTCAATTCTGTTATTATAATACTCCATTTTCACTCCAGGCTGCTCGCTCCCCTTTGTTGTCTGGGGTGTCGATCTTCAACCGATTAGGAAGAACTCCTTTCGGTAACAATATACAAAAAAACCCTGTTTGGGAAAGAAGAACAGACAAATCGCGGCGCCCTAAGTGCGTAAACACAATATTATCGTCTTTAAAGAGTGCACAATTCTATGCACTCACCTGATAAAAGACTGAAATGGCTTTGGATTATGTATCCTCAAAATTCCCTCTGAGATACTTTTCAATATACAGGGCTTGCAGCTTGCCTCGGGTGGATCCAAGTGAAAGAGCCAGAGTAAGGCCGGCGTCACACTCGGCGTAAGACAATACGGTCCGTATTTTACGGCCGTAATACGGCCGAAATACGGTGAAATGTTCCCAAAATAGTGATCCGCAGGCAGGGTGTGTCAGCGTATTTTGCGCATGGCATCCTCCGTATGTAATCCGTATGGCATCCGTACTGCGAGATTTTCGCGCAGGCTTGCAAAACCGACATCTAATGGATTTATGTGCTCAAATGTTCATTAAAACATATATACAGTATATATATATATATATGTCATTGAGACACATATATATATATTCTGTATTTAGATTTCATTCAGCGCGATATCTGTGAACAGCCGGTAATTCAATTGCCGGCTTTTTATTTCTCCTGCACAAACCCGACAGGATATGAGACATGGTTTACATATAGTAAACCATCTCATATCCCCTTTTTTTTTGCATATTCCACACTACTAATGTTAGTAGTGTGTATGTGCAAAATTTCAGCGCTGTAGCTGCTGAAATAAAGGGTTAAATGGCGGAAAAAATTGGCGTGGGCTCCCGCGCAATTTTCTCCGCCAGAGCGGTAAAGCCAGTGACTGAGGGCAGATATTAATAGCCAGGAGAGGGTCCATGGTTATTGCCCCCCCCGTGGCTAAAAAACATCTGCCCCCAGCCACCCCAGAAAAGGCACATCTGGAAGATGCGCCTATTCTGGCACTTGGCCACTCTCTTCCCACTCCCTGTAGCGGTGGGATATGGGGTAATGAAGGGTTAATGCCACCTTGCTATTGGAAGGTGACATTAAGCCAGATTAATAATGGAGAGGCGTCAATTATGACACCTATCCATTATTAATCCAATTGTTGGAAAGGGTTAAAAAACACACACACACATGATTAAAAAGGATTTTAATGAAATAAACACAGCGGTTGTTGTAATAATTTATTGTTCTCTCAAATCCATTTGCAGGCCCTCGCTTGGCAACATAATAAACGCACAAGATACATACCTTCTGATGTACTGTCAGGTCCAACGATGTAATCCATCTGAAGGGGTTAACTAATATTACAAGCAGGAGCCCTGCTAAATGCAGCTGTGCTCCGTGCCTGTAATCCCCGGCGAATGAATGAAATGTAGGTCATTGACCTACATTTCATTCATTCGCGGTGAGGCGCCCTCTGGTGGATGTTCTCATGAACTGCAGCCTGGGAACTTTTTCCCACGCTCCAGGTCATATGAGGACATCCAGCAGGGGGCGCATCACCGCGAATGAATGAAATGTAGGTCAATGACCTACATTTCATTCATTCGCAGGGGAATTACAAGCACGAGCACACCACTGCATTAGCAGGGCTCCTGCTTGTAATATTAGTTAACCCCTTCAGATGGATTACATAGTTGGACCTGACAGTACATCAGAAGGTATGTATCTTGTGCATTTATTATGTTGCCAAGCGAGGGCCTGCAAATGGATTTGAGAGAACAATAAATTATTACAACAACCGCTGTGTTTATTTCATTAAAATCCTTTTTAATCATGTGTGTGTGTGTTTTAACCCTTTCCTACAATTGGATTAATAATGGATAGGTGTCATAATTGACGCCTCTCCATCATTAATCTGGCTTAATGTCACCTTCCAATAGCAAGGTGGCATTAACCCTTCATTACCCCATATCCCACCGCTACACGGGAGTGGGAAGAGAGTGGCCAAGTGCCAGAACAGGTGCATCTTCCAGATGTGCCTTTTCTGGGGTGGCTGGGGGCAGATGTTTTTAGCCACGGGGGGGCCAATAACCGTGGACCCTCTCCTGGCTATTAATATCTGCCCTCAGTCACTGGCTTTACCGCTCTGGCGGAGAAAATTGCGCGGGAGCCCACGCCAATTTTTTCCGCCATTTAACCCTTTATTTTAGCAGCTACAGCGCTGAAATTTTGCACATACACACTACTAACATTAGTAGTGTGGAATATGCAAAAAAAAGGGGGATATGAGATGGTTTACTGTATGTAGACCATGTCTCATATCCTGTCGGGTTTGTGCAGGAGAAATGAAAAGCCGGCAATTGAATTACCGACTTTTCACTAACACCGCTGCGTATTTCTCGCAAGTCACACTGCTGGTCCGTGTGGAATCCGTATTTTTCTCGCCCCCATAGACTTTCATTGGCGATTTTTTTGCGCAGTACGCTGACAAACGCAGCATGCTGCGATTTTGTACGGCCGTAGAAAGCCGTATAATACTGAACCGTAATATACGGCTAATAGGAGCAGCCCCATTGAGAATAATTGTGCCGTATGTTATGCAAGTTTTACGGACGTAGTTTCTGCGCTCTTACGTCCGTAAAACTCGCCAGTGTGACGCCGGCCTTAGGCTCACACAGGATGAGTAATTCAAGAAAAGCGCATCCAGCCCATGAATGACAGCGCTTCCCAGGACTCACATTCAAAGATGATATTTCATATTTTTTTATTTCATAACTTAAAATAGAAGAGATACAACACGTTTCGGATACAGTATATATCCTTCTTCAGATATCATAAAAACACAGTACAAATCCTACTAGTATAAAATGCAATTACACTTATATATAGTATCAAACCCTTTATCCCAGCCTCAGAAACTTGATTTGGGGTGTGGACCAAGTTCAGGAAAACACCCACTGATTGATACAGCCTTGTTAACATTGATGCAAGAAAGAGAGGAAGAAAAAAAAAACAAACAAAAAAAAACAACCTTTACACTCTCTCTATGATATCATTCAATCCATATGGAAATAATGTTCCCAAACGATATATCCAGAACGTTTCTTTCCTGTTTAAAAGAGCATTCCTGTTTGCAACTCCAGAGGGTATCTGCTCCACTGGAGTTACTTTTATGTTAAAAATTTTATTATGTTTAAGTAGCAGATGTCTTGAGACTATGTTTTAAAAAGCGGTTTTTGGCTCTATTTCTGTGGCCATTAATGCGGGAGCGCAGTGTCTGTACAGTGCGTCCCACATATTGCAAACCACAACTGCATGTGATGACATATACAACATGATCACTACTACAGGTGAGTCTTTGTGAGATTTCAAAGACATCACCAGTATTATTGCATTTGATATTTTTAGCCCCATGATCTAGGATCCCACAGGTACAACATTTTTTGGAGTTACATTTGAAAACTCCGGTGCCTTGAAGAACTCCACATAAAGTTTGATCCTTATTTTTATAAATGTTTTTTCTTTTTGAATCCAACTGTTTTTTTAATTTACTGGGGGCCACCAAATTTTTCAAAGTTTTCCCCCTTCTATATGTAATCCCTGGTTTATCAGGGAGATGTTTTCCCAAGACAGGGTCACGCTTCAAGATATACCAATATTTAGAAAGCACAGTTCTTATGACTTTATTTCCCCTATTGAATGTTGTCACAAAATTCAATTTCCAGCGATCATCACTTTTTTCCTTACCAGTAGTCAAAGTATCCCCCTTCCTGGTTTTTCCTTTTAAACATTCCTCCTGTGTTTTTATTTTGTTGTCCCTATATGCACCATTTATCAAATTTTTCGGGTATCTTTTTTCCTTAAATTTTCTTTTTAAACTTTTAGACTGAGCTACATAATCAGATTCTCTCGTACAATTCTTTCTGATGCAATAAAATTGGCTGTGGGGTATAATAACCTTCCACTTCTTGTAATGTGCACTATTGAAATCTAAAAAGCCATTTGAATCCACATTTTTGAAGTGGGATTTCGTGATGATTTTTTTCCCACTATGGCTGATCTCTAAATCAAGAAATACCATTTTTTCTTTATTAATTTGTGATGTAAATGTGATCCCCCAGGTGTTATTATTGAGCTCCTTTATTAATTGTGCCGCTTCATCCTCTGTCCCCTTCCATATGATAATCAGATCGTCTATGAAGCGCTTATAAAGCTTTATTTTGTCATAGAAAAGAGGCTTAGAGAGTGACGATGAGGACTCGAATCGCCCCATGAATAAGTTTGCGAAACTTGGCGCGACCTGAGTCCCCATCGCGGTGCCGAGCAACTGTAAGTACAGTACGCCTTCAAAAATGAACACATTGTGTTCAAGAATGAATTTCAGACCCTTTAGCAGAAAATCTCTTTGTTCGGGGAGCATCTCTGTCTTTGCTGGATTAAAACTCACTGCATTTACCCCCATTTCGTGATCTATGTTGGAATATAATGAATTTACATCCAATAAGATAAAGGAATAGTTATCTTCCCATTCAATATCCCTCAGTTCCTCGATTAATTGTGTGGAATCTCTCAAATATGAAGGAAGAGACTTTACTAGATCTTGTAGAAACAAGTCAATATAATGAGAAAGATGACAAGTTAAAGACCCTATTCCTGATATAATTGGTCTACCAGGTGGTTTTTCACAGTTCTTATGCATTTTTGGTAAATGATAAAATAACGCCATGGTTGGCGCAGGATTTGATAAAAACCTTTTTTCTGTTTTATTGAGAATGTTCCTCTCATAGGCTTCCTTAATCATATGGTGATAGTCCCGAACAAAGGATTGTGTAGGATCTTCTTTTAGAATTTTGTAATATCTCATGTCAGACAATATGTTCAAAGCTTCCTCAATATAGTCAGATCTGTTTTGCACAACTACTCCCCCCCTTTATCAGCTTGCCTTATTACTATATCTGTATTTTGTCTCAAATCCTCCAATGCCATTTTTTCTCTTTTAGAGATATTGTTCTCCTTTTTTATCTTATTTTTTCCAATTCCATGCTTTTGGATTTTATGTTTATTATTATTATTTTCCCATTTCCTAAATTCTTCAGATACTAATGAAAAAAAAGTGTCTATATTTGGTCCTCTGTGTTGATGAGGATTAAATAGAGATTTGGGGTGCACCTCCTTGTGGATATATTCCCTTTCTTTGTTTTTCTCTATTGGGATCAGTATTTTTTTTGGATCCCCAATGTCCCCATTTTTTTCGTTCAACAAGAAATGCCTTTTAAGAGTGAGTTTGCGAGTGTACGCATTTAAATCGAAAAAAAGATCAAATGCATTCAGAAATTATTTTGTAACCTTGGCAAGATCTGTGCCTTGCCACAATTCTGTCTCTGAGCTCCTTAGCTAGTTCCTTTGTTCCTCTGACCTCATGATTCTCATTTGGTCTGACATGATCTGTGCGTTTTTGATATCTATACCCTTTCCAAAGCACGAATATATCAGAAAATGTGATCAGTTGTGGGGCATTATTTACTTTAGGAGTGACTGACATATTTTTGTCAAATAGGGCATGCTCATGGCATGATCATAAATTCAGAATGTATTAGATACTGTCATGAGGGCTGACAAGGGACAGGAAGGACAGTCTTCGTTGAGCAGGGCACCATGTTGCCTGTGTCTAGGGTGTCAACCTCCGCAGCCAGGCAGGAGCCAGCCTTATAGGTAATATTACAACACGATGGTAAAAGCATCCGAATTTGAATTTAAGACCATTAGACACTTTCCCAAATATTTAAACCAATTAGGGTCATTGTGGGTGTCATGGTCTGTATGGAAGTTCTTGTCTAGTACTTCAGGGGTTCATGCTGTTGGCCTCTTTCTGGCGGTGGGAGGGCTTTAAATAGCCTCTTTTGGGCTCTGTCCATTGTCAGTGATATCTTTAACCTCGGCTGAGTTCCTGATACCCATGTACCTGGGGATACTGTCTGCCTGTGTGTGATTGCTTGTGTATGACCCAGTCTGTTCCTGTTTCTGAGTTTGCTACCGGATTCTACACTTGCTTAGTCTTTTGGTTTTGACCTCTGCTTGTCCCTGACCTTCCGCTTTGTGTTTCACGTCTTATACCACGCTGCTATCTCCGGCTTTCTAACCCTGGATTGTTATTGGCCATGTCTCTGTCTGTTTCTGTTTGCACTGTATCGTCTCTTGGTTTACCCGCACCTGTCGGGTTTCTTCCTGAGCTTCTCTAGCCTGAGCTCCAGTCCACCGGAGTCTGGAGCTTGTCTTTGCCCCTGACACTCCCCTTGTGGTAACATGCTTCAGGTCCTCTTACCTGAAGCCTGCTTCTCCACCACAGCTGTCATGTTCCTCTGGACTCTCTGGGCACCATCCGCTCAACTGAGGGCACATTCACTGTCTCGGTATGCAAAGGCAGTGCAGTACCCTTTACATTATCACTTACCATAAAGTTTCTCCTGTGCGTAGAGTTTTATTTTTTTCTCCAGGGGTATAATGGATCCTATGTGCACTATCTCTGAGCAGGTGAAAAATCTGACTCAGGTGACATAAATATTTAATGTTGAACAGCGAGCCCTTGCTCAGTCTCAGCAGCAGGTGACTGATGCTGTGCAATGGGTTTTGTCCTCAGGGATTCGAAGGGTTAAGTTGCCAGTCTTCTCAGAGGATTAAAAGAAATTCAGAGTCTTCAGGGAAGGATGTAAACTTTTTTCTCATTAAGACCCTGCTCTTCAGGGGACGAAAGTCAGACAGTTGGGGTTATTATTTCTCTGTTACGAGGAGCCCCCATGCTTGGGTTTTCTCTCTTCCTTCCATGGCCCCAGAGAGAATGTCGGTGGATGCGTTTTTGAGGCCCTCGGGCATATCTATGCTGAACCTGATCGTGTACATCTGGCTGAAGACATGTTATGAGTGTCATGGGAAGCACTCAGCCGAATGGTTTTGTTCCGAGTTCAAAAATCTGCCTGTGGGGTTGGTGTTGGGGATGCCCTGGTTACAACGCCACAATCCAGTCATCAATTGGGAGCCTGGGGAAATTGTTCAATGGGGTACTAACACTGCCAATCAATGTTGCAAATCTGCATTGTTGTCTAAACCTGTTAAATCTGTCTCTGTGACGTCTGTTGGTCTGGAGAATATTCCGGAGTACCTAAAAGACTTTGAAGACGTGTTTTCCAAAACCGAGGCTGAGGTCTTACCGCCACATAGACCCTTTGATTGTGCCATTGAGATGATTCTTGGGTCTAAATTGCCTAAAGTCCGGATTATATTGCGGAGAGTCTCCGCAAGGGGCATATACATCTTTCAGTCTCTCTTGTGGCCGCAGGGTTTTGTTTGTAAAAACAAAAATGTCGGTTTATGTCCCTTTCTCGACTTTCGGGAACTTAAAAAAATTACCATGAGAAACATATACCCTCTTCTCTTATTCCAGATTTATGTAACCAGTTGTCAGGAGCCAAATGGTTCTCCAAATTAGATCTCCGTGGAGCCTATAATCTGATAAGGGTTTGGGAGGGAGAAGAGTGGAAGACTGGGTTTCTCACATCTGAGGGACTTTTTGAAAACCTTGTTGTGCTGTTTGATCTTACAAATGCTCCCGTCATATTTCAAAATTTCATTAATGTGGTGTTTGCGGACCTTATTGGTCATTTTGTAGTTATCTACCTTGATGACATTTTGGTTTACTCCGGGTATAGTCATACACATCTGCAACATTTTCGTACTGTTCTCCAAAGACTCAGGGAAAATCAGCTGTTAGCCAAATTAGAGAAATGTTCATTTTTTGCACTGGAATTGTCTCTTTTAGGCCTGATTATGTCCTGTGAGGGGTTTTGCATGGATCCCAAGAAGGTGCAGGCTATTTTTGACTGGGTCCAACCCTGGGACCTGAAGGACCTCCAACACTTCTTGGGATTTGCCAACTATTATCGAAAATTTATTGGGGGGTTTTCACGTGGTTAAGCCGCTTACTGATCTTACACGCAAGGGTGCGGATGTAAAAAATCGGTCTGTATCTGCCAAAGAATCCTTTTTGACCCTGAAAAAGTTTTTTATGTCCGCCCCGATATTGGTGCAGCCAGATCTGTCCAAACTTTTTATTGTAGAGGTGGATGCTGCTGAGGTGGGGGTAGGAGTGGTGATGTCTCAGGGACCTTCCACTTTGAACAATCTCAAGCCATGTGCCTTCTTTTCCAAGAAGTTCTCTTCAGCCGAGAGAAATTATGATGTAGCAATAGAGAACTTCTTGCGGTCAAATTGATGTTTAAGGAATAGAGGCACTTTTTGGGAGGGGCAGCTCAAACGATCACTGTGATTATGAATCATAAAAATTTAGACAACCAATCCCATATATAAATTCTATGGGATAAAGAAGAGCTCCCAACAATAGCGATTACAAATCAAATGTTTATTAATTATATCATAAAACAAATATAATACAAATCAAACCTAAAAAGCAAAATGCCGTCTAGGGGACACTAGAGCACATCTTAATAGAATAACAAATTCCAAATGGGTCATACAAATATTTTCTATATATAACCACCATTAATTTAACCCCTTAGTGACAGAGCCAATTTGGTACTTAATGACCGAGCTAATTTTTACAATTCTGACCACTGTCATTTTATGAGGTTATAACTCTGGAACGTTTTAACGGATCCCACTGGTTCTGAGCAACTTTTTTCAAGACATATTATACTTCATGTCAGTGGTACCATTTCTTCGATATTCCCTGCGATTTTCTATAAAAAAAAAAAACAGAAATATGGTGAAAATGTTTACAATTTTGCAATTTTCAAACTTTGAATTTGTTAATATTTTACTTTGAGGGGTGTACATGACAGAAAACTTGACTCAAACTTGACACCATTCTAAAGATTACACCCCTCAAGGTGCTCAAAACCACATTCAAGAAGTTTATTAAACCTTTATGTGCTTCACAGGAACTGAAACAGTATGGAAGGAAAAAATGAACATTTAACTTTTTTGCAAACATTTTACTTCAGAACCAATTTTTTTATTTTCACAAGTGTTAAAAGAGAAAATGAACCACACAATTTGCTGTGCAATTTCTCCGTAATACGCCGATACCCCATATTTGGGGATAAACCACTGTTTGGGTGCACAGCAGGGCTTGGAAGAGAAGGAGCGCCATTTGACTTTTTCAATGCAGAATTGGTTGGAATTGAGATAGGACGCCATGTCGCATTTGGGGAGCCCCTGATGTGCCTAAACAATGGAAACCCCCCACAAGTGACACCATTTTGGAAACTAGACCCCTTAAGGAACTTATCTAGATGTTTGGTGAGCACTTCGAACCCCCAAATGCTTCACAGAAGTTTACAACGTAGAGCCCAAAATTTGTTGTCCAATTTGTCCTGAGTGCGCTGATATGTGGGAGGGACCACTGTTTGGGTACACATCAGGGCTCGGAAGGGAAGTAGTGACGTTTTAAAATGCAGACTTTGATGGAATGGTCTGCGGATGTCATGTTGCATTTTCAGAGCCCCTCATGTACCTAAACAGTAGAAACCCTCCACAAGTGACCCTATTTTGGAAACTAGACCCCCAAGGAACTTATCTACATATGTGGTGAGCATTTAAACACCCAAGTGCTTCACAGAAGTTTGACACAGAACCGTGAAAATAAAAATAATTTTTTTTTTGACAAAAATGATTTTTTAGCCCCCATTTTTTATTTTTTGCAAGAGTAACAGGAGAAACTGGACCCCAAAAGTTGTTGTCCAATTAGTCCTGAGTATGCTGATGCCCCATATGTGGTGTAAACCACTGTTTGGGCGCACAGCAGAGCTCAGAAGGGAAGGAGCACCTTTTGACTTTTTGAGCGCAAAATTGGCTGTCGCGTTTGGAGACCCCCTGATGTATCTAAACAGTGGAAACTCCCAATTCTAACTCCAACCCTAACCCCAACACACCCCTAACCCTAATCCCAACCCGATCCATAATCCTAATCACAACCCTAACCATAACGCTAATCACAAACCTAACCCCAAAACACCCCTAACCCTAATCTCAACCCTAACTATAACCCTAATCAAAACCCTAAGCCCAATACACCCCTAATCATAATCTCAACCCTATCCTCAAACCTAACCCTAATCCCAACCTTAATCCTAATACATCCCTAAACCTAATACCAACCCTAAACTTAACCCTAATCCCAAACCTAACCCTAATCCCAAACATAACCCTAATGCCATCCCTAACCCTAATGCCAACCCTAACCCTAATACCAACTATAACCCTAATCCAAACCCTAATAACAACCCTAACCCTAGTCTCAACTCTAACCCTAACTTTAGCCCCAATCCTAATCCTAAATTTAGCCCCAACCCTAACCCTAACATTAGCACCAACCCTAACCCTAGCCCTAACCCTAACTTTAGCCCCAAACCTAACCCTTACTTTAGCCCCATCCTTAACCCTAACCCTAACTTTAGCTCCAACCCTAACCCAAACCCTGACCATATTTGGAAAATAGAAATACATACTTTTCTTATTTTATTGTTTTTTCATAACTAATGGGGTGATAAAGGGGGTATTTATTATTTTTTCTATTTTGATCACTGTGATAGGATCTCACAGTGACCAAAATAAAACAAGAGGAATAATCTTCCTATAACGGCCGGCAGATCACAGCGGGGGCACTGCGCAAACGCCTGCAATTTTCTTACCGGAGGAAGTAGCCGGCGGCCAGGAGAGGATGCAGGAGGATCCAGGGACACCGGTAAGTATAACAGGCTCACCGATCCCCCTATTTCTCTGTCCTCTGATGTGCAATTACATCAGAGGACAGAGAATGACAGACATCGCTTTTTTTTTACGGTTTGTGTAAACTGTTAATTACCGGCGATCACAACACAGGGGTGGTTAAAAACAAACCCCGATCATGTTCTTTGGGGTCTCGGATACCCCCAGCAGACAAGACCCCAAAGATCTGCCAGGTGCCGGCTGGCGGGCGCACTGCGCATGCACCTGCCATTTTTTTCCCAGAAAAAGATGGCGGCGCCCATCGGGAGCCAGGAGGAGCACCGGGAGACACGTGTAAGTATTGGGGGCGATCAGAGACCCCATTTCTCTGTCCTCTGATGTGCGATCACATCAAATCCACTGGTAATTACTTTTCTTAATACTGTTTCGTACAACGTTACTGCTTGGCACACTTAGAGGATTTATTGGCATAGTCTGCTATGGCGATGGTATAATCATTCATTAGGATATATCTCCTGTGTACCTTAATGTTACCGCACATAATGTTATTTATTTACAGTTTCTCTTTGTCACAATTCAGTGGTATATAAATCAGGTGATGTAATTGTGTGGATTTTCTCCAATGGGGTCTTCATTTGTAATGATGAATAACATATAACCTTACATGTATGGATATTAGGATTGTAAATAATAGGCACATATTGTGGCGCTGCACTATGACTTTATATTGTAAAATTAATGGTGGTTATATACAGAAATTATTTTTATGACCCATTTGGAATTTGTTATTCTATTAAGATGTGCTCTTGTCCCCTAGATGGCATTTTACTTTTTAGGTTTGATTTGTATTAAATTGTTTTTATGATATTAGCCTACATTGAGTCTGCTAAAAGATTAACTCCCAGACAGTTTTCAGTTTTCCATTATTTCCAGGGTCCAAAAATGTCAAGGCTGATGCTTTATCTCAAAATTTTGATTCTGAGTTTCTCACCGAACAGCCGTCCTCCATTCTTTGTCCTGGGGTGGTCATGGCAGAGGTCTACTCGGAGCTGGAGCGGGAGATTGGTGAAGCTCAGTCTCTTGCTCCTGCCTGTAAAAAATCATCATGATGACTGTTATTTATGGTAAACACAGGTACAGGCACATCTTCACAATGAGGGACAGGCCTTCTTGCAGATTCCATGTTACTCCCATTTTCGTTTCTTATGCTTATTGAATCCTTGCACTTGCACTGCACAGAAATAACAGTCATCATGATGATTTTTTGGCTCTCTCCACACCATTGGAACACCAAATTTGAAGCTTTTTCTTTGTCCTTTGCTCCATTTTCGTAATAATTCGATACATGCTTTGCACACTATGTGTGGTGCCAAAACTTGTCTTGGTCCCCAAGCATAACCCCAAAATAGGCAAAATACACTTTTTTTACGAAGTCTGTTATGTTTCTTCTATGTTTTGGCAGTGTGTATTCACCACAAATGTAACAGAATGAGTCTGGATCGTTAAGACAACTTCTTCTTGATGAGTTCATGCTTTTCACTGGAAAACAGACAACAACATAAAGTTAGTGCAAAAATCAAGCTATGAACAAACTTTTAGAACACTAATTAACACAAAACTATATTGAGAACTGCTCAGTTCAAGTACTAATCCAAAGAAATTAATGAGATGATGCGTCGCATTTACCAACAAGTGCTATAAATAAGATACCAAAAATCTCAAAAACTTGAGCCAATCTGGCAAAACTGATAGCATATTCAGAATCAGCACCCCAAAAATACCCCAAATTCATTAAAATATTTTGGACACCAGAAAAAAATTTTTTTTTTGTTGACCTGTGTAATGCGTTCAACAAATCCCTTTTAAAGCCCTTGGGGTCTGTTGAGGAGGGTTCTGTGTCAGCTGTTCCCCCGGTGTTAGTGGAGGGTCACATGGAATATGAGGTTGGACACATCTTGTATGCCGAACATTTTTATTATTATGCCTAATTCCAGCGAAGCCCTCGATCTCCTGTAATAAAAGCAAAATAAAAAAACAAGAATATACCATACCTGTCCGTTGTTGTGTTCCATGCCGTAATCCATGTCTGGAGGATATACAGCTTTCAACCTGGATGGTGTCAAGATGCGACAGTCCCAGCTAAAAACCACCGGTGAATGAGCTGCTTAGGAATGCAGTGTCAGTGACCGGGGGTGACGTCATAGAGGTAACCTGTAGTGATGAGTGAATATACTCATTGCTCGTGTTTTCCCGAGCACGCTCGGGTGGTCTCCGAGTTTTTGTTAGTGTTCGGAGATTTTGTTTTCCTTGCCACAGCTAGATGATTTGCGACTACTAGACAGCTTGATTACATGTGGGGATTCCCTAGCAACCAGGCAACCCCCACATGTACTTAGGCTGGCTAAAAGCTGTAAATCAAGCAGCTAAATCAACAAAAACTAAATCTCCGAACACTAACAAATACTCGGAGATCACCCGAGCGTGCTAGGGGAAACCCCGAGCAACAAGCATACTCGCTCATCACTAGTAACCTCTGGTCATTGAGCTCTGTTTCCAGCCGGCTTCCAGAATGCTGTGATCGCAGTATTTTGGGTGTTAAAGTGCTGGGGGTGGTCGGTATCTGCTCCTGGCACCTAGTGTCGGGTGCCAGCTGTCGGAAACAGCTCCCCCCGTGATCACGGCCGATCGCTCAGATGTACTATTCCTTCCATGGTCAAATTGGGCTGGGTCACATGGATGGAATAGTATGTCTGATGTCAGAAAGGGGTTAATAAAAGGTATTTTTTAGAGGTTGTTTATGTTTGCAGATTTGGTCTAGACCTCTGGCTTCAGACGTGTTTTGTATTTTTGATATACCAGAAAAAAGACAATACTGTATAAATGTGCACGAGATGTGTGACAAAGTTGTCGAAGAAATTCAGTTAGTGAGGATGGATTTACCCCTGAAAGCTAAAAGAACAATTAATCTAAGCTGATAACTATATTTATGTTACCCTTGCAATGTCAAAATTATAGATGCAGAAGTACAGTCTTTATAAACATTTTTGGTCAAACAAATAATTGGTCTTTGATAAGAAATACTTCAATACAAATGATTCTTTCAGTTAGCAATTAATAAATTATTGAGTTGTTTTCTAACTTGATTGAGAATTCTCAAAGGACTCACGTCTGCACAAAGTGACATAAACATCATTTTGCTCTACTGATTGGCATCTGTCAGCTGCGTCTCTGGGGAGACTGTTAGCTTAATTTTTCACCAGAATAGATCACTTCATTTTGATGTTTGTTCTGCTCTGAAAGATGAAAAAATTGAATCAACTTAAAACTTTTTTTCATACATGAAGCTGATTAGTTTCCATAGTTCCTGAGTAAAGCTTTCACACATAGAGCTGATTAGTTCTCTTGGTTCCTAAGTAAGGCCAGAGTCACACTAGAGAGGAATACGGGTGAGTGCTATGCGATAACACATTGCATAGCACTCGAAACAGAATTCATATATGGGGCAGCTCATTTCACTGTTTTTCTCCTCGGCTGAATTGTACGTGTGAGTGAAATCGCAGCAGCTGCAATTGTCACCGACACTCGGGCGAGTCTTGGCTCACTCGCATCCATATAAGCTGATATCATCTGAGTGATGTGCGATGTGCATTATACGCTGACCCTGGCAATGGAGAAGATGGAGAAATTAATTTCTCCACATCCTCCGCAGCTGTGCTCCGACCCTCTCTGTGTGAGAGGCCCGGAGTACAGACGCATGACACTCGGCGCCTGTGCACATCGGATGCAATACGCTAGTGTGACCCCAGCCTTAGGGCTCATTATCACATGCGAGAAAATCGGATGAGTCTCGCTTGTCAATACCCGGCACTGCACCCAGCATTTGGATCGCAGCGTGCGGCCGTGCAGCAATACATGCAGCCACAAGCTCCGCTCCTGAGTGCCGGGTGCACTGCCGGGTATTCATGTGCGAGACTCATCCAAGTTTCTCGCATGTGAGTATGATCCCTTAAGTCTATAGTAGTTGAGTTTAAATAAGACCTGAGAGAATAAGGACTGATGAATGAAGTCCACATAATTTTATAAGACATCAATTCATTAATCTCAAGCTAACACTATGCGAGTAGAGTAGAAAAGACTACATAAACTATAAGTCTCATTCTATTTCATTTAATCTTGAAGTTTGGATGTTCTATGATTTTTCAATATTAACATGAAATTCAAATATATTCTGTATTCATCAAAGCAATTTTACCAGAATTCTGCTGTAAATTTCTGTAAAGAATTGAGCAAAAAAATTAGCGGCTTTTAGTATTTTCACCTCAGAAGTCATTTTTTTATATCGAGCAAGAGATGAATGTACAGTGCCTACAAGTAGTATTCAACCCCCTGCAGATTTAGCAGGTTTACACATTTGGAATTAACTTGGCATTGTGACATTTGGACTGTAGATCAGCCTGGAAGTGTGAAATGCACTGCAGCAAAAAAGAATGTTATTTCTTTGTTTATTTTTTTTTTAAATTGTGAAAAGTCTTTTCAGAGGGTCATTTATTATTCAACCCCTCAACCCACCAGAATTCTGTTTGGGTCCCCTAAAGTATGAAGAAGTAGTTCAGGCACAAAGAACAATGAGCTTCACATGTTTGGATTAATTATCTCTTTTTCCAGCCTTTTCTGACTATTTAAGACCCTCCCCAAACTTGTGAACAGCACTCAAACATGGTCAACATGGGAAAGACAAAAGAGCATTCCAAGGCCATCAGAGACAAGATCGTGGAGGGTCACAAGGCTGGCAAGGGGTACAAAACCCTTTCCAAGGAGTTGGGCCTACCTGTCTCCACTGGGAGCATCATCCGGAAGTGGAAGGCTTATGGAACTACTGTTAGCCTTCCACGGCCTGGACAGCCTTTGAAAGTTTCCTCCCGTGCCGAGGCCAGGCTTGTCCGAAGAGTCAAGGCTAACCCAAGGACAACAAGGAAGGAGCTCCGGGAAGATCTCATGGCAGTGGGGACATTGGTTTCAGTCAATACCATAAGTAACGTACTCCACCGCAATGGTCTCCATTCCAGACGAGCCCGTAAGGTACCTTTACTTTCAAAGCATCATGTCAAGGCTCGTCTACAGTTTGCTCATGATCACTTGGAGGACTCTGAGACTGACTGGTTCAAGGTTCTCTGGTCTGATGAGACCAAGATCGAGATCTTTGGTGCCAACCACACACGTGACGTTTGGAGACTGGATGGCACTGCATATGACCCCAAGAATACCACCCCTACAGTCAAGCATGGTGGTGGCAGCATCATGCTGTGGGGCTGTTTCTCAGCCAAGGGGCCTGGCCATCTGGTCCGCATCCATGGGAAGATGGATAGCACGGCCTACCTGGAGATTTTGGCCAAAAACCTCCGCTCCTCCATCAAGGATCTTAAGATGGGTCGTCATTTCATCTTCCAACAAGACAACGACCCAAAGCACACAGCCAAGAAAACCAAGGCCTGGTTCAAGAGGCAAAAAATCAAGGTGTTGCAGTGGCCTAGTCAGTCTCCTGACCTTAACACAATTGAAAACTTGTGGAAGGAGCTCAAGATTAAAGTCCACATGAGACACCCAAAGAACCTAGATAACTTGGAGAAGATCTGCATGGAGGAGTGGGCCAAGATAACTCCAGAGACCTGTGCCGGCCTGATCAGGTCTTATAAAAGACGATTATTAGCTGTAATTGCAAACAAAGGTTATTCCACAAAATATTAAACCTAGGGGTTGAATAATAATTGACCCACACTTTTATGTTTAAAATTTATAAAAATTTAACTGAGCAACAAAACTTTTTGGTTTGTAAGATTTATGCATCTGTTAATAAATCCTGCTCTTGTTTGAAGTTTGAAGGCTCTAACTTATTTGCATCTTATTAAACCTGCTAAATCTGCAGGGGGTTGAATACTACTTTTAGGCACTGTATGTAATAAACAGAGGGCACAGTGAATAACGCAAATAATAAAAGAATATGTTATGTAAGAACTGTGCGACACATAACAAAAGATAATACTATGTAATAAGGGATGGTGTTATAAACTATGTAACTAACAATGTCACAATACATTGGTAGTATATTACAGGCGAGGCATATGTTTTTTTGAGGTTGTTGCATCCATTGCACCATACTGGTTGATTAAAAACCATCTATGATATATTTATATGCACAGAGGCACTTTATCACAATTTTGCCAGTTTCATGTATTTGTATGAATGTGTATGTGGTTACTGTTGTAAATTCCGTTCTCGGGCTCCCTCCTGTGGTCGTGAATGGTACTTTGGTGAGTTCTGTCCTTGGACACCCTCTGGTGGCTTTAAGTGGAACTGCTGATCTTTGAGGTTGGCTTTCTCAGCTGCCCTCGTTTATTGCTGCTGCTGGCTTCTCTATTTAACTCTGCCCAGGTCGTTAGTTCATGCCAGCTGTCAATGTCTTAGTACTGGTTCAGATCTCTCTTGGATTTCTCAGATGACCTGTCTACTCCAGCAGAAGCTAAGTCCTCGCTAGTCCATTTGCTGTTTATTGGTTTTTGAATATATTTCTAAGTACATGCTATGTTTCTAGTCCAGCTTGCTATTATGATATTTCCTTGCTAGCTGGAAGCTCTGGGGGTGCAGAGCTGCACCTCCACACCGTGAGTTGGTGTGGAGGTCTTTTTGCACACTCTGCGTGGTTTTTGTAGTTTTTAATACTGACCGCATAGTTCCCTTTCCTATCCTCTGTCTGTCTAGAGAAGATTCGGCCTCCTTTGCTAAAATCTGTTTCATTTCTGTGTTTGTTACTTCCTCTTAACTCACAGTCAATATTTGTGGGGGGCTACCTTTACTTTGGGGAATTTCTCTGAGGCAAGGTAGGCTGCTATTTCTATCTTTAGGGGTAGTTAGCTCTTAGGCTGTGAAGAGGCGTCTAGGGAGAGTTAGGTACACTCCACGGCTATTTCTAGTGTGTGTGATAGGATTAGGGATTGCGGTCAGTAGAGTTACCACTTCCTCAGAGCTTGTCCCAGGTTTTTCCATTTTAACCATCAGGTCATTTCAGGTGCTCCTAACCACCAGGTCCATAACAGTACAGTTGGCCCACAAAGTGTTAATGCATCTCAAAAGAGGGAAAAGAGAAGTTCTGAGTCAATTTTTTTTTCTTTGCTGCTTGTTTTGTCTTTCTTTTCCCCTTAACCTCTGGGTCGTTCAGGACTCAGGTGTAGATATGGATATTCAGGGTTTGTGCTCTTGTGTGGATCAACTCGCTGTTAGGGTACAGAGTATTCAAGATTATGTAGTTCAGAATCCGATGTTAGAGCCTAGAATTCCAATTCCTGATTTGTTTTCTGGGGATAGATCTAAATTTTTGAATTTGAAAAATAATTGCAGACTGTTTCTTGCTCTGAAACCCCGCTCTTCTGGTGACCCCATTCAGCAAGTAAAGATTGTTATTTCTTTGTTGCGTGGTGACCCGCAAGACTGGGCATTCTCCCTTGAGCCAGGAAATCCTGCATTGCTTAATGTAGATGCATTTTTTCTAGCGCTTGGACTGCTTTATGACAAACCTAATTCTGTGGATCAGGCAGAAAAGATCTTGCTGACTCTATGTCAGGGTCAGGATGAAGCAGAAGTATATTGCCAGAAGTTTAGAAAGTGGTCTGTGCTTACACAATGGAATGAGTGTGCCCTGGCAGCAATTTTCAGAAAGGGTCTTTCTGAAGCCCTTAAAGATGTTATGTGTTGTGAACTCCGTTTTCAGGCTCCCTCTTGTGGTCACAGATGGTATTGTGTGACTTTGGTTTTTTGGCTCAGCTGGATCAGCTGCCTCGTTATTCACCAGGGAGGCTCCTATTTAGCTCTGCTTCACTTCCACTTGTTGCCGGCTGTCAATGTATTCAGTGCTATTCTGATTACTCCTGATTATCTCGTTTTTTGCCTCTTCAGGATAAGCTAAGTTCTGTTTGAATATTTTTTGCTCATCTGCCTGCAATATGATTTCTGTGTATGATGAGTCTAGTCCAGCTTGCTAACATGTGATTTCTTTTTGCTGGTAAGCTCTGGGGTACGGAGTTGCTTCCCCCGCACTGTTAGTTGGTGTGGGGGCTCGAGCAATCTCTGCGTGGATATTTTGAATAGGGTTTTTTATTGACCGCACAGTTTCCTTCCTATTTTCTGCTATCTAGTATTAGCAGGCCTCATTTGCTAAATCTGATTTCATCTCTGCGTTTGTGCTTTCCCCTTAACTCACCGTTAATATTTGTGGGGGGCTATTCTATATCTTTGAGGTCTTCCACTGAGGCAAGTGAGGACTTACTTTCCCTCCAGGAATAGACAGTTTCTCAGGCCGTGACGTGACGTCTAGGATTTTTTAGGTAACGTTCCACGGCTGCCTATAGTTGTTTGCGGGTAGGATCAGGTTGCGGTCAATCTAGTTACCACTTCCCCAGAGCTAGTAGTCTGTTCAGTTACTTAGCTAGTCCGACCTGCAATCCTTGCCACTAGGATCATAACAGTACAGTCGGCCTATAAAGTGTTAATTGCATGGCAGAAGCAGGAGAAAAGAAGCTTGGAGATATTTTTTTTTTTTTTGCTGCCGTGTGTCTAGCTGCTGTGTCTGGCCTCTCTCCTCCTCTTAATCTTGGTGTGCCTCTGAGTTCAGCTGCTGATATGGATATCCAGAGTTTAGCCTCCAGGGTAGATCATCTTGCTGCAAGGGTGCAAAGTATTCAGGATTTTGTTGTGCACAGTCCTATGTCAGAGCCTAGAATACCTATTCCGGAGTTGTTTTCTGGAGATAGATCTAGGTTCCTGAATTTTAAGAACAATTGCAAGTTGTTTCTTTCTTTGAAACCTCGTTCCTCTGGGGATTCTGTTCAGCAAGTTAAGATTATTATTTCTTTCTTGCGTGGCGATCCTCAAGATTGGGCTTTCACATTGGCTCCAGGGGATCCTGCGTTGCTCAGTGTGGATGCGTTTTTTCTGGCCCTTGGATTGCTCTATGAGGAATCTAATCTTGAGAACCAGGCTGAAAAAGCGTTGTTGGCCCTCTCTCAGGGGCAAGATGATGCAGAGGTGTACTGCCAGAAATTTCGGAAATGGTCGGTGCTTACTCAATGGAATGAGTGTGCCCTGGCTGCAAATTTCAGAAAAGGTCTTTCTGAAGCCATTAAGAATGTCATGTTGGGGTTCCCTACGCCTGCAGGTCTGAATGAGTCAATGACTCTGGTCATTCAGATTGATCGGCGTTTGCGGGAGCGCAAACCTGCGCACCATTTGGCGTTGTCTTCTGAACAGACACCTGAGTCTATGCAATGTGATAGAATTCTGACCAGAAGTGAACGGCAAAATTATAGACGGCAAAATGGGTTGTGCTTTTACTGTGGTGACTCAGCTCATGTTATCTCAGCATGCTCTAAGCGCACAAAAAAGATTGATAAATCTGTCACCATCGGTACTTTACAGCCTAAGTTTATTTTGTCTGTTACCCTGATTTGTTCCCTGTCATCTTACCCGGTTATGGCTTTTGTGGATTCAGGTGCTGCCCTGAGTCTGATGGATTTGTCATTTGCCAGGCGTTGTGGTTTTGTTTTGGAGCCTTTAAAATTCCCTATTCCACTAAGGGGAATTGATGCTACACCATTGGCTACGAATAAACCTCAGTACTGGACACAAGTGACCATGTGCATGACTCCTGTTCATCAGGAGGTGATTCACTTTCTTGTATTGCATAATTTGCATTATGTTGTCGTGTTGGGCCTGCCATGGTTGCAGACTCATAATCCAGTCCTGGATTGGAAAGCAATGTCTGTGTCAAGTTGGGGTTGTCAGGGAATTCATGGCGACGCTCCTGTGGTGTCAATTGCTTCATCCACTCCTTCTGAGGTCCCTGCATTTTTGTCATATTACCAGGATGTATTTGATGAGCCCAAACTCAGTTCTCTACCTCCTCATAGGGATTGTGATTGTGCTATAAATTTGATTCCTGGTAGTAAGTTTCCTAAAGGACGACTTTTCAATTTGTCAGTGCCGGAGCATGCTGCTATGCGGAGTTATATAAAGGAGTCTTTGGAGAAAGGACTTATTCGCCCCTCCTCCTCCCCTCTTGGTGCGGGGTTCTTTTTTGTGGCTAAGAAGGATGGTTCCTTGAGACCTTGTATTGATTATCACCTTCTAAACAAAATCACGGTCAAATTTCAGTATCCTTTGCCATTGTTATCTGATCTGTTTGCTCGCATTAAGGGGTCTAGTTCGTTCACCAAGATAGATCTTCGTGGTGCGTATAACCTTGTGCGTATTAAGCAGGGTGATGAATGGAAAACTGCATTTAATACGCCCGAAGGCCATTTTGAATACTTGGTGATGCCTTTTGGACTTTCTAACGCTCCTTCTGTCTTTCAGTCCTTTATGCACGACATCTTCCGTGAATATCTGGATAAATTTATGATTGTGTATCTGGATGATATTCTGTTTTTTTCGGATGATTGGGAGTCCCATGTTAAGCAGGTCAGGATGGTGTTTCAGGTCCTGCATGCCAATGCTTTATTTGTGAAGGGCTCAAAATGTCTTTTTGGAGTCCAGAAGGTCTCTTTTTTGGGTTTCATTTTTTCTCCTTCTGCTATTGAGATGGACCCAGTCAAGGTTCAGGCTATTCATGACTGGACTCAGCCTACATCTGTTAAGAGTCTTCAGAAGTTCTTGGGTTTTGCTAATTTTTACCGTCGCTTCATCGCTAATTTTTCTGGTGTTGTTAAGCCATTGACGTATTTGACCAAGAAGGTTTCTGATGTTACTAATTGGTCTCCTGTGGCTGTGGAGGCCTTTCGGGAGCTGAAGCGCCGGTTTTCTTCGGCTCCGGTCTTATGTCAGCCAGACGTCTCCCTTCCTTTCCAGGTCGAGGTTGATGCTTCTGAGATTGGAGCGGGGGCTGTTTTGTCGCAGAGAAGCTCTGATGGCTCTGTGAAGAAGCCATGTGCTTTCTTTTCAAGAAAGTTATCGCCTGCCGAGCGGAATTATGATGTTGGTAATCGGGAGTTGTTGGCTATGAAGTGGGCATTTGAGGAGTGGCGACATTGGCTCGAGGGAGCTAAGCATCGTGTGGTGGTCTTGACTGATCACAAGAATTTGATTTATCTCGAGTCGGCCAAGCGGCTGAATCCTAGACAGGCTCGTTGGTCGTTGTTTTTCTCTCGTTTTGATTTCGTGGTCTCATACCTGCCTGGTTCGAAGAATGTGAAGGCTGATGGTCTTTCTAGGAGTTTTGTGCCTGATTCTCCTGGTGATTCAGAGCCAGCTGGTATCCTCAGAGAAGGGGTGATTTTGTCTGCCATCTCCCCAGATTTGCGACGAGTGCTGCAGGAGTTTCAGGCGGATAGACCTGACCGTTGTCCTCCGGAGAGACTGTTTGTCCCGGATAGATGGACCAGCAGAGTTATTTCCGAGGTTCATTCTTCGGTGTTGGCAGGCCATCCTGGGATTTTTGGTACCAGAGATTTGGTGGCTAGGTCCTTCTGGTGGCCTTCCTTGTCGCGGGATGTGCGTTCCTTTGTGCAGTCTTGTGGAATTTGTGCTCGGGCTAAGCCTTGCTGTTCTCGTGCCAGTGGCTTGTTGTTGCCTTTGCCTGTCCCGAAGAGGCCTTGGACGCACATTTCCATGGATTTTATTTCAGATCTCCCTGTCTCTCAGAGAATGTCGGTCATTTGGGTGGTGTGTGATCGTTTTTCTATAATGGTCCATTTGGTGCCCTTGCCTAAGTTGCCTTCCTCCTCCGAGTTGGTTCCTCTGTTTTTTCAAAATGTGGTTCGTTTGCACGGGATCCCTGAAAATATTTTTTCTGACAGAGGATCTCAGTTTGTGTCTAGATTTTGGCGGACCTTTTGTGCTAAGATGGGCATTAATTTGTCTTTTTCGTCGGCCTTCCATCCTCAGACGAATGGCCAAACCGAGCGCACTAATCAGACTTTGGAAACCTATTTAAGATGTTTTGTTTCTGCTGATCAGGACGACTGGGTGACTTTTTTGCCATTGGCCGAGTTTGCCCTTAATAATCGGGCTAGTTCTGCTACTTTGGTTTCGCCTTTTTTTTGTAATTCAGGGTTTCATCCTCGTTTTTCCTCGGGTCAGGTGGAGTCTTCTGACTATCCTGTAGTGGATGTTGTGGTGGATAGGTTGCATCAGATTTGGAATCATGTGGTGGACAATTTGAAGCTGTCACAAGAGAAGGCTCAGCGCTTTGCCAACCGCCGTCGCTGTGTGGGTCCCCGACTTCGCGTTGGGGATTTGGTGTGGTTGTCTTCTCGCTTTGTTCCTATGAAGGTCTCCTCTCCTAAGTTTAAGCCTCGGTTTATCGGTCCTTATAAGATTTTGGAAGTCCTTAACCCTGTGTCATTTCGTTTGGACCTCCCGGCATCGTTTGCTATTCATAATATGTTCCATCGGTCGTTGTTGCGGAGGTATGTGGTGCCTGTGGTTCCTTCGGTTGAGCCTCCTGCCCCTGTGCTGGTTGAGGGAGAATTGGAATACGTGGTGGAGAAGATCTTGGATTCTCGTATTTCTAGACGGAGGCTTCAGTATTTGGTTAAGTGGAAAGGCTATGGTCAGGAGGATAATTCCTGGGTTGTCGCCTCTGATGTTCATGCGGCCGATTTGGTTCGTGCCATCCATGTGGCTCACCCTGATCGCCCTGGGGGTTTTGATGAGGGTTCGGTGACCCCTCCTCAAGGGGGGAATATTGTTGTGAACTCCGTTTTCAGGCTCCCTCTTGTGGTCACAGATGGTATTGTGTGACTGGTTTTTTGGCTCCCCCTGGTGGTTTGGTTTATTATCCTGCGGGTCTGCTGGATCAGCTGCCTCGTTATTCACCAGGGAGGCTCCTATTTAGCTCTGCTTCACTTCCACTTGTTGCCGGCTGTCAATGTATTCAGTGCTATTCTGATTACTCCTGATTATCTCGTTGTCTGCCTCTTCAGGATAAGCTAAGTTCTGTTTGAATATTTGTTGCTCATCTGCCTGCAATATGATTTCTGTGTATGATGAGTCTAGTCCAGCCTGCTAACATGTGATTTCTTTTTGTTGGTAAGCTCTGGGGTACGGAGTTGCTTCCCCCGCACCGTTAGTTGGTGCGGGGGCTCGAGCAATCTCTGCGTGGATATTTTGAATAGGGTTTTTTATTGACCACACAGTTTCCTTCCTATTTTCTGCTATCTAGTATTAGCGGGCCTCATTTGCTAAATCTGATTTCATCTCTGCGTTTGTGCTTTCCCCTTAACTCACCGTTAATATTTGTGGGGGGCTATTCTATATCTTTGGGGTCTTCCACTGAGGCAAGTGAGGACTTACTTTCCCTCCAGGATTAGTCAGTTTCTCAGGCCGTGACGAGACGTCTAGGATTTTTTAGGTAACGTTCCACGGCTGCCTATAGTTGTTTGCGGATAGGATCAGGTTGCGGTCAATCTAGTTACCACTTCCCCAGAGCTAGTAGTCTGTTCAGTTACTTAGCTAGTCCGACCTGCGATCCTTGCCACTAGGATCATAACAGTTATGGTGGGGTTCCCCACGCCTGCTGGTCTGAATGAATCAATGTCTTTGGCCATTCAGATTGATCGGCGTTTGCGCGAGCGCAAAGTTGTGCACCATTTGGCGGTGTCCTCTGAGCAAAGGCCTGAGCCTATGCAATGTGATAGGACTTTGACCAGAGCTGAACGGCAAGAACACAGACGTCAGAATGGGCTGTGTTTTTACTGTGGTGACTCTTCTCATGCTATCTCTGATTGTCCTAAGCGCACTAAGATGTTCGCTAGGTCTGTCACCATTAGTACTGTGCAGCCTAAATTTCTCTTATCTGTTACTCTGATTTGCTCATTGTCGTCCTACTCTGTTGTGGCATTTGTGGATTCGGGCGCTGCTCTGAATTTGATGGACTTGGAGTTTGCCAGGCGCTGTGGTTTTTTCTTGGTGCCTTTGCAGATTCCTATTCCCTTAAGGGGGATTGATGCTACGCCATTGGCCAAGAATAAACCCCAGTACTGGACTCAGCTGACCATGTGCATGGCTCCCGCACATCAGGAAAATATTCGCTTTTTGGTGTTGCATAATTTGCATGATGTTGTCGTGTTGGGTTTGCCATGGTTACAGGTTCATAATCCAGTACTGGATTGGAAATCAATGTCTGTGTCTAGTTGGGGTTGTCAAGGGATACATACTGTTGTTCCTTTGATGTCAATTTCTTCTTTCACTCCTTCTGAAATTCCTGAGTTTTTGTCGGATTACCAGGATGTATTTGATGAGCCCAAGTCCAGTGCCCTACCTCCTCATAGGGACTGTGATTGCGCTATTAATTTGATTCCTGGTAGTAAGTTCCCTAAGGGCCTACTGTTTAATTTATCTGTGCCAGAACATGCCGCTATGCGGAGTTATGTAAAGGAGTCCTTGGAGAAAGGACATATTCACCCGTCTTCGTCACCATTGGGAGCAGGGTTCTTTTTTGTGGCCAAGAAGGATGGCTCTCTGAGACCCTGTATAGATTACCGCCTTCTCAATAAAATCACGGTCAAATTTCAGTACCCTTTGCCTCTGTTGTCTGATTTGTTTGCTCGGATTAAGGGGGCTAGTTGGTTTACCAAGATTGACCTTCGAGGGGCGTATAATCTTGTGCGTATTAAACAGGGTGATGAATGGAAAACAGCATTTAATACGCCCGAGGGCCATTTTGAGTACCTGGTGATGCCATTCGGGCTTTCTAATGCCCCATCTGTGTTTCAGTCCTTTATGCACGACATCTTCTGGAAGTATCTGGATAGGTTCATGATTGTATATTTGGATGATATTTTGGTCTTTTCGGATGATTGGGAGTCTCATGTAAGGCAGGTCAGGATGGTGTTCCAGGTCCTTCATGCTAATGCGTTGTTTGTGAAGGGGTCTAAATGCCTCTTTGGAGTTAAGAAGGTTTCCTTTTTGGGCTTCATTTTTCTACTATCGAGATGGACTCTGTTAAAGTTCAGGCCATTTATGATTGGACTCAACCTACATCTGTGAAGAGTCTTCAGAAGTTCCTGGGCTTTGCTAATTTTTACCGTCGCTTCATCGCTAATTTTTCTAGTGTGGTTAAGCCTTTGACTGATTTGACGAAGAAAGGCGCTGATGTGGTGAACTGGTCCCCTGCGGCCGTTGAGGCTTTTCAGGAGCTTAAACGTCGTTTTACTTCGGCCCCTGTGTGGCGTCAGCCAGATGTTTTGCTCCCTTTTCAGGTCGAGGTTGATGCTTCTGAGATTGGGGCAGGGGCTGTTTTGTCTCAGAGAATTTCTGATGGCTCTTTGATGAAGCCGTGTGCTTTCTTTTCTAGAAAGTTTTTGCCTGCTGAGCGTAATTATGATGTCGGCAATCGAGAGTTGTTGGCTATGAAGTGGGCATTCGAGGAGTGGCGACATTGGCTTGAGGGAGCCAAACATCGCGTGGTGGTCTTGACTGATCACAAGAATCTGACTTACCTCGAGTCCGCCAAGAGGTTGAATCCTAGACAGGCTCGATGGTCACTGTTCTTCTCCCGTTTCGATTTTGTGGTCTCATACCTTCCGGGATCTAAGAATGTGAAGGCTGATGCCCTTTCTAGGAGTTTTTTGCCTGATTCTCCGGGAGTCTCTGAGCCGGCTGGTATTCTCAAAGAGGGGGTGATTTTGTCTGCCATCTCCCCTGATTTGCGGCGGGTGTTGCAGGAGTTTCAGGCTGATAGACCTGACCGCTGTCCAGTAAGGAAACTGTTTGTCCCTGATAGATGGACTA
This sequence comes from Ranitomeya variabilis, assembly GCF_051348905.1. Classification (NCBI taxonomy): domain Eukaryota; kingdom Metazoa; phylum Chordata; class Amphibia; order Anura; family Dendrobatidae; genus Ranitomeya; species Ranitomeya variabilis. The sequence goes on from NC_135233.1 coordinate 743,934,184, forward strand.
GTAGGGTTATTTCTGAGGTTCATTGTTCAGTATTGGCTGGTCATCCTGGGATTTTTGGTACCAGAGATTTGGTTGCTAGGTCCTTTTGGTGGCCTTCCTTGTCACGGGATGTGCGTTCTTTTGTGCAGTCCTGTGGGACTTGTGCTCGGGCAAAACCTTGCTGTTCTCGTGCCAGTGGGTTGCTTTTGCCTTTGCCTGTCCCGAAGAGGCCCTGGAAGCATATTTCCATGGATTTCATTTCTGATCTTCCTGTCTCTCAAAGGATGTCTGTCATCTGGGTGGTTTGTGATCGGTTTTCTAAGATGGTCCATTTGGAACCCTTGTCTAAATTGCCTTCCTCCTCTGATTTGGTTCCATTATTTTTTCAGCATGTGGTTCGTTTGCATGGCATTCCGGAGAACATTGTGTCGGACAGAGGTTCCCAGTTTGTTTCTAGGTTTTGGCGGTCCTTTTGTGCTAAGATGGGCATTGATTTGTCTTTTTCTTCAGCATTCCATCCTCAGACAAATGGCCAAACCGAACGAACTAATCAGACCTTGGAGACCTATCTGAGATGCTTTGTCTCTGCTGATCAGGCTGATTGGGTGACCTTCTTGCCATTGGCCGAGTTCGCCCTTAATAATCGGGCTAGTTCTGCTACTTTGGTTTCGCCTTTTTTTTGTAATTCTGTTTTTCATCCTCGTTTTTCTTCAGGGCAGGTTGAGCCTTCTGACTGTCCTGGTGTGGATTCTGTAGTGGACAGGTTGCAGCAAATTTGGACTCACGTGGTGGACAATTTGACGTTGTCTCAGGAGAAGGCGCAACGTTTTGCTAACCGCCGTTGCTGTGTTGGTCCCCAACTTCGTGTTGGGGATTTGGTTTGGTTGTCTTCTCGTTTTGTTCCCATGAAGGTTTCTTCTCCTAAGTTCAAGCCTCGTTTCATTGGTCCTTATAAGATTTCTGAAATTATCAATCCTGTGTCATTTCGTTTGGCCCTTCCAGCTTCTTTTGCCATCCATAATGTGTTCCATAGGTCGTTGTTGCGGAGATATGTGGCGCCTATGGTTCCTTCCGTTGATCCTCCTGCTCCGGTGTTGGTTGAGGGGGAGTTGGAGTATGTGGTGGAGAAGATTTTAGATTCTCGTATTTCGAGACGGAAGCTTCAGTACCTGGTTAAATGGAAGGGTTATGGTCAGGAGGATAATTCCTGGGTTGTTGCCTCCGATGTCCATGCTGCCGATTTGGTTCGTGCCTTTCATTTGGCTCGTCCTGATCAGCCTGGGGGCTCTGGTGAGGGTTCGGTGACCCCTCCTCAAGGGGGGGTACTGTTGTGAATTCCATTCTCGGGCTCCCTCCTGTGGTCGTGAATGGTACTTTGGTGAGTTCTGTCCTTGGACACCCTCTGGTGGCTTTAAGTGGAACTGCTGATCTTTGAGGTTGGCTTTCTCAGCAGCCCTCATTTATTGCTGCTGCTGGCTTCCCTATTTAACTCTGCCCAGGTCGTTAGTTCATGCCAGCTGTCAATGTCTCAGTACTGGTTCAGATCTCTCTTGGATTTCTCAGATGACCTGTCTACTCCAGCAGAAGCTAAGTCCTCGCTAGTCCATTTGCTGTTTATTGGTTTTTGAATATATTTCTCAGTACATGCTATGTTTCTAGTCCAGCTTGCTATTATGATATTTCCTTGCTAGCTGGAAGCTCTGGGGGTGCAGAGCTGCACCTCCACACCGTGAGTCGGTGTGGAGGTCTTTTTGCACACTCTGCGTGGTTTTTGTAGTTTTTAATACTGACCGCATAGTTCCCTTTCCTATCCTCTGTCTGTCTAGAGAAGATTCGGCCTCCTTTGCTAAAATCTGTTTCATTCCTGTGTTTGTTACTTCCTCTTAACTCACAGTCAATATTTGTTGGGGCTACCTTTACTTTGGGGAATTTCTCTGAGGCAAGGTAGGCTGCTATTTCTATCTTTAGGGGTAGTTAGCTCTTAGGCTGTGAAGAGGCGTCTAGGGAGAGTTAGGTACGCTCCACGGCTATTTCTAGTGTGTGTGATAGGATTAGGGATTGCGGTCAGTAGAGTTACCACTTCCTCAGAGCTTGTCCCAGGTTTTTCCATTTTAACCATCAGGTCATTTTGGGTGCTCCTAACCACCAGGTCCATAACAGGTTACATCTCTACTAGTGATGAGCGAATGTGCTCGCCACTAGTCGGTACTCGCCCGAGTATCACTATGCTCGGTCTACTTGGCAAGAACTGAGTATTTACTGGATTATTCGGTGAGAGCTAGGGTTTCCTCTTTTTAATTTTGGCACTTTTAGAGCACGAATCAGCATGCAGGGATTGTCTATCATGCACTGTAATACCACAGCCATCTTTGTTGTGGTATTACAGTGATTGGCTGGCCGCACAGCGTCATCAGGTCTATAAGAGACCTGGCACCGCTCTGCTCGACGCACTCTGCTCCGAACTCCGCTAGTGTTGGGAGAGCTGCTGCTCTCAGATTATAACATTTATTAGGTAGTGTGGGTCTACTAATGTTCAATCCACAAATCCTGATAAACCAACAGTCCTTTTTAGGGCTAATTTGGGGGTACATACAGTAGATTGCAGCTCTAGGTAGGCAGGGGAGTCTATGTGCACATATCCACATCAGTGCAATGCCTGCAGACACTGTATGTGAGTACATAGATCTCACTGCATACCTCAAAAAGCTCCATTCCTGTCTGCTGCTGTGTTTTTTATATATACGTAGCGGCAGGTATCCATGGCAATTTTTTTTTGGAAGATTATACCTGTTAATTTTATTAGAATGCAATCCATAGACCCCTGTTTTCTACATTTATTTGCTTGGTCAAGCTGCAGACTACAGCCAGGTCATTGCAAGACAAGAGCGTGAAAATCTAGCAATTTAATTTTTATTTGTCCCAGGCATCAGATGTGAGTGTGTAGAAAAATCTGGCCTTTTTTTGGTATACTATTTTTTGGAGTGTTTTACAACATTTTTGGACACCATTTTGCTGACCCAAAAATCTGTAGCTGGCACAAAAATATTTAGCTACAGTTCTTATATTTATCATTGTGATTTGTACACCACACGCATCGCATATCATTGTGCTAAATATTTTACAATTTTAGTACTCCAATTTTTTTTTAGTGTCATAGCCTACTTATATATTTATTTATACAGTTTGTTATCTCCGTCTGACGACTGGTCTATCTGTGGTCTACAAATTCTTGCTTTTCAGGCATACTTTGCATTTTTTTGGTCTGCTAGCCTTGGTCTACTCAGTATTTTGTGGTTTAATTTTTTTTTTTTAAAGGCCACATATTTAAACAGTCTTATCTCCGTCAAACTCCTAGTGTATCTGTGATGTCAAAATCCTCGCTTTGCAGGCATACATTGCATTTTTTGGTCTGCTAGCCTTGGTCTATACAGTATTCCATATCGGCCCCTCTGTCCTTGCCTCTCCTATGTATAGCACTCATGCTCTGTTCACACTGCTTAACAGCGCAGATCCATTCAGTCCCACCATCCAACACAAGAGACACTCTCACAAATCACTTAACCATCTGCTCACTCTTTCTATCCTCCTTCTCCTAGTCGCTGGAGACATCTCTCTCAACCCCGGCCCCCCATGGTATAGCCAGTCAAACCTCCCAACTGCTACACTCAGAAACCCCTCTAACCTTATTAATATTCCATGCATGCCTTCTGTGTCTTTGAATTGTGCCCTTTGGCATTCTTGCTCTGTGTGTAATAAACTCTCCTTCATCCATGACTACTTCCTTTCTAATTCTCTTAACATATTGGCTCTTACTGAAACCTGGATCCAGCAGTCAGACACCACCGGTGCTGCTGCTCTTTCATATGGTGGACTACACTTTTCTCATACCCCAAGATCGGACAACAGAGCAGGTGGAGGCGTTGGTCTGCTCCTTTCACCCAAATGTACCTTCCAAGTTATCCCCCAAGTACCCTCACTTGTCTTCCCTTCGTTTGAGGTCCATGCTGTCAGACTCTACATCCCCTTCTCCATGCGAGTGGCGGTGGTGTATCCTCCTCCAGGCCCCTCTCATCAGTTCCTGGATCACTTTGCAACCTGGCTTCCACACTTTCTCTCCCGTGACACCCCCAACCTCATCATGGGTGATTTCAACATCCCCATTGCTTTTCCCCTCTCCCCATCTGCTTCTCACCTTTTATCTCTAACCTCCTCTTTTGGCCTCTCGCAGCATACTAACTCTCCAACACATGAAGATGGAAACTCCCTCGACTTGGTCTTCTCCCAGCTTTGCTCAGTGGATGATTTCACAAACTCCCCTCTCCCGCTTTCTGACCACAACCTTCTTTCATTCTCTATCAAGAACTGCCATCCCGCTCAGGTCACCCCCACTTTCCACACTTATAGAAACATACAGGCCATTAACACCCAGAAACTTATGAAGAACTTGCAGTCCTCATTGGCCCCAATCTCCTCTATCTCATGTCCTGATTCTGCTCTGAAGCATTACAATGAAACCCTGCAAAGTGCCCTGGATGAAGCTGCACCTCCTATACATAGAACAACTTGGCACAGATAGTGACAACCGTGGCACACGTTGCAAACACGTTTCCTGCAGCGGTGCTCCAGGTGCGCCGAACGTCTTTGGAGAAAATCTAATCTACCTGAAGATTTCATCCATTATAAGTTCATGCTAAAACATACAACTCCGCCCTTCACCTCTCCAAACAAACCTATTTCAACACCCTCATCACCTCACTATCCAATAACCCTAAACATCTCTGATACTTTCCAGTCCCTACTCAACCCAAGAGTGCAGGCCCCAACCATGGATCTCCGTGCTGACGATCTGGCCAATTACTTCAAAGAAAAAATTGACCACATTCGACAGGAAATCATCTCCCAATCTCTTCATACCATGCACTGTCCTCCCTCCCCCACTGCATCTAGTTCACTCTCTGACTTTGAACCAGTTACAGAAGAAGAAGTAATCAGGCTCCTTGCATCTTCTTGCCCAACCACTTGCACCAGTGACCCCATTCCGTAACATCTCCTCCAGTCAATTTCCCCGGCTGTCACCTCTCACCTAACAAAAATATTCAACCTTTCTCTCACTTCCGGTATTTTTCCATCCTCATTTAAGCATGCCATCATACATACATTAGTTAAAAAACCATCCCTCTATCAAAACTGTGCCGCTAATTATAGACGTGTCTCTAATCTTCCCTTCATCTCCAAACTCCTCGAATGCCTGGACCACTCCAGTCTTACCCGCTATCTCTCAGATAACTCTCTTCTCGACCCTCTTCAATCTGGTTTCCGCTCTTTACACTCTACTGAAACTGCCCTTACTAAAGTCTCTAATGACCTACTAACAGCTAAATCTAATGGTCACTACTCCATGCTAATTCTCCTGGATCTGTCCGCAGCATTCGACACTGTGGATCATCAGCTACTCCTCACTATGCTCCGCTCCATCGGCCTCAAGGACACTGTTCTCTCCAGGTTCTCCTCCTATCTCTCTGACCGCTTCTTCACTGTATCTTTTGCTGGTTCCTCCTCCTCTCACCTTCCCCTTACTGTTGGGGTTCCTCAAGGATCAGTTCTAGGCCCCCTCCTCTTCTCTTTGTATACTGCCCCTATTGGACAAACAATCAGTAGATTTGGTTTCCAGTACCATCTCTATGCTGAGGACACCCAGTTATACACTTCTCCTGTTATCACGCCGACCTTTTTAGAAAACACCAGTGATTGTCTTACCACTTAACATCATGTCCTCCCTCTATCTGAAACTGAACCTGTAAAAAACTGAACTCCTCGTGTTCTCTCCCTCTATTAACCTACCTTTGCCTGACATTGCAATCTCCGTGTGCAGTTCCACAATTACTCCAAAGCAACATGCCCGCTGCCTTGGGGTCATACTTGATTTGGAGCTTTCATTCACCCCCACATCCGATCACTGGCTCGCTCTTCTTATCTGCATCTCAAAAACATTTCTAGAATTCGCCCTTTTCTTACTTTCGACTCTGCAAAAACTCTTACTGTTTCACGTATTCATTCTCGTCTGGACTATTGTAACTCTCTACTAATCAGCCTCCCTCTTACCAAACTCTCCCCGCTCCAATCTGTCCTGAATGCTGCTGGCAGGATCATATTCCTCACCAACCATTACACCGATGCCTCTACCTTGTGCCAGTCATTACACTGGCTACCCATCCACTCCAGAATCCAGTACAAAACTACTACCCTCATCCACAAAGCACTCCATGGCTCAGAACCACCCTACATTTCCTCTCTGGTCTCAGTCTACCACCCTACCCGTGCCCTCCGCTCCACTAATGACCTCAGGTTAGCATTCTCAATATTCAGAACCTCCCACTCCTGTCTCCAAGACTTTACACGTGCTGCGCCGACTCTTTGGAATGCACTACCTAGGTTAATATGATTAATCCCCAATCCCCACAGTTTTAAGCGCGCCCTAAAAACTCATTTGTTCAGATTGGCCTACCGCCTTAACGCATTAACCTAACTATCCCTGTGTGGCCTATTCAAAAAAAAAAAAAAACATAATCAGGTTCCTCACATCATGTTCTCATACACTTCATGCAGTTAATAGCCTCTGTGTCTGTACTGCTACATACTTAGGCAGTTAACTGGTTCATGCAGCTTTACATGAACACCCGAGCCTTACACTATGGCTAGTCCGAATAACTAAAGCAATTGTTACCATCCCCCTCTCGTGTCTCCCCTTTTCCTCATAGTTTGTAAGTTTGCGAGCAGGGCCCTCATTCCTCTTGGTATCTGTTTTGAACTGTGATTTCTGTTATGCTGTAATGTCTATTGTCTGTACAAGTCCCCTCTATAATTTGTAAAGCGCTGCAGAATATGTTGGCGCTATATAAATAAAATTATTAATAATAATAATAATATTATTATTATTATTATTATGTGGTAAAAAAAAACAAAAATGCCACATATTGGAACAGTCTGTTATCTCCGTTAGACGCCAGTTGTATCTGTGGTGTCCAAATCCTTGCTTTTCAGGCATACATTCCAGGTTTTGGTCTGCTACACTTGGTCTATATGTATTTTTTGGTTAAAAAAATTCAAAAAAATACAGGCCACATATTGAAACAGTCTGTTATCTCTGTCAGACGCCTGGTCTATCTGTCATCTCCAAATTCTTGCTTTTCAGGCATATATTCCACATATTTGGTCTACTATCCTTGGTCTATACAGTATTTGTTGGTTAAAAAATGTTGCAATTTCCAGGCCACATATTGAGACAGTCTGTTATCTCAGGCAGATGCCCGGTCTATCTGTGGTCTCCAAATACTTGCTTTTCAGGCATACTGATCACATATAAGTTTTCTCAAAACTAATCCATTTGTATTGAACTTTTCAAATATTTCAGTAGTCCATTTAAAATGGGCAAGGGAAGGGGCAAGCGACAGGAAAGTGGAAGTGATGCTGATGATACATGCAGAGGACAAGGCAGTGGCTAAGCTGAAAGTGGGTCACAACAAAGACCCACATCTTCTCGCTCAACCTTCCTGTCCCAGTTTCTAGGGACTGCAGCAAACCAATATTGAAGCCAGAGCAGTGTGAAATGGTTGTTGGATGGACAGCGGATAATGCTTCCAGTCACTTAACCACCACCACCACATCTTACACATGGTCAATAGTTACAACTAGCACACTCCAATGTGATGCAAAAAGGGGGGTGTTTAATATACATTTGCATCAAAATGTAAGTTTTACTGGAAGTTTTACTGGAGGCTCCCGTGCCTCTTCCTCTGCCCGCTTGACCTACCATTCAAAACTGTTTTCAGTGCAATTTTTCTAGTAAAACTTACATTTTGATGTGAATCAATTAATTCCTATCAGGGTTCTACTATATATACCATTCACACTATATTTAGCCCACTGATGAAGGTCCATTGCAGACCGAAACGTTTGTGACTACTGTATGTATATTAAACACCCCCCTTTTTGCATCACATTGGAGTGTGCTAGTTGTAACTATTCCAAGTATTAAGGTTTGGGAACTTATATCTATGCACTTCCTCTTTTAGGCTGTGCTGAACATTTTCTATATCTTACACATGGTCAAGTCTGAGTAGCCGTTAGTGTGGACCGCATGTTACTCTCCCTGATCCTCCTTCCTCCCACCATGCCGAGTGCACTGAGACAACTGATCCCACACTTGGACAATCCAAAGAGCTGTTCAGTTTTCCCTTTAAAGATTTACTTGAAGTGTGGACAGATGAGATCGCATGTAGCGATGCCCAAAGATTTGAACAGCCACGGTCACACGAAGGCGATGGTGGGAAAATGTCAAAGGAGGTGGACGCTGATGAGACACAATTGCCAGAAAGTCAGGAGGAGGACCAGGGTGCAAATGTGGAAAACAAGATGGTGGATGACTTAGTAACTGACCCAACCTGGCAAGAGGACATGCAGAGCGAGGACAGCAGCACACATGGGGAAGGAGGCATATCACCCAAACAGGCAGGAAAAAGCAATGTGGTGGCCGCAGACAGAAGGCATGCATCCATTCCCCATAACACCAACATGGCGGAAGTTGTCATTCCAACTGTTAGATCTTCCCGAGTCTGGTTATTTTTTAAAAACTCTGCCAATAACCACAAACAGTCCATTTGCAGCACCTGCCATGCCCGCATAAGCAGGGGTAGCAAAACTAGCTGCCTGACCACCACCAGCATGATCAGGCACATGGCAGCAAAGCACCCGACTTTGTGGGCCGAACCCCAGGCTCCACGAACACTGTCTGCGGGTGACAACACTGCTTCTTCCACTGTTTTGTGTAGATGCCAATCCCCAGTCCACGGTGAATGTAAAGATTCCTCGTGCCCTGCACCATTTGTTGCCCACAGTCAACCAGCACCATCATCAAGCCCGTCCACATCCATGTCCCAGCACAGCCTTCAGTTATCTATACCCAAGTCATTGGAATGCAAGCGGAAATACCCAGCCAACGCCCCACAGGCCAAAGTACTAAACTCTAACACTTCTTGTCTGCTTGCGCTCTAAATGTTGCCTTTTAGGCTTGTTGAGATGGAAGCTTTCCACAACCTGACAGCGGAGGCCACCCAAGGTACTCGGTCCCCAGTCATCACTATTTCTCCCGGTGTGCCGTATAGGCATTACACCAGCATGTGCCCCACAACATTACCTGTGCCCTCAACAATGCTGTTACTGGGAAAGTCCACCTAACCATGGACATGTGGACAAGTGCTGGTGGGCAGGGATGGTACATCTCACTGATGGCACACTGGGTTAACAGTGGAAGCTGGGACCCAGTTGACCCTTGGGATGGAACACATCCTCCCCATTGTGGGCCCTACATCAATCAGGGTTTCACCCACAGTCTACAGCTACTGCACCTCCTCTTCTTCAGCCTCCATCTTTGAAATGAGCACATCAGTCAGAAGATGGAAGCACTGCAGCACTGCCCCAGCCAAGCGGCAACAGGCTGTGCTGATGCTAATCTGCTTGGGTGATAAACAGCACAATGCTGAAGAGTAGGGTTGAGCGACTTTCATTTTTTTAAGATCGAGTAGGGTTTTGGGAAACCCGATTTTGTCCAGAGTCGAGTCGAGTGCAGTCGGCCGATTATCGCTAAAAGTCGGGGATCGACCGAAACACGAAACCCAATGCAAGTCAATGGGGAAGCATAGTCGGCAGTGAGTGGAGGCCAGGAAAACACCTACAGTGCCCATTTTAATGCCAAAAACATCCATTCTTGTTTCTGAAGCTTGCCAATCTTAATTAACTGTATAATAATAGTTGGGCATAGGGAATTGGGGGAAAGTTGTGGGGGGAGTAGGGCTGGCTCAAGTTTTTCGTGGGCCCAGGAAATGCGGACTACGTCACGGCGGTGTTGCAGGGAAAGGTAAGTATTTAAAAGTTGCAAGTGCTGTGATCCTGAGCAAGCAGGGGGGGGGCCCACTCGTTCGCATTGCCACTGGCACAGGGCCCCTCAAAGTACGGCGGTGTGTTTGCATGGCGGGGGCGCCTCCCACCAGCAGCGACACTTTTGCGTACTCTGAGGGGCCCTGTGCCAGTGACGTCGCCAACGAGTATGCCCCCCCACCTGATGAAGGAACCTGCACTTTCATCTGCACCTTCCTCTTTGTCCCTGTGTAAGGTGGTATAACATGCGGGAAGGGGAACCTTACTTTCAGCAGGGACAGATTCTGGCTGTGTAGAGTACAAGGGGAATGTAGTGGTCTAGGTCAATGTACCAGCAGACTCATTTAGCAGTGGCTGGGCAATGGGCAGGATGAGGAGGAAACAGATATAGGGCCAAAGAATAAAGTAGGCTACATGCAGTTCAAAATTGGTAACAGGACTAAACAGGCGGCATTGCTTTGTTCAGTGGAGTAGCAAACCCAAGAGCAGCAGACACTGTTTCAAGGGCCTAACCACACTAGTAGGCCAAATGCAGTTTAATATCTGATAGTATAGGGCGAAAGCCAGAATGTGGAAGCTCAGCTTTGTTCAGTTGAGGACAACACCAGGGAGGGGCAGACACCTTTAGTAGGCCGGAAAAGCCTATTGCATTTTTTAAAATGGTAATTTGGAGCAGAAGGTTGAAGCTCAGCTTTATTTAGTTGAGGGCAACACCAGGCAGGGGCACACAGACAGACACCTTTAGTAGGCCGGAAAAGCCTATTGCATTTTTCAAAATGGTAATTTGGAGCAGAAGGTTGAAGCTCAGCTTTATTTAGTTGAGGGCAACACCAGGGAGGGGCAGAAGCCGTTAGTAGGCCCTAACCACCATTTTTTTTTTTTAAAACCACATAATGAGAGCCGGAAGGTTGAAGCTCAGCTTTATTTAGTTGAGGACAACACCAGGGAGGGGCAGAAGCCGTTAGTAGGCCCTAACCACCATTTTTATTTTTTAAAACCACTTAATGAGAGCCGGAAGGTTGAAGCTCAGCTTTATTTAGTTGAGGACAACACCAGGGAGGGGCAGAAGCCGTTAGTAGGCCCTAACCACCATTTTTTTTTTTTAAACCACATAATGAGAGCCGGAAGGTTGAAGCTCAGCTTTATTTAGTTGAGGACAACACCAGGGAGGGGCACACAGACAGACACCTTTAGTAGGCCGGAAAAGCCTATTGCATTTTTCAAAATGGTAATTTGGAGCAGAAGGTTGAAGCTCAGCTTTATTTAGTTGAGGGCAACACCAGGGAGGGGCAGAAGCCGTTAGTAGGCCCTAACCACCATTTTTTTTTTTTAAAACCACTTAATGAGGGCCGGAAGGTTGAAGCTCAGCTTTATTTAGTTGAGGACAACACCAGGGAGGGGCAGAAGCCGTTAGTAGGCCCTAACCACCATTTTTTTTTTTAAAACCACATAATGAGAGCCGGAAGGTTGAAGCTCAGCTTTATTTAGTTGAGGACAACACCAGGGAGGGGCACACAGACAGACACCTTTAGTAGGCCGGAAAAGCCTATTGCATTTTTCAAAATGGTAATTTGGAGCAGAAGGTTGAAGCTCAGCTTTATTTAGTTGAGGGCAACACCAGGGAGGGGCAGAAGCCGTTAGTAGGCCCTAACCACCATTTTTTTTTTTAAAACCACTTAATGAGAGCCGGAAGGTTGAAGCTCAGCTTTATTTAGTTGAGGACAACACCAGGGAGGGGCAGAAGCCGTTAGTAGGCCCTAACCACCATTTTTTTTTTTAAAACCACATAATGAGAGCCGGAAGGTTGAAGCTCAGCTTTATTTAGTTGAGGACAACACCAGGGAGGGGCACACAGACAGACACCTTTAGTAGGCCGGAAAAGCCTATTGCATTTTTCAAAATGGTAATTTGGAGCAGAAGGTTGAAGCTCAGCTTTATTTAGTTGAGGGCAACACCAGGGAGGGGCAGAAGCCGTTAGTAGGCCCTAACCACCATTTTTTTTTTTTAAAACCACTTAATGAGAGCCGGAAGGTTGAAGCTCAGCTTTATTTAGTTGAGGACAACACCAGGCAGGGGCACACAGACAGACACCTTTAGTAGGCCGGAAAAGCCTATTGCATTTTTCAAAATGGTAATTTGGAGCAGAAGGTTGAAGCTCAGCTTTATTTAGTTGAGGGCAACACCAGGGAGGGGCAGAAGCCGTTAGTAGGCCCTAACCAAAGTTGAAGGCCAAATGCAGTTTAATTTCTGATACTATAGGCCGAAAGCCAGAAGGTGGAAGTTCCGATTTAGACAGTGGAGGACAATTTGAATTAGGGACTGCAGACAGACTTAGTAGGCTGTCCCCTGTGGACCATGCATCCACCACATTAACCCATTGCGCCGTAATGGACACGTAATCTTCCGTGGCCATGCCTACAGGTCCATGCGTCTGTTGTCAGGTGCACCTTTGTACTCACAGATTGCCAGAGTGCATGGACAATGCGGTCTTCTACATGCTGGTGGAGGGTTGGGATGGCTTTTCTCGCAAAAGAAGTGTCGACTGGTTAGCTTGTAGCGTGGTACAGCGTAGTCCATCATGGCCTTATTAATAGTAAATAAAATATATAACTAGGCTCTATGAACTTTTAAATAGGTTCCAGGGGTACACGGGCAGCATTGGTGTGGTCAGTGGAGGAGTATTGCAAGTAGGGGCTGCAGACAGGCTATCAAAGGCCTAAAATAACAAACAGTAGGCAGTCATGGCAGTTTTACATCGGTTACATGGATACACAGGCAGGCACTCCAGGCAGCATTGTGGTCAGTGGAGGAGTATTGCAAGTAGGGGCCGCAGACAGGCTATCAAAGGCCTAAAATAACAAACAATAGGCTCATGGCAGTTTTACAGCGGTTACATGGATACACGGGCAGGCAACTTGGTGGTGGTGAGTGGAGGAGTATTTAAAGTAGGGACCGCAGACAGGCTATCAAAGGCCTAAAATAACAAACAATAGGCTTATGGCAGTTTTACAGCGGTTACATGGATACACGGGCAGGCAGCTTGGTGGTCAGTGGAGGAGTATTTAAAGTAGGGACCGCAGACAGGCTATCAAAGGCCTAACATAACAAACAATAGGCTCATGGCAGTTTCACAGCGGTTACATGGATACACGGGCAGGCAGCTTGGTGGTGGTGAGTGGAGGAGTATTTAAAGTAGGGACCGCAGACAGGCTATCAAAGGCCTAAAATAACAAACAATAGGCTCATGGCAGTTTTACAGCGGTTACATGGATACACGGGCAGGCAGCTTGGTGGTCAGTGGAGGAGTATTTAAAGTAGGGACCGCAGACAGGCTTCAAAGGCCTAACATAAGAAAATGGGCTGGCTGTAGGCACTTTATAATTGGTTCCAGGGGTACACGGGCAGCAGTGGTCTGGTCAGTGGAGGAGTATTTAAAGTAGGGACCGCAGACAGGCTATCAAAGGCCTAACATAACAAACAATAGGCTCATGGCAGTTTCACAGCGGTTACATGGATACACGGGCAGGCAGCTTGGTGGTCAGTGGAGGAGTATTTAAAGAAGGGACCGCAGACAGGCTTCAAAGGCCTAACATAAGAAAATGGGCTGGCTGTAGGCACTTTATAATTGGTTCCAGGGGTACACGGGCAGCAGTGGTCTGGTCAGTGGAGGAGTATTTAAAGTAGGGACCGCAGACAGGCTATCAAAGGCCTAAAATAACAAACAATAGGCTTATGGCAGTTTTACAGCGGTTACATGGATACACGGGCAGGCAGCTTGGTGGTGGTGAGTGGAGGAGTATTTAAAGTAGGGACCGCAGACAGGCTATAAAAGGCCTAAAATAACAAACAATAGGCTTATGGCAGTTTTACAGCGGTTACATGGATACACGGGCAGGCAGCTTGGTGGTGGTGAGTGGAGGAGTATTTAAAGTAGGGACCGCAGACAGGCTTCAAAGGCCTAACATAAGAAAATGGGCTGGCTGTAGGCACTTTATAATTGGTTCCAGGGGTACACGGGCAGCAGTGGTCTGGTCAGTGGAGGAGTATTTAAAGTACGGACCGCAGACAGGCTATCAAAGGCCTAAAATAACAAACAATAGGCTCATGGCAGCTTTACAGCGGTTACATGGATACACAGGCAGCTTGGTGGTGAGTGGAGGAGTATTTAAAGTAGGGACCGCAGACAGGCTATCAAAGGCCTAAAATAACAAACAATAGGCTCATGGCAGCTTTACAGCGGTTACATGGATACACGGGCAGGCAGCTTGGTGGTCAGTGGAGGAGTATTTAAAGTAGGGACCGCAGACAGGCTTCAAAGGCCTAACATAAGAAAATGGGCTGGCTGTAGGCACTTTATAATTGGTTCCAGGGGTACACGGGCAGCAGTGGTCTGGTCAGTGGAGGAGTATTTAAAGTAGGGACCGCAGACAGGCTATCAAAGGCCTAAAATAACAAACAATAGGCTTATGGCAGTTTTACAGCGGTTACATGGATACACGGGCAGGCAGCTTGGTGGTGGTGAGTGGAGGAGTATTTAAAGTAGGGACCGCAGACAGGCTATCAAAGGCCTAAAATAACAAACAATAGGCTTATGGCAGTTTTACAGCGGTTACATGGATACACGGGCAGGCAGCTTGGTGGTGGTGAGTGGAGGAGTATTTAAAGTAGGGACCGCAGACAGGCTTCAAAGGCCTAACATAAGAAAATGGGCTGGCTGTAGGCACTTTATAATTGGTTCCAGGGGTACACGGGCAGCAGTGGTCTGGTCAGTGGAGGAGTATTTAAAGTAGGGACCGCAGACAGGCTATCAAAGGCCTAAAATAACAAACAATAGGCTCATGGCAGCTTTACAGCGGTTACATGGATACACAGGCAGCTTGGTGGTGAGTGGAGGAGTATTTAAAGTAGGGACCGCAGACAGGCTATCAAAGGCCTAAAATAACAAACAATAGGCTCATGGCAGCTTTACAGCGGTTACATGGATACACAGGCAGCTTGGTGGTGAGTGGAGGAGTATTTAAAGTAGGGACCGCAGACAGGCTATCAAAGGCCTAAAATAACAAACAATAGGCTCATGGCAGCTTTACAGCGGTTACATGGATACACAGGCAGCTTGGTGGTGAGTGGAGGAGTATTTAAAGTAGGGACCGCAGACAGGCTATCAAAGGCCTAAAATAACAAACAATAGGCTCATGGCAGCTTTACAGCGGTTACATGGATACACAGGCAGCTTGGTGGTGAGTGGAGGAGTAGTGCAAGGAGTGTCTGTCCCAGTACTCCCAAAATATAAATAGATGTTAATGTCTCGCAAAACAACCAAAACAAAAAAAAAGGTGGCATACTTAGGTACAGGGGTGGGCTCATCTACTGAGTTTCTGACATAGTAATTTGGCAGTAACTATTTAATGGTGCCAATATAGGACACAGACACAGACTACTTTAAGTTGCATCATAGATGTCTACAAATTTGTATTGTCAGTGCCAGACATTGAATGATGTCAGCGAATAGACTAAAGATTGGTGGAGCTGTGCGACATAATTTTGCACGTGGTAGAGCACATTTTGAGCTGGGGTAGGGGGGAACTCTCTTGAGGCCGGCGGGACCGCCCCAGGGCCCCTCATGTTACAACGGTGTGTCTGACGTTGGGTGCGCACCACCACCGCCAGAGACACTACATTGTACTATGAGGGACCCAGTAGCAATGCCGTCAACCAAAAGCGAGCACACCCACCTCTTCAGACAAACAGCAGTCTCACGGGTGCTTGCGCCAAGTCGCGATACCACGGCCCCGTGTGGGGAGTTTTGCCATTTAGGGAGGTGTAAACATGTCGTATGCTGTACAATCAGCTGCAGCAAATTAGACATTAGAAAAGTAATTCACAGGCAAGAGCTTTTCATAGGAAAGCTAGGTGTCGGCCGGGCAAGGTGGGGCAAAAGATTTCGAAATCCAGTTGTGGTTCATTTTAATGAATGTTAGATCGTCAACATTTTGGGTAGCCAGACGAGTCCTTTTTTCGGTTAATATTGAACCTGCAGCACTGAATACTCTTTCTGATAGGACACTTGCTGCCGGGCAAGCAAGCTCCTGCAATGCATATTCTGCCAATTCTGGCCAGGTGTCTAATTTGGAGGCCCAGTAATCAAATGGGAATGACGGTTGAGGGAGAACATCGATACGGGATGAAAAATAGTTAGTAACCATACTGGACAAATGTTGTCTCCTGTCACTTTCAATTGATGCAGCAGTACCTGTCCTGTCTGCGGTCATAGCAAAATCACTCCACAACCTGGTCAGAAAACCCCTCTGTCCAACGCCACTTCTGATGTGTGCACCCCTAACACTCCTAGTCTGCTGCCCCCTGGAGCTCGTGTGAGAACGATCACGTGCGCTGTGTGCTGGGAATGCCTGAAGCAAACGGTCAACAAGAGTTGATTGTTTGGTTGCTAATATTAGTTCCAAGTTCTCATGTGGCATAATATTTTGCAATTTGCCTTTATAGCGTGGATCAAGGAGGCAGGCCAACCAGTAATCGTCATCGTTCATCATTTTCGTAATGCGTGTGTCCCTTTTTAGGATACGTAAGGCATAATCCGCCATGTGGGCCAAAGTTCCAGTTGTCAAATCTCCGGTTGTGATTGGTTGAGGGGCAGTTGCAGGCAAATCTACGTCACTTGTGTCCCTCAAAAAACCAGAACCCGGCCGTGACACGCAACCAAATTCCTGTGCCCCCGGGAAAGGTTCGGCATTAAAAATATACTCATCCCCATCATCCTCCTCGTCCTCCACCTCCTCTTCGCCCGCTACCTCGTCCTGTACACTGCGCTGACCAGACAATGGCTGACTGTCATCAAGGCTTTCCTCTTCCTCTGGTGCAGACGCCTGCTCCTTTATGTGCGTCAAACTTTGCATCAGCAGACGCATTAGGGGGATGCTCATGCTTATTACGGCGTTGTCTGCACTAACCAGCCGTGTGCATTCCTCAAAACACTGAAGGACTTGACACATGTCTTGTATCTTAGACCACTGCACACCTGACAACTCCATGTCTGCCATCCTACTGCCTGCCCGTGTATCCTCCCACAAATAAATAACAGCACGCCTCTGTTCGCACAGTCTCTGAAGCATGTGCAGTGTTGAGTTCCACCTTGTTGCAACGTCTATGATTAGGCGATGCTGGGGAAGGTTCAAAGACCGCTGATAGGTCTGCATACGGCTGGCGTGTACAGGCGAACGTCGGATATGTGAGTAAAGTGCACGCACTTTGAGGAGCAGGTCGGAGAACCCAGGATAAGTTTTCAATAAGCACTGCACCACCAGGTTTAAGGTGTGAGCCAGGCAAGGAATGTGTTTCAGTTGGGAAAGGGAGATGGCAGCCATGAAATTCCTTCCGTTATCACTCACTACCTTGCCTGCCTCAAGATCTACTGTGCCCAGCCACGACTGCGTTTCTTGTTGCAAGAACTCGGACAGAACTTCCGCGGTGTGTCTGTTGTCGCCCAAGCACTTCATAGCCAATACAGCCTGCTGACGCTTGGCAGTAGCTGGCCCATAATGGGACAACTGGTGTGCAACAGTGTCATCTGCCGATGGAGTGGTTGGCAGACTGCGTTCTGTGGAAGAGCTGTAGCTTCTGCAGGAGGACGAGGAGGAGGAGGAGGAGGGGGTGCGAACGCCTACAGCCAACTGTTTCCTAGACCGTGGGCTAGGCACAACTGTCCCTAAATTGATGTCGCCTGTGGACCCTGCATCCACCACATTCACCCAGTGTGCCGTGATGGACACATAACGTCCCTGGCCATGCCTACTGGTCCATGCATCTGTAGTCAGGTGCACCTTTGTACTCACAGATTGCCTGAGTGCATGGACGATGCGCTGTTTAACATGCTGGTGCAGGGCTGGGATGGCTTTTCTGGAAAAAAAGTGTCGACTGGGTAGCTCGTATCGTGGTTCAGCGTACTCCATCAGGGCTTTGAAAGCTTCGCTTTCAACTAACCGGTAGGGCATCATCTCTAACGAGATTAGTCTAGCTATGTGGGCGTTAAAACCCTGTGTACGCGGATGCGAGGATAAGTACTTCCTTTTTCTAACCAGAGTCTCATGTAGGGTGAGCTGGACTGGAGAGCTGGAGATCGTGGAACTTTCGGGTGTGCCGGTGTACATGGCAGACTGAGAGACGGTTGGAGACGGTATTGTTTCCGCCGGTGCCCTAGATGCAATATTTCCTCCTACAAAACTGGTGATTCCCTGACCCTGACTGCTTTTGGCTGGCAAAGAAACCTGCACAGATACTGCCGGTGGTGCGGAAAATGGTGGCCTTACAGTGACGGAAGGGATGTTGCGTTGCTGACTAGCTTCATTGGCCGAGGGTGCTACAACCTTGAGGGACGTTTGGTAGTTAGTCCAGGCTTGAAAATGCATGGTGGTTAAGTGTCTATGCATGCAACTAGTATTTAGACTTTTCAGATTCTGACCTCTGCTTAAGCTAGTTGAACATTTTTGACAGATGACTTTGCGCTGATCAGTTGGATGTTGTTTAAAAAAATGCCAGACTGCACTCTTCCTAGACTCGGATCCCTTTTCAGGGATTGCAGACTGAGCTTTAACCGGATGGCAACGCTGTGCTCCAACAGGTTTTGGCTTTGACACGCGTTTTGGGCCAGATACGGGCCCGGCAGATGGAACCTGTTGCGATGTTGATGCCTGCTGCGGCCCCTCCTCCACCTCCGCTTCTGAACTACTGCCGCCTGCACCCTGTTCCCCCAATGGCTGCCAATCGGGGTCAATAACTGGGTCATCTATTACCTCCTCTTCGAGCTCGTGTGCAACTTCGTCTGTGTCACTGTGTCGGTCGGTGGTATAGCGTTCGTGGCGGGGCAACATAGTCTCATCAGGGTCTGATTGTGGATCTGTACCCTGAGAGGGCAATGTGGTGGTCTGATTCAAAGGAGCAGCATAGTACTCTGGCTGTGGCTGTGCATCAGTGCACTCCATGTCAGAATATACTTGTAATGGGCATGGCCTGTTAAATGTTTCACTTTCTAAGCCAGGGACGGTATGTGTAAAGAGCTCCATGGAGTGACCCGTTGTGTCGCCTGCTGCATCCTTCTCTCTTGTTGTAGTTTTTGCTGAGGAGGACAAGGAAGCGACTTGTCCCTGACCGTGAACATCCACAAGCGACGCGCTGCTTTTACATTTACCAGTTTCGGAAGAGGAGGCAAAAGAGCTAGAGGCTGAGTCTGCAATGTAAGCCAAAACTTGCTGTTGCTGCTCCGCCTTTAAAAGCGGTTTTCCTACTCCCAGAAAAGAGAGCGTTCGAGGCCTTGTGTAGCCTGACGACGAAACTGGCTCCACAGCTCCAGACTTAGGTGGAATATTTTTATCCCCACGACCACCTGATGCTCCACTACCACTACCATCATTACCAGCTGACAATGAACGCCCACGACGACCTCTTGCACCAGACTTCCTCATTGTTTTAAAATCTTAACCAAAGTAACTTTATTTGTTGCTGTCAAACAACTTACACGGTGAGCTATAACTTCAGTATGATTTCAATATCCCTTAACAGGTTGGTGAGACCACAAGGAAAATCAGGCACAATGTTACACACTCTGTTTTCTGTGGCACAAAATCACAGAGATGACACACACGCAGGACTGTCACTCAAGCACTAATGTCAATATTAATCTCCCACCTAATTTATGTTTGTTTTTTTTTCAGGGAGACTTTAGAAACCAAATAATATTAAAAAAAAAAAAAAAAAAAAAAAAAAAAAAAGGCTTTCTATGGCCCACAATTAGAGAGAGAGAGGTGGCACACCCAGGAGTCAAGACTGGCACACAAGCTGAAAGGGCAATATTACTCTCCCACTGTTTTTTTATGTATTTTTTGTTTTTTAAGGGAGACTTTAGAAACCCAATAATATTTAAAAAAAAAAATAAATAGGCTTTCTATGGCCCACTGAATGAGAGGGAGAGAGGTGGCACACCCAGGAGTCAAGACTGGCACACAAGCTGAAAGGGCAATATTACTCTCCCACTGTTTTTTTAGGTTTTTTTTTTTTTTTCAGGGAGACTTTAGAAACCAAATAATATAAAAAAAAAAAAAAAAAAAATAGGCTTGCTATAGCCCACTGAATGAGAGATAGCACACACAGCAGTGGCACACAAGCCCTGACTGAGGCCAATATTTTTCTCCCACTGATTGATGTAGTGTTTTTGTGTTGAGGTAGAATTTAGAACACAAATCACGGAAAAAATAAATAGGCTTTCTATGGCCCACTGAATGAAAGGGAGAGAGGTGGCACACCCAGGAGTCAAGACTGGCACACAAGCTGAAAGGGCAATATTACTCTCCCACTGTTTTTTTATGTATTTTTTGTTTTTTCAGGGAGACTTTAGAAACCCAATAATATTTAAAAAAATAAATAAATAGGCTTTCTATGGCCCACTGAATGAGAGGGAGAGAGGTGGCACACCCAGGAGTCAAGACTGGCACACAAGCTGAAAGGGCAATATTACTCTCCCACTGTTTTTTTAGGTTTTTTTTTTTTTTCAGGGAGACTTTAGAAACCAAATAATATTAAAAAAAAAAAAAAAAAATAGGCTTGCTATAGCCCACTGAATGAGAGATAGCACACACAGCGGTGGCACACAAGCCCTGACTGAGGCCAATATTTTTCTCCCACTGATTGATGTAGTGTTTTTGTGTTGAGGTAGATTTTAGAACACAAATCACGGAAAAAATAAATAGGCTTTCTATGGCCCACTGAATGAAAGGGAGAGAGGTGGCACACCCAGGAGTCAAGACTGGCACACAAGCTGAAAGGGCAATATTACTCTCCCACTGTTTTTTTATGTATTTTTTGTTTTTTCAGGGAGACTTTAGAAACCCAATAATATTTAAAAAAAAAAATAAATAGGCTTTCTATGGCCCACTGAATGAGAGGGAGAGAGGTGGCACACCCAGGAGTCAAGACTGGCACACAAGCTGAAAGGGCAATATTACTCTCCCACTGTTTTTTTAGGTTTTTTTTTTTTTTTCAGGGAGACTTTAGAAACCAAATAATATTAAAAAAAAAAATAAAAAAATAGGCTTGCTATAGCCCACTGAATGAGAGATAGCACACACAGCAGTGGCACACAAGCCCTGACTGAGGCCAATATTTTTCTCCCACTGATTGATGTAGTGTTTTTGTGTTGAGGTAGATTTTAGAACACAAATCACGGAAAAAATAAATAGGCTTTCTATGGCCCACTCAGTGAGAGATGGCACACACAGGGATGGCACTGTAGCAGAAATGCCAATCTTAATCTCCCACAAAAAAAAACAAAAAAAAAAAAAAAACTGTCCTACAATTACTATCTCCCTGCAGTAATGTAAGCCAGGTATGGCAGGCAGCAATAGGAGTGGACTGATGCACAAATTAAATAAAAAGTGTGGACAAACAAAAAAGATAGCTGTGCAGAAAGGAAGGAACAAGAGGATATGTGCTTTGAAAAAAGCAGTTGGTTTCCACAGTGGCGTACACACAGCAATACAGCTATCACGGAGCCTTCTAGGGCAGCCCAATGAGCTACAGCGCTGAGGGGAAAAAAAAAAAAAAATAGCTTCCACAGTCCCTGCACACCGAAGGTGGTGTTGGACAGTGGAAATCGCTGCAGCACAAGCGGTTTGGTGGTTAGTGGACCCTGCCTAACGCTCTCCCTGCTTCTGACGAAGCGGCAGCAACCTGTCCCTAAGCTCAGATCAGCAGCAGTAAGATGGCGGTCGGCGGGAACGCCCCTTTATAGCCCCTGTGACGCCGCAGACAGCAAGCCAATCACTGCAATGCCCTTCTCTAAGATGGTGGGGACCAGGATCTATGTCATCACGCTGCCCACACTCTGCGTTCACCTTCATTGGCTGAGAAATGGCGCTTTTCGCGTCATTGAAACGCGACTTTGGCGCGAAAGTCGCGTACCGCATGGCCGACAAGCACAGGGGTCGGATCGGGTTTCATGAGACGCCGACTTAGCCAAAAGTCGGCGACTTTTGAAAATGATCGACCCGTTTCGCTCAACCCTACTGAAGAGTTGTGGACAGCACTGAAAGAGCAGTCAGATTTTTGGATGATACCACTGAACCTACAGACAGGCATGGTCGTGTGTGACAATGGCCGGAACCTGGTGGCAGCTCTGCGGCAAGGTGAGCTCACACATATAACTTGCCTGGCCCATGTGCTTAACCTCGTCATGGATGGCCTGAGGACAGGGAGGAGGAGGATGAGGAGGAGGACAGCATGGTCAGTCGTCTTGTTGGTGAGGACACAGAAGTCTTGCCTGTTAGCAGTCTTGCACGCATGGCTGACTTTATGCTGCGCTGCGTTTCCCGTGACCCTCGCATTGTTAAAATTTTTGGAGACACTCATTACTGGTTGGTGACACTTATAGACTCATGCTTCAAGGAGAACTTTCAGTCTTTTTTTTTTACAGAGGAAGATAGATGTACTAAAATGTTGCAGTGCCAGCGGGCCCTTGTAGCGGAATTACTAATAAAATTCCCATTTGAGAATGCTGGCAGCAGATGTCATAGTTTGTTTGACAACCAAGGAGAACAGGCGAGAGAGACAAAACTCCAATCCAGCAGAGGCAGGGGAACACTGGCAAAGTTCTGGGACAGTTTTCTCAGACCCTCTTATCGCTCTGGCCCAGAGGCAAGGTGTGCTATCACAAGAAGTGCAATGTTTGGGAAGATGCTGAGGGAGTACCTTGCTGATCGAACAAACATCCTCCATGATTCCTCTGTGCCATTTAATTATTGGGTACCCAAGCTGGACATGTGACATGAACTGGCTCTCTAAACCTTGGAGGTCCTGGCCTGCTCTGCTGCTAGCGTTCAGTCAGAGCGGGTTTTTAGTGCCACTGGTGGAATTATAACAGATAAGCGCATCTGCCTGTCAACTGAAAATGCTGACAGGCTGACTTTTATAAAAATGAACAAGGGCTGGATTGGGCAAGACTTCTATACACCACTGAATGAAAACAGGGAAACATAACCTCAGGTACATTGTCCTTTTGTGGAGGTGTGTTCTCATGCACCTCTTCACAACCACACATGGGTATAGACTTCCTGACTTGGTCTGTTTGGTGTCTCCCTCCTCCTTATCCTCATCCTCATCATCCGCAACCATACGAAAACCAGGGTGAACATATTCCATGATGCAAAAGTCACTCATTTTTTGTGAAATACTGTTTTTATGATGCCTTTTAATAATTTTAAACCAATTCAATTTTTACTCCCCCAGGGGGAAATGTTTGTCAGCTCATACAATTAGTGTATAGGAATTACAATTCAACAATACCAGCTCCTTTACATTGGGCCTAGATTTTAATTAGGCCTTCCTCAACGTCTCAGCATTCTCCACTGCTAGATCACCACGGTTTACGTGTTCCGTGCTGCTACAGCCAGTCCTATTTTTGGCAAGGGTGTCTATGATGCCCATAAAATAATTTAAAAAAATGTACCCCCATGGGGAAATGTTTGTCAGCCCATGCACTTAGTGTATGGGCATTACTAGTCTAGAAGATCAGCTCCTTTACATTGGGCCTAGTTTTTAATGAGGCCTTCCTCAATGTCTCATCATTCTCCGCCACTAGATCACCAGGGTTAACGTGTTCCGTGCTGCTACAGCCAGTCCAATTTTTGGCAAGGGTGTCTATGATGCCCATAAAATATTTTTTTAAAATGTACCCCCATGGGAAAATGTTTGTCAGCCCATGCACTTAGTTTATGGGCATTACAAGTCTATGAGACCCTCTCCTTTACATTGGGCCTGGTTTTTAAGAGGCCTTCCTCAACGTCTCATCTTTCTCCGCCACTAGATCACCAGGGTTAATGTGTTCCATGCTACTACAGCAGTCTATTTGTATTGGTTGAAAGCAATGCTTAAGTTGAAAAATACATAAAAAATGCTGCGTGTGATCATAGCCCAAGTGGTGGAGGAACATTTTTGTTTGGTGTTAATTATTTTGCCTTATATACAAGTAATTACCCTGGAAAGAATGTACCTTAACATATTTCCCAGCAAAATCCATTTTGGTTTCGTCTTTGAATGTTTTTTGTGCACCTGTAAAAATGGCGTGAAACCACGAAACAACATTGCTTACAGCTGTGACCTAGGAGTCAGAAATGCTTCCAGGGGCGATCCCCATAATGTTTGCATGTCATTTGAGCAGTGTTTCCATCATTTTCAGACAATTTTAGACCTTATAAGACCCCCTGGGGGATCGTGGTAAAAATACTAGGGTTTCCCATAGACTTACATTGGGGTCGTTGCTTGAGGAGAGTACCCGAGTATTCCAATTTGCTCGACCCGAGCAATGAGCACCTGAGCATTTTAGTGCTCGCCCATCACTAATCTCAACTCAAACTTACTTTTTAATTATTTAGTGTGGCTACATGCACCTTTGACCAAGTGCTAGAAAAGGCACTTTGCCTAGCACACATCGCTTAGTCAGATTTGCATGTGACCAACCTAATCACTTTGTTTAAATGTAAATTCAATATATTACCTATAGATGACTGTGCTGTGGCATGGTGGCACTCAGCCTGTGGTACTGCTGAGATGTTATGGAAGCCGAGGTTGCTTTAATAGCAGCCTTCAGTTGGTCTGCATTGTTGGGTCTGGTGTCTCTCACCTTCCTCTTGACAATACCCTATAAATTATCTATGGGGTTAAGATCAGGCGAGTTTGCTGGCCAATGAAGCATAGTGATACTGTTGTTTTTAAACCAGGTATTGGTACTTTTGGCAGTGTGGACAGTTGCCAAGTCTTGCTGGAGAATGGAATTTCCATCTACAAAAAGCTTGTCAGCAGAGGGAAGCATGAAGTGCTCTAAAATTTCCTGGTAGATGGCTGTGCTGACTTTGGTCTTGATAAAACAGATTGGACCTACACCAGCAGATAACATCAATCCCCAAACCATCACTGATTGTGGAAACTTCAAACTAGACCTAAAGCAGCTTGGATTGTGTACCTCTCAACTCTTCCTCCAGACTCAGACCTTGATTTCTAAATGAAATGCAACATTTAATAATAATAATAATAATAATAATAATAATAATAATAATAACAACATTTACTTTCATCTGAAAACAACACATTGGACCACTGAGCAACAGTCCAGTTCTTTTTTTCCTTGGCTCAGGTAAGACACTTCTGGAGTTATCTATTGGTCATGAGTGGCTTGACACAAGGAATGCGACACTTGTAGCCCATGTCCTAGATACGTCTGTGTGTGATGTCTCTTGAAACAATGAGTCAGCACAGTCCACTCCTTGTGATTGAATCTCCCTCACATTTTTGAATAGCCTTTTCTTAACAATCCTTCCAAGGGTGCAGTTATCCTGGTTTCTTGTGCATCTTTTTCTACCACACTTTTTCCATCCACTCAACTTTCCATTAATATCCTTGGATACAGCACTTTGTGAACAGCCAGCTTCTTTAGCAATGACCTTTTTTGGCTTACCCTTCTTGTGGAGTGTGTTAAAAACTGCCTTCGGGACATCTGTCAAGTCAGGAGTCTTCCCCATGATTGTGGGGCCTACTGAAACATACTAAGGGACCTTTTTAAATGCTTAATAAGCCTTTGCAGTTTTTTTGTTAATTATTCTAATTAACTGTGATAATGACTTTTGGGTTTTCATTGGCTGTCAGCCATAATCATAAACATTAACAGAAATAAACACTTGTAATAGATCTCTCTGTTTCCAATGACTCTATATCATATATGAGTTTCACCTTTTGTATTGAAGAACTGAAATAAATTAACTTTTTGATGATATACTTATTTAGGGAGAAGCCTTGCATATGAAACAGATTATTAATATAATATTAGCCTTGCACAATTTAAAGCATAAATTGACAATCCAGCACTCTGCCCCCATTAACTATAATTTCCACCCCCCAATAAATATAAATTAATCAATCTCTCCCCTTAAAGGGAAGGTGCCATGAAAAAATTTTTTTTACCGCAATTGAAAAAATGTAAAGAATTAATGTTTACATTTTCTTAAAAAATATTATCATTTGTTTATAATTTAGTAAAATATGAAAAATAATTTGAAAAGTTTTGGAATTTCCACTTTTAAACACTAGGGGGAGCAGCTGCTGAAATTTCACAAAAACCTAGTGTACAAATAGCTCACATTACAGCACTGCAGTAATTATGGGCGGAGTCTGCTGACGTGTGTGATGTCACTCCTCTCCTCCCCTTTTGGTGTTTGCTAAGGGATAAGAGACAATGATATTCAGGAACCCAGTGAGCAGCCATTTTGTTGGTGACTGCAGAGTTAGGCTACTTTCACACTAGCGTCTTTTGACTGACGTCACAATGCGTCGTTTTGGAGAAAAAACACATCCTGCAAAGTTGTCTGCAGGATGCATTTTTTCCTCATAGACTTACATTAGCGACGCACTGCGACGTATGGCCACACGTCGCATCCGTCGTGCGACGGATGCGTCGTGTTTTGGCGGACCGTTGGCACAAAAAAAGTTCCATGTAACTTTTTTTGTGTGTCGTGTCTGCCATTTCCGACCGCGCATGCGTGGCCAGAACTCTGCTCCCTCCTCCTCGGACATTACAATTGGGCAGCAGATGCTTTTGAAAAACTGCTTCCGCGGCCCCGTTGTTCATTATTTTCACAACGTGCGTCGGTATGTCGGGCCGATGCATGGCGACGGCCCCGAACCGATGCTAGTGTGAAAGTAGCCTAATACTGATAAGTAGACAGTCACCGAGGAAGGCACGCAGCAAGGATTCTGGGAGATATATGGTGGAGGGAGCAGGGTGACAGCAGCACAGAGTATTTCAGGAGAGCAGTGTGCTGGTCTATGGGGGCACCATGTTTAGTGTGCGGAGCATTCAGAAATCGTACATAGATCGCTGTCTTTTATACACATGGATGGACAGTCTGCTTGTCTGCTCCACAGAAATCCAGGAAACATTTCTGCAGATTGATGGCCTGTTCTGATCCAGACTTTGCATGCAAAAACCTTATTCCCCTCCTCAGATCTTGTCTTCTCCATCCAGTCCTGGCAATGTGTGAAAGCGAGGCGACAGGCGAAGTACGGGGTGACGCTGGGAAGGAAATGTAGCCATATAGTAACGATAAAAATGAGACCCCTCTCTTCAGCTGCCTCACCAGCCCTCCCCTGACTGCACCTAACTGGAGGTCATGCTGCCCCCTCTATTACCCCAGACCCATGTGCAGCTGCTTAGCCAGGACCACCATAGAATGGGTCCCCTTTCTGAAGATAATACTGCCATAGTGTTCTCACATAATACCGCCATAGTGTTCTCACATAATGCCGCCATATAGATCACACATAATGCTGCCAGTGTTCTCACACAATACCGCCACATACTTCTCACAATGCCGCCACATAGATCTCAAATAATACTGCCATATAGATCACACACAATACCACCATATGATTCTCACAATACTGATCAAGCATAATACCACCTTACAGATCACATAATACGTCATATAGATCTCACATAATGCATAATACAGCATGACCCCTGCAGCTCCTGTTATTGCACCCATTGAGTTCTGTGTGCAATGGGGAAAGACATGCAGGGGGGAGAGGAGTGCATAGGAGAGGATTAGATACACAGTTCACCAGACAGTATCACACAGGATAGGATTAGATACACAGCTCAGCAGCCAGTATCACACAGGATGGGATTAGATACATGGCTCAGACCGTATCACACAGGATAGGATTAGATACACGGCTCAGCAGACAGTATCATACAGGATAGGATTAGATACACGGCTCAGCAGACAGTATCACACAGGAGAGGATTATTAGATACACATCTCAGCTGCCAGTATCACACAGGAGAGGATTATTAGATACACGCTCAGCAGACAGTATCAAACAGGAGCGGAATAGACACACAGCTAAGCAGTCAGTATCACACTGGAGGATTAGATACACGGCTCAGCACAGTATCTCACAGTATAGGATTAGATACACGGCTCAGCAGACAGTATCACACAGTATAGGATTAGATACAAGGCTCAGCATAGTATCACACAGGATAGGATTAGATACACGGCACAGCAGACAGTATCACACAGTGTAGGATTAGATACACGGCTCAGCATAGTATCACACAGGATAGGATTAGATACACGGCGCAGCAGACAGTATCACACAGTATAGGATTAGATACATGGCTCAGCATAGTATCACACAGGATAGGATTAGATACACGGCGCAGCAAACAGTATCATACAGGATAGGATTAGATACACTGCTCCGCACAGTATAGTGATAGATACACGGTCTGATGTCCTGTGAGGAGCTGCAGTGAGAGGCAGGGTCAGAGCAGCACAGAGAGCCTCCCCCTCCCCCTCTTTTACCTCTCTGCTGCTCCTGAGGACATCAGACCGCAGCACTTCATCCTCTCTATCGATTCTAGAGATTCGAGCCAGGGCACCAGGCAGCAGAGGACAGGGAACGGCCGCTGACAGTGTGAAAGGAGAGACATATGGAGCTGTCCCTCCTATAACAGCGCAGCTCTCAAGTCACAGTGGAGCTCACAGGTACACTCCACTGTGGGCTGAAGAAAGATGGCACTGATCTCTTGCCTCTGCTGGGATGTGGAGACAGCCCAGGGGGTGTGGCCAGATCACAGCAGAGAGCAGCTCAATGATAGGTATGGGGTCCGACGCCGACTGCAGCCTCCTATGCCCAGGGCTGCCGTATTTGCAGAGTGTAAGTGTCATGCTGGGACTCTTACACTCCTGCAAAGGAAAATGGCGGCACCCAGTGGCTGCAAAAATAATCAATAATAAAAAAGATATTAAAGTAAAAAATAATAATTTTGTATTAAAAATAATTGTTTATATAAACAATCATGTTTAATACAAAAACAAAATTGCGGCACCTTCCCTTTAAATCCCTTTAAATCATTTTTAGTCTCTGTTCTGTGGCCTACCTCTACAATTCATTGTAAGTTCCTGATTGCATCAAAATAAAAAAACACCATAAGAGGAAAGACCTCCACTATTCTAAACAAAAAAACACCAGTATACAGGCAGAAATGCTTACCTGTTCAAGGCCTCCAACAATTGCACTAACCAAGGTGCAGCGGACCCAAGTTAAGATGGCAAATACACAGGTGCAATAATACCGATACTGCAGCCACCCTACAATCAGGAATTGGCTGCTTGGTGCACCTGTGCAAATAAATAGTCTGTAAGTGGCGTGTTCACACAGGAATGCAAAGTATATGGCTCAAAGCCTATTAATGATGCCATGTAGCGGGCTCACCATAATGCATTCTGTGTGAACAGAGGCCACAGTGTACAGAGCCATCTAGGACCCAGCTGCCCCCTGGAAAAATATACAGTGCACCAAAAACATAACAATGTATGCAAGGTATTGGTCGATATTATGGCCACAATATTTCAGCTGCCAACCCACGTCAAGGGTCCTTACATATTGGCAGTCCTAATCTAAAAAAACACCAAAAGAGGAAAGACCTCCACTATTCTAAACAAAAAAACACCAGTATACAGGCAGAGATGCTTACCTGTTCAAGGCCTCCAACAATTGCACTAACCAAGGTACAGCAGACCCAAGTTAAGATGGCAAATACACAGGTGCAATAATACCGATAATGCAGCCACCCTACAATCAGGAATTGGCCGCTTGGCGCAACTGTGCAAACAAATAGTCTGTATGTGGCGTGTTCACACAGGAATGCAAAGTATGTGGCTCAAAGCCTATTAATGTGTGAACAGAGGCCACAGTGTACAGAGCCATCTAGGACCCAGCTGCCCCCTGGAAAAATATACAGTGCACCAAAAACATAACATACAGACTATTTGTTTGCACAGGTGCACCAAGCGGCCAATTCCTGATTGTAGTGTGGCTGCATTATCGGTATTATTGTACCTGTGTATTTGCCATCTTAACTTGGGTCCGCTGCACCTTGGTTAGTGCAATTGTTGGAGGCCTTGAACAGGTAAGCATCTCTGCCTGTATACTGGTGTTTTTCTGCATCAAAATAAATTAGAGGGGGGTTGAGAAGAGAATGTGCTATCAGAACCTTATAATTTATTGAAGGGGAGGGAGGCCACTTCACTCTCCACTTCTTCAGACAAATCAGACATCCAGAGTAAGTTAGAGAGCAGTCATAGCTCTCACTGCAGCAGAACCACGGGAAAGCAGGTGCTGTCACTGCTGAAACAGTGCCTGAATTGTACTTGAGTATAGATATTATTATTTTAGAAGGGGGGACAAGGTGATTGAGAAGAGGTTTTCCAAAAAGTGGCAATGACGGGTGAGATTTCCTTCATTATAAGCCACCTCTGCAAGGTCCCCTGTTATGATCTGGTGACCTTGGAGCCACATGAGAGACTTTCTCAGGAGTAGGTGGTACCTGTACTGACCGCAAACCCTAAACTAACACCGCAACTAGAAGTAGCCGTGGGATGTACCTAACACGTCCTAGACATCTCGACACAGCCGGAGGACTAAATACCCCTATAGATGGAAATGGGAATTCTATCTTGCCTCAGAGCAGAACCCCAAAGGATAGGCAGCCCCCCACAAATATTGACTGTGAGTATAAGAGGAAAGACACACGCAGGCAGAAAAACAGGATTTAGCAAAAGAGGCACTTCTAGCTAAATAGAAAAGGATAGGACAGAATTCTAATTGGTCAGTATTAAAATCCTAAAAACATCCACAGCAGATAATACAAATATTCCACATCTAACTAAAGACATAGAAAGTATATCTGCATCTCCTGAGAATCCAGCATGACTGAAAAATCCAAACAAAGTCTAAGCTGGACAAAAACACAATAAATTGCACTGAATTGCAAAGCACACTGCATGTGTGCACAGAGACAAAAAACCAGACACTTATCTTAGTTGAATTGGCAGCAGGGCATGAGGAGCCAGAGAGAGATGCAATCCCTCCAAGTACAATGGACAACTGGCACAGACTCATGGATCCTGCACACCTAAATACCTAATAGAGCTGCAATCAGCAGAAACACCTGCCCGGATTACAACCCCAAGACAACTGCACTACCACCAACAACCACCGGAGGGAGCCCAAGAGCAGAATTCACAACAGTCCCCCCTCCACCTCTTGGCCTTGTTACAGCTGTATCGGTGCTATGAGTGCCCTGAATCTACTCATTTTATTTGCTCATATAGCACCATTAATTTACACAGCACTTTCCATACATTATCATCACTGTCCCTTTGAGACTCACAATCTAAATTCCCTAAAAATATGTTGTTGGATGTGAAGGGAAGCTGGAGCACCAAGAGGAAACCTACACAAACGTAGGTTGCAGTAATTCTCTACCCTATATTAATTTACTAAGAATTTCCCAAAATTGTATTAAAAATGTTTTTGTCAACCAGGCAACTTGTCAGCTAATATATGCTGCCCAATCCTATATTTACACATTAGCAGAGACCTTTCAATGAAAGGTAGTGGGTGGGGAAATGCCGCCAGTCCCTGGAGGCTTTTAAAGTATGTTTATCTCTGAAACACCATTGCATTTCAGAGTTAAAGATACCTAGCTTAGATAACACAGCCAATTCCTGATAAATGTTGCTCTCGGATTGGGCAGAATGTATCAGATATCATGTTCTCTTTAAAAAAACAACTTTATACAAATTTGTTTTTACTTTTACTGTAAAGATCCTTTTCCTAATGGTTAAAGATAAAAAACCCTTGCTAAATCTACTGTGACCTATGTTTTGCTCCACAGCAAAACAGGAAAGTGTTCAAGGGGGGATCACTTATTACAATAAATCAAGTAAGAAGTGCAAAACTGTTATATCAGTACCTAGAGTAAGTAATTTGCTATTCATTGAATAGCATATGCAAAAGTCTCAGTTTCCTTGGTAACAAGTATGCCATCTTCAGCACTTCATGTTGAATGAAATATACAATTATTAATATTCATAAGAATAAAGATCTCAGAGGTAGAACATTATTATCACTGTATGCAATGCTTTTTATTTACATACATTAGGGATTTATAGGGTTGTGAACTTTACTGTTAAAAATGCTAATTCTGGATTTTGGAGCAAATGGCTGTTGCCATTTCCAGCAATACCGGAAATAATTCATGCACATACACATATTTCATATTCATACATTTTTTGAATAAAGCATTATTTATGATTAAATATACAATAAAATTGTATTTGTACATATGTTTTGAAAATATGTAAAAGATATAGAACATTTCTGATGTTAGAAGTAACTTTTATTATAACCATGCTGCCAGTTTAGAAGGAGTTATTAGGGCGCAGACTATTTTCTTGGAATGTCTTAATAGTGGGTTGACCAATCTGTTTCCGATATTGAGTACCAAATCAGATGTGTAGATATAGATGTTGTATAAAACATAATTAACCGGCTGCATGAAGGCAATGCTAAAGAGAGCTCAACAAATTACTGTATGTTCATATAAGTTTACTTTTCTAAAAAAAATATGTTTCTAGCCAATGCAATTAAATCGTAAAAGATCTCAGACCAATTAGAAAAATTGGCCAATATTCACACACCAGTCAGGGACAACAGCAATTATTTTTAAAAAACAAGCATTATTTACCTTTTTTCGATTTTTACAACGCACTTTTTCACAAAAATTTTAGGAGGAAAATGGAAGAGCATAAAGCAAATGTAACTTACGAGCTTCGGTGGTGCTGCCGTGGGAAGCTTCTGGCTGTTGTGAAAGCCCAGAGCCCCTGTACTTTCCATGCTTTTCATTGGACTCCGAGAAAATGGTCCCTGGAAGTGGAGCATGCGCAGATTGAGATCTTGGCACCGAGGGCAGGGCACAGGTGAGTTACCATAAAAGTATATTAAAAGATGTACCACCGTTTTATCAAAAAAATATTTTACTCTCCAAAATGTTGGGTGCGCCTTATAATCCGTAAAATATGGTAATTAATATTAATATACATTAAAATGTGCATTTTATTACCATTTCAAAACAGTTAATTTTTTTAAAAAAATTATATGATCCAATAAATTATGGATATGAATTATTAATGATCAGATGTTATATATTGATCAGTGTTAATTATTGAGTGTAGTTAATCAGGTATTTATAATACATAAAGGGACAAGGTTTTGATATTATACTGTATCAGCAGCCCCACTAGATTCCAATTGAGGGAAATTTTTGATAATATCACAAGATCATTTAGGGTAATCTAGGCCTGTAAACAATTGCAGATTGTGCACTTACAATCCCCATCTGTAGTGCACCAGTATTTTACAATTCTACTAACAATCACGACCCAGATTTAATTAGAAAATTAGTTGGTTAGTAGCCAAGTCTTTTAGTGTAATTGCAACCATATGCACGTGCTAGCACAGCGCTATTAGCTAAAATGTATAATCCATTAGTGACTGATGATTAATTCATATTCAGATTAGAGAAAACCAAGATGAAGTACGGTAAATCAAAGAAAAATAATCCAGAACAATATATTCCAAGCAATATGTTATAATGTGAATGCAAATATCGGTGTCAATTAGCACAGGGATTTATTAGGTATTGGCTAATTAATTTTTGTTTGCTATTTATTTATTTTTTATGGATCATTTCTTATTGTTTTTTCTTATGTTCGCATTGATTGTATGTTTTAAGGTAATTCATTTACACTTTTTTTCATTTTGTTCACACATTTTTTCCATGTGTTGTTTCCTAACTGATTTACCATGTGGAGATTTCAGCCAATTGGATTTTTCCCCTGTTAGTATATAGGATTGATGAGAAATGTTTACCATCAGGCATTGAAGAAGAACGCAGATCGCTTTCGAAATGCGTCGCCATACTGCATGTTTTCCTGTCTCCTGCTTTGCCACCATGAAGTGTTTTATCATTAAACAGTTTTTAGACAAATGTACATAACTTATTCACTTTGTTTAGCCAAAAGGGTAGTGAACTTTTATAAAGCAGCATGAAAAGCAGAAAAAGCTGCATTTTTTATAGTAGTGTGAAATTAATAAATCTTGATTTCTTTTAATATTTGCCGATTTCCCTGATTCATATGTTAATTTTATTTGTTGATCATATTTGACTGAATATTTATCATCCCATTTAAAGATATTTACATCATTTTCTAGGCAGTGTCTCAAAGTAGCTGTCTTTTAATAAATATACTTTGGTGTTAAAAATATTTTAAAACATAATATTAGCCCCTTTACTACCTTTGGTTATTCCATTTCTGTGCTCTCTTTTCTTCCTCCCATTATTCCCAAGGCCATAACTTTTTTATTTTTCTGTCAATATGGCCATGTGAGGGCTTGTTTTTTGCACGACGAGTTGTACTTTTGAACAACATCATTAGTTTTACCATATGTAGTGTACTGAAAAATGGCAAAAAAATCAAAGTGCGATGAAACTGCAAAAAAAAATGCAATTCCACAATTTTTCTTCATTTTTTACCATGTTCAGTAAATGCTAAAACTGGACTGCAGTTTCAGTGGCAAAAAAAGAAATCCAAAATTTGTAGGAAAAAAAAAAATCGCCATTTGCTGAGACCCTTAGGCCATGTTCACAAGTTGCAGATTTTACCACGGATCCGCAGCATTTTTTATGGTGGCTGTGTGCATGTATGTGTGTGCGGGCAGGGTCTGCGGGCTGTCAGTGGGTCTGCAGGTGCATCTGCAGGGCTGTCAGGGGTCTGTGCGGGGCTGTCGGGGGTCTGTGCGGGGCCTATGCCTGCTACAGTGACAGTGATTGACACATTAGCCAATGATGGGACAGTAGTAGTCCCATCATCTGGCTAATGTGTTGAATGTAAAAAAAAACACATGCACACATACACTACATAAAACATATAACAAGTACATACACATACAGAACATACAACATATGACGTACTGTACATACAACATACAACAGAACATACAACAGTACATACAACATATGACATACAGTGCATACAACATACAACAGTACATACAACATATGACATACTGTACATACAGCATACAGCAGAACATACAACATATAACGTACAACATAACAACATATGACATACTGTACATACAACATACAACAGAACATACAACAATACATACAACATATGACATACAGTACATACAACATACAACAGTACATACAACATATGATATACTGTACATACAGCATACAACAGAACATACAACATATAACATACAACAGTACATACAACATATGACATACAACATAAAACAGTACATACAAAATACAACAGTACATACAAAATACAACATACAACAGTACATACAGCATACAACAGTACATACAACATGCAACAGTACATGCGACATATGACATACAGTACATACAACATACAACAGTACATACAACATATGACATACTGTACATACAGCATACAGCAGAACATACAACATATAATGTACAACATAGCAACATATGACATACTGTACATGCAACATACAACAGAACATACAACAGTACATACAACATATGACATACAGTACATAAAACATATGATATACTGTACATACAGCATACAACAGAACATACAACATATAACATACAACATACAACAGTACATACAACATATGACATGCAACATAAAACAGTACATACAAAATACAACAGTACATACAAAATACAACATACAACAGTACATACAGCATACAACAGTACATACAACATGCAACAGTACAGGTGACCTACAACAGTACATACAACATACAACAGTACATACAACATACAACAGTACATACAACATATGACATACAGTACATAAAACATATGATATACTGTACATACAGCATACAACAGAACATACAACATATAACATACAACATACAACAGTACATACAACATATGACATGCAACATAAAACAGTACATACAAAATACAACAGTACATACAAAATACAACATACAACAGTACATACAGCATACAACAGTACATACAACATGCAACAGTACATGTGACATACAACAGTACATACAACATACAACAGTACATACAACATACAACAGTACATACAGCAGATGACATACAGTACATACAACATACAACAGTACATACAACATACCACAGTACATACAACATACAACAGTACATACAACATACTACAGTACATATAACATACTACAGTACATACAACATACAAAGGTACATACAACATACAACAGTACATACAACATCCAACAGTACATACAACACATGACATACAGTACATACAACATACAACAGTACATACAACATACAACAGTACATACAACACATGACATACAGTACATACAACATACAACAGTACATACAACATACAACAGTACATACAACACATGACATACAGTACATACAACATACAACAGTACATACAACATATGACATACAGTACATACAACAGTACATACAACATACAGTACATATACACAACACATACAGTACATACAACATAAAGTAATAAAGTACATACTCACCATCACCTTGATCCCCAAAGCCCTTGCCCTTGTTAAAAAATATTAAAATAATAAAGAAACAATATACTCCCTGATCTGCAGAAATCCAATTAATACAAGTGTCCCACGACAATCTCCAGTGGAGAGCAGCCACATCAGCTGATGTGACCGCTCTCCAGGGGCTCCGATGATACAATGACAGAAGGTATCCTTTTGCTCTTACTTGTGGCACTGCTGTGTGGGAAAATTCCCATGCAGCTTTGCCATAAAGTAAGACCAATGAACTCAGGTAACCTCTTCAGTGATGCACTGAGGGAGCCATTGTCTCCTGTTAGTGTGTCACTGGAGGCCCTATAGAGCAGTGACATCACCAGATGTCACTGTTCTATAGGGGAGATCGTCATGGAACACTCGTTATTAATTTGACTATGGCGGAAAGTGAGTATACGGTTGGTTTATTGTTTTTAATTTTTTGCAGGCGATCGAATATGGTAAGTATGGTGAAATTAAGTTTATTAAAATACTTTTTTTTGGCTGTCTTTTTTTAGCTCTTTCACTGCTATGGGATTAGTAATGGATAGGTGTCTTATTGACGCCTCTCCATTATTTACCAGGCTTAATCTCACCTTACAATAGCAAGGTGACATTAACCCCTTATGAACCCCATATCCCACTGCTATAGAGGAGTGGGAAGAGAGGGGCTAAGTGCCGGAATTGGCTCATCTTACAGATGCGCCATTTCTGGGATGTCTGGGAGCTGGTATTTGTAGCCTGGGGGGCAAATATCCATGGCCTCTCTATAGGCTATGAATATCAGCCAGCAGCTGTCTGCCTAGCCTTTCTCGCTATAAAATATAGGGGGACCCACATCATTTTTAGGTCCCCCTATTTTAATTGCCAGTAAAGGCTATGCAGACAGCTGCGGGCTGATATTCATAGCCTGGGAAGGGGCCATGGGTATTACCCCCTTCCCAGGCTACAATTATTGGCCCCCGGCCGTCGGCTTTCCCCATCTGATGCAGAACATTGCGCAGGAGCCCACACCATGTTTTTTCCATTTTTTTTTTAAATTAAACATGTTCATTAATCAACATCGGCCTTGCTATTATATATCTATTGATATATCTATGGATAAATCTATATATCTATAGATGGATATCTATTGATATATCTATAGATATAAAGAAAAAAGAAAAAAGAAAAAATGAGCGGCACCGACCCACACTTCTGACTGAAGATAAGAACGCTGAACGGGATTCTCAGATGTGAACCACTAGACACGCCAAATCATTTGACCTCGGGTGCTCCTTCATGGAAACGAAATCTTCAATATATATAGTCTTTAGAGATGAAAATGATGAGTGCACTCACCGGTCTTCCGTGAAAATACTTCTTTATTAATGCTAATACATCCAGAGACAGGTGGAGGCCGGGGGAGAGAGGGAGCAGGGGAGGACGACGGCCGTTTTGCGCTAGTCCTGCGCTTCTACGGGTCACCCGTAGAAGCGCAGGACTAGCACGAAACGGCCGTCGTCCTCCCCTGCTCCCTCTCTCCCCCGGCCTCCACCTGTCTCTGGATGTATTAGCATTAATAAAGAAGTATTTTCACGGAAGACCGGTGAGTGCACTCATCATTTTCATCTCTAAAGACTATATATCTATAGATATATATATAGATATACAGTACAGACCAAAGTTTGGACACACCTTCTCATTTAAAGAGGTTTCTGTATTTTCATGACTATGAAAATTGTACATTCACACTGAAGGCATCAAAACTATGAATGAACACATGTGGTATTATATACTTAACAAAAAAAGTGTGAAACAATTGAAATTATGCTTTATATTCTAGGTTCTTCAAAGTAGCCACCTTTTGCTTTGATGACTGCTTTGCACACTCTTGGCATTCTCTTGATGAACTTCAAGAGGTAGTCACCGGGATTGGTCTTCCAACAATCTTGAAGAGGTTTCCAGAGATGCTTAGCACTTGTTGGCCCTTTTGCCTTCACTCTGCAGTCCAGCTCACCCCAAAACCATCTTGATTGGGTTCAGGTCTGGTGACTGTGGAGGCCAGGTCATCTGGCGTAGCACCCCATCACTCTCCTTCTTGGTCAAATAGCCCTTACACAGCCTGGAGGTGTGTTTAAGGTCATTGTCCTGTTGAAAAATAAATGATGGTCCAACTAAACGCAAACCAGATGGAATAGCATGCCGCTGCAAGATGCTGTGGTAGCCATGCTGGTTCAGTATGCCTTCAATTTTGAATAAATCCCCAACAGTGTCACCAGCAAAGCACCCCCACCATCACACCTCCTCCTCCATGCTTCACAGTGGGAACCAGGCATGTAGAGTCCATCCGTTCACCTTTTCTGTGTTGCACAAAGACATGGTGGTTGGAACCAAAAATCTCAAATTTGGACTCATCAGACCAAAGCACAAATTTCCACTGGTCTAATGTCCATTCCTTGTGTTCTTTAGCCCAAACAAGTCTCTTCTGCTTGTTGCCTGTCCTTAGCAGTGGTTTGCTAGCAGCTATTTTACCATGAAGGCCTGCTGCACAAAGTCTCCTCTTAACAATTGTTGTAGAGATGTGTCTGCTGCTAGAACTCTGAGTGGCATTATTCTGGTCTCTAATCTGAGATGGTGTTAACCTGCGATTTCTGAGGCTGGTGACTCGGATAAACTTATCCTCAGAAGCAGAGGTGACTCTTGGTCTTCCATTCCTGGGGCGGTCCTCATGTGAGCCAGTTTCTTTGTAGCGCTTGATGGTTTTTGCCACTGCACTTGGGGACACTTTCAAAGTTTTGCCAATTTTTCAAACTGACTGACCTTCTTTTCTTAAAGTAATGATGGCCACTTGTTTTTCTTTACTTAGCTGCTTTTTTCTTGCCATAATACAAATTCTAACAGTCTATTTTTAATGTATAAATATATGAGGGGAAGACCTTTCTGATGATCTTTTTAATCATAGACCTGAGACAGGGACAAAGGGGCATCCTCTACATCTGGAGGAAAGAAGGTTTAAGCATAATACCAGATGCGGATTCTTTACTGTAAGAGCAGTGAGACTATGGTACTCTCTGCCATATGATGTTGTAATGAGTGATTCATTACTTAAATTTAAGAGGGGACTGGATGCCTTTCTTGAAAATTATAATGTTACAGGGTATACACACTAGATTCCTTGATAGGGCGTTGATCCAGGGAACTAGTCTGACTGCCGTATGTGGAGTCGGGAAGGAATTTTTTTCCCCAATGTGGAGCTTACACTTTGCCACATGGGTTTTTTTTGCCTTCCTCTGGATCAACATGTTAGGGCATGTTAGGTTAGGCTATGGGTTGAACTAGATGGACTTAAAGTCTTCCTTCAACCATAATAACTATGTAACTATGTAACTATGTATTCAGTAGGACTATCAGCTGTGTATCCACCAGACTTCTGCACAACACAACTGATGGTCCCAACACCATTTATAAGACAAGAAATCCCACTTATTAAACCTGACAGGGCACACCTGTGAAGTGAAAACCATTCCCGGTGATTACCTCTTGAAGCTCATCAAGAGAATGCCAAGAGTGTGCAAAGCAGTCATCAAAGCAAAAGGTGGCTACTTTGATGAACCTAAAATATAAGACATATTTTCAGCTGTTTCACACTTTTTTGCTAAGTACCGTATATACTCGAGTATAAGCCGAGATTTTCAGCCCAAATTTTTGGGCTGAAAGTGCGCCCTCGGCTTATACTTGAGTCACGGTCGGCGGGTGAGGGGGAGAGGGCGCTGAGGCATACTTACCTGCTTCCGGGGCTCCTGGCGCTCCCCCTGCCCGTCCCACGGTCTTCGGTGCCGCAGCTCTTCCCCTGTTCAGCGGTCACGTGGGACCACTCATTAGAGAAATGAATAGGCTGCTCCACCTCCCATAGGGGCGGAGCCGCATAATTCATTTCTCTAATCAGCGGTGCCGGTGACCGCTGACAGAGGAAGAGGCTGCGGCACCCGGAGACCAGCTGTCCGGGGGAAGGAGCGGGACGCCGGGAGCAGGTAAGTATTACATATTTACCTTCCCTCGTTCCACCCGCCGGGCGCCGCTCAGTCTTCGCGTCCTCTTGTTCTGACTGTGCAGGTCAGAGGGCGCGATGACGCATATAGTGTGCGCGCCGCCCTCTGCCTGATCAGTCAGTGCAGAGAGACGCCGGGACGGGACGCTGAGGAGCTGCAAGCAAGAGAGGTGAGTATGTGTTTTGTTTTTTTTATTGCAGCAGCAGCAGCAATGGCACAGATTTATGTGGAGCATCTATGGGGCAACGGTGCAGAGCACTATATATAAGGCACAGCTTTATGTGGAGCATCTATGGGGCCATAATCAAAGGTCAAAGGTGCAGAGCATTATATATGGCACAGCTATCTATGGGGCCATAATCAAAGGTGCAGAGCATTATATATAAGGCACAGCTATCTATGGGGCCATAATCAAAGGTGCAGAGCATTATATATGGCACAGCTATCTATGGGGCCATAATCAAAGGTGCTGAGTATTGTATATGGCACAGCTATCTATGGGGCCATAATCAAAGGTGCAGAGCATTGTATATGGCACAGCTATCTATGGGGCCATAATCAAAGGTGCAGAGCATTATATATGGCACAGCTATCTATGGGGCCATAATCAAAGGTGCAGAGGTAATATATAGCACAGCTATCTATGGGGCCATAATCAAAGGTGCAGGGCATTATATATGGCACAGCTTTCTATGGAGCATCTATGGGGCCATAATGAACTGTGCAGAGCATTATATATGGCACAGCTTTATGTGGAGCATCTATGGGGCCATAATGAACGGTGCAGAGCATTATATGTGGCACAGCTTTATGTCGAGCATCTATGGGGCCATAATGAACGGTATGGAGCATCTATTTTTAATTTTGAAATTCACCGGTAGCTGCTGCATTTTCCACACTAGGCTTATACTCGAGTCAATAAGTTTTCCCAGTTTTTTGTGGCAAAATTAGGGGGGTCGGCTTATACGCGGGTCGGCTTATACTCGAGTATATACGGTATATAATTCCACATGTGTTAATTCATAGTTTTGATGCCTTCAGTGTGAATGTACAATTTTCATAGTCATGAAAATACAGAAAAATCTTTAAATGAGAAGGTGTGTCCAAACTTTTGGTCTGTACTGTATCTGTGGGGTACAAATTTGGGTACGTCAGACCTCCATTCCACTGTATTTGTTATCTGTCACCCTTGTTCTATACAGTATTTTGGGGTAAAAATTCCAAAATACAAGCCACATATTGAGCATTGTGGTAACTTTGTCAGACGCCTGATTTATATGTGGGCTAGAAATTTGGGCATTTCAGGCCTCCATTGCTCTGTATTTGCTGTCTGTTACCCTCGTTCTAAACAGTATTTTAAGGTAAAAAAATAAAAACATAGGCCACATTTTGAAAATTGTTGTTTCTCTGTCAGATGCCTGATCTATCTGTGGGCTACATATTTAGGCATTTCAGGCTTCCATTCTACTGTATTTGCTGTCTGTTAACCTCGTTCTATTAAGTGTTTTGGGTGTAAAAAATACAGGCCACATATTGAGCATGGTTGTTTGGGGTTGAGTTCCCACCTCTGCACATGGGGAATCTCAAACCATCTCTGCTGCTGTCTCCCATTCTTCTCCAGCCGCAGTGTAGCCTGCTCAGCAGAGACGTCGGTCCCAGCGTCTGGCTCAGCCTGATAATGTGCGGATGGTTACTGCTGCCTTTCCAGGCTCAGTCATTGCAGCCTGTACTGGTCAGCGGCGAGCAAACTTCTCTTGGGACTAAGTCCTGCTTTTCCCCTTCTGAGCATGCCCGGGGTAAGACCTCTCATTCGAGGTCTGGGGTCACATGCTCAGGTACTGTGGCAGCTCCCATTGGTCCTCTAGGAAGGTCCTGAAGTTGCTCCGGTACTGTAGCATCTCCCATTGGTCCTCTAGGAAGGTCCTGAAGTTGCTGCAGCTATAAAAGGTTTGCATGGCCGCACGGCCAAGCTCTAGTATCAGCTTATGTTATGAGCTTTACAGTAGCTACTCAGTGGTCTTGTCTGCTTGTGGTCAGGTCCAGCTGAAATAAGCCACTAAAATACCGGCACCTCCGGTGAGGAGTTTGTATGGTGAATTCAGGGCTGGCGTAAAGCCATTAGAATTCCGGCTACACCGGAGAGGAGGTGTTTGTGTGCTTTCTACTCCCTGACCACT
Organism: Ranitomeya variabilis; assembly: GCF_051348905.1. Taxonomy (NCBI): domain Eukaryota; kingdom Metazoa; phylum Chordata; class Amphibia; order Anura; family Dendrobatidae; genus Ranitomeya; species Ranitomeya variabilis. The sequence continues at coordinate 743,976,818 of NC_135233.1, forward strand.
GATTGCTTTTGCTCTGTTAGGCAGCTGTGTTCCCCTGTGACGCTAACAGGGCACAGCGTTTTCCCTTCTGTTCGACTCTGTGAAGTAACAGAGTTCGCTTCTACCATCTTATTGTGCCTCCATTTGCTAGCAGCAGGTTGGTCTCCTGCACGGTGGACCCCGGACTGCGAACGCACAAATAATAATATCTAAATATACTCGGTGCGTTCCGCCAGCCCTAACAATGGTGGTACCTCTGTCAGATGCCTAATATATCTGTGGGCTACAAATTTGGGCATTCCAGGCCTCCATTCCACTGTATTTGTTGTCTGTTACCTAGTTGTAAACAGTATTTTGGGGTGAAAAAATTACAGGCCACGTATTGAACATTGTGGTTTCTCTGTCAGACTCCAGATCTATCTGTGGGCTACAAATTTGGGCATTCCAGGCCTCCATTCCACTGCATTTGCTGTCTGTTACCTAGTTCTAAACAGTATTTTGGGGTAAAAAAAATACAGGCCACATATTGAACATTGTGGTTTCTATGTCAGACGCCTGACCTATCTGTTGGCTACAAATTTGGGCATGTTAGGCCTCCATTCCACTGTATTTGCTGTTACCCTCATTCTATATAGTATTTTGGGGTAAAAAATACAAAAATGCAGGCCACATATCGAGCTTTGTGATACCTCTGTCAGATGCCTTATATATCTGTGGGCTACAAATTTGGGCATTCCAGTCCTCCATTCCACTGTATTTGGTGTCTGTTACCTAGTTCTAAATAGTATTTTGGGGTAAAAAAAATACAGGCCACATATTGAACATTGTGGTTTCTTTGTCAGACGCCTGATCTATCTGTGGGCTACAAATTTGGGCATTTTAGGCTTCCATTCCACAGTATTTGCTGTCTGTTACCCTCGTTCTATACAGCATTTTGGTGTAAAAAATGAAAAAATACAGGTCACATATTGAGCATTGTGGTACCTCTGTCAGATGCCTGGTCTATTTCTGGGCTAGAAATTTGGGCACTTCAGGTCTCCATCCCACTGTATTTGCTGTTTGTTACCATAGTTCTAAACAGTATTTTGGGTTAAAAAAATAAAAATACAGGCCACATATTGAGCATTGTGGTACTTTTGTCAGACGCCTGATCTATCTGTTTGCTACAAATTTGGGCATTTCGGGCCTCCATTCCACTGTATTTGCTGTTTGTTACCATCGATCTATATAGTATTTTTGGTGTAAAAAATACAGGCCACATATTGAAGATTGTGGTTTCTCTGTCAAACGCCTGATCTACAGTATCTGTGGGCTACAAATTTGGGCATTTCAGGCCTACATTCAACTGTATTTGCTGTCTGTTACCCTTGTTCTGAAAAGTATTTTGGGTTAAAAAAAATAAAAATACAGGCTACATATTGAGCATTGTGGTACCTCTGTCAGACACCTGATCTATCTGTGGGCTACAAATTTGGGCATTTCAGGCCTCCATTCCACTGTATTTGCTGTCTGTTACCCTAGTTCTCTACAGTATTTTGGGTGTAAAAAAAAAATCAGGCCACATATTGAGTATTGTGGTATCTCTGTCAGACGCTTGATCTATTTGTGGGCTACACATTTAGGCATTTCAGGCCTACATTCACCTTTTTTTGCGGTGTGTTACCCTAGTTCTATACAGTATTTTTCTGTTTAAATTGAAAATATACAGACCACATATTGAGCAATGTGGTATATCTGTCAAATGCCTCCTCTGTCTGTGGGCTAAAAATTGTGGCATTTGAGGGCTCCTTTGAATTGGTTTTGCTGTGTCTTACCCTAGTTATTATCAACAGTTTTAGAAAATATTTTTTTTTTTACCTACAGTCCAGATAATTTTAACTGTGGTTTTTAAACACACTGATCACATATAAGTTTGCTCCAAATTCAACCATTTGCAGTGCACATGGAAAATATTGTAGTCCATTTAAAAAGGGCAAGGTGTGTGGCAAAGGATGGGGAAGTGGACGTGATGCTGATGGTGCAAGCAGAGGCCGAAACCATGGGCAAGCTGAAATTGGGCCACAACAAACACAAACATATTCTTGCTCGACCTTCCTGTCCATATTACTAGGGGACCGCAGCACACCACTATTGAACCCAGAGCAGTGTCAAAAGGTTGTTGGCTGGATAGCGGATAATTCTTCCAGTCAATTTGCCACCACCACCACATCTTCCACGTGGTCAAGTCTGAGTAGCCGTGAGTCTGGACCACATATTACTCACCTTGATCCTCCTTCCTCCCACATGCCTAGTGCCCAGTGACAACTGATCCCACACTTGGACACTCCAAAGAGCTGTTTACTTTTCCATGTATAGATTTGGGACTCTCGGCCAGTCCACATGAAAAGGGGCAAGAAGAGATTGCATGTAGCAATGCCCAAATATTTAAGCAGCCATGGTCACAAGAAGGCAACGGTGGGAAAGTGTCACAAGAGGTGGATGATGATGAGGCATAATTGCCAGAAAGTCAGGAGGAGGGCCAGGGTGTGGATGTGGGAGACGAGGATGGTGGATGATATAGTAACTGACCCAAGCTAGCAGTAGAACATGCAGAGCAAGGACATCAGCACACATGGGAAAGGAGGCATAGCACCCCAACAGGCAGGAAGAAGCAGTGTGGTGGCCACAAACACAAGAAGTGCATCTGTTCCAAATAACACCAACATGACGGAAGTTGCCAGTCCAACTGTTAGGTCTTCACGAGTCTGGTTGTTTTTTAAAGACTCTGCCGATAACCCCCAAACAGGTCATTTACACCACCTGCCATGCCTGCATCAGCAGGGGTAGCAAACCTGCCAGACTGATTACCACCAGCATGATCAGGCACATGGCAGCAAAGCACCTGACTTTGTGGGCCAATCCCCAGGCTCCAGGAACAGTGTCTGCGGGTGTCAAAACTGCTTCTTCCACTGTTATGCGTGCAAGCCAATCCCTTGTCCACGGTACATGCAGCCAACGCCCCACAGGCCACAGTACTAAATTTACATATTTCTCGTCTGCTTGTGCTTGAAATGTTGCCTTTTAGGCTTGTGGAGAAGGAAACCTGATGGCGGCAGCCATTCCAAGGTACTTAGTCTCCAGCCACCGCTGTTTCTCCCGTTCTCCCGGTGCGCCGTCCTGGCATTACACAAGCACGTGTTCCACAACATTACCCGTGCCCTCTACAGTGCTGTTACTGGGAAAGTCCACCTAACCACGGGCACATAAACAAGTTCTTGTGGGCAGGGACAGTACATCTCACTCATGGCATACTTGTTAACATAGAGGAAGAAGGGGCCCAGTCAGACATTGGGATGGAACACATTCTCCCGACGCCAAGGCTTGAGGGCCCTACATCAATAAGGGTTGCCCCCACAGTCTAAACCTCCTACACCTCCTCCTCCTCTTCAGCCTCCATCTCTGAAATGACCACATCAGTCACAAGCTTGAAGCACTGCAGCACTGCCTCAGCCAAGCGGCAACAGGCTGTGCTGAAGTTAATCTGCTTAGGTGACAAACCGCACAATGCTGAATAGTTATGGACAGCTCTTAAAGAGCAGTCAGATTTGTGGCTGATACCGCTAAACCTACAGACAAGCATGGTCGTGTGTGACAATGGCCGGAACCTGGTGGCGGCTTTAAGGCGAGGTGAGCTCACACACGTACCATGCCTGGCCCATGTGCTTAACCTTGTCGTTCAATGGTTTCTCAAAAGCTACCTGAAGCTGCCAGATCTGATTGTGAAAGTGCAACGCATGTGTGCCCATTTTAGAAAGTCAGCTACAGCTTCAGCTGCCCTTGCCGTGCTTCAGCAGCGCTTGCAGCTCCCGGCTCACCGACTGGTGTGTTATGTCCCCACAAGTTGAAATTCTACACTGCAAATGTTGGGAAGGATTTGCGAGCAGAACAGGGCAGTTGTTGCCTACCAGCATCAAAAAGGCCATCGTTATTCAGTTAAGACTCACACATAAGACCTCAGGAGTGAACATAGATGTCAGAAATATGTACCGTCTTACAAAACTTTGAGGAATCCACAAAGATGGTTAGCGGCGATGATGCCATAATTAGCATCACCATCCTGCTTCTCTGCATTCTGAAAAGCTCTCTGCTCAAAATGAAAGAGGAAGCATTGCAGGCGGAGCACAAGGACATGGAACAAGGATCCATACAGGGTGATTACACACAGCCCAGCCTCATGTCATCCCAACATGAATTGGTACACAATGAGGAGGAGGAGGAGGAGGAAGAAGAAGAGCTGTTTTCATGTGCTATAGATGGTACTACAAGTACAACTGTCATACTCTCTGTTCAGCGTGCATGGATTGATGACAGGGAGGAGGAGGAGGACAGCATGTCCAGTTGTCCTGTTGGTGAGGACACGGAAGTCTTGCCTGTTAGCAGTTTGGCAAGCATGGCTTACTTTATGTTGCACTGCCTTTCCCATGACCTTTGCATTATAAAAAATTTTCCGTGACACTCATTACTGGTTGTTGACACTTCTAGACCCATGCTACAAGGAGAACTTTCAATCTCTTCTTCCAGAGGCAGACAGGTCTACTAAAATGCTGCAGTACTAGAGGGCCCTTGTTGTGAAATTACTAAAAAAATTCCCATCTGAGAATGCTGGCGGCAGACGTCATAGTTCGTTGGACAACCTTGGAGTTCAGGCAAGAGAGAAAAAACTCCAATCCAGCAGAGGCAGGGGAACACTGGAAAAGTTCTGTGACAGTTTTCTCAGACCATCCCATTGCCCTGGCCCAGAGGCAAGGGGTACTTTAACAAGGAGTGAAATGTTTGGGAAGATGCTGAGGGAGTACCTTGCTGATCGTACCAACTTCCTCCGTGATTCCTCTTTGCCTTTAATTATTGGGTATCCAAGCAGGGCACGTGGCATGAACTGACTGTCTACGCCTTGGAGGTCCTGGCCTGCCCTGCCACTAGCGTTTTGTCAGAGCGAGTTTTTATTGCCGCTGGTAGAATTATAACTGATAAGCGCATCTGCCTGTCAACTGAAAATGCTGACATTCTGACTCATAAAAATGATCAAGTCCTGGATTGTGCCAGACTTCTGTACACCACCGAATGAAAACAGTGAAACATAACCTCCGATACAGTGTCTTTTTTGGGGAGGTGTATTCCCATGCACCTCTTCACAGCCACACATTTGTAAACGCTTCCTGATTTTGCCTATTTAGTGTTATCCTCCTCCTTCTCCTTATCCTCATCATCCACCTCCACTAGAACACCAGGGTGAACGTGTTCCGTGATGTTACAGTCACTCTAGTTTTTTGCAAGGGTGTTTAGGATGTCCGTAAATAATTTAAAAAAAAGTGCACCCCCCAAGGGAAATGTTTGTCAGCGCATGCACATAGTGTATGGGCATTCCAAGTATAGAAGACCCACTCCTTTAAATTGGGAATAGATTCACAGGAGGACTTCCTCCATGTCTCTTCAGACACCACCACTAGAACACCAGGGTGAATGTATTCTGTGATGCAACAGCCAGTCTGTTTTTTGGCAAGGGCGTTTATGATGCCCGTAAAACATTTTTTTTTAAATAGTGTGTACCCCCAGGGGGAAATTTTTGTGAACTAGGTTTTCCTGTGTCCATCCAGTACGTGGGCTCAAAGGCTTATTGGGGTGCATGCAGGGCCGTATTTGCCACTAGGCATCCGAGGGCACGTGCCTAGGGCGGGGACGATGCGGGGGGCGGCACCAGAGCAAGCGAGCAAGGTTTGTTTTTTTTTTTTTCCCACCTCCCGACCGCCCCAACCCCCGCCCCCCCAGCCCCCCCGGGACCAATCCGCCCACCCACCCTCCGACCGCCGCCCCCCCGCCTCCCCCGCCCTCCTTGAAGACGATACTCACCTTGCTCCAGCGATGCCTGGTCTCAGCTTCTGTAGCGCGTCCTGAGTGAGCGGTCACGTGGTACCTCTCATTAAGGCTCATGAATATGCGCATATTCATGAGCCTTAATGAAGCGGTATCACGTGACCGCTCACGCAGGAAGAAGGAGCTGCGAGCCTGCGCCTGTGCGCCGGGAGTCGGGACAGAGAGCCGGAGGGATGTCGCCGTCGGCGCGCCCGCTTGGTGTGAGACACAGCTGACAGGTGAGTATGAGGGACAGAGGACAAGGGGGATTGAAGGAGGACGGTAAGCCGCCCGTGCCATGGGAGAAGGAGCGGGGAGCGGAGGGGGGTGGTGGAGTGATGAGCCATGCATGGGGGGGAGGGGGGAGTGATGAGCCATGCATGGGGGGGAGGGGGGAGTGATGAGCCATGCATGGGGGGAGGGGGGAGTGATGAGCCATGCATGGGGGGGAGGGGGGAGTGATGAGCCATGCATGGGGGGGAGGGGGGAGTGATGAGCCATGCATGGGGGGGAGGGGGGAGTGATGAGCCATGCATGGGGGGAGGGGGGAGTGATGAGCCATGCATGGGGGGGAGGAGAGGGGAGTGATGAGCCATGCATGGGGGGGAGGAGGGGGGAGTGATGAGCCATGCATGGGGGGGAGGGGGGAGTGATGAGCCATGCATGGGGGGGAAGGGGGAGTGATGAGCCATGCATGGGGGGGAGGAGGGAGTGATGAGCCATGCATGGGGGGAGTGATGAGCCATGCATGGGGGGGGGAGGAGGGGGGAGTGATGAGCCATGCATGGGGGGGAGTGATGAGCCATGCATGGGGGGGGAGGAGGGGGGAGTGATGAGCCATGCATGGGGGGGAGGAGGGGGGAGTGATGAGCCATGCATGGGGGGAGGGGGGAGTGATGAGCCATGCATAGGGGGAATATGAGTCGTGCATACAAGAGGTGGGGGGGTTATGAGCCATGCATACAGCCAGGGGGGCGGGCGGTGGATATGAGCCATGCATACAGGGGGGGGGGAATTATGAGCCATGCATACAGGAGGTGGGGGGGAATTATGAGCCATGCATAGGGGGATATGAGCCATGCATGCAGGGGGGCGGATATGGGCCATGCATACAGGGGGGGAATTATGAGCCATGCATAGGGGGATATGAGGCATGCATACGGGGGGGGGGGAATTATGAGCCATGCATACAGGAGGTGGGAGGAATTATGAGCCATGCATATGGGGATATGAGCCATGCATACGGGGGGGGGGGAATTATGAGCCATGCATACGCGGGGGGGATATGAGCCATGCATATGGGATGGGAGGAAGGTGAGCCATGCATACAAGATGGGAGGGCGGCATTATACACTATTGAGCATCATATGGGGTCATTATACAGTATGGAGCATCATGTGGGGTCATTATACAGTATGGAGCATCACGTGCGGTCATTATACAGTATGGAGCATCATGTGCGGTCATTATACAGTATGGAGCATCATGTGCGGTCATTATACAGTATGGAGCATCATGTGCGGCCATTATACAGTATGGAGCATCATGTGTGGCCATTATACAGTATGGAGCATCATGTGCGGTCATTATACAGTATGGAGGATCATGTGCGGTCATTATACAGTATGGAGGATCATGTGTGGTCATTATACAGTGTATGGAGCATCATGTGCGGTCATTATACAGTGTATGGAGCATCATGTGCAGTCATTATACAGTGTGGAGCATCATGTGTGGCCATATTTTTTTGGTTATAATTATTGTATATGAAACAGTTGTGATCAGCAGTGCTAAATGGGTGTGGTTGGGACTTGGATATGGGTGTGACTAGTTGTTAAATGGGTGTGGTCAGAGGCGTGGCCTAAAATTTGCCACGGCGCACGTAGTGCGCCGCAACCTTTATACCTCTTTCCCTTCAAGAGTTGGGAGGTATGGTACCGCATTTGCCAGATCACAGCAAGTGCCACAAATCCCATAGGGAATGAATGAAGCCAAGCGCAGTGTTGCCGTAAGTGATCCGTTGTAAGTGATCCGTTACACGGCAGATGCAAAAAAACTGCCCGATCTGCTGCAAAAGGCTATTTTCACAACAGCGATTCTTGCCAAAGTCACTGCCGATAGTGTCATACTCACCAATGGGGGGGCAGCGCTAAAAGTGCCTAGGGCAGCAGAAACTCTAAATACGGCCCTGGGTGCATGTAACTTTGGGGCAGGACAGATCTTGCATTCAATGTACAGGCAAACAGTATGGCGGTATCAAATTAATAATGTGAACTAGGTGTTCCTGTGGCCATCCACTACGTTGGCTCAAAATTTTATTGGGGTGCATGTAACTTTGGGGCAGGGCAGACCTTGCATTCAATGAATAGGCAAACACTATGGGAGACCCACTTTCTTATAATGCAAACATTTTTTCAAGAGGCCCTCCTGTATGTCTCGTGAAAGGGGTATTGTTGTGCATTCTAATTTTTGCAAGCCCAGCCACTCACTGCATAGGCAATAACAGTATAGGAGACCCACTGCCGCCTGACGCCACTATAAAAATAGGCTTGGTGACTTTAAGAGTCCCTCCTTCATAAATGAAACAAGATGTGTCTGATGATGTGTCACACACCACATGGACAGCTAAGGTTGTTAAGTGTTACAATGACATTTCCCAGTGAATGCATTTGTATTGGTTAAAACAATGCTAAAGTTGAAAAATGCATTAAAAACGCTACGTGTGAACATAGCCCAAGTGGTGGAGGTACATTTTTGGGGGGGTCTTTATTTGCATACAAATTATTACCCTGGAAATGATGCTCTTTAACATATTTCACAGGAAAATCCATTTTGGTTTCTTTTTTTATGTTTTAGTGTGCGCCTGTAAAAGTGACGTCAAACTCTGACAACATTGGTCACAGCTGTGACCTAAGAGTCAGAGGTTCTTCCAGGTATCTTCCCCATGATATTCTCATTTCATTTGAGCACTGTTCCCATCAAATTCAGATGTTTGTAAACCCTAAAAGGACCCCCAGGGGGATCGCAGTAAAAATGCTTGGGTTTCCCATAGACTTACATTGGGCTCGTTGCTTGGGTCGAGTACCTGAGTATTCCAATTTGCTCAACCCGAGAAATGAGCACCCGAGTATTTCAGTGCTCGCCCATCACTATCAGACACATATTGTTTACTTTATGAAGGAGTGACTCTGAAACTCATAAAACCTACAGTATGTGGTCAATACAAGAGCTGACAAAAATTAGAATTAAGAGGGACTCCAATACACACTGGATAAAGCATTAAGGAATGCTTGATAGAAATTCTGTCAAAATTGTTAGGTAGTGGGACTCCTACACTCATAAATCCTATGCATAAAGTATAAGGGCTGGCAAAAATAGAAGGTGGGACTGAAATACACCATGGAAGGCTCTTAGAGAAGGGCCTCAGAAAACCCTTTTTTCAATTTTTAAGGAATGGGACTCCTAGACTGGTACAGCCTATGCATTAAGTGCAAAGGCTAAAAAAACATTTACTCCTAGTGGTTATACTATATATTTATGTAAGAGAATTGTAGAAGTTTGCCTTATACACATCCTGTAAAAATTATGAAGGAAGGCATCTACACACCCTGGAAAATTTAAGAGCGAGGGTTGCATGATGATCCATTAAAAACGTGAGAGAGGGCTGCCTGATCACCCTTGGCCCTTGCACCATCAACAGCACATCCCTGTACCATCTATCTATTTATTTATTTATTATATATTTATTTATATATTAGTTAAGACAAGTACAATAAACTATACACTCATCGCTTATTATATATCTCACGGAAATTGATCCATTTATCTAGATGAAAAATGGCACAGCACAATATAGATTGTATGGTGGGTGCAATACCTCCCCAGCAAAATATCTACTTTTTTGCAATAGTATATGAAAAAGGAAAAAAGCAGGCAGCACTCTAATACACACGTGGTCACAATTGTTGGTACCCCTTGTTTAATGACAGAAAAATCCACAATGGTCACAGGAATAACTTGAATCGGACAAAAGTAATAATAAATAAAAGATCAATGAAAATGAACGACATACTGTTAGGGGTCGAGTACCTGTCTCTGCACAGGGGGAATCTTGGGCCATCTCCGCTGTGGTCTCCCATTCTTCTCCTGCCGCAGTGGAGTCTGCTCAGTGGAGATGTCGGTCCCAGCGTCTCTCTCAGTCTGACTCTGTACAGAGAGTTACTGCTGCTTTTCCTGCTTCTGCCATTGAAGTCAGTGCTGGGCAGCGGCAAGCAGACGCTTCTGGGACTAAGTCCTGATTTTCTCGTTCTGAGCATGCCCAGAGTAAGATCTCTCAGTGGAGATTGAGGGTCACATGATCAGACACTGCAGCTAAGGTCCTGTAGGTGCTCACGCTTTGTGGCAGCCTCTCATTGGTCCTTCCAGGAAGGTCCTGTACGTGCTGCAACTATTTAAGGCTCGCATGGCCGCACGGCCATGCACTAGTATTGCTCTTTATTTATGTACTGTGCGCCAGTGTGGTCTTGTATGAGTTTGTTCAGGGACCCGGCTGAAATAAGCCCCTAGAATGCTGGCAACTCTGGCGAGGAGTTTGTATGCTTGGGTATTCAGGGACCTGGCCGAAAAAAGCCCTTAGAATGCTGGCACCTCCGGCGAGGAGTTTCGTGTGCGTGCAAGACCACTGACTGCTCTTGTTTAGGCAGTTAGCCTGTGCCTCTGTGGAGTCTAACAGGGCACAGTGCTTTGAGTTCATGGCTGCTCTGTGAAGTAACAGAGTTAGCTAACACCGTCATTTAGTTCCGCTATTTGCTAGCAGCAGGTTCTCCTGCACGGTGGACCTCGGGCTGCGAACGCATCTATCATAATAAAATCTATATATTCATTTGGTGCATTCTTCTAGCCCTAACACATACATTGCTTTTCAACCATACTTCCACAGAATTAAAAAAAAAATAAAACTCATGAAATTGGCCTGGACAGAAATGATGGTACCCCTGAAAATAATGTGACAAAAGGAACATGTTAAATCAAGGTGTGTACACTATCTAGCATCACAGGTGTCTACAATCTTGGAATCAGTGAGTGGGCCTGCGTATAGGGCTACAGATACTCACTGTGCTATTTGATGACATGGTGTGTGTCACACTCAACATGGACCAGAGGAAGCGAAGGAAAGAGTTGTTTCCGGAGATAAGAAAGAAAATTATAGACAAGCATGTTAAATGTAAAAGTTATCCGACCATCTCTAAGCAGCTTGATGTTCCTGTGACTACAGTTGCATATATTATTGAGAAATTTAAGATCCATGGGACTGTAGCCAACCTCCGTGGATGTGGCCGCAGGAGAAAAATTCATGACAAATCAAAGAAACGGATAATGTTAATGGTAACAAAAGAGCCCAGAAAAAACTTCTAAACAGATTAAAGGTAAACTTCAAGCTCAAGGAACATCAATGTCAGATCGCACCATCTGTCGTTGTATGAGCCAAAGTGGACTTCATGGGAGACGACCAAGGAGGACATCATTGTTGAAAAAAAATCATAAAAAGCCAGACTGGAATTTGCCAAACTACATGTTGACAAGCCACAAAGCATCTGGGAGAATGTCCTATGGACAGACGAGACAAAAATGGAAATTTTGGCAAGGCACATTAGCTCTATGTTCACAGATGGAAAAATTAATCCTATCAAGAAAAGAACACTGTCCCTACTGTCAAACATGGAGGAGGCTCTGTTATGTTCTGGGGCTGTTTTGCTGCATCTGGCACAGGGTGTCTATAATCTGTGCAAGTTACCATTAAATCTCAATACTATCAAGGGATTCTAGAGGGAAATGTGCTGTCCAGTGTCAGAAAGCTTGGTCTTTGTCACAGGTCATGGGTCTTGCAACAGGATAATGACCCAAAACACACAGCTAAAAACACTGAAGAATGGCTAAGAGGAAAGCATTGGATTATTCTGAAGTGGCCTTCTATGAACCCTGACCTAAATCCTTTTGAGCATCTTTGGAAAGAGCTGAAACATGCCATCTGGAAAAGGCAACCTTCAAACATGAGACAACTGGAGCAGTTTGTTCTTGAGAAGTGGGACAAAATACCTGTCGAGAGGTGCAGAAGTCTCATTGACAGTTGCAGGAATGGTTTGATTGCGGTGATTGTCTCAAAAGGTTGTGCAACAAAATATTAGGTTAAGGGTACCATCATTTCTGTCAGGGTCTAGTTCATGAGTTTTATTTTTTAAATTCTGTGGAAGCAAGGTTGAAAAGCAATGTCTGACTTTTATTTGTTCATTTTCATAGATTTTTTATTTATTATTACTTTTGTCAGATTCAAGTTATTTCTGTGACCATTGTGGGTTTTTCTGTCACTAAACGAGGGGTACCAACAATTTTGACCACGTGTATTTACAAAGCAAAGTATGGATTTTATTCAGGCCATATGGCGTGGTGATGCTTAAGTTCAACTGATCCTTTTTCAAGGTCAGTCTCTCTCGTTCCCTCTGTCTATAACGCTATCAATTGCACCTTTGTATCAAAACTGATACTCTCATCTTCAGCACATTACTGTATGGAATATTTTTCCAATGTTTAAAGGTTTTTCTTCCTATTTTTATTTGTGAGCTTTAATAACTTTGACATTTATTTATGAACTTTCAAAGATTAGACATATTTCCATTATTCTATTATCACCTTAAAATGGCTACTGCATTCCCTGTTTATGTTTTTATACAGGCTATGATATTCCCTCCTTATTGGCTGGGCTATACTATGAGCTGTGATAGCTTCTAGGCTATAGGGAAGCCTTTATGGTCACGCCTGAGGACATGTCAGTCTTCCTCAATGTGCAAAAGGCAGCAGACAACTTTCTTTTGGAGATTCACACAAATCTAATCACATATTGTGCAAATCCAACAGTCAGAGGTGTATCGAGTGTTTCTGGCACCCGGGGCAAGAATTCATTTTGGCCCCCCCAAGGACATATGCCCCCCGTCAGCCCCATCATTGCCCTCTCCTCCTCCACCATCCCCATCATTGCTCTCTCACCGTCAGCCCCATCATTGACCTCTCCTCCCCCCACACACACACCATTCACTTCTCTGCACATTCCCCTGCAGAGCGATACACACGCACACACACCCAATACTGAGCCACACACACACACATTCACACACACACACATACACACACATATTCACATACACACACATACACACACTCACATACACACATTCACACACACATACACACACACACACATACACACACACATTCACACACACACATACACACACATACACACACACATTTACACACACATTCACACACACATTCACACACACACATTCACACACACATTCACACACACACACACACATACACACACACACTCACACACACACATACACACACACACACACACTCACACACACACACATACACACATTCACACACACACATACACACATACACACACACTCACATACACACACATTCACACACACCTCTCACCTCTCCTCACGCTCTGCCACAGCATCTCCTGTTGTGAACTATACTTCTTGGCTCCCTCTTGTGGTCACTAGTGGTTTGGCACTTGGATTGTCTTTTCCCAGGTTGGTACTCACCTGGCTCGTTAGGCCTGGGGTGTTGCTATTTAAACTTCCTGGATTCTCAGTCCAGTGCCTGGCATCGTTGTAATCAGTTCATTTCTGTTTGCTCCTGTCTTCAGGTCCTGGTTCCTTGCAAGATAAGCTAAGTCCTGCTTTCTTATTTTTGTTTATTTGCATTGTTCTTATTTTTGTCCAGCTTGCACAAAATGTGATTCCTGATATCGCTGGAAGCTCTAGGGGGCTGATATTCTCCCCCCTCACCGTTAGTCGGTTCGGGGGTTCTTGGATATTCAGCGTGGATATTTTTTGTAGGGTTTTTTTGCTGACCATATAAGTCATCTTACTATATTCTGCTATTAGTTAGTGGGCCTCTCTTTGCTAAAATCTAGTTCATTCTTACGTTTGTCTTTTCTTCTTACCTCACCGTTATTATTTGTTGGGGCTTGTACTATAACTTTGGGGTCTTTCTTCTTGAGGCAAGAGAGGTCTTATTTTCCCTGACAGGGTTAGTTAGTTCTCCGGCTGGCGCGAGACGTCTAGGATCAACGTAGGTACGTTCCCCGGCTACTGTTAGTTGTTTGTGCTAGGATCAGGTATATGGTCAGCCTAGTTACCACTTCCCTATGAGCTGGTATTTATGTTTGCAGACTTTGCTGTAATCTCTGAGATCCTCTGCCATTGGGATCATAACAGTATGCCAGGCCTAAGAGTGAATTGCTGAAGCGGGATTAAAAGAAAAGAAGTTCTGAGTTTTTTTTTTTTTTCTTCTTCCCCTTTGTCTCTGAGTGGCTTGAAGCTTTGCTGCAGACATGAATGTTCAGACCTTGATTACTAGTGTGGATCAGCTTGCTGCATGAGTGCAGGGCATTCAGGATTTTGTTGTTAGCAGTCCTATGTCAGAGCCTAAGATACCTATTCCTGAGCTGTTCTCTGGAGATCGATTTAAATTTAGGAATTTTAGGAATAATTGTAAATTGTTTCTATCTTTGAAACCTCATTCGTCTGGAGATTCAGCTCAGCAAGTTAAAATTGTTATCTCCTTCTTGCGTGGCGACCCTCAGGATTGGGCTTTCTCGTTGGTGCCAGGAGATCCGGCATTGGCGGATGTTGATGCGTTTTTTCTGGCGCTCGGATTGCTTTATGAGGAGCCTAATCTTGAAATTCAGGCAGAAAAAGCTCTACTGGCTATCTCTCAGGGCCAGGATGAAGCTGAAGTGTATTGCCAAAAATTTCGGAAATGGTCCGTGCTTACTCAATGGAATGAATGTGCTCTGGCCGCAAATTTCAGAAATGGCCTTTCTGAAGCCATTAAGAATGTGATGGTGGGTTTCTCAATTCCTACAAGTCTGAATGATTCTATGGCGCTGGCTATTCAGATTGATCGGCGTTTGCGGGAGCGCAAATCCGCTAATCCTCTGGCGGTGTTGTCTGAACGGACACCTGTCTCAATGCAATGTGATAGAATCCTGACTAGAACCGAATGACAAAATCATAGACGTCAGAATGGGCTGTGTTTTTACTGTGGTGATTCTACACATGTTATATCAGCATGCTCTAAACGCCTAACAAAGGTTGTCAGTCCTGTCACCATTGGTAATTTGCAGCCTAAATTTATTTTGTCTGTGACTTTAATTTGCTCATTGTCTTCCTACCCTGTTAAGGCGTTTGTGGATTCAGGTGCTGCCCTGAGTCTTATGGACTTGTCGTTTGCTCAGCGCTGTGGTTTTGTCCTGGAGCCTTTAAAAATTCCTATTCCTCTCAGAGGAATTGATGCTACGCCACTGGCGGAAAATAAACCGCAGTATTGGACACAAGTGAAAATGTGCATGACTCCTGAACATCGGGAGGTGATTCGTTTTCTTGTTCTGCATAAAATGAATGATTTGGTCGTTTTGGGTCTGCCATCGTTACAGACCCATAATCCAGTTTTGGATTGGAAGGCTATGTCTGTGTCGAGTTGGGGTTGTCAGGGAATTCATTGTGATTCTCCGCCGGTGTCTATTGCTTCTTCTACTCCTTCAGAAGTTCCTGAGTATTTGTGTGACTATCAGGATGTATTCAGTGAGTCCAGGTCCAGTGCTCTTCCTCCTCATAGGGACTGTGACTGCGCTATAGATTTGATTCCTGGTAGCAAATTTCCTAAGGGACGATTATTTAATTTGTCTGTACCCGAGCATGCCGCGATGCGTTCTTATGTCAAGGAGTCTTTGGAGAAGGGGCATATTTGTCCATCCTCTTCCCCTCTTGGTGCGGGATTCTTTTTTGTGGCCAAAAAAGACGGGTCTTTGAGACCTTGTATAGACTATCGGCTTCTGAATAAAATCACTGTTAAGTTTCAGTATCCTTTGCCACTATTGTCGGACTTGTTTGCTCGGATTAAGGGGGCCAAGTGGTTCACCAAGATAGATCTTCGTGGTGCGTACAACCTTGTGCGCATTAGGCAGGGAGATGAATGGAAAACTGCATTTAATACGCCCGAAGGTCATTTTGAGTACTTGGTGATGCCCTTTGGGCTCTCTAATGCTCCTTCAGAGTTTCAGTCCTTTATGCATGATATCTTCCGGAAGTATCTAGATAAATTTATGATTGTTTATCTGGATGATATTCTGTTTTTTTCTGATGATTGGGATTCTCATGTAAAGCAGGTCAGGATGGTGTTTCAGGTTTTGCGTGATAATGCTTTGTTTGTGAAGGGCTCAAAGTGTCTCTTTGGAGTGCAGAAGGTTTCCTTTTTGGGTTTTATTTTCTCCCCTTCTGCTGTGGAGATGGACCCAGTCAAGGTCCGAGCTATTCATGATTGGACTCAACCCACGTCTGTTAAGAGTCTTCAGAAGTTCTTGGGGTTTGCTAATTTCTACCGTCGTTTTATCGCTAACTTTTCTAGCGTTGTTAAACCTTTGATGGATATGACCAAGAAAGGTTCTGATGTGGCTAATTGGGCTCCTGCAGCCGTGGAGGCCTTCCAGGAGCTGAAGCGCCGGTTTACTTCGGTGCCTGTTTTGTGCCAGCCTGATGTCTCACTTCCCTTTCAGGTTGAAGTGGATGCTTCTGAGATTGGTGCTGGGGCTGTTTTGTCGCAGAGAGGCTCTGGTTGCTCTGTGATGAGACCATGTGCTTTTTTCTCTAGGAAGTTTTCGCCTGCTGAGCGGAACTATGATGTTGGTAATCGGGAGTTGTTGGCCATGAAGTGGGCATTTGAGGAGTGGCGTCATTGGGTCGAGGGTGCTAAGCATCGTGTGGTGGTCTTGACTGATCACAAAAATCTGATGTATCTCGAGTCTGCTAAGCGCCTGAATCCTAGACAGGCTCGTTGGTCATTGTTTTTCTCTCGTTTTGACTTTGTGGTCTCGTACCTGCCTGGTTCGAAGAATGTTAAGGCTGATGCTCTTTCTAGGAGCTTTGTGCCTGACTCTCCTGGAGTCTCGGAGCCAGCTGGTATTTTTAAAGAGGGAGTAATCGTGTCGGCCATATCTCCTGATTTGCGACGTGTGTTGCAGAGATTTCAGGCTGGTAGACCTGACTCTTGTCCACCCGACAGACTGTTTGTTCCTGATAAATGGACCAGCAGAGTTATTTCCGAGGTTCATTCCTCGGTGTTGGCAGGGCATCCGGGGATTTTTGGTACCCGAGATTTGGTGGCTAGGTCCTTTTGGTGGCCTTCCTTGTCACGGGATGTGCGGTCATTTGTGCAGTCCTGTGGGACTTGTGCTCGGGCTAAGCCTTGTTGTTCTCGTGCTAGCGGGTTGCTTTTGCCCTTGCCCGTCCCGAAGAGGCCTTGGACACACATTTCCATGGATTTCATTTCTGATCTTCCGGTGTCTCAAGGAATGTCTGTCATATGGGTGGTGTGTGATCGTTTTTCCAAGATGGTCCATTTGGTGCCCTTGCCTAAGTTGCCTTCCTCTTCCGATCTGGTTCCTTTGTTTTTTCAGAATGTGGTTCGTTTACACGGCATTCCTGAGAATATCGTGTCCGACAGAGGATCCCAGTTTGTGTCCAGATTCTGGCGATCTTTTTGTGCTAAAATGGGCATTGATTTGTCATTTTCATCTGCCTTTCATCCTCAGACTAATGGCCAAACAGAGCGAACTAATCAGACACTGGAGGCTTATTTGAGATGTTTTGTTTCTGCGGACCAGGATGATTGGGTGACCTTCTTGCCATTGGCTGAGTTTGCCCTTAATAATCGGGCTAGTTCCGCTACTTTGGTTTCGCCATTCTTCTCCAACTCTGGTTTTCATCCTCATTTTTCCTCGGGTCATGTTGAGTCTTCTGACTGTCCTGGGGTGGATTCCGTGGTGGATAGGTTGCAGCGGATTTGGAGTCATGTGGTGGACAACTTGAAGTTGTCACAGGAGAAGGCTCAGCGTTTTGCCAACCGCCGCTGCGGTGTGGGTCCCCGACTTCATGTTGGGGAGTTGGTTTGGTTGTCTTCTCGGTATGTCCCTCTGAAGGTTTCCTCTCCTAAGTTTAAGCCTCGCTTTATTGGTCCTTATAAAATTTTGGAAGTTCTTAACCCGGTTTCTTTTCGTTTGGATCTTCCGGTGTCGTTTGCCATTCACAACGTGTTCCATAGGTCTTTGTTGCGGCGGTACGTTGTGCCTGTGGTTCCTGCTGCTGAGCCTCCTGCTCCGGTGTTGGTTGAGGGCAAGTTGGAGTACATGGTGGAGAAGATCTTGGATTCTCGTCTCTCTAGACGGAGGCTTCAGTATTTGGTCAAATGGAAGGGCTATGGTCAGGAGGATAATTCCTGGGTGGTCGCCTCTGATGTTCATGCGGCCGATTTGGTTCGTGCCTTCCACGCTGCTCATCCTGATCGCCCTGGTGGTCTTGGTGAGGGTTCGGTGACCCCTCCTTAAAGGGGGGGTACTGTTGTGAACTATACTTCTTGGCTCCCTCTTGTGGTCACTAGTGGTTTGGCACTTGGATTGTCTTTTCCCAGGTTGGTACTCACCTGGTTCGTTAGGCCTGGGGTGTTGCTATTTAAACTTCCTGGATTCTCAGTCCAGTGCCTGGCATCGTTGTAATCAGTTCATTTCTGTTTGCTCCTGTCTTCAGGTCCTGGTTCCTTGCAAGATAAGCTAAGTCCTGCTTTCTTATTTTTGTTTATTTGCATTGTTCTTATTTTTGTCCAGCTTGCACAAAATGTGATTCCTGATATCGCTGGAAGCTCTAGGGGGCTGATATTCTCCCCCCTCACCGTTAGTCGGTTCGGGGGTTCTTGGATATTCAGCGTGGATATTTTTTGTAGGGTTTTTTTGCTGACCATATAAGTCATCTTACTATATTCTGCTATTAGTTAGTGGGCCTCTCTTTGCTAAAATCTAGTTCATTCTTACGTTTGTCTTTTCTTCTTACCTCACCGTTATTATTTGTTGGGGGCTTGTACTATAACTTTGGGGTCTTTCTTCTTGAGGCAAGAGAGGTCTTATTTTCCCTGACAGGGTTAGTTAGTTCTCCGGCTGGCGCGAGACGTCTAGGATCAACGTAGGTACGTTCCCCGGCTACTGTTAGTTGTTTGTGCTAGGATCAGGTATATGGTCAGCCTAGTTACCACTTCCCTATGAGCTGGTATTTATGTTTGCAGACTTTGCTGTAATCTCTGAGATCCTCTGCCATTGGGATCATAACAATCTCCATCGCCTTCCTCTGACACAGCCGGCTGCTGAATGATGACGTCATCCAGCGGCGCGTCTGTGTGAGAGGAAGCAAGAGGAAGCAGGAAGACAGATCGCTGGGCAGCGGAGCTGCAGGGATTTCTCCCTGCCCGCCGCAGCCACTCTGCAGGGGCTCCCCTCCACCTCTGCACACATTGGGAGCCGGCACTCTGCAGCTTCTCTGTGTCGGCTGTCAGCTTGACAGTCGGCACAGAGAACAGCTGACTCCCAGACCAGGGGTGGCAGAATGCAGCCGCCGGGGGAGACACTGCGGACCGCCGAATTAGGTGGCCCGACTGCGCCCCCCTGCCAGCTGCGCCCGGGGCACTTGCCCCGGCTGCCCCCCCTAGATACGCCACTGCCAACAGTTCTGCAAATTTCATAAAATTTGACTCAAATTCGATTAGCACAGAAACGATTCAATCATCTCTAAACACTAGAAACACTAGGTGTTAAGTTTTACCATGTCACCAAAAGGTATCATGATGCAGCAAGCTGTTTCTAGACATTTAACACAGCAAAAGCCACAAAACATGTCACTTTAGGTGTAGAATTACACGTTTATACATAATGATATCTTGTTGTTTTTTGGCTCAATATGTGTGTAATATTATGAAATGTTACAGCTGCACATATTTGTTTTAGTATATTTATGCTTTAATTTCATATTTCTATAGTATGTTGCACAGTACATTTAAGAAAGTGGAATTTCATTCCCTATTAAACAATGTATTTAAAAATGTATTTTTAATTTTTTTAATGTCAAGGTATAAATGTGTTTTTAAATATGTAGTTTGACAAATAGATGTCATCATGTGTTTTACATGTGATTTTCTTCTGACAACTTAACAGCTGGATGCCTAAGATTTGATTTTTAATTGTATTTGTCAAACCTGCATTTCACACTTGGGGATTGTGCAAGATGAAACATCTGTCATAGCTGCTTTTAATTATACACTATTGCACCTTGAAGGTAAATCTCCAGGTAAATTTACTGTGTCTTTCTGCTATCAAACCACTCTGTGATGTGAATTATGTGAATGATGTCACATTTCACTTAATGTTATTGATTTAGACATTGACAAAGTAAAGTAACATTTATTAATTCTGAGACATGAAACATACACTCACTGGCCACTTTATTAGGTACACCTGTCCAACTTCTTGTTAACACTTAATTTCTAATCAGCCAATCACATGGCGGCAACTCAGTGCATTTAGGCATGTAGACATGGTCAAGACAATCTCCTGCAGTTCAAACCGAGCATCAGTATGGGGAAGAAAGGTGATTTGAGTGCCTTTGAACGTGGCATGGTTGTTGGTGCCAGAAGGGCTGGTCTGAGTATTTCAGAAACTGCTGATCTACTGGGATTTTCACGCACAACCATCTCTAGGGTTTACAGAGAATGGTCCGAAAAAGAAAAAAAATCCAGTCAGCGGCAGTTCTGTGGGCGGAAATGCCTTGTTGATGCCAGAGGTCAGAGGAGAATGGGCAGACTGGTTCGAGCTGATAGAAAGGCAACAGTGACTCAAATCGCCACCCGTTACAACCAAGGTAAGCCTAAGAGCATCTCTGAACGCACAGTGCGTCGAACTTTGAGGCAGATGGGCTACAGCAGCAGAAGACCACACCGGGTACCACTCCTTTCAGCTAAGAACAGGAAACTGAGGCTACAATTTGCACAAGCTCATCGAAATTGGACAGTAGAAGATTGGAAAAACGTTGCTTGGTCTGATGAGTCTCGATTTCTGCTGCGACATTCGGATGGTAGGGTCAGAATTTGGCTTAAACAACATGAAATCTTTGGGATGTGGTGGAACGGGAGATTCGCATCAGGGATGTGCAGCCGACAAATCTGCGGCAACTGTGTGATGCCATCATGTCAATATGGACCAAAATCTCTGAGGAATGCTTCCAGCACCTTGTTGAATCTATGCCATGAAGAATTGAGGCAGTTCTGAAGGCAAAAGGGGGTCCAACCCGTTACTAGCATGGTGTACCTAATAAAGTGGCCAGTGAGTGTATTTATTCTTGTATATTGTAATATTGGGGGTCTATTTTTCTCAAAGAAAGGCTTAAGAAACCACTATTCTGTCATAGTTTGACACTCTATGTTTCCTTTGCCTGTCTCCGTCCACATTAAGGATACTGCTTCATTCATGGTCAACTTACCGCTAACATTAAATTCAAATATATCACAGAAGAAAGGCAGCCATATTTACCAACACCACTTCTCTATAGTAATGCACTACATGATGCAACCCATGAAACAGATGAAGGCAGAAAAGGTGCAAAATACTAAAGAAACAACTACTCGCACACTTACCATTAATGAAGGAGGTAGTAGCCTAGTATTATAAATGTACAAAGATAAGGCTTATATCTCTTTAGTCACACAGATACTTGTAGTGCACAATATCTGGCTTACAGGTTATTTGTCATGTCAATACTATTAGATCATCAGAAATGCTGCCCAGCAGATGAATAGATAGATAGATAGATAGATAGATAGATAGATAGATAGATAGATAGACTCAGAAAATTGGAACAGCACTTTACCAACAGGTGGGTGCACACCTCCCAGACAAAATATCCAAGACTTGCGCAGTCCAAGCGAAGAAAAAAATGCAGGCAGCACTCCATAGGTTAAAGCTGAAAAAAATGTGGTTTTATTTCAAACCCACATGCAGTAGCAACGTTTTGGCTCAAATGAGCTTTATTCAAGCAGTGATTAACACACATGGGTAGATTGATACATAGTTCTTAACAATACTTATTAAGCTACATTTCATCAAAATCATGCTAAAATATATATACCAAGATAATGTCCAAGTGCAAAAACATCAGAACAAAAATCTTTTCATATAAAGTGACTCATGCAATAAAGTGATTAATATATCAATTATAGTGCTTAAACACCATATTCAGCTTCTCTAAACATTGACTGCGCATGTCAGAGCACATAATTGCTTCCACGTGGGCTGCTGGCCAATCAACAGGCTTGTGTGGCAAAATCCGGGTTCGCACATGTGCAGTACCACTTTCCAGACATGTAGACACCATCTTGGATGTGGAACCACATTCTTTCTTAAAGGGAACCTGTCACCCCCAAAATAGAAGTTGAACTAAGCCCACCGGCATCAGGGGCTTATCTACAGCATTCTGGAATGCTGTAGATAATCTTCATCAGATGACATCCTCTTCTTGTCTTCACACAGCAGCTCCGGTGCAGGCGTACTTTATCTGCCCTGTTGAGGGCAGAACAAAGTACTGCAGTGTGCAGGCGCCGGGCCTCTCTTACCTTTCCCAGTGCCTGCGCACTGCAATACTTTGCTCAGCCCTCAACAGGGCAGACAAAGTATGCCTGCGCCGGAGCCACAGCATGAAGACAAGAAGAGGACGCCATCGTAAGAAGATGGGAGGCCCTGGACCGGACCGTGAGGCCCATCGTATCGGGACAGCCCCTGGGTGAGTATAATCTAACCTCTTTTTCTCATCTTTTAGGATACATTGGGGGCTTATCTACAGCATTCCAGAATGCTGTAGATAAGTCCCTGATGCTGGTGGGCTTAGCTCACCTTCGATTTTGGGGGTGACAGGTTCCCTTTAAAGAGCCGATCTGTTCACATTATAATACCTAGATAAATTCTCCAAGTGTCCATTATTCGTATGTAAATCAATTTCCTTCACTTCAGTAGGTCAACATATATGTAAACTTATATTTAGAGATGATTTTTTGCACTATTGGAGAAGGATACATTTTTTTAAAGTTTTTTCTTTGAAAAAAAATTTGGGGGGCAAGTAAGAGTTTTTTCATACTTATTTGAGAGTCGTTGCCCAGGGACTATGGAAGCAAGAAATATGGAGTCCGGGGTATTTAACTATACTGCTGATGATGAGGAGTGGATACTTGGAGGTATTGAAGGAGATGTGGCTTTTTTAGAGACACCATCCGTTATTGAAATGAAACGCAAGTATGAAAATGATTTAAAGAAACGAAGGAGTTTAAAATTGCACCTTATGACTTTGGGACAGTATTATAGGGAGCGTAAAATCCCAAGAGGATTTAAATCCAATATACTGTACATTCTAATCTTTATGCTAGCAATACGGCATTCTGTGCACAATTTATGATGATTTCAAATCAATATGCCCTAGATGTGATTTTATTGAACATAGAGTTTTTGCAGCAGGAAATAAAGATTTTGCAAAGTGGCAAAGAGGAGTCTGAGAAGAATATGAAAACATACATTAAGGTTTAGGACTGGACTATTAACGAGAAAATACAGACAGAGACTAACAAGTTGGGTAAAGACATGGAGGAGACAAAGAGGAAGAAGTGGAGTAGAAATATGAGTGACTATGAATCTCAACATATCTATGCATGGCAAAAAGAAAGTGTGAAACCAGTTTGGAGAAGAAGAGGCTATTTGAGACTATTGGGTCATAATAAATGTGATCAATTTGTTGTTACTAACCCTATGTATTCTAGATACTTAATAAGTATTGTTAAGAACTACAGTATGTATATAAACCTACCCATGTGTGTTAATCACTGCTTGAAAAAGGCTCATTTGAGCCGAAACATTGCCATAGCATGTGGGTTTGAAATAAAACCACATTTTTTTTAACCTTTAAGCTATGGAGTGCTGCCTGCATTTTTTCCTATGTCTAGATAGATGGAAAGATAAATACATGTTCCAGATTTGTGAAAGTGTAACTGCGATTGACAGTCACTCTGCTATGGAATTATATATGAGATATGAGAATGAGATATGAGATAACTGCAAACTGCAAACTAAGGTATGCAAATACTTTTTCTACTCATCAGCAAGAACATAGTGATGCTTATGCCTCACCTTCTATAGTCTATGCCAAATTCGAAAAATTACCTGAATTTACATTTAGCCCCTTAGTGACAGAGCCAATTTTGTACTTCCAGGCCAATTTTTACAATTCTGACCACTGTCACTATATGAGATTATAGCTCTGGAACTTCAATGTATCCAACTGATTCTGAGACTGTTTTTTCATGACATATTATACTTCATGTTAGTGGTAAAATTTCATCAATATAACTCGTGTTTATGAAAAAATTTAAATTTGGCAAAAAATTTTGGAAATTTTGCAATTTTTAAATTTTAATTTTTGTACTCTTAAATCAGAGAGTGGTTTCACACAACATAGTTAATAAATAGCAATTCCCACATGTCTAATTTACATCAGCACAAATTTGGAAACAAAATAATTTTTGTTAGGACATTATAAGGGTTAAAATTTGACTAGCAATTTCTCATTTTTTCAACAAAATTTACAAAACCATTTTTTTAGGGACCACATCACAGCAGAAAATACCCCAAAGTGACACCATTATAAAAACTGCACCCTTCAAGGTGCTCAAAACTACATTCAAGAAGTTCATTAACCCTTCAGGTGCTTCACGAGAACTAAAGCAATGTGGAAGGAAAAAGTGAACATTTTACTTTTTAAAATTTTTTTTACTTTGGAACCAATTTCTTTTTCTTTTTACAAGGGTATCAAGAGAAAATGGACCACAAAATTTGCTATGCAATTTCACCTAAGCTTGTTGATGCCCTGTATGTAATGGAAAGCCACTATTTGGGCACATGGCATGGCTTAGATGGGAGGGAGCACCATTTGACTTTTTGAACTCAAAATTGGCTGGTCTCAAGGGTGGCTCCATGTCACGTTTGGAGACCCCCTGATGTACCTACACAGTGAAACCCCCCAATTTTAACTCCAACCCTAACCCCAACACACCTCTAACCCTATTTCCAATCCTAACCACAACCGTAACCCCAACACACCCCTACCGCAAATCACAACCTTAGCCATAACCCTAACCACAAACCTAACCCTAAAATACCCATAACCATAATCCCAACCACAACAACAACCCTAACCCTAGCCCAACCCTAACTTTAGCCCAACCCTAACTTTAGCCACAACCTTAACCCTAGCCCCAACTCTAACCCTTGCCCAACCCTAACCCTAGCCCAACTCTAACCCTAGGTTTAGCCTAACCCTAACCCTAGGTTTAGCCCAACCCTAACTCTAACTTTAGCCCAACTCACATTGCCCCAACTCACTTTAGCCCAACTCTAACCCTAATGGAAAAATGGAAATAAATATATTTTTTATTTCATTATTTATACTTAATGGGGTGATAAAGGGGGGTTTATTTACTATTCTTTTTTATTTTATCATTGTGATAGGGTCTATCAAAGAGATCAAAATGAACCAATAGGAAAAATTTCCTATTGCTGCTGGGTGACAGCCGGCAGATCTCCGTGGGTGCACTGCGCATGTACCCGCCATTTTCTTCCTGGAAGAAGATGCCGGCGGCCTGGAGGACTTCTCGGGGAGATGCAGGAAGGTATCAGGGGGATCAGGGAACCCCATTTCTCTCTCCTCTGATGTGCAATCACATCAGAGGAGAGAGAAATTAAATTGGAAATCAGACTTTTTTTGCGGTCGCCGTTATTCCTTTAATAATGGCGATCTCAACATTGGGGATGGTGAAAACCTACCCGAACCATGTTCTCTGGGGACCTTGGCAACTGAGGGTTTTTATAAAGAGTGGCAATGTAAGATTGGTGATTTTTCTAAGTATCATCTATTAACAAAAGTGCTTGGAGGGCTCCCTAATGTTCTCCAAAAGGACCTGACCTTTTAGGACAGGTCAGCCCGACCTTATGGGTTGTGGGATCCTAGCATGCAATGCAGGATTCTACAGCCCTCTGCAGTCACTCTTACAGTGAAAGAGGCAGATCTTGCTGATCTTTGCTCTAATCAAGCTGCTGCATACTTTACTAAGTTTTACTAGGCAGTTACAATTTGGTAACAGCTTAGTAAAGCACTCAACGGCATTCAGTTAGTGCAAAAAGCACTTTCATGGTGAGATACTCTGAAGAGGTTTATAGGATTTTGCTCCAAATGCTTACATACAATAACCTGAAAGTAGGGGAAGAAAGCAATGGTATTGAGATCCAACTAAGTCTGGCTGTATGCTTTTGATGCAGAACTGCTGCAGTAAAAATGGTGCATAATATTTTCCTGCTCAGAACAATTTGCAGAATTAAGAGCAACAATAATATTATTAGCTCTGAGAAGGGTAGCAGTATTAATATTGATTGTATTAGATCTAAAAAGGGCTGTTGTTGCAGTTGAAATATAACTCTTGATGTGTTATTCCTGCCTATATGCAGTTAAAATTATCTCCCTAAATCACCAGCACCTCTCCATCTTCCTGTTTCAGGGTTACATTGTGCTGAGCATGGCCTCACAGGTCTTGCATAGGCCCGATGACGATATGTGTACAGCCAATCACAGTAATGCCACATCCAAGATGGCTACGGCATTACAGTGACTAGCAGGCAGTCCTTACATGTTTTTTGGCTGTGTAAAAAGCACCAAAATTTCTGCTCAAGCATTAAAAAATACCATATTTTGCAGTTTATAAGATGCACTGGTTTATATGACGCAAACCCAAATTTTGGAGAGGAAAATAGGAAAAAAAATATGTTTTAAATAAAATGATGTTTCTTTTAATCTACTTTTATGGTAGCTTACCTGGGGAACAGCAGCAGTGGAGTGGGGCCACAGATTGCAAGGTAGCTGCTAGTAGAGGAAGGAGATACTGCGCGCTCCAGGCTGGTAGGACAAGGTATTTAGCTGCAACAACAGTTGGGCCATGGCTGAGGGCCCTGGGCTGGTACAACTAGGTGTTCAAAGATGCGGGGACTCCGCCAACATTATGTGACAGCCTGGAGCCCCACACATTTCATACTTAACCGCTGCTATGCGAGATCTTGGGTGCCAAAATCTTGGGAGATGAGATCTCAGTTCTGAGATCTCAATTTGCACATGTGCAACCTCTGCTGGGCATTTTCCCTGAGTCCACAGCATAGAAGAGTATGGAAAGTGCAGGTTTCTGGGCTTTCCCCGCATCGCTGAACACCTCATCGTACCAGACCACACTTCACAGGAGCAGGTAAGCTTCACTGCAGCTACAATTCAGATTATAAGACATACTCCCATTTTCCCCAAAAATTTTGTGTAAAAAATGTGTCTTATCTGAAAAATGCAGTATTCGCCAAGTAACAAGCATCACTAACACACTGATGCTCAATCGAGTAACGAGTAGTGAAGGGCAAGCTCGCTCATCACTAATTAATATCCTTTGAAAATAGGAGAAACAGTCATCCTCAACTATATGGACTTTCACAAAGAAGAAAATCCTATTATACGAGGAATACTACAAAATAATTTTCACAACCCATTCCCAAAAATGGAATCACCAAAAATGGCACCAACCCCTACCACCCAGAAATAATGCAAATTACAACAGAGTAAACAATAAATATAAAAGACTTCCTAATTATCATCTATCCATGAATTACCAAAAGTACACAAAAATCCAACCAATTCTGCTGGAAGACATATTGCATTGAATGTGAACTTAGCATCTAGTATTCTGTCCTATCTTCTAGATCTTCATCTCCAGGAATATGATATGGGCCTCCCAACTTGCTTAATATATTCTTTCAATCTTTTAAAGGAACTTCAAAATATCATCTGGTTTGGGGCCCCAGGAGGAGCGGGGGTCCTAGGCAGCTGCCTTGTCTGCCTGCCCCTAATGCCGACCCTGAATATGGGTTCCTAACAGCCAACAGTATTCCTCATTTAGAGTTGCTAAAAAAGAAATGACTCTGTTGGTTGCCTTGCTCATTGTCGACCTTGGAGAAAAATTGTAAATTAAGTTGAATTTGCTTTTGTTGGGACAGTTTGTCTGTCAGTCCCTTCTTCCCATGTTCCCCATTCTCCTATCTTTTATCCACTACATTTTATTTAATAGAGTCAGAGTTTATTTAACAAAATTCATCAAATGTTTGTGTTTTTAGTTCATATTTTTCAATACAAAAATTGTATAGACTAAAATATTAAAGGTTCTGCATCAATTATAAATGTAAAAAAATGCATATTGCTGTGAAAATGCAGTAGCAAAAATATGTGGCTGCAATATGCTCATCATAAACTAGTCTAAGAAGGTGATTCATGCTGCTATAATAAATGACAGATGATAGGGATTTTCTTCTAAATACAGTGGTATATTTCTTTCTATTAGTATAATATGGATACCTTTCAATTTACGATTAGTTTAGAAAGACCTCATCACATATTGAAAATTATGTAAATTGTTTGATTTCACTTAGTTATATTCCTACTGAGAAGGTATAAGGTAGACATGATAATTTAGATATTTCAAATCTGATTTACATCTGGCACAGGATTTTATCTCACTTTTCCATTCTCCTAGCAACATTACACAGTGAAAAAAAGATTATTATGCCATAAGTATGTTGATTTTTTACTTGAATAGAATATGTGTGTTTTATAAGCAGCATGGTGCTTCTTATTAATTAAATTTACATAATGTTATTTGCTTTGTCTAATGCAGGAAAATAATTGTTTTTCAGCAGTGTTCATACTGAATATTTTACTATAGACTACAAGCAATTGTTTATTCTGCTCAAAACATATACTGTAAATTATATATTCATTTATATTAAATATTTATATATTAACCACTTAAAAACCTCTCCCTATAAATATATGTTCCCTTTTACTATTCTTTGCACAGAAATAACATATGTTTGTGTTTGACTTTCTATTGGTAATGCAGTATATTCCTTAGCAAAATGCAATGCAGGAATTTACTAACATACACCAGCTCTGATGCTAGTTGTAAGATTGGCACCATTAGAGTTCTTGTCCCAATGATATGATCAAGACAAAATTACAACATTTTGGCTGAAAATGATTACTAAATAAAGTAGACTTATTAAATGGAATAAAACCACACGTAGTATACTATAAAATTGACATGTTTGCTTAGAAAACTTGCTGAAACTGAGTCTTGAAGTTTTGAAAATGTAAAAATTCTCAGTCATTCTAAGAAGCTGAAACTTGTTAATGACTAACTGATAACATCATGACAAATGGCAAGCTTTTCAGAACTCGTGTTCATGAGACATGGCTTATCTGCAAAGTCTTCATTTTATACATAAATATAGAATCAAATATAGGACAAGTGATGGAAAGCAGAGACATCAATATGAGTAGTATAGCAGTAACCAATAGTTTCTGTTCATATATAAGAAGTGTTCTCTCGCAAAGGTTTCACACTCCCATAGGATGTTAGAGACATACTCCTCAAGGGGATTTCTATGGGACAAGTATGGTCTAAAAATTAAACCAATCCCCAGTCACTGCTATTCAGCAGTGCCTAAGTTCCCTGATATCCCATTTTGTCCTCTTCTGGCAATAAAAAACATGTGATTTATCAGAGAGTTTAGCAATGACCAACACATCTATGTGTCGCATTTTACCACAGTCAACTGTCTGTACAACCCACACAGAGTTTACAAAGAAAAATTATGCAAATCTTATTATGTTTTTTCAGACATATAAGTACTGCAGCCAGCCAATCACTGACCATAAAGGCGGCAGCAGTCACATGATCATGCCCAACAAAAGAGGAAGCAAAGAGATGTGAATGAGGAACTGGGCACAACTAGGAAAGGAACAGCAAAAATTCATTAGGTGAGTATGCTTTATACATTTTTAACAGTACTTTCCACATAAGTGTGAAAAAACCCCTTCAAGTAACGTAGAATGATGGAAAACCATGCTACTCATTCATTTCTGTTCTGAGGACGTCAGGGGTTAACATTAGTTTGTGATGGCTGGATTTTCTGTTTCTCTTATTCCTAGTATTCTGTTTACTATTTAATGCGGTAAATCACAAAGATCTTTTTTTCTGTTTCCTTTCTGTGACACAGCTAGACCAGGAGATCATTATTGTATCTTTACCTCTCACACACTGATAAACTTGCTCTTATGGTGGGTGTGTTCTTCTGTCCTTTGAGTGTTGCTTCCAGCTTATGATTGGTCAGCAACAGACAGGGGGAAGTACACGTTTCCATTGAAACATTAGGTGCCAAATATATTGATGTCCCAACAACAAAGAGGCAAAATAAAAAAGAAAATAATAAAAAGTTTTGTTCCACTGTGCAGCCACTATTACTTTCGAAGGACTGTGTGTTATTCTAAGGAAAGATAATAAATGTCTAAGTTGAGAAATTTTCTAAAATTTCTACGTATCAAAGCTCCAAATTGAATTCATATGTAGAAATGGCCTACAACTTTGAATGCACTTTATGTCAACACCAACTTTAAGACCAAACAGGATAGTGATACGTTGTTAAGAAATCTAGGAAGTATCATGACAGATTCATGTCATTTCAGAAGATTTATTTTAAGACTATAAGTTGGTCTGACAGATGCTGACTTGACATTTTCGATACGCAATGTGATATTTCAGCATTATTCACAGAATAATGTATACTCTGCTGGCTTGAGTTTACTGAGCAAAGACTAAAACGTTGCAAAATATGACAAGGGTTAATCCCCTTAAATATATGTTAATGTACTTAATGCCTACACAACCCGGACAATTTTCTGGTTTTTGTTTTATTTTTTCCTCCACTTCTTCCATAAACCGTAATATTTTTCATTTTTCTGTCAATATAGCATTATGAGTGCTTTTATTTTTGCAGAATGAATTGTACTTTTGAATTACACTATTTATTTTACCATATGGCACACTGCAAAATGGTAAAACATTAATTGCAGTGAATTACAAAAAAAGTGCAATTCAACTATTGTTTGTTGGGTTTTTTATTTAACCCGTTCACTAAATGCTAAAACTGACCTGCTGACATAATTCTCCAGGTCATTATGAGCATGTAGATAACAAACATGTATAGGTTCCTTTTTATTTAAGTCGTGAAAAATAAATTAGAAATGTGTAAGAAAAAAAAATTAGATAATCTTGCCATTTTCCAGGACCGTCTTCATTTTTTGAGATCTGTGGATGGGTGATGGCTTATTTTTTGCATACTGATCTATAGTTTTTATAGTTTTTAATAATATTTTGGGGTAGATATGATGTTTTGATCGGCTGTTATTGCAATGTTCCAAGGTCAAAAACAGTAATTCTGGAGTTTCGATTTTTTTAGCGTTATGCCGTTTACCAATCTGAATAATTTATTCCATGTTATGATAGATCGGACATTTCTGAATGCGACAATACCTAATATGTGTAATTTTTTTATTTGCTTTATTATGAATTTGGCAAAATTTGAATGTTTGTGTTTTTTTAATGTTTTTAAAAAGTTTTTTTATTTTACTGGCTTCAATAGTTCCCTAAAGAGATGTGATGCTTTGATCCTGTTTTACACATAGCAGTGCTTTAGCCCTGTTTTGTGTACCAGAAACAATGATCTCCTATCAATAGAAGATTTACAATGACAGGCACAGTTCAATGATGACAGCTTTCACTGACTGCTAAGAGGCATGAGAAGAGGTGTGGGGACCAATGCCATCAGTCCCTGCAGTCAGGGAGCTGTGATCACTCAGTCAAACTGAGTGACCAATCACACCCTGATCGTGCAGGAGTTCGACGCTCAAAGCATGATGACTAGTGTTGAGCATTCCGATACCGCAAGTATCGGGTATTGGCCGATACTTGCGGTATCTGAATTCCGATACCGGGATTCCGATACTTGCCGCGTATCGGATACCGGAATTGGAAGTTCCAAGATTCAAAATGCAGAAATTCAGCCAATGAGAATGATTCCAAGTGTGGGCACATCCTGTTTAGCATGGAGGGCATGAAACTACTGGCAAGGCTGTGATTGGCTGCTGAAATGATGTCATGATGCAGTTTAAAAGTCGCTGGCGCCATTTTGCGATCACTCTGCTGTGAATTCAGTTAGTGACAGGACGCTGTTTGCTGACTGAGGGACAGTTTAGAGATAGCGATTTGCTTCTTTGTGCTTTCCAAAGGCTAATTTAGCAACCGCTGTGTTCACCTACTATTCACCTTGCTTTTGCCTTGTAGCGCTGTTTTCACAGCGATCTGCAAGGTCTGTGTGTGTGTGTGTGTGTGTGAGTGCAGCCCACTCTCTAGTCTGAGTGCAGCCACATAGGCCATCCATAGCTGGTTGTATTCAGTTCAGGGAGGGTGGTTCATTGCCTCATACTGTTCTTTTTTTTTTTTTTTTTCAAGTAGTGTAGTCTGCTGCTAATTTATTCAAAAAAATCCTATTAGTGTCTTTCCACCCGTCTCCAGCTAATTTGTGGAAAAACACTACATAGGATAACGTAGAGGAGGGTTTTTGGGCCTTGCAGCGCCGTTTACGGCTGTCTGCACGGTCTCCGTGTGATTGCAGCTCGCCCTGTAGTCTGTGAGCAGCCATAGCCTGGTTGTCTCCAGCTCAGGGTTGTTCACTGCGTCATACCACCAAATCAATTTTCATTTTGTTTTAAGTAGTGCAGGCTGCTGCACATTTTTTCAACAAATTCCTATTAGTGTCTTTCCACCCGTCTCCAGCTAATTTGTGGAAAAACACTACATAGGATAACGTAGAGGAGGGTTTTTGGGCCTTGCAGCGCCGTTTACGGCTGTCTGCACGGTCTCCGTGTGACTGCAGCTCGCCCTGTAGTCTGTGAGCAGCCATAGCCTGGTTGTCTCCAGCTCAGGGTTGTTCACTGTGTCATACCGCCAAATCAATTTTCATTTTGTTTTAAGTAGTGCAGGCTGCTGCACATTTTTTCAAAAAATTCCTATTAGTGTCTTTCCACCCGTCTCCAGCTAATTTGTGGAAAAACACTACATAGGATAACGTAGAGGAGGGTTTTTGGGCCTTGCAGCGCCGTTTACGGCTGTCTGCACGGTCTCCGTGTGACTGCAGCTCGCCCTGTAGTCTGTGAGCAGCCATAGCCTGGTTGTCTCCAGCTCAGGGTTCTTCACTGCGTCATACCGCCAAATCAATTTTCATTTTGTTTTAAGTAGTGCAGGCTGCTGCACATTTTTTCAAAAAAATCCTATTAGTGTCTTTCCACCCGTCTCCAGCTAACTTGTGGAAAAACACTAGATAGGATAACGTAGAGGAGGGTTTTTGGGCCTTGCAGCGCCGTTTACGTCTGTCTGCACGGTCTCTGTGTGACTGCAGCTCTATCCGTTGTCAGTTCAGCCCCCAAAAAATAAATAAATAATAAAGTTCACCAAACACACCAGTTACACCACTTTACATTTGTGTAGGCCACATTAGCTCATATTAAAGTCTAGTCCACACTTTAGAAAATTAGTGTGTCTTATACCTGTTAGGAGGAGTTGCTCAGGAATAAGCACACAAAGCCGTTAGTACTTTTCTGCTTATCTTTATCAGTCAACCAAGATGAAGAAGGCAGTGAGTAAGGCACGTGGGCGTGGGCGTGGAGCAGGGAGGGGACGTGGGGATTCTGTGCCTGCTGCGGGCACCGGTGACTCATCAGCACCCACTTTCACGAGGCAACAGTCATTCATGCGCAGCTTTGTGTCAGAGCGCCGTACACCGCTGCTGCGTGAAGAACAAATTGAAGCCGTTGTCGGATGGATGGCAGCTAATGCATCAACTTCAATTAGTGCCACATCCTCTCAGACACAGAGCACTGGAGAGCAACCATCTGTCTCTTCACCACCTGCCAAATTGCCCAGGCAGACAGAGAGCCCAGGACAGGAGCCGTCTCTACTTCTGTTCTCTGAATCTCTTGGCTTGGAAACAGGGGGCCAGCCAAGCAGCATTGGAGAAATGGAAGAAGAGGCAGGGTGCAGTGATGCCCAACAGCTTTTTCTCTCTTCCTCTGAAGAGGCGGGTGGGCCAGTGGCTCCGGTCACCACATCGCAGGCCGCATCAGCTGATGATGACACTCAGGTGCCACTTACTGGTGCGTGCTCTGCTGCTGAGACTACCCAGGAGGAGCAGTTGGGGGCAGAGGGTAGTGTAGATGATGAGGTCCTTGACCCATCTTGGCGTGAGGGACAGGAAGGTGGTGGGAGCAGCTCTGAGGAAGAGATTCCCCGTACGGCCCAAAGAGGGAGAGGGAGGGGGAAGACTGCGGATCCTGCAGCCTCCGCTTTGGCACCCGTTAGGAGCATGTCTCTTCCAAAAGCCAAAAAGGGCGCTCACAAGACTTGCAGTGCCTGGTCCTTTTTTGACACAGTTGCAGATGACATTTGCTATGTCAGATGCAAGGTGTGTCATCAAAAAGTCAAAAGAGGTCGAAATGTCAGCAACCTCAATACCTCCAACATGTGGAAACATGTGCGCAACAGGCACCCGGCGGAGTTAGAAAAACACACTGAAGAGCTAGGCCAACCAACAGCGGCAGCTACCACCTCTTCAGCTCGTGTTGCCTCTTCCTCTAGCTCACACGCAGCTGGTTCGGCTTCCTCCCAGGATCGCCGTGGAAGAACCTCTGGCCCTGTTGTCCAGAGACCCGCTGTAATTCCACCCGCAGCACCATTTTCCCAGTCATCCACACACTCCCAGCCCAGTCTACAGCCATCGGTAGTACAGGCATGGGAGAAAAGGCGGTCTTTCTCGTCAAACCACCCACGAGCACAGGCTCTGACTGCAGGCATTGCCAAACTTCTGTCACTGGAAATGCTGTCATTCAGGCTGGTGGAGACTGACAGCTTCCGTGACTTGATGTCATTGGCAGTCCCACAGTACAATGTGCCCAGCCGCTTTTACTTCAGCAGGCAAGCCGTCCCTGCCCTGCACAAGCATGTGGAGGGACACATAAAACACGCGCTACTGAACGCCGTCAGTAGCAAGGTCCACCTCACCACCGATGCGTGGACCAGTCAACATGGACAGGGGTGATACCTTTCCCTCACTGCCCATTGGGTTAATGTCGTTGAGCCGGGTACAGACCGTGCGAGTGGCGCAGGACGTGTCCTGCCCACTCCAAGGATTGCAGGAATCCATTCTGTACGCATTGACTCCTCCTCTTACACCAGTTCCTCAGAATCATCGCTGCAGGAGCCGTCACAGTCCACCTCCACATGGACCCGTGATGAACGTGTACCTGTTACGACCGACATGAGCACAGCCGTGGCCAAACGTCAACAGGCCGTCTTGAAATTAATTTTTTTGGGGAATCGTAGCCACACAGCGCAGGAGCTCTGGAATGCCATAAAGCAGGAGAGCGATGTGTGGTTTGTGCCAGCGAATCTCCAGCCAGGCATGGTAGTGTGTGATAATGGCCGAAATCTGGTGGCAGCTCTGGGCCTCGGCAACCTCACTCACATCCCATGTCTGGCACATGTGCTCAATTTGGTTGTGCAGAGCTTTTTGAGGGACTATCCGGATCTTGATGCACTGCTGCACAAGGTCCGCCTAGAGTGTGCTCACTTGCGGCGTTCCAGCACGGCAAAAGCGTGCATTGCGGCTCTGCAGCGCCGACACCGCCTGCCGGAACATCGCATCATATGTGACCTACCTACCAGGTGGAATTCCACGTTACATATGTTGGAGCAGTTGTGTGAGCAGCAGCAAGCTGTAATGGAGTACCAGCTGCTTCAGGCGCAAAGAAGTCGCAGTCAGCGCCGTACAGACTTCACAACCACAGAGTGGGCCACTATGAATGACGTCTGCCAGGTTTTGCGTCCCTTTGATTATTCCACGCGGATGGCGAGTGCAGATGATGCACTAGTCAGCATAACTGTCCCCCTTATCTGCCTGCTTGAAAAATCACTGCAAGCACTAAGGGATGATGTTGTGGAAGAGGTGGAGGATGAGGATTCACCATTTCCATCATCTTCTGGACAGTCAGCGCCACGTGGTTCCTCACAAACGCGTAGGCAGGGGACAGTTTGTGAGGAGGATGAGGAGGAGTCAATGGAGGAGGAAGACATCCGTCCAGAGGAGGGAGTTACCGAATTGTCCAGTACTCAGTGTGTACAGCGAGGGTGGGGTGATGACGAGCGGGCAGAGATCACGCCTCCAGCAGGGGACAGCGTTTCTTGGGCAGTTGGCAGTCTGCAGCACATGGTGGATTACATTCTGCAGTGCCTGAGAAACGACCGCCGCATCGCCCACATTCTCAACATGTCTGATTATTGGGTGTTCACCCTCCTCGATCCTCGCTACCGGGACAACGTAGAAAGCCTCATCACACCGTTGAACCGGGAGCGAAAAATGCGGGAGTACCAAGACACACTGGTCAATTCCATCATCTTCTCCATTCCAACTGAGAGAAGTGCTGCTAGTGCATTCCAAAGCAGCTCAGTGCGTCCAGGCAGTGGTGGAGGCTCTGCACAAAGAGGGAGCAGAAGCAGTGCCTCTGCCCAAGGCAAGACCAGTATGGCCCAACTGTGGCACAGTTTTCTGTGCCCCCCACAAAAGTCTACACCATCACAGACGGCTCCAGTCAGCAGGAGGCAACGGTTCCGTCAGATGGTGACAGACTACATGTCTTGCCCTCTTGCTGTACTCCCAGACGGCTCTTCCCCTTTCAAGTTTTGGGTCTCAAAGCTGGATACATGGCCAGAGCTAAGCCAGTATGCATTGGAGGTGCTGTCTTGCCCTGCGGCCAGTGTATTATCAGAACGTGTCTTTAGTGCTGCAGGTGGTGTACTAACTGACCGTCGCATGCGACTATCCTCCGATAACGTTGACCGGCTTACTTTCCTGAAAATGAACAAGGCCTGGATCTCGCAGGAATTTGCCACTCCTCCTCCTGATTAAATAATTAGGTCACTGTATACGTTATCCAGGTCTCCTGTTGTGTTCATCTTTCTACCACCTGAACTTAAATTCCTGGGCTCCAACACCGCCAGTTGAGGCTCAGAAGTGCCGTCTGCACAGTCAAAACATACGACCCAGTGATATTGGGTTTCAGTAACGTCAGCTGATCCCCAGCTGTGTAGCCGGCAATGTGTCATGCGACCGCCACGCTGACACAACAACTGAAATGTAAGGGAATCTGTCCCCCCCCCAAGGCGTTTGTTACTGAAAGAGCCACCTTGTGCAGCAGTAATGCTGCACAAGGAAAAAATAGCTATTTTGGTTTAGCTCCTTGCACACGCAGAACTTAACACTTATAAAATG
The DNA here is from genome assembly GCF_051348905.1 of Ranitomeya variabilis. Taxonomy (NCBI): domain Eukaryota; kingdom Metazoa; phylum Chordata; class Amphibia; order Anura; family Dendrobatidae; genus Ranitomeya; species Ranitomeya variabilis. The sequence goes on from NC_135233.1 coordinate 744,013,974, forward strand.
TGTCCACTGATACCGTAAAACCGTCCCGGAGGTGGGACTTTCCTTCGTAATATGACGCAGCACAGCCGTCATTCCTACCCCCCCGGCGCCGCGCCCCGGCTCCTCAGCGTTGTTTGATTCCGTCCCGGAGCCTGCGCTGTTATGTTATCCCGTGGCCAGGCACACTTAACGCTGCCCGTCTTCTGGCATCATTTGGTGTCAGGATGGCTGCGCCTGTGCGGCCGCGCTGGCCGAGAGCCCGCCTCGCAGTGTCTTCTGATTTAATCCCACTGGGGGCCTGGGATCCATGGACATGCGCAGTGCATATCTGAACCTCCACCTCTCACTCATCTCCCTATGGCTTCTTCAGACTGTTCGGTGTCAGATGGTCCCTAATAGCATGCCACGGCCGTGACACCGCACAGTCTTAAGAAGCCGTAGGGAGGGGAGTGAGAGGCGAGGATATGCACTGCGCATGGCCATGGATCCCAGGCCCCCAGTGGGATAAAATCAGAAGACACTGCGAGGCGGGCTCTCGGCCAGCGCGGCCACACAGGCGCAGCCAGCCTGACACCAAATGATGTCAGAAGATGGGCAGCGCTAAGTGTGCCTGGCCAAGGGATAACATAACAGCGCAGGCTCCGGGACGGAATCAAACTACGCTGAGGAGCCGGGGCGCGGCGCCGGGGGGTAGGAATGACGGCTGTGCTGCGTCATATTACGAAGGAAAGTCCCACCTCCAGGACGGTTTCACAGTTTCAGGGGACACATTTTATAAGTGTTTAGTTCTGTGTTTGCAAGGAGCATGATGAAAAGAGCCACCTTTTCCTTTTGCATCTTTTGTGCTGCACAAGCTGGCTCTTTCAGCTACAAACGCCTTGGGGGGGGGTTAAAGGTTCCCTTTCGACTTTCTCAGGCTTCGGCCTACATTGTGTTCCTCTGCTTTTCCACCTGTCCCTGGGCTCCAACACCGCTAGTTGCCGTCCAGAAGTGCTGTCCGCACAGTCCCAACAGTCGCTCCTCTGTTATTGGGGTTCAGTAACGTCAGCTGTTCCCCAGCTGTGTGTGTGGCAATCCCTCCTACCTCCTCCTACCTCCTCCTCCTCCACCTGTCCCTGGGCTCCAACACCGCTAGTTGTTGCCTGGTAGTGCTGTACGCACAGTCCCAACAGTCCCTCCTCTGTTATTGGGGTTCAGTAACGTCAGCTGTTCCCCTGCTGTGTGTGTGGCTATCCCTCCTACCTCCTCCACCTCCTCCTCCTCCACCTGTCCCTGGGCTCCAACACCGCTAGTTGTTGCCTGGTAGTGCTGTACGCACAGTCCCAACAGTCCCTCCTCTGTTATTGGGGTTCAGTAACGTCAGCTGTTCCCCTGCTGTGTGTGTGGCAATCCCTCCTACCTCCTCCTACCTCCTCCTCCACCTGTCCCTGGGCTCCAACACCGCTAGTTGTTGCCTGGTAGTGCTTTACGCACAGTCCCAACAGTCCCTCCTCTGTTATTGGGGTTCAGTAACGTCAGCTGTTCCCCTGCTGTGTGTGTGGCAATCCCTCCTACCTCCTCCTACCTCCTCCTCCTCCACCTGTCCCTGGGCTCCAACACCGCTAGTTGTTGCCTGGTAGTGCTGTACGCACAGTCCCAACAGTCCCTCCTCTGTTATTGGGGTTCAGTAACGTCAGCTGTTCCCCTGCTGTGTGTGTGGCTATCCCTCCTACCTCCTCCACCTCCTCCTCCTCCACCTGTCCCTGGGCTCCAACACCGCTAGTTGTTGCCTGGTAGTGCTGTACGCACAGTCCCAACAGTCCCTCCTCTGTTATTGGGGTTCAGTAACGTCAGCTGTTCCCCTGCTGTGTGTGTGGCAATCCCTCCTACCTCCTCCTACCTCCTCCTCCACCTGTCCCTGGGCTCCAACACCGCTAGTTGTTGCCTGGTAGTGCTTTACGCACAGTCCCAACAGTCCCTCCTCTGTTATTGGGGTTCAGTAACGTCAGCTGTTCCCCTGCTGTGTGTGTGGCAATCCCTCCTACCTCCTCCTACCTCCACCTCCTCCACCTGTCCCTGGGTTCCAACACCGCTAGTTGTTGCCTGGTAGTGCTGTACGCACAGTCCCAACAGTCCCTCCTCTGTTATTGGGGTTCAGTAACGTCAGCTGTTCCCCTGCTGTGTGTGTGGCAATCCCTCCTACCTCCTCCTACCTCCTCCTCCTCCACCTGTCCCTGGGCTCCAACACCGCTAGTTGTTGCCTGGTAGTGCTGTACGCACAGTCCCAACAGTCCCTCCTCTGTTATTGGGGTTCAGTAACGTCAGCTGTTCCCCTGCTGTGTGTGTGGCAATCCCTCCTACCTCCTCCTACCTCCTCCTCCTCCACCTGTCCCTGGGCTCCAACACCGCTAGTTGTTGCCTGGTAGTGCTGTACGCACAGTCCCAACAGTCCCTCCTCTGTTATTGGGGTTCAGTAACGTCAGCTGTTCCCCTGCTGTGTGTGTGGCAATCCCTCCTACCTCCTCCTACCTCCTCCTCCTCCACCTGTCCCTGGGCTCCAACACCGCTAGTTGTTGCCTGGTAGTGCTGTACGCACAGTCCCAACAGTCCCTCCTCTGTTATTGGGGTTCAGTAACGTCAGCTGTTCCCCTGCTGTGTGTGTGGCAATCCCTCCTACCTCCTCCTACCTCCTCCTCCTCCACCTGTCCCTGGGCTCCAACACCGCTAGTTGTTGCCTGGTAGTGCTGTACGCACAGTCCCAACAGTCCCTCCTCTGTTATTGGGGTTCAGTAACGTCAGCTGTTCCCCAGCTGTGTGTGTGGCAATCCCTCCTACCTCCTCCTACCTCCTCCTCCTCCACCTGTCCCTGGGCTCCAACACCGCTAGTTGCTGTCCAGAAGTGCTGTCCGCACAGAGCCAAACACCTCGCCAATGTGTTAGTGGGGTTCAGCACCGCCAGCTGTTCCCCTGCTGTGCAGCCGGCAACGTGTACTGCGACCGCCACGCAGGCACAACAAGTTAAATTTAAGGGAACCTGTCCCCCCCCCAGGCTTTTGTTACTGAAGGTGCCACCTTGTGCAGCAGTAATGATGCAAAGGGAAAAAGTGCCTCTTTTCGTGGTGCTCCTTGCACATGCTGATCCTAACACTTATGAAAAGTGTCCCCTCCTACCGTGATACCGTCCGGTTGGTGGAACTTTCCTTTGTGATGTGACGCAGCACAGCCGTCATTCTTACCCCCTTGGCGCCGTGCGCCGCCTCCTCAGCGTTGTTTGAATCAGTCCCGGAGCCTGCGCTGTTAGGTTAGCCCTTGGCCATGCACACATTTTGCGCTGCCCGTCTTCTGACATCATTTGGTGTCAGGCTGGCTGCGCCTGTGCGGCCGCGCTGGCCGAGAGCCCGCCTCGTACTGTCTTCTGATTTAATCCCACTGGGGGCCTGAGATCCATGGACATGCGCAGTGCATATCTGAACCTCCTCCTCTCACTCATCTCCCTACAGCTTCTTCAAACTGTGCGGTGTCAGCTGGTCCCTAATAGCATGCCACGGCCGTGACACCGCACAGTCAGAAGAAGCCGTAGGGAGATGAGTGAGAGGTGGAGGTTCAGATATGCACTGCGCATGTCCATGGATCTCAGGCCCCCAGTGGGATTAAATCAGAAGACAGTACGAGGCGGGCTCTCGGCCAGCGCGGCCGCACAGGCGCAGCCAGCCTGACACCAAATGATGTCAGAAGACGGGCAGCGCAAAATGTGTGCATGGCCAAGGCCTAACCTAACAGCGCAGGCTCCGGGACTGATTCAAACAACGCTGAGGAGGCGGCGCACGGCGCCAAGGGGGTAAGAATGACGGCTGTGCTGCGTCACATCACAAAGGAAAGTTCCACCTACCGGACGGTATCACGGTAGGAGGGGACACTTTTTATAAATGTTAGGTTCAGCATGTGCAAGGACCATAATTAAAAGAGCTAAGTTTACCTTTTCCAGCATTAGTGCTGTACACGATGGCTCTTTCAGCTACAAACGCCTGGGGGGGGGTTAAAGTTTCCCTTTCAACTTGCTCCAGTGCAGGCTTCGGCCTACACTCTGCTCCCTCTCCTCCTCCTGCTGACCCTGGGCTCTAAAACCGCCAGTTGGGGCCCAGATGTGCTAGCTGCACAGAGCCAAACACCAGCCAATGTGTCAGTGGGGTTCAGCACCGCCAGCTGTTCCCCTGCTGTGTAGCCGGCAACATGTCCTGCAACAGCCACGCAGACACAAGAACTGAAATTGAAGGAAACCTGTCCCCCCTCCCCCAGGCGTTTTTACGTTTTACAGCCACCTTGTACGACAGTAATGCTGCATGTGTGCAAGGTGGCTCAGAAACTTAATCTCCTTGCCCATGTTGAAGTGAACACGTCTAAAAATGAGTCCTCTGCGACCATTAAAACGTCCCTCAGGTGTGATTTTCCTTTGTATTGACACGCAACAAGCTCCTTGGTAGCGCTGCCCGTCTTCTGATATCATTGTTTGGCTGCCTGCGCCTCTGCGGCCACCTTGCCCCACACAACGCCCCTCGGTGTCTTATTTATTTGGACTGCGAGGGTGTGATTGATGGGCATGAACGGTGCATTTCTTCGCCTGTCCCTCATCTCCTTCCGCCTTCCTCAGACTGTGCGGCTTCATGGCCGCGGCATGCGATAAGGGATCAGCTGACGCCGCACAGTCTGAAGCGGGTGTAAGGACCCGAGTGTGAGAGGCAAACATATGTACTGCGCCAGGCCATGAATCCCAGCCCCGCAGTGTTTTAACAATGTTAACACACTGGGGGGCTGGGATGCATGGTCATCGCAAACCGCAACAGCCGACATAACATGATGTCAGAGGATGGTCAGCGCTAACAGCCCAAGGCCAAGGGATAACACAAAAGCGCAGACTCCTGTGCAACAAATAATGATGCTCAGGAGGCCGCGCAAAGCACCAAGGTGGCATTTTTGCCAGCTGTACTGTGTCTCTTTATGAAGGGAACTCACGCCTCAAAATCAGTTTGACTGTGTAAGGGCCTAAATGTTAGACGTGTTCCTTTCAGCGTGTGCAAGGAGCAAAATTAAAAGAGCAACCTTTGACTTGTGCAGCATTACTGCTGCATAAGCTGTGGCTCTTCTACTTTGTAACCCCTGAGGGGGGGTTAAAGGTTACCTTTGAAATTGGTTCAATTAGGCTTCGGCCTACACTCTGCTCCCCCTGCAGAGCCCGGGCTCCAACACCGCCAGTTGGGGCCCGGTACTGCTAGCTGCACAGAGAAAAACACCAGCCAATGTGTCAGTGGGGTTCAGCACCGCCAGCTGTTCCCCTGCTGTGCAGCCGGCAACGTGTCCTGCAACAGCCACGCAGGCACAACAGACCCAAAGCTGCCGCCAGTGCAGGCTTCAGCCTACACTCTGCTCCATCTCCTCCTCCTGCTGACCCCGGGCTCTAACACCGCCAGTTGGGGCCCGGTACTGCTAGCTGCACAGAGAAAAACACCAGCCAATGTGTCAGTGGGGTTCAGCACCGCCAGCTGTTCCCCTGCTGTGCAGCCGGCATCGTGTCCTGCAAAAGCCACGCAGACACAAGAACTGAAATTGAAGGGAACCTGTCCCCCCTCCCCCAGGTGTTTGTACGTTTTACAGCCACCTTGTACAGCGGTAATGCTGCATGTGTGCAAGGTGGCTCATAAACGTATTCTCCTCGCACATGTGGAACTGAAAACACGTCTGAAATGTGTCCTATGTGTGACCATTTAACCGTCCCGGTGGTGTGACTTTCCTTTGTAATGACACGCTGCAACCCCCTTGGTAGCGCTGCCCGTCTTCTGGCATCATTGTTTGGCTGCCTGCGCCTCTGCGGCCGCCCTGACCCACACAACGCCCCTCGGTGTCTTATTTATTGGGACTGCGAGGGTGTGATTGATGGGCATGAGCAGTGCATCAGTTCGCCTGTCCCTCATCTCCTTCCGCCTTCTTCAGACTGTGCGGCTTCATGGCCGTGGCATGCGATAAGGGATCAGCTGACGCCGCACAGTCTGCAGCGGGTGTAAGGACCCGAGTGCGAGAGGCGAACATATGTGCTGCACCAGGCCATGAATCACAGCCCCGCAGTGTTTTAACAATTTAAGACACCGCGGGGCTGGGATTCATGGTCATCGCGAACCGCAGCAGCCGACATTAAATGAGGTCAGAAGATGGGCAGCGCTAACAGCGCTAGGCCAGGGGATAACACGACAGCGCAGACTCCTGTACAGCAAATAACAACGCTCAGGAGGCTGCACCCAGCACCAAGGTGGGATTCTTGACATCTGTGCTGCGTCTCATTACAAAGGGAACTCGCGCCTCCAACACAGTTTGACTGTATAAAGGGCTAAATGTTATACGTGTTTCATTCAGCGTGTGCAAGGAGCAAAATTAAAAGAGCAACCTTTGACTTGTGCAGCACTACTGCTGCATAAGCTGTGGCTCTTCTACTTTGTAACCCCTGAGGGGGGGTTAAAGGTTACCTTTGAAATTGGTTCAATTAGGCTTCGGCCTACACTCTGCTCCCCCTGCAGAGCCCGGGCTCCAACACCGCCAGTTGGGGCCCGGTACTGCTAGCTGCACAGAGAAAAACACCAGCCAATGTGTCAGTGGGGTTCAGCACCGCCAGCTGTTCCCCTGCTGTGCAGCCGGCAACGTGTCCTGCAAAAGCCACGCAGGCACAACAGACCCAAAGCTGCCGCCAGTGCAGGCTTCGGCCTACACTCTGCTCCATCTCCTCCTCCTGCTGACCCCGGGCTCTAACACCGCCAGTTGGGGCCCGGTACTGCTAGCTGCACAGAGAAAAACACCAGCCAATGTGTCAGTGGGGTTCAGCACCGCCAGCTGTTCCCCTGCTGTGCAGCCGGCAACGTGTCCTGCAACTGCCACGCAGGCACAACAGACCCAAAGCTGCCGCCAGTGCAGGCTTCGGCCTACACTCTGCTCCATCTCCTCCTCCTGCTGACCCCGGGCTCTAACACCGCCAGTTGGGGCCCGGTACTGCTAGCTGCACAGAGAAAAACACCAGCCAATGTGTCAGTGGGGTTCAGCACCGCCAGCTGTTCCCCTGCTGTGCAGCCGGCATCGTGTCCTGCAAAAGCCACGCAGACACAAGAACTGAAATTGAAGGGAACCTGTCCCCCCTCCCCCAGGCGTTTGTACGTTTTACAGCCACCTTGTACAGCGGTAATGCTGCATGTGTGCAAGGTGGCTCATAAACGTATTCTCCTCGCACATGTGGAACTGAAAACACGTCTGAAATGTGTCCTCTGTGTGACCATTTAACCGTCCCGGTGGTGTGACTTTCCTTTGTAATGACACGCTGCAACCCCCTTGGTAGCGCTGCCCGTCTTCTGGCATCATTGTTTGGCTGCCTGCGCCTCTGCGGCCGCCCTGACCCACACAACGCCCCTCGGTGTCTTATTTATTGGGACTGCGAGGGTGTGATTGATGGGCATGAGCAGTGCATCAGTTCGCCTGTCCCTCATCTCCTTCCGCCTTCTTCAGACTGTGCGGCTTCATGGCCGTGGCATGCGATAAGGGATCAGCTGACGCCGCACAGTCTGCAGCGGGTGTAAGGACCCGAGTGCGAGAGGCGAACATATGTGCTGCGCCAGGCCATGAATCACAGCCCCGCAGTGTTTTAACAATGTTAAGACACCGCGGGGCTGGGATTCATGGTCATCGCGAACCGCAGCGGCCGACATTAAATGAGGTCAGAAGATGGGCAGCGCTAACAGCGCTAGGCCAGGGGATAACACGACAGCGCAGACTCCTGTACAGCAAATAACAACGCTCAGGAGGCTGCACCCAGCACCAAGGTGGGATTCTTGACATCTGTGCTGCGTCTCATTACAAAGGGAACTCGCGCCTCCAACACAGTTTGACTGTATAAAGGGCTAAATGTTATACGTGTTTCATTCAGCGTGTGCAAGGAGCAAAATTAAAAGAGCAACCTTTGACTTGTGCAGCACTACTGCTGCATAAGCTGTGGCTCTTCTACTTTGTAACCCCTGAGGGGGGGTTAAAGGTTACCTTTGAAATTGGTTCAATTAGGCTTCGGCCTACACTCTGCTCCCCCTGCAGAGCCCGGGCTCCAACACCGCCAGTTGGGGCCCGGTACTGCTAGCTGCACAGAGAAAAACACCAGCCAATGTGTCAGTGGGGTTCAGCACCGCCAGCTGTTCCCCTGCTGTGCAGCCGGCAACGTGTCCTGCAAAAGCCACGCAGGCACAACAGACCCAAAGCTGCCGCCAGTGCAGGCTTCGGCCTACACTCTGCTCCATCTCCTCCTCCTGCTGACCCCGGGCTCTAACACCACCAGTTGGGGCCCGGTACTGCTAGCTGCACAGAGAAAAACACCAGCCAATGTGTCAGTGGGGTTCAGCACCGCCAGCTGTTCCCCTGCTGTGCAGCCGGCAACGTGTCCTGCAACTGCCACGCAGGCACAACAGACCCAAAGCTGCCGCCAGTGCAGGCTTCGGCCTACACTCTGCTCCATCTCCTCCTCCTGCTGACCCCGGGCTCTAACACCGCCAGTTGGGGCCCGGTACTGCTAGCTGCGCAGAGAAAAACACCAGCCAATGTGTCAGTGGGGTTCAGCACCGCCAGCTGTTCCCCTGCTGTGCAGCCGGCATTGTGTCCTGCAAAAGCCACGCAGACACAAGAACTGAAATTGAAGGGAACCTGTCCCCCCTCCCCCAGGCGTTTGTACGTTTTACAGCCACCTTGTACAGCGGTAATGCTGCATGTGTGCAAGGTGGCTCATAAACGTATTCTCCTCGCACATGTGGAACTGAAAACACGTCTGAAATGTGTCCTCTGTGTGACCATTTAACCGTCCCGGTGGTGTGACTTTCCTTTGTAATGACACGCTGCAACCCCCTTGGTAGCGCTGCCCGTCTTCTGGCATCATTGTTTGGCTGCCTGCGCCTCTGCGGCCGCCCTGACCCACACAACGCCCCTCGGTGTCTTATTTATTGGGACTGCGAGGGTGTGATTGATGGGCATGAGCAGTGCATCAGTTCGCCTGTCCCTCATCTCCTTCCGCCTTCTTCAGACTGTGCGGCTTCATGGCCGTGGCATGCGATAAGGGATCAGCTGACGCCGCACAGTCTGCAGCGGGTGTAAGGACCCGAGTGCGAGAGGCGAACATATGTGCTGCGCCAGGCCATGAACCACAGCCCCGCAGTGTTTTAACAATGTTAAGACACTGCAGGGCTGGGATTCATGGTCATCGCGAACCGCAGCGGCCGACATTAAATGAGGTCAGAAGATGGGCAGCGCTAACAGCGCTAGGCCAGGGGATAACACGACAGCGCAGACTCCTGTACAGCAAATAACAACGCTCAGGAGGCTGCACCCAGCACCAAGGTGGGATTCTTGACATCTGTGCTGCGTCTCATTACAAAGGGAACTCGCGCCTCCAACACAGTTTGACTGTATAAAGGGCTAAATGTTATACGTGTTTCATTCAGCGTGTGCAAGGAGCAAAATTAAAAGAGCAACCTTTGACTTGTGCAGCACTACTGCTGCATAAGCTGTGGCTCTTCTACTTTGTAACCCCTGAGGGGTGGTTAAAGGTTACCTTTGAAATTGGTTCAATTAGGCTTCGGCCTACACTCTGCTCCCCCTGCAGAGCCCGGGCTCCAACACCACCAGTTGGGGCCCGGTACTGCTAGCTGCACAGAGAAAAACACCAGCCAATGTGTCAGTGGGGTTCAGCACCGCCAGCTGTTCCCCTGCTGTGCAGCCGGCATCGTGTCCTGCAAAAGCCACGCAGACACTTGCTCTTGTACCTTCTGCTCCCCATCCTGGTTCCAGTACCGTCAGCTGGTTCCGGGCAGAGCCTTTGGCTTAGGTGCCTCCCTCTGGGTATCCGAGTTCCACCAACGTCAGGTGGTCCTTGGTAGTGCTTTCAGGCACGGGTACCTCCTGCTTAGTAACCGGGTTCCAGTAACGTCAGCTGGTCCTCGGTAGTTCCATTGGCTCTTGGACCTTCGGGTAGCCATCCGAGTTCTAGTTCCATCAGCTGGTTCTCGGCATTTTCTCAGCCTTCTTGTACCTTCTGCTACATTTCCAAGTTCAAGAGACTAAACACGATGACCCGGAAGACCACCCCTAAGATGACGACGACACCAGAGACGACAACCACCGTGATGACGATGACCCTGGAGACGATGACCCTGAAGACCACCCCGATGACGACGACCCCAGAGACGACGACCCTGAAGACCACCCCGATGACGACGACCCCGGAGACGACGACGACCTGGAAGACCGAGAAGCAGAAGAACAAGAGGCTGCAGAACAAAGAGCAGAAGAACATTAAGCATAACACTAAATATCAGAGCAAAAAATATTATCTAAATTATAAGCAGAAGAAGACTAAGCAGTGTATGGGGGTGAGTCCGTTCCTCCTCGTGGTGCCCCTGGATAAAGCCTGATGCTGCAGGCCAAACTGAACGTGGACAAATGTAACTCTTTTGTGACAGGCAGAACGGAAGGTGTAATCTTCAAACTTTTATAGATAACAACTACGGGAATGCCTGTCACAAATAAGAATATGATGAAGAAGTAGAATATGATGAAGATAATAGTAAAATAAAAAGAATATGAACAATGTAACCAAAAAAATAATAGGTAGAAGATGAAGAAGAAGATGAATAAGGTGAAGAAGTTGATGTCAAAGAAGCTGATGATGAGGATAATGAAGAAGAAAGTGTGGGAGAAGTAAAAAAGAAGGTGAAGGGCGTGGAAGTAGTGAAACATCAATATCTGACAAAATAAAAAAAAAATTAACATAGTCAAAATCTTTCTACCGCCGAACGTCATAAAAAAAACCAAAATCCTGCTATTCTATTACATTGGGCTAAACCTCTGTGCCTTTAATGTCTCCGCCACGTCCCCCAATACATCCTACATTATTCTTAGTTGTTTTCCTTCATGTAGAATGAACCTACAAGTTTATAAAGGGTTTATTTTAATTCCGATATTTTCGTCCCATTGACTTGCATTGGGATCGGGTATCGGTATCGGATTAGATCCGATATTTTGACGGTATCGGCCGATACTTCCCGATACCGATACTTTCCGATATCGGAAAGTATCGCTCAACACTAATGATGACCTCTGTGTTACAAAGCTGCTGAAAGCTTCTGAGACAATGCTCAAAGCATGGTCTAAGAAGCTTTCTCTGCAGGTATAAAGCATTGCAATGCTAGGGCATTGAAATGCATTATACCTGCAATCAAAGTAACAAATTTTAAAGAGCCGTAGGGGGATTATGCAAAAAGTTAAAAGAAAAAACTGTAAAAATATTTTTTTAAAAAATGTAAAAACAATAAAAAATATACATAAACAATTTTATGTAAAACAAAATACATATTAGTATTTTTTGGTATCGCCAATCCAGAATGATCTGCTCTACAGCTCCATCAACAGAAAAATTAAAAACCTATACCTCTCAGAATAATGTAAAGCAACAATAATTACACTGGTCAATGCAATTTTTCTGGCAAAAGGTTTTAAAACATATTTTAAGTCAATTTTGGCTGCTGATTACGAATATGAACTCCGTTTTTGGATATCACATCAGGATTTCAAGATTTTTCCAATTTTTGATGAAAATTACTCCTATCTAATGTTTTATGATAAAAACACATGGTTTTCGATACTACATTGTATATTTTTAATCAAGGAATAACAAAGATTACAAAGTCTATGTACAACAAATCAAATATACTTACAGAATTAAACTACAAAATATAAAAACACATATATATGGGACACAGAAGAATGACAAATGTCAGTTATTTGAACTTTCTTTTCTTGGCTGATCTGTGATGTACAGCTTCTGGGTTGTCTCTCATCAAGCTCCAGCAATAGTCAGCCATCATATGTGAGTCCCACAGGCCTTGATACCATTCTTCCATTGTTTTAATGTCCTGATGAAAACGCTCCCCTTGTTCCTCACTCACATCCCCAAGGTTCTCTGGAAAAAAGTCCAAATGGCTGTGTAAATAGTGAATCTTCATACTCATTCTACATCCAAGATTTCGCAGACTCATTAGTAGCTCTTCCACAATCTCTTCATAGTTGGCTGCTTTCTTATTCCCTAGAAAATTCTGCACCACATTACAAAATGCATTCCAAGCTCTTTCTTCTGTCTCATTCATTCATGTGATAAAATTTGGGTTTCTCATAAGTGTTCTTATTTGAGGTCAATCAAATATTCCAGCCTTTTTCTTCTCTTCACTAAGACCAGGAAAAGTTGAACATATATAGTTAAAGCATTCTCCACTGTGATTGAGAGCTTTGACGAACTGCTTCATTAATCCAAGTTTTATGTGTAAGGGAGGAAAGACAATGTTCTTCCTATCCACTAGAGGATCATGGATGACATTCTTATCGCCAGATGCCAAACTCTGTCGCTGAGGCCATTCAGTTTTCACCCAATGCTTTGCTGTAGCTCTGCTGTCCCAGTAGCACAGAAAACAAGGGTGTTATCATAACAAATGGGAATTATGCATGTTCAAAGAAAACAAAGATATTCTCACAGTTATTGGGAGACTAAATGAAAACTCAATTTACCTTAGTGAACCGTATAAACCGTCACTTTTCATACACTACTTATATTTATCATGGAATTCTTGAAAATGGGCTATATACCTGTAGCGCAAAAACGTGATGTGATAGAGAAATTATAAGATCAGATTTGAATTTAGCACCCTCAAATTAGTCTAAAACAGTTCTTAAAGTCCATGCCAGAAGTTTTTATTGTGTAACGGCGCAAAACCATTTAAAAGTTATATAAATTAGGTATCGCTGTAATTGTACTGACCCGAAGGAAAAAGCTGTCTTTTCAATTTTACCAGATGCAAAACTGCAAAAACCACCCGCCAAAAATAAACAATTTCTGAATTAGTGGTTTTTGCTCATTCTGTCTCCCAAAAATCAGAATAGAAAGAAAACAAAATATGTTATGTGCCCGAAAATGGTAACAATAAAAACGTCAACTCATCCCGCAAACACCAAGCCCTCACATGATGTGGGCCAAAATGTAGAAAAATTTTAGCTTTTAAAATATGGAGATGTAAAAGCTAGGTTTTGTTATAAAAAACATCTTTTAGTGTATGACACCAGCCAAGTATAAAAAAGTTATAAATATGATATCGCGGTAATTGCACCGACCCAAATAATACATTTGTCTAACCACTTATGCAGCATGAGGAAGTACATAAAAAAGAAATAAATTATTCACCTGCTATTGATTTTTTCATTCTGTCTTTTAAAGATTGCAGTAAGTTTTGGCTCACATTTATCCTGCGCTCTGCGCTGAGTGCTTACTCTGGGATTTCCATATAAATCTCTGAAATACGTGATTCAGACAGAACCCCAGGCAGAAGATTGCCTATAATGAGGCAGAAGGAGATCTGGGGAGATCTCAAGCATGCAGTTCATGCTAGACAGTCCAGGAAATTACAGGAACTAAAGGCTTTTTGCCAAGAAGAGTGGGCAGCTTTGCGATCAAGAAAATGAAGAACCTTATCCACAGCTACTACAAAAGACTTCAAACTGTCCTTGATGTTAGAGGGGGCAATACACAATATTAAGAAATGGGGTATGTGAACTTTTGATCAGGGTCATTTGGATGTTTTAGGTTTTCATTATGATTTAAAAAGAGCAAACACAGTAGTTTGACAATAAATGGCTTCACCCAACCACTAACCATGAGTGGAGATAAAATTTTTGTGTTGTCATTCATGTTAACTTTTGAGCACAACTGTGTATACATATATGTGTGTGTCACTGACATCTATATATCTATATGTATTCTATGTGTATATATCTATTCTATCTATTCTATTCTAACCTGTCAGTGTGATTTTACTGTATGTGGCACATGAATTGGCAGCTTTTCAAAGGACACCAGTGCATAATAATCAGACAGCACGCGCATGGTCCGAGTGCTGTGCGATTTTTTTTCTCACACCCATAGGATTGCATTGGCGAGTCTCAGACGCATCTCGGTGACAATTGCAGCATGCTTCGATTTTACATGCACACTGAATACGCCTGAGAAAATAAATGGTGAGCTTCTCCATAGATTAACACTGGTCCGAGTGCTATGCGATGTTTTCTCGTATAGCACTCGCCTGTATTCTACGGTAGTGTGACGCAGGCCTTACTCCCAAAATCCAACACCTGCTGCCGCTAATAACAGTGACAGCAGCAGTGGCAGATGGGAGTATTCATCAGTCTCTGCCTGTGCTATAAATAAATAAATACACAAAAAAAATGACTTGTGTTCCCCTGTATTTTTGAAAACCAGCCAGGCAAAACTCACAGCTGGGGGCTTCAACTCTCAGCTGTCAGCTTCAGCAAGACTGTTTATCAAGAATAGAGGGGTCCCCAAGCAGTAATTTTCTTTAAATAAGTAATTTAAAAAATGGCGTGTAGTCCACTCCATTTTTAACAACCATCTAGGGGCTGGTATTCTCAGGCTGGTAAGGGGTCATGGATATTTCCCCCCCAGCCTAAATATAGCAGCCCCTATACTGGCACCTCCCCCTCCTCCATGACTGAATACTGAATGCTGGCAGGGAGAATAAAAATCCTTTTCTCCCCATTGCTTTCGGCTACGTACAGGCACCAGTCAGTATCATAACGCTGTTACCCTGCAGGTTATCAGCATTATTCCTGGCAACAGGATCTTTTTAAACAACTAGTGCTAATCAACTATGGTCACCAGTAAGTGAATAATTAGAGTCCCAACAACTTTGGGGAAAAGAAGTGAAAAAATAAAAAATAAAAAATAAAAAATTGTATAAATATATAAATATAATAAATAAATGTGATTTATAAGAATATCATGGTAGCTCTTGAATGCTGATCAGAAGGTTTATGGTGTTTTGAATCCTTTTGTACATTCTGAGAATGCTACAAGAGAAAGAATCTTCAAATATGTACAGACTAAAAATTACCTCATTGGGAACTTCCTCTCTAACGTGCGTCCTCCCAGAGATGCTGATCATGTGACTGCCACTTCCTTTGCGAACCACACGTCACATGCGCTGATAAGTCAGAAGATAATTGTGTGATATATAAATAGCATACAGGACTTTTTATGTCCATACTACTGTGAAAAAGCTAATGTGAAACGCATATTGGGGAAGTCCCCTTGGGATTCTGCACTTGAACTTTATTATGGGTAATCTTCATCAATTGTGATTGTCATATGCACATGTAGCGTGTTGGCACATTCTCATTATTGTTAGTTGAAAACATTAGAGGATTCATATAATTGGTGAGCCATCATTTTTTGCACATGCACTTTATGGATGTCTCCTTGACTAACATATATTTCTATGGGATTAATATGAGTTGTGAATAAGGCCATTTTTTATTTACTTAATTTCCCCTTCATATGATCTACCCCAAATTTTGGCTGTGTTTTATATCTGATGACTCTTTTTCTCATTGTTTTTTTTCCCATGGTGATGATGCATCTTCTTTTTGTACACATCTTTTTTGACCAGCTGCTATGTTTGAAATTAATTTGTATGTAATTAATAGTTAATGTTAATTGAATATATGCATGAAGTCAGCATTCTATTTTTTTGTCTTTAATTATCATTAAGAAGGCATTTTTTCCTAAATTTTCCATTATATTGATAGCGTACCTTGTTACGTTCACAATGAGTTTTCTTCTTACCTATCTAATCATTAATGTGCCTGTGAACTTTGTAACATTTTAGGATATATTGCTTGCACTCATCAAATTTTTGATCCTAGAAGATGAAAAGAACATTATAAGGAAATTGAAAGAAACATATTAAGCTGAATATTTCATGCTATATCATTTCTTGCTCATAATAAATTTCACATACTTAAAGTAACTGTAAATAAAGAAATATAAGCTGTACTTGTGAAAAAATGTTTACCAATCTTCAAAGTGACTTTGTTGATAATTCATTTAAAATTATAGAATTACCTAATTTGCAATATAAATCATTTTATGAAATGAAATTATTGATTTATTTATTAAGTAAATTCAAATTATTGATGATCTCTGACTAATAAGCGCTTAAGTGTTGGTCTTGCCTGCACCTTTCAAACACATTTTAATTACATATACTAATTAATGTCTTCAAGTAGCTCTAAGTCCATCAAACATCATTTACTAAATGTATAATAAGTAACAGATATGTAAGGGAAATTTCATAGGCAGATTAGCAAAATACAGGTAAATGTAAATGTACTGTTTCTAGATGAAAAGTAATAAAAATATATTAATAGCATCATAGAGTGAAGTAATCTTCAAGAAAACTGGGCATTTTTTCTCTTAAAAACATTAACAGGATAAGAGGAAGGTGGACTTTATAGTGCTAGATGGTGTTACTAAAGAGATGGTCTAAGTTTATGGATAATCAAAAAATTACTTTACATAATTGTTTTGAAATTATTATTCTGTATAATAAAACCATATGGAAATAGTGGCAAAAGGAGCACTAAGGGATAGTTCTCTTCACATCCATCCAACTATCTATCCATTCCATCCATTA
Organism: Ranitomeya variabilis; assembly: GCF_051348905.1. Lineage (NCBI taxonomy): Eukaryota > Metazoa > Chordata > Amphibia > Anura > Dendrobatidae > Ranitomeya > Ranitomeya variabilis. The sequence continues at coordinate 744,030,527 of NC_135233.1, forward strand.
CACCCTCCCTTCCTCCCTACATCCATCTATCCAACATCATACCAAACTTAAACTGCTTAGTTGGAGTCTTCTGAAGAAACCACCACCTTGAGCACCAACAGAGTTTTGCACATCACTGATCAAATAGTACTTAATTCACAAAATTGTTACATGCACTATAGATCTTTACTAGTGATGAGCGAACGTGCTCGCCACTATTTGGTACTCGCCTGCTCACAAGCGAGACACAGGACACAACAATTCCATTCACTTGTTTGTCCCAGCCAAGTGTCCAGTTGTCTATGCCCCAGACCTATGAAAGGAAGAGTAAAAACCAACCCACACACCCACAAGCACACATACTAAACGTGCACATTGCCAAGTTGCTAGCCGTGGAGATGTTGCCGTTTAGGCTTGTGGGAACACAGTCTTTCTGTGATCTCTTGGCTGTGGCTGCCCCACGATACTCTGTTCCCAGCTGGCACTATCTTTCCCGGTGTGCTGTCCTCGCGTTACACCAGCACGTGTAAAAATCTAATGTGTGCTCTCAGCAATGCCATAACTGGGAAGGTCCACCAAACAACAGACACATGGACAAGTAGTTGTGGACAGGGACGATGCATTTCTGTCATAACACACTGGCTGAACATGGTGAAGGGTGGGACAAAGTCACAAACTGGAACATCACATATCCTACCTATGCCACAAATAGCAGGCCCCAAATAGCAGGCCCGACCTCAATCATGGTTTTCACCTCATCATATACATCCTGTCTCCCCTCTTCCTCCTTCTCCTCTGCCTCCTCATTCTATGCTGAATTACCCTCCACATCACTTCCAAGTTGGGAGCTGTGCAGCAGCACATCAACAAAGCGGCAACAAGTTCTGCTGAAGCTGATCTGTTTAGGTCAAACACCACACACTGCAGCACAGCTGTGGCAAGGAATAAAACAACAGACTGATCAGTGGCTCTCCCCACTGCAACTCGAACCCGGTCTGGTTATCTGCGATAATCAGCACAACCTGGTGGCGGCTTTATAGCTCGGGAAGCTGGTACACGTGCCATGCACAGCTCATGTGCTGAACCTAGTAGTTCAAAAATTAATCAAAACATACCCTAACTTGCTGTACCTACTTAAGAACGTGCACTGTATTTGCTCCCATTTCCGCCATTTCTCTACCGCTGTTGCCAATCTAGCAGAGCTTTAAAATCAATTTAATCTGCCAAATCACCGACTCACTTGTGACCTGCCCACATGGTGGAAGTCATCATATCATATGTTGGCAAGGATTAGTGAGCAGCAGAGGGCGCTTACTGAATACCAGCTTAAACATGCCCATCAGACTGCGACTCACCCAAGACACATAACAACTGTTGAGTGGGTGTGGATCGCTGACATTTGTGAGGTGCTTGATAACTTTGAATACTGCACCAATCTCGTGAACGGTGATCAGGCTATTATCAGCATTACCATCCCGATGCTATGTACGTTGAAAGAATCGCTGAATAATCTAAAATGGAATCTTTGAGTGCCCATCAGTTGGGTATGGAGCAAGATTTCACACTGGGTGATTCTACCCAGCCTAGACAATATCATGAGGCAAGATTGGGTGATGAAGATGAGGAGGAAGACAAGGAGGGAGAGGGGACTCCCAACCCCAGCTTATTGTCTGTCTGTCTCTGTGGGCTGGAGAGGAGGAAGTGGAGGAGAGGAGGAGAGTCAGTGTGAGAAGAGGATGGGTATTGTTCCTCCTTCTGGGGCCACAGAACATTTGACTCTTTGCAGCTTGGCACACATGGCACAGTTCATGTCTAACTGTCTGTCCCAAGACCCTAGCGTGATCCAAATTTTCAACAGCAACCTATACTTGTTGGCCACCGTTCTCAACCCATGGAACAAGGTCAAATTTACTTCACTATTGTCACCAAGGGGTTTCACAGTTGAGTCCTTCAAGATGGCCATTGTTGATCATTTGATGACAACATCACACTCAGACACCGCTGGTAACAGAGGTACCAGCTCTTTGCAACAGCATGCATTAATGGGGAGAGACATATTCAGCAGGTCCAAAAGAAGTGGGGGGAAAATGTCCACAAACTGGGCCAACTTCAATAAACCGGCTCATCAGCAAGGGCTAGCTGGACCGGTAACAATTTCAAGAAGGCAGAAGTTGAACAACATGATTGAGTATCTAAGTGACCATACCTGCATCCTTCCTGATGCTCTTGTTCCATTTAATTACTGGGTATCCAAGCTGCACAGTTGGCCAGACCTCTCCTTATATGCCTTGGAGGTGTTGGCCTGCCCTGCTGCTAGTGTGTTGTCAGAGCGTGTTTTCAGTGCCGCTGAGGTAATTTCACAGATACACGCACAGGGCTGACTACAGAGAATGCAAACAGGCTGACTGATAAAATTTAACAAGGACTGGATTTCGCCACAGTTTTTAAGCCCTCTAGATGACAGCATCCCAACCTAAAGTCACCCAAAATGTTCTTTTATGCTACTGGTGATCATGTCCATCCCTTCCCATCCAAACCCCTTTCCTTCTTCTTACATGTGTATTCTACTCCTGCTTCTGCCACATATACCTAATGGTCAACAAGCTAGAAACAATGTTCCATTCATTAATATTTCCCATTGGAGGCACTTGTGATGAGACTTCCTTCCTGTGTCAACCATGATACAGCCCCTTGGGCTAATTTTTGGAAACACTATGTCTATGCCTGCACATTGGGCACTGGAACTACCATGATAGTAGTCCTAGCTTGATAATTTTCTGGCCCTTGAGGCCTCCTTCCTGCATCAACCATGATATAGCCCCTTGGGCTAATTTTTAGAAACACTATGTCTATGCCTGCACATTGGGCACTGGATCTACTGTGCTAGTAGTCCTACCTTCATAATTTTCTGGCCCTTGAGACCTCCTTCCTGTGTCAACCAAGATACAGCCCATATGGCTAATTTTTGGGAGACACTCTGCCTGCACACTGTGCAGTGGCAGTGGAACAGCAAGAACAGTAGTCCAACCTTTATAATTGTGAAGCCCTTGTGATGATGATGGGTGGCTTCTTCCGGCATTAACCAACACACAGCTTTTTACCGCCTGCTTTTAAACAATCAAGCACACATTTCAGCCTTTTCCTGAGGCCCTAAGACTGCTTTGTAGGGTCCAGCAGAAAAATACTCGCATTTCCCCTTGACTTGCATTGGACTCGCAACTCTTTATGAATACCCGAGTATTAGGACCTACTCGTTATGAGTATAGCGAGTCCGAATATTTGACTACGTGCTCATCCCTACTGTCAACCAGTTAGGAACCACAAAATAGAAGGTGGAAAATATTTTTCACTTCTAGTTAATAGTAGTTATGGGCAAACCCCTGATTGTTTGGGTCCTGCAGGTTCAGCTGAACATTTTTAAAAGAGTTTGATTCTGATACCAGAACAGTGCCTGAACTCGGACCCCATTCAAATGAATGGGGGCCCAAAGAACGGTTGTTTGCCACTCTGTCATCTTAGAAAGCTATGACCACCAATCAAAAAATATTATACAAAAAGCAGGGTGTGATTAATTAATTAAAAACTAACTTTTAATATATTCATTTAAAATAGTGTACCAAATAGTAATAATAAAAATACATATAGGTCTCACAATATATCACATTCAAAGGAATGCCAATTATACCACAGACCTCGATCTGTTGAGGGTCTTGTTACAAAATTCTCTTAACAAATGAAGAGAATTGCACAGTTTCACACCATGTACCTTTCAGCAAACCAAAAAAACACAAGAAATACACATTCCCCATATAAACATTCAATGCTGGGTAGAATGCAATAATACCTTACAATGGTTTCTATATGGTGTGAAAAAGGGGGACAGTCCCACCCTATTCTTTTTCATAGGTAAGACAATAACCTTTTGTATCTTGTGCTATGTATGGGGAGATGTCAAATTCTCATCCATGCAAATACCCCATCACTATATGTCACCAGTTCTAATAGAAACCCCAAATATATGATAGATACTTCCCTACGCGTTTTGTTTTCTTATACTCATCAGGGGAAGTTTCCTATATCCCTCCATTCATGTGGGAGATTGTTCCAAAACCGGAGTGCCGTGACGGTCTTACATGTCTCTTACCGGCTGCTGTTAAATAGCTTGCCCGCTCATTTCTGTGTCCCATAATCAGGCATTGCTTCCTGTGTGACCACTGTGAGGAGCACGGCTGAACCGCATATGTCACTTCCGGTGATGCATGCCCAGTATTTCCATGACAGCGCATGAATGAGCCGTAAACATCATTTCCGGTCAAAGCATCTATGTCATTTTGTGACTACCGGAGTCCGGATAATAAAAGCGCAGCGCTGGACCATAAACTCTCGTATCCCAGGGCCGCACTGTAAATTAGAAATATATTAACCCCTTTTGGTTCTAGCATAGCGAACGAGAGCGTGCATGACTCGTCTGTTACTGGGGACCATTTTCATATATAAGATTCTACCTGAACCTCCTTATAGGAAGGAGAATCTTTCGTCTTGGGCACATGCTTAGTCCATCCAAAAAGAGGGAAACATATGTAAATTATGCAAAATTCATCTAGTAGTCTAACTTTTCTATAGTGGCAGACTCGTACTCTTTGAACAGATATATATAGAAAAGTATAAGAAAATATATTAAAAAAATATCTGAAAAGAAACTATGAAAAAAAGAAGGGATATTTTGAGGATATAGGAGAGATGCCAGGGAAGTCAAAATCAATTTCTTGAAATATACCCTTATTAGGTGCACGGAAAAAGCAGTTTGAGAGATAGTATAATGTACGGGCCCATGCCTTTCTCTATCCATCTCCTAATGCTGATAACCTGCCTAGCAATGGAGGTTGGCACCCTAGGATAGAAAGTACGGAAGAAGAGGCGTCCCCATTCCTCAGCGGCTCTTCCTATTATTGGCCCTGAATAGCCCTAATGTGCAGTGAAGTAAGAAGGAAGCATAGAGATGGTGCCCATAATAATCAAGTCCATAAGCTTTTTATATGCATCTTAGCATATAAATTGAAAGTGGGTTCCTATAGAAAACAACTATATGTTAGAATCTCATTCAAGCCTCTTGGTGTTTGCGTCTTGAGGTGGTAGATCCACTTAGTCTTGCATAGTAGTAGTAATTGGTCCCAATTTCCCCCTCTCCTAGGTGCATTGATTGTATCAATCCCCATGAACTTTAGGTCACAGTTTTCTCCATTGTGTTCCTTGTTCACATGTCTGGCCAGGGGTGTATCTCTTTAAAGGGCAATGTCTCTCAAATGTTCCCCCACTCGTCTCCTGAACTTGCGTATCGTTTTGCCTGTATATTCAAGGCCACAAGGGCATACCACCCTGTAAATTACTCCCTTTGATTTACAATTTATAATGTGGTATATCTGGTACTCTCTTCTCGGATCTCACTTGTGAATCTTGATCCCACTGAGATCACCGGACATGCCACACAGCCACTACATTTGTGGCATCTCTTCGGTCGATTAGGGAGCCAGGTTTCTTTTGCAGGTGGAGAGTAATGACTGTGTGTCAGCCTGTCCCTGATAGACTTCCCTTTTTGGAAGGTGATTATCAGGAAATCACCTACCATCTCTCCGATATCCTCGTCCATATGTAGTATGGACCAATATTTTTGTAAAATTGACCGGATTTTTTGTGCTCCATTATTATATGTAGTGACATATCTACAAACAGATATCTCTTCTTCTTTTGGAGTTGGTACCAACAAGTTGTTTTTATTCATCCTAACCATCTCATTTTAGGCCTTTCTCAAAATGCCATCCGGATATCCCTTGGCCTGGAATCTCGTACGTAAATCATCTGCATGTATTTTATATTCTTCTATAGAGGCGCAGTTTTGTCTGATTCTCAAGTACTGGCCTTTAGGAATGCCCTTTTTCAGGGGTACCGGATGGTGGCTGTCCCACTTGAGAAGGGCATTAGTGGAAGTCGGCTTTCTGTATGTCTTAGTGCACAGATGTCCATCTGGCCTTTTTTGTAGATGTAAATCCAAAAAGGGTAGTTCTTCCTTATGGTGTTCAAAGGTAAAAACAATCCCAATGGGTTGTCATTTAATTTAGGCACAAAAGTGTTTAGGCTTGCCACATCCCCATTCCATATCAGCAGCACGTCTTCGATATAACGTGACCAAAAAGATATTTTTGACTGTTCTTCTACATATGAATCCCCCAAAATTATGGTCTCCTCCCACCAGCCCAGGAGCAAATTTGCATAAGCTGGCATGCAAGAATATCCTATTGCGGTGCCCCTGTGCTGGTGGAAGACAGAACCATTGAAAAGGAAAACATTCTTGGTTAGACAAAATTCGAGTAAATCTAATACTAGTTCATTGTGCTTTGTATATTGTTGGCCTCTATTCCTGATGAAGTACTCTATTGCCTTCATACCATCATCATGTTTTATAGAGGAGTAGAGTGCCTCAACATCTATACTGCACACTAAAGCATCTGGTTAGACCATCTATTTTCCTTAGGAGATCTGTCGAATCTCTCGTATAAGAGTTAAGGGATGTCACATATGATTTCAAAATTTCATCAAGGTAGATTCTAATGTGGTGACATAAGCTGTTAATCCCTGATACTATGGGTCTCCCTTTTAGGGGGACCAAACCCTTGTGTACTTTCGGAAGGCAATAGAAGGTCGCTGTTACTGGGTATTGTGGAAGGAGAAAGTCATATTCGTTTTTGTCAATCAATGATTCTCTCAAACCTCTATCCAGCATCTCTTTTAAGTTGTTACCTAAACAACGTGATCGGAGTGGAGGAAAGTTTTTCATAATTTTTTGCGTCTTTTAATATTTTCTCACACATGTCGACATAATCCCCATGATTCATAATCACTATATTCCCCCCTTTATCCGAAGGTTTGATTATGATATTGGGGTCCTTCTCTAGATTTTTCAATGTTTCTACCTCAGATTTGGACAGATTGTACTTCCCCTTCATGGGTTCTTTTTCCAATTCCTCCAAATCTCTGGTCACCAACTCCTCAAAAATATCTATTGCAGACCAGTCACTTTGTAATGGGGGCATTTTTTACTTTTTTCTTTCAATTTGGTGAAGGGCCCTTCTCCCGTATGTTCCGGAGTGGAGTCTGCCAATCCATATAGAAATCTGACATCAGCCAGTAGAGAATCCGGGATATCCATATCTCTCCACATTCGTTTGTCCTCTTTAATGAAAATTTTTTTCACTTAAGTTTTCGTGTAAAGAGGTGGAGATCTTTAACACTGTCAAAAATGTGTAAATTTGAGGTAGGTATGAAATTGAGACCTTTATTCAAGATCCCTATCTCTAAGTCATTAAGGATTTTAGATGAGAGATTGATCACTTGGGGAGCTGAAGGTTGTATTAATTTGTGTTGGGGCTGGACCTGTTCCTCAGGAAATAGTCTCGGTCTAAAAAACGAGCACCTCCTGGCCTGTCGTTAGGACGTCCCCTTTGGTTCCCCCTCCCTGTCTCCCTCTAGTATTTTTTGAATGTGTGTCAGAGTCAGATACGTCTGTATCCGTGGATGAGATATCTTTTTCAAAAATCCTACCCGGATGTCTATTAGGTGGGAGTTGGTAGGCCTTATTTTCTTTAAAGGGAACCTGTCACCACGTTTTTGGAAGATGGGATAAAAATAGCGTTAAATAGGGGCAGAGGTGGGCATTACATTAGTGTGTTTGTTATGCGTTTATTACCCACCTAAGTTGCCGAAATACCTTTGCAAAGTCTCCGTTTTCGCCTGTCAATCAGGCTGGTCTGGTCAAAAGGGCGTCTTGTCTTCCCCCAGATTTTGTGTACTTTTCCGTTGGTGGCGTAGTGGTGTGCGCATGCCCAAAGTCCTGAATCCTCTGCCAGGGGATTTAAAAGAGCGCGCTGTTCGTTTTCATTGGTAATCGGTGGGCGCGGCCATCTTCCTTTGGCCGCGCGTGCGCAGAAGTGGCGCTCTGCTGGCCGCGGCTTCAGGAAAATGGCCACCGCGATATCCATCTGCGCACGCGCGGCATCCCGCGGCCATTTTCCTGAAGCCGCGGCCAGCAGAGCGCCGCTTCTGCGCACGCGCGGCCAAAGGAAGATGGCCGCGCCCACCGATCACCAATGAAAACGAACAGCGCGCTCTTTTAAATCCCCTGGCAGAGGATTCGGGACCTTGGGCATGCGCACACCACTACGCCACCAACGGAAAACTACGCAAAATCTGGGGGAAGACAAGACGCCCTTTTGACCAGACCAGCCTGATTGACAGGCGAAAACGGAGACTTTGCAAAGGTATTTCGGCAACTTAGGTGGGTAATAAACGCATAACAAACACACTAATGTAATGCCCACCTCTGCCCCTATTTAACGCTATTTTTATCCCATCTTCCAAAAACGTGGTGACAGGTTCCCTTTAAACTCCTGTAAATCTTTTACAAAATTACGGTGCTTTCTTTCCTTTAAGTGGAAATGATATCGCTCCACAGAATTTTGTAAGGTAGTTTCTTTAGAGGAAAAGTCTGGTTCTGCTGAGAATGTTTTTGTTATTTCAATTTGTTCCCTGAGATTCTCATTCCAAATTATTAATGTTTTTCTCTTCTTCCAAAAGAAGATTCATGAATCTCAGGGAACTCAGGGTAGCCTCTTTTTCCCACTGCTCATTTAGACTGGAGTTTCTATATCGAAAACCCAGTTGTAATGAAATTCTTAAATGGCGGGGAACTATGCCTGCTTTAATATAATTCTCAAGGCTTAGAACCTCCCACCAACTCGTAATTTGGTTTTTATACACTTTTGTTAGTTCCTTAAAGGCGTTATTATAAGTTGGTGTATATTTGGGCTGTATGAAGTTGCGGTCTGAGAAGACCTCTTTTGCTTCAGCCACCCAAGAGTCAGTATTTATCCCTCTAGTTAGGAAACCAGCCATGCCCTATTCAAAAAAACTTAGAAAGCTATGACCACCAATCAAAAAATATTATACAAAAAGCAGGGTGTGATTAATTAATTAAAAACTAACTTTTAATATATTCATTTAAAATAGTGTACCAAATAGTAATAATAAAAATACATATAGAACTCACAATATATCACATTCAAAGGAATGCCAATTAAATCACAATACCACAGACCTCGATCTGTTGAGGGTCTTGTTAAAAAATTCTCTTAACAAATGAAGAGAATTGCAGTTTCACACCATGTACCTTTCAGCAAACCAAAAAAACACAAAATATCCTCAAAATATCCCTTCTTTTTTTCATAGTTTCTTTTCATATATTTTTTTCATATATTTTCTTATACTTTTTTATATATATCTGTTCCAAGAGTACGAGTCTGCGACTATAGAAAAGTTAGACTACTAGATGAATTTTGGATAATTTACATATTTTTCCCTCTTTTTGAATGGACTAAGCATGTGCCCGAGACAAAAGATTCTCCTTCCTATAAGGAGGTTCAGGTAGAATCTTATATATGAAAATGGTCCCCAGTAACAGAAGAGTCATGCACATTCTCGTTAGTGATGCTAGAACCAGAAGGGGTTAATATATTTCTAATTTACAGTGCGGCCTTGGGATGTGAGAGTTTATGGTCCAATGCTGCGCTTTTATTATCCGGACTCTGGTAGTCACGAAATGACATAGACGCTTTGACCGGAAATGATGTTTGTGGCTCATTCATGCGCTGCCATGGAAATACTGGGCATGCGTCACCGAAAGTGACGTATGCGGTTCAGCCATGCGCCTCACAGTGGACGCACAGGAAGTGACGCCTGATTATGGGACACAGAAATGAGCAGGCAAGCTATTTAACAGCAGCCGGTAAGAGACATGTAAGACCGTCACAGCACCCCGGTTTTGGACCAATCTCCAACACGAATGGAGGGATATAGGAACCTTCCCCTGATGAGTATAAGAAAATGAAACGCGTAGGGAAGTATCTATCATATATTTGGGGTTTCTATTAGAACTGTATATATATAACTGTATGTATATAACTCTATATATATACCTGCACTATGTGTAGACATTTATTTTATCTATTCTATTTTATCCTGTCAGGGTGATTTTACATTACACTGCACTGAATTGCTGGCTTTTCTAAAGGACACCGGTGCGTATTTCTGGCAAGTCACACTGATGGTCCGTGTGGTGGGCGAGTTTTTCTTGCACCCATAGACTTTCATTGGCGAGTCTCGGCCAATATACGGTGTACGGTGCTGCGATTTTACTCGCACGTATGATGCGGCGGAGAAAAAAACTGATGATGGGAGCTGCCCCATAGATTAACATTGGTCCGAGCGCTATGCGATTTTTATCTCGCATAGCACTTGTCCGTATTCCTCTCTAGTGTGACTGCAGCCTTACACTGACAGGAGCATAATTGCTCCAGTCAGCGTCTAGCACTGATTTCCTGTGAGGATGGTCACGGGAGTTCATGGCTTAAAACCAGTGAACTTACAGCAGCGCTTGATACATGAGAAAGTTCTCATGTATTTTTTTTCACATACAGTCTTGTGAATTTTTCAGCCTTTTTTACCCTTGTCTAAACTTTTTTTAAGATGTGTTGTTGTCTCTAATTTCTAAACAAGTTAGTTTATTCAAATAAAATGGAACAATATCTAACTTTCATCTTCTGCATTATGTTCCATGCAACATATGGATACAAGTGATTTCCAAATTATTGCATTTTTGTTTTCTTTACATTTTACCCAGACAGAAGGTCACCTTTTTTGAATTAGGGTTGTAAAGGAAAAATTTAAGGTCTAAGTGCGAAGATTATAGAAGCTAATATTTCCAATGAACATGTAATTATTTCAAGCAATTTATTGCTCTGTACAGTGCAGAGGTTATACAAAGCTGTTTCTAACTCTGACAATAATTACATGTATTCATATTTTTTGGACTGAAAACTATCCAAAAATATCTGCTAAAGCACTTAATACAAATTTCATGAAAAACCTTAAACATGGCAATTGATTCTGTATGTATATTACTATTTAGCAAATGGCACAACAATTGCTCAGTTAAATATATAAGTTGCTAGTTGTGTCAGGGTGACATCTTAAACCATATCTTAAATTATGATTGTAAATAAAGAACAATTATTTGTGTCAAATTTCCCAAAAGAGAGCATATCAACAATCCACCATTAGAGTTGACAAGCAATGGCTATAGATAAACCAGCAGGGCACTTCAATTGATTAAAAGCTGTATAAACTGTATATATATTATCTATATTTTTCACAATCCATGGGGTAATGGTTCTTCTTGTGGAGAGTGACATGCCAAGCCAGACATGCCAATGTGAGGAGAATTTAAGCATTGCAATGTTCCATTGGGAAATTACATATGCAAATTACCTTTACAGAGCATAAGAGGACAAGTGCCACCAATTGGAAGTGGCAATCTTAAAAGTCAACAACAACCCTTTAACCCATTAAGCCCCGAAGGTTGTACAACTTGTCCTGAGTACGCTGATACCCCATATGTGGGGGTAAACCACTGTTTGGGTGCATGGCAGAGCTCGGAAGGAAAGGAGCGCCATTTTACTTTTCAATGCAAAATTGACTGGAATTGAGATGGGACGCCATGTTGTGTTTGGAGAGCCCCTGATGTGCCTAAACATTGAACCCCCCCACAAGTGACACCATTTTGGAAAGTAGACCCCCTAAGGAACTTATCTAGATGTGTGGTGAGCACTTTGACCCACCAAGTGCTTCACAGAAGTTTATAATGCAGAGCCGTAAAAATAAAAAATCATATTTTTTCACAAAAATGATTTTTCGCCCCCAATTTTTTAATTTCCCAAGGGTAAGAGAAGAAATTAGACCACAAAAGTTGTTGTGCAATTTGTCCTGAGTATGCTGATACCAAACATGTAGGGGTAAACCACTGTTTGGGCGCATAGCAGAGCTCGGAAGGGAAGGAGCACCATTTTACTTTTCAATGCAAAATTGACTGGAATTAAGATGGGACGCCATGTTGCGTTTGGAGAGCCCCTGATGAGCCTAAACATTGAAACCCCCCACAAGGGACACCACTTTGGAAAGTAGACCCTTTAAGAGACTTATCTAGATGTGTGGTGAGCACTTTGACCCAACAAGTGCTTCACAGAGGTTTATAATGCAGAGCCGTAAAAATAAAAAATCATATTTTTTCACAAAAATGATTTTTTCGCCCCCAATTTTTTATTTTCCCAAGGGTAAGAGAAGAAATTAAACCCCAAAAGTTGTTGTGCAATTTGTCCTGAGTACGCTGATATCCCATATGTAGGGGTAAACCACTGTTTGGGCGCATGGCAGAGCTCGGAAGGGAAGGAGCGCCGTTTGACTTTTCAATGCAAAATTGACTGGAGTTGAGATGGGACACCATGTCGCATTTGGAGAGCCCCTGATGTGCGTAATCATTAAAACCCCCCACAAGTGACACCATTTTGGAAAGTAGACCCCCTAAGGTACTTATCTAGATGTGTTTTGAGAGCTTTGAACCCCCAAGTGTTTCACTACAGTCTATAACGCAGAGCCGTGAAAATATAAATTCTTTTTTTTTCACAAAAATGATTTTTTAGTCCCCAGTTTTGTATTTTCCCAAGGGTATCAGGAGAAATTGGACCCCAATAGTTGTTGTCCAATTTGTCCTGAGTACGCTGATACCCCATATGTGGGGGAACCACTGTTTGGGCGCATGGCAGAGCTCGGAAGGGAATGAGCGCCATTTGGGATGCAGACTTAGATGGATTGGTCTGCAGGCGTCACGTTGCATTTGCAGAGCCCCTGATGTACCCAAACAGTAGAAACCCCCAACAAGTGACCCCATATTGGAGACTAGACATCCCAAGGAACTTATCTAGATGTGTTGTGAGAACTTTGAACCCCCAAGTGTTTCACTACAGTTTATAACGCAGAGCCGTCAAAATAAAAAAAATATTTTTTTTCCACAAAAATTATTTTTTAGCCCCCAGTTTTGTATTTTCCCAAGGGTAACAGGAGAAATTGTACCCCAAAAGTTGTTGTCCAATTTGTCCTGAGTATTCTTATACCCCGTATGCAGGGGGAACCACTTTTTGGGTGCATGGCAGAGCTTGGAAGGGAAGGAGCGCCATTTGGAATGCAGACTTAGATGGATTGGTCTGCAGACGTCACGTTGCATTTGCAGAGCCCCTGATGTATCCAAACAGTACAAACCCCCCACAAGTGACCACATATTGTAAACTAGACCTCCCAAGGAACTTATCTAGATGTGTTGTGAGAACTTTGAACCCCCAAGTGTTTCACTACAGTTTACAACGCAGAGCCGTGAAAATAAAAAAATAGTTTTTTCCCACAAAAGTGATTTTTAGCCCCCCAAATTTTTATTTTCCCAAGGATAACAAGAAAACTAGGACCCCAAAATTTGTTGTCCAATTTGTCCCGAGTACGCTCATACCCCATATGTTGGGGTAAACCCCTGTTTGGGCGCACGGGAGAGATCGGAAGGGAAGGAGCACTGTTTCACTTTTTCAACACAGAATTGGCTGGAATTGAGATCGGACGCCATATCGCGTTTGCAGAGCCCCTGATGTGCCTGAACAGTGGAAACTCCCCACACCACTAACCCTAATCCCAACGGTAACCCTAACCACACCCCTAACCCTGACACACCCCTAACTCTAATCCCAACCCTAATCCCAACCGTAAATGTAATCCAAACCCTAACCCTAACTTTAGCCCCAACCCTAACCCTAACTTTAGCCCCAACCCTAACTTTAGCCCCAACCCTAATTTTAGCCCCAACCCTAACCCTAACTTGAGCCCCAACCCTAACCCTAACTTTAGCTCCAACCCTAGCCCCAACCCTAACCCTAGCCCTAACCCTAACCCTAGCCCTAATCCTAGCCCTAACCCTAGCCCTAACCCTAACCCTAGCCCTAACCCTAACCCTAGCCCTAACCCTAATGGGAAAATGGAAATAAATACATTTTTTTAATTTTATTATTTTTCCCTAACTAAGGGGGTGATGAAGGGGGGTTTGATTTACTTTTATAGCGTTTTTTATAGAGGATTTTTATGATTGGCAGCTGTCACTGTTATGATCCCAGTGGCTGGGGATCACAGGAAATACTAGCTAAGTAACTAAACATAGACACGAGCTCTAGGGAGGTGGTAACTGGACTGACCGCAAAACCTGATCCTATCCAAACACACTAAAGGTAGCCGGTGAACGTGCCTAAAATCCTGGACGTCTCGACGCAGCCTGAGAAACTGACTACCCCTAAAGAGAAAGCAAGACCTCACTTGCCTCAAGAGAAATAACCCCAAAGATATAGGAAGCCCCCAACAAATAATAACGGTGAGGTAAGGAGAAAAGACACACGTAGGAATGAAAACAGATTCAGCAAATGAGGCCCGCTAATACTAGATACTAGAAGACAGAGATAGCGAACTGTGCGGTCAGTAAAAAACCCTACCAAAATATCCCCGCTGAGAAATGAAGAACCCCCACACCAACTAACGGTGTGGGGGGAGAAACTCAGCCCCCCAGAGCTACCAGCAAGCTGAGAAATCACATATTAGCAAGCTGGACAAAAAACATATAGAACACTGATGATCAAAAAATGAACAAAACGGAAACTTAGCTTCTCTTGAAGAGACTGGGAGCAAGGTAGTCAGAAGGAATCAGAATAGCACTGAATACATTGACAGCAGGCATAGACTGAGAGTCCAAGTGAGCTTAAATAGAAAACCAGCCCACAGATAACGAGACAGCTGATGCCAGTCACAAACCTGCAGAAAGACAGCACTCACACAGTACCACTTGTGACCACAAGAGGGAGCCCAGAAATAGAGTTCACAACAGTACCCCCCCCTTGAGGAGGAGTCACCGAACCCTCATCAAGACCCCCAGGGCGATCAGGATGAGCCGCATGGAAGGCACGAACCAAATCGGCCGCATGGACATCAGAGGCGACAACCCAGGAATTATCCTCCTGACCATAGCCCTTCCTCTTAACTAAATACTGAAGCCTCCGTCTGGAAATACGAGAATCCAAGATCTTCTCCACCACGTACTCCAATTCGCCCTCAACCAGCACCGGAGCAGGAGGCTCAACAGAAGGAACCACAGGCACCACATACCTCCGCAACAAAGACCTGTGGAACACATTATGAATGGCAAACGATGCTGGGAGGTCCAAACGAAAAGACACCGGGTTAAGGATTTCCAAAATCTTATAAGGACCGATGAAGCGAGGCTTGAATTTAGGAGAGGAAACCTTTATAGGAACATACCGAGAAGACAGCCATACCAAATCCCCAACACGAAGTCGGGGACCAACACCGCGACGTCGGTTGGCAAAGCGCTGAGCCTTCTCCTGTGACAACTTCAAATTGTCCACCACATAGTTCCAAATCTGTTGCAACCTATCCACCACAGAATCCACCCCAGGACAGTCGGAAGGCTCAACCTGACCCGAGGAAAAACGAGGATGAAAACCAGAATTGCAGAAAAAAGGCGAAACCAAAGTAGCAGAACTAGCCCGATTATTAAGGGCAAACTCGGCCAATGGCAAAAAAGTCACCCAATCATCCTGATCAGCAGAAACAAAACATCTTAAATAAGTTTCCAACGTCTGATTAGTTCGCTCGGTTTGGCCATTCGTCTGAGGATGGAAGGCCGACGAAAAAGACAAATCAATGCCCATCTTAGCACAAAAAATCCGCCAAAATCTGGACACAAACTGGGATCCTCTGTCAGACACAATATTTTCAGGGATGCCGTGCAAGCGAACCACATTCTGAAAAAATAAAGGAACCAAATCGGAGGAGGAAGGCAGCTTAGGTAAGGGCACCAAATGGACCATTTTGGAAAAACGATCACACACCACCCAGATGACAGACATTCTCTGAGATACTGGAAGATCTGAAATAAAATCCATGGAAATGTGCGTCCAAGGCCTCTTCAGGACAGGCAAAGGCAAAAGCAAACCGCTGGCATGAGAACAGCAAGGCTTAGCCCGAGCACAAATCCCACAGGACTGCACAAAGAAATGCACATCCCGCGACAAGGAAGGCCACCAGAAGGATCTAGCCACCAAATCTCTGGTACCAAAAATCCCAGGATGACCTGCCAACACCGAAGAATGAACCTCGGAAATAACTCTGCTGGTCCATCTATCTGGGACAAACAGTCTCTCTGGTGGGCAACGGTCAGGTCTATCAGCCTGAAATTTCTGCAGCACTCGTCGCAAATCTGGGGAAATGGCAGACAAAATCACTCCCTCTTTGAGGATACCAGCCGGCTCTGAAACTCCCAGAGAGTCAGGCACAAAACTCCTAGAAAGGGCATCAGCCTTCACGTTCTTCGAACCAGGCAGGTACGAGACCACGAAATCGAAACGGGAGAAAAACAACGACCAACGAGCCTGTCTAGGATTCAGGCGCTTGGCAGACTCGAGATAAATCAGATTTTTGTGATCAGTCAAGACCACCACACGATGCCTAGCTCCCTCGAGCCAATGTCGCCACTCCTCAAATGCCCACTTCATAGAATGCATTAAACACTTTTTTGACCTGCTGTACTGTTATGATCCCAGTGGCTGGGGATCACAGGAAATACTAGCTAAGTAACTAAACATAGACACGAGCTCTAGGGAGGTGGTAACTGGACTGACCGCAAAACCTGATCCTATCCAAACACACTAAAGGTAGCCGGTGAACGTGCCTAAAATCCTGGACGTCTCGACGCAGCCTGAGAAACTGACTACCCTTAAAGAGAAAGCAAGACCTCACTTGCCTCAAGAGAAATAACCCCAAAGATATAGGAAGCCCCCAACAAATAATAACGGTGAGGTAAGGAGAAAAGACACACGTAGGAATGAAAACAGATTCAGCAAATGAGGCCCGCTAATACTAGATAGCAGAAGACAGAGATAGCAAACTGTGTGGTCAGTAAAAAACCCTACCAAAATATCCACGCTGAGAAATCAAGAACCCCCACACCAACTAACGGTGTGGGGGGAGAAACTCAGCCCCCCAGAGCTACCAGCAAGCTGGGAAATCACATATTAGCAAGCTGGACAAGAAACATATAGAACACTGATGATCAAAAAATGAACAAAACGGAAACTTAGCTTCTCTTGAAGAGACTGGGAGCAAGGTAGTCAGAAGGAATCAGAATAGCACTGAATACATTGACAGCAGGCATAGACTGAGAGTCCAAGTGAGCTTAAATAGAAATCCAGCCCACAGATAAAGAGACAGCTGATGCCAGTCACAAACCTGCAGAAAGACAGCACTCACACAGTACCACTTGTGACCACAAGAGGGAGCCCAGAAATAGAGTTCACAACATGTCACACACTAAAAGACGCTTTTATAGCAAAAAAGTTTTTGCGTCTCCATATTTTGAGACCTATAATTTTTCCATATTTTGGTCCACAGAGTCATTTGAGGTCTTGTTTTTTGCGGGACGAGTTGATGTTTTTATTGGTAACATTTTCGGACACGTGACAGTTTTTGATCACTTTTTATTCCGATTTTTGTGAGGCAGAATGACCAAAAACCAGCTATTCATGAATTTCTTTTGGGGAGGCGTTTATACCGTTCCACGTTTGGTAAAATTGATAAAGCAGTTTTATTCTTCAGGTCAGTACGATTACAGCGATATCTCATTTATATTTTTTTTATGTTTTGGCGCTTTTATACGATAAAAGCTATTTTATAGAAAAAATAATTATTTTGGCATCGCTTTATTCTGAGGACTATAATTTTTTTATTTTTTGCTTATGATGCTGTATTTGGCTCGTTTTTTGCAGGACAAGATGACGTTTTCAGAGGTTCCATGGTTATTTATATCCGTCTTTTTGATCGCGTGTTATTCCTCTTTTTGTTCGGCGGTATGATAATAAAGCGTTGCTTTTTGCCTCGTTTTTTTTTCTTATGGTGTTCACTGAAGGGGTTAACTAGTGGGACAGTTTTATAGGTTAGGTCGTTACGGAGGCGGCGATACTAAATATGTGTACTTTTATTGTTTTTTTTTATTATTTAGATAAAGAAATGTATTTATGGGAATAATATATATTTTTTTTCTTTATTTAGGAATTTTTTTTTAATTTTTTTTACACATGTGGAATTTTTTTTTTTTACTTTTTTACTTTGTCCCAGGGGGGGACATCACAGATCGCTGATCTGACAGTTTGCACAGCACTCTGTCAGATCAGCAATCTGACTTACAGCGCTGCAGGCTTATCAGCATCTGCTCTGGACCCGGAAGTAGTCCCTGCAGGACCCGGATGCAGCCCTGTGGCCATTTTGGATCCGGGGCCTGCAGGGATAGGAGGTAAGAGACGCTCGGAGCAATAGTCAGCGATAGTCAGCTGACACCCAGCCGCGCTCGGCCGCGCTCCCCCCGTGAACGCGGCCGATCGCATATGACGTACTATCCCGTTGGTGGGAATTAAGGCCCACCCCACCTCGATGGGATAGTACCGTCATATGGGATTATAAGGTTAATGAGCCTGATCACAAGACTTATGATAAAAGGCAAAATAGTCATAATAAGACATTTGGCAAGTCTCATTAAAGGGTCGATATTGACTTCTGGGAGTGCTACTTACAACAGGTGGCACTAGAGTTCTAGTCCTCTTCCTCTCTGAAAAGGTAATTTGTATATTACGTTTTTAGGGGCAAATGTAAAAATTTCACTCTTCTATAATTTTAATTAAACCAATAACTACATTAGGCCTGTTTGGCACTACATTTTTTTACTTGACGTATCTGTACTATACAAAAACTTAATTACCGTGTATACTCGAGTATAAGCTGAGATTTTCAGCCCATTTTCTTGGGCTGAAAGTCCCCCTCTTGGCTTATATTCGAGTCAAACCCAGGGGTCGGCAGGGGAGGGGGAGCGGGGGCTGTCTAATTATACTCACCTGATCCTGGCGCGGTCCTTGCAGGTCCCTGCTTCCCAGCGCCTCAGCTTCTTCCTGTACTGAGCGGTCACATGGTACTGCTCATTACAGTAATGAATATGTGGATCCACCTCCCATAGGAGTGGAGCCACCTATTCATTACTGTAATGAGCAGTAATGGTGACCGCTCAGTACAGTTAGAAGCTGCAGTGCCAGGGAAGCAGGAACTGCACCGTGCCAGGAGCAGGTGAGTATAAGGCTACTTTCACACTTTCATCTTTTGTTCACCGTCACAATCCGTCATTATGGGTAAAAAGTGGATCCTGCAAATGTGCTTACAGGATGCGTTTTTTGCCCATAGACTTGTATAAGCGACGGATCGCGACGGATGGGCACACATCGCATCCGTCGCACGTCATGGTTTGGCGGCCGCGAAGCACAAGAAAACGTTCGATGTAACTTTTTTTGTGCGACATGTCTGCCATTTCCGACCTCGCATGCAGGGCCAGAACTCCGCCCCCTCCTCCCCGCTCATTACAATGGGCAGCAGATGCGTTGTAAAACTACATCTGCTGCCCAGGTTGTGCTACATTTAGCACAACGTCTGTCGGTACGTCTGTCCGACGGTTTGCGACGGTAGCGCTTGATGGTTTTTGACACTGCACTTGGGGACACTTTCAAAGTTTGCCCAATTTTTCGGACTGACTGACGTTCATTTCTTAAAGTAGTGATGGCCACTCGTTTTTCTTTACTTAGCTGCTTTTTTCTTGCCATAATACAAATTCTATCAGTCTATTCAGTAGGTCTATCAGCTGTGTATCCGCCAGACTTCTGCACAACAGAACTGATGGTCCCAACCACATTTATAAGGCAAGAAATTCCACTTATTAAACCTGACAGGGCACACCTGTGAAGTGAAAACCATTCCCAGTGACTACCTCTTGAAGCTCATCAAGAGAATGACAAGAGTGTGCAAAGCAGTCATCAAAGCAAAAGGTGGCTACTTTGAAGAACCTAGAATATAAGACATAATTTCAGTTGTTTCACCCTTTTGTGTTAAATATATAATTCCACATGCGTTAATTCTTATTTTTGATGCCTTGAGTGTGAACGTACAATTTTCATAGTCATGAAAATACAGGAAAATCTTTAAATGAGAAAGTGTGTCCAAACTTTTGGTCTGTACTGTATGTGTCATCTCATCCTGTATATAGTATATACCTCTATGCCATCTCTTCCGTATATAGTATATACCTGTATGTCATCTCCTCCTATATATAGTATATACCTGTATGTCATCTCCTCCTGTATATAGCATATACCTGTATGTCATCTCCCCTGTATATAGTATATACCTGTATGTCATCTCCTACTATATATAGTATATACCTGTATGTCATCTCCTGTATATAGTATATGCCTGTATGTCATCTCCCCTGTATATAGTATATAGCTGCTGTATGTCATCTCCTCCTGTATATACTTATGTGTCATCTGCTCTTTTATATAGTATATACCTGTATGTCATCTCCTCCTGTATATAGTATATACCTGTGTCATCTCCTCCTGTATGTAGTATATACCTGTATGTCATCTCCTCCTGTATGTAGTATATACCTGTATGTCATCTCCTCCTGTATATAGTATATACCTGTATGTCATCTCCTCCTGTATGTAGTATATACCTGTGTGTCATCTGCTCCTGTACATAGAATATACCTGTGTGTCATCTCCCCTGTATATAGTATGTACCTGTATGTCATCTCCTCCTGTATATAGCATATATCTCTGTCATCTCCTCCTGTGTTAGACCTCGTTCACACGTTATTTGGTCAGTATTTTTACCTCAGTATTTGTAAGCTAAATTGGCAGCCTGATAAATCCCCAGCCAACAGGAAGCCCTCCCCCCTGGCAGTATATATTAGCTCACGCATACACATAATAGACAGGTCATGTGACTGACAGCTGCCATATTTCCTATATGGTACATTTGTTGCTCTTGTAGTTTGTCTGCTTATTAATCAGATTTTTATTTTTGAAGGATAATACCAGATTTGTGTGTGTTTTAGGGCGAGTTTCATGTGTCAAGTTGTGTGTGTTGAGTTGCGTGTGGCGACATGCATGTAGCGACTTTTGTGAGATAAGTTTTGTGTGGCGACATGCCTGTAGCAACTTTTTGTGTGTCGAGTTGCATGTGACAGGTTAATGTAGCAAGTTGTGTGCAGCAAGTGTTGCACATGGCGAGTTATGCGCGTGTTGAGTTTTATGTATTGTGCGTTTAGAGTATGTGCAAGTTTTGTGTGAGGCAAGTTTTGCATGTGTTGCAACTTTTGTACATGTGGCAATTTTTCCGCGTGTGCAAGTTTTGCCTGTGGCGAGTTTTCCATGAGGTGAGTTTTGCAAGTGTGGCGAGTTTTGCGTGAGCCTAGTTTTGCATGTGGCGAGTTTTCCATGAGGTGAGTTTTGCGTGAGCCTAGTTTTGCATGTGGCGAGTTTTCCATTAGGTGAGTTTTGTGTGAGCCTAGTTTTGCATGTGGCAAATTTTGCGCGTGTCGACTTTTGTGTTTTGACTTTTATGTGGCGAGGTTGGTGTATGTGTGGTGAAATGTGTGCTGAGGGTGTTATATGTGTTCAAGCACGTGGTAGTGTGTGGCGCATTTTGTGTGTGTGTTCATATCCCCGTGTGTGGTGAGTATCCCATGTCGGGGCCCCACCTTAGCAACTGTCCAGTATATACTCTTTGGCGCCATCGCTCTCACTCTTTAAGTCCCCCTTGTTCACATCTGGCAGCTGTCAATTTGCCTCCAACACTTTTCTTTTCACTTCTTCCCCATTATGTAGATAGGGGCAAAATTGTTTGGTGAATTGGAATGCGCGGGGTTAAAATTTCGACTCACAACATAGCCTATGACGCTCTCAGGGTCCAGACGTGTGACTGTGCAAAATTTTGTGGCTGTAGCTGTGACGGTGCAGATGCCAATCCCGGACATACACACATACACACATACACACACACATTCAGCTTTATATATTAGATGGGGCAAAAAAAGGGTGATTTGAACTTTTATGTTTTTTTAATTTTTTTATATTTTTAAAAACATTTTTTTTACTTTTGGCATGCCTCAATATTCTCCATTGCAGGCACTTTAGCCATAATTTTGTGGGTTATGGGAATATAGTCAATACACTATATGATTTTTTTTCTCTGGATGCAAGTTTTATTTATGTTGGTACTTATTTGTGTATTTTCAATCTTTGACTACGTTGCTTATTAGCTTTACATCTTGCTCTTACCTGCCATCTGATGGTGCCACTTACTTTCTTTGGCTCATCACCTTGCAGTATATTGGCACTAATTTAACATTGTTTGTCTTTTAAATTATTTCTAATAAAATATTGTAATTTTATTGTTCATCTTACGCCTCTTCTTATATGCTTTCTCTGTTGTAGTGTAGAACACTTTTTGTCCCACTGGACCATATAATTATTTGTGATTATTATTAGCATCATTTGCTAGGGATTCAATCTCTGCTTTTGTACATAAAGGCGATGATCAGATCACCTGTATGTAGCAGAGTTGTTCACTTGCTATGAGCTCCGACCACCGGGCAATGATGGGAGAGATTTCCTGTGCGCTTGCTGGAAGTGCGCGCTAAATGCTGCTGTAAGAGATTGATAGTGGCATTTAACTAGTTAACAACTGCGCGTGGATCATGATTCTATCCGCTGCTGCTAGAGTCCTGGAAAAGACGCGGGCTCAACGCCAGAGCCCACATGAAAGGAAGGAAGTCTAACATCGGTGTACTGTTACGCCCGATGTCAGAAAGGGGTTATATGAATTGATGAAAAATTGTTCAGTTTTTTTTATAGCATTGGAGACTATGGAAGACATATTCAAAAGTATTATCATAGGTTTATATCTGTTTTTTTAGCACATTTTTTGTTCTGGTTTTTTTTTTCCAGAAATCAAGTTACATGATCTCATGTGACTCCTCCTCTTGTCCTTTAAAAAAGGATCATTTTATAAAAATGTGTAGGTGTTAAAAATTGAACCTACACCTTAATCAATTTTCATATCACAAAGCATAGTCAATTACAATTATATTAAAGTACATTTAAATTTGGCAAATATTTAGGTACACTCTTTTGTGTTCACTACTACTAGTGATGAGCGAACGTTCTCGCCACTACTCGTTACTCAACCAAGTATCACTGTACGCAGCGAGCACTGAGCATTTCCGGGATTATTCAGTGGAAGTTCGGGTCTCCACCCTGCATTTTTGGTGGTCTTTAGAGCGCCAATCAGCATGCAGGAATTGTCTGCCATTCACTGTAATGCTGCAGCCATCTTTGTTATGGTATTACAGTGATTGGCTGGCCGCACAGCGTCATCAGGTATATGAGACCTGACGCCGCCCTGCTCGACGCATTCAGCTCCGGACTCAGCTAGTGTAGGGAGAGCTGCTGCTGAGATAGGGTCAGATTTGTGCTTTTATTAGTTAGTGTGGGGCTGCTAGTGTTCAGTCCACAAATCCAGCTAAACCAACTGTCCTTTTAAGGGCTAATTACGGAGTATATAGATTTCAGCGCTATGTAGGCAGGGGAGTCTATGTGCGCATATCCACATCAGTGCAAGGCCTGTAGGCACTGTATGTGAGTATATACATATCACTGCATACATCAAAAGGGTCCATTACTGTCTGCTGCTGCCTATTATATATATATATATATATATATATATATATATATATATATATATATATATATATATATATATATATATATATATATATACTGTATATACCTAGCTCCGGTATCTGTGGCTAGGAATAATTTTTTTTTGCACCTGAATCCTGCTAATTTTATTACAAAGCAATCAAGAGCCCCCTTTTTTTCTATATTTATTTGCTTGTTCACACTGCAGACTACAGCCAGATGATTTTAATACAACAGCATGAAAATCCAGCAATTTAAAACGGCTTTGTCCGTCCTAGGCATCACATCTGACTGCGCAGGAAATTCTGGCCTTTTTTGTGGCACCGTAGTATTTTTTGGAGTGTCTTACAACATTTTTGGACACCATTTTGCTGACCAAAAAATATTTAGCTGGTTAAAAAATATTTAGCTACAGTTCATATATATATATCACTGTGTTTTGTACGCCACATGCATTGCATATCATTGCGCTAAATATTTTACAATTTTAGTACTCCACAAAAATTTTTTTTAGGTCATAGCTTAATTATTGACATAATTTTGGTGGGCCAAAAAAAATCCAGGCCACATATTTAACAGTGTTCTATCTCCATCAGACACCAGATCTATCTGTGGTCTACAAATTGTGGCATTTCCGGCCTATACTCCACTGTTTTTGCTGTCTGTTACCCTAGGTCTATTCAATATTTTGGGGTAAAAAAAATACAGGCCATTATTGAACAGTCTGTTATCCCCTTTAGATGCCTGGCCTATCTGTGCTCTACAAATAGTTTCTTTTCAGGCCTACATTCCACTTTTTTGGCTGTCTGCTACCCTAGGTCTATACACTATTTTTGGGGTAAAAAATTAAAAAAAATACAGGCCACATATTGAACAGTCTGGTATCTTTGTGACATGCCTCAACTATTTGCGGGCTACAAAATGTGCTTTATAGGCTTCCATTCACCTTTTTTTGCTGTGTGTTACCCTATCTCTAAACACTATTTTGGGATAAAAATAAAAAAATACAGGCCACATATTGAACAATCTGGTATCGCTGTCAGACTCCTGATCTATTTGTGGCCTACAAATTGTGGCAATTCAGACCTACATTCCACTGTATTTGATGTCTGTCACCCTAGTTCTGTACACTATTTTGGGGTAAAAAGAAAAATACAGGCCACATATTGAACAGTCTGGTATCTCTGTGACATGTCTCATCTATCTGTGGGCTACAAAGTGTGCTTTTGAGGCTTCCATTCACCTTTTTTGCTGTATGTTACGCTAGCTCTAAACACTATTTTGGGGTAAGAAAGTTAAAAATACACACCATATATTGAACAGTGTGGTATCTCCGTGACTTTGCCCATGTATCGGTGGGATCCAAATTTGGGCATTTCATGGAGCTATTCTTTTCTTGCCAAAGAAACAAATAAGATCAATGAAATGGTTAGCCGCACATGCAATGTAAAAATAGTAAATATTGCAATTACTTTGACAAATGAGTTACCTTACCACCAGCAGCATCAAACAGCTTTAATTTTATAACATGTCAGGCAGTGACCTGTGTCATATGCGAGGGTCGCTATGTGTCTCCCAGGATGCACTAAGAAGGGTATTAGATTTGCTGGAGAAATTTGTGGTCACAGCAGGATGCATGTGTCACGGGAAGCCTAGGTAGGCAAGAGCTAACCCAGGCCCCTGTGATTTCCCTCAACTCTGGGAAACCCTGACTGACCCTCTACCCAGAGTTTACACTGAAGGTGTGCATGTCTGGGCCTCCACCCTCTCCCTGTCTCCTGTTTCAACCCTAGGCTGAAACCTCCACCCACCACCCAGTGAAGAGACCTCTAACCAGCACCCACAGTTAGCACAGACAAGGATAACTGAAAATATACACCACGCCACAGTCACTCAGGAATTCACAATAAATGCACAGGGCAAAACAAATACAAATATAGGAGGGAGGAAAATATGACAAAGGGAAATATACACCACCAGATACGATACTCCTTTTCCTAGACCACCACACCAGACCGAGATAACCAAGCACAAGACAGAAGCTATAATCGGCGACGCCCAATGTTCAGGAGAACTATTTAAAGGCAGTGGGCATGGCCCAGCTTCCAATCCGAGCACCAGGTAAATTAACCCTGGACCAGCTAGATAAAATCTAGACAACGCCAATGAGCGCATAGTGGACAAAAGGGGAATTACCGCTGTCTGTCGGACGACCTGGTTTGAACAGCGTCCGACATGACAGTACCCTGCCTTCTACGAGGGACCCCAGGGCCCTCACGGCTTACAGGACCCGGCTTGTCCGGATGGCGGCGGTTAAATAACCTGACCAACCGATCCGCATGAACATCAGAGGCTGGAACCCAGGACCTCTCCTCAGGCCCATAACCACGCCAGTGTACCACGTACTGTAAAGTGCGGCACACTACACGAGAGTCAACCACCTTGGAGACTTCAAATTCCAAATTACCATCCACCAAGACTGGAGAAGGCATTGGTGTCCCATCCACAAGACCCACCACCTTCTTTAACAGCGATCTGTGGAACATGTGTATTTTATACACTGTAGGAAGCTCCAACCGGTACGCTACTGGGTTAATGAGAGCGGCGACCTTAAATGGACCAATAAACCGTGGACCCAATTTAAGGGATGGTATTTTGAGTCTTATGTTTTTGTGTATAACCACACCCAGTCATCCACACTGAGATCCGGACCTGGCACATGCCTACTGTCAGCCACACGTTTGTACCTAGCACCCACACTCAACAGGTGCTGTTTAACTCTCTTCCAGACTGAAGATAATTGTGCTCCTAACTGGTCTTCCTCCGGGACGCCGGAAGAGCCCCCCTGACTCAAAGTACAAAATTGAGGATGAAGCCCGTAAACACAAAAACGGAGACTCCCCAGACGACTCCTGGCGGTGATTATTGATGGCAAACTCAGCCAAAGGAAGGAACTTTGACCACTCCTCCTGGTTATCTGACACATAGCAGCATAAGTACTGTTCCAAATTTTGGTTCATACGCTCGGTCTGACCATTTGATTGAGGATGAAGCGCCAAAGAATGAGACAACTTGATCCCCAGCCGTGAACAAAATGGTTTCCAAAATTATGCCACAAATTGAGACCCCCTATCAGAAACGATGTCAGACGGAACCCCATGAAGTCTGACCACCTCCTGCACAAATACCTGAGCCAGAGTCTTAGCGTTAGGCAACGAAGGCAAAGACACAAAGTGCAATATTTTTGAGAACCGATCAACAATCACCAAGATGACCGTGTTCCCAGCTGATTAAGGCAAGTCCATGATAAAATCCATGGAGATTTCCGTCTATGGCTTACTAGGTACCTCGAGCGGAAGTAGTGTGCCAACAGGACGGAAGCGGGGCGTCTTAGTCCTAGCGCACGCGGTGCAAGCTGTCACGTATGAGACCACGTCCTGACGGATCTTGGGCCACCAAAACCGACGAGACACCAACTCCAAGGTACCCCTAACCCCTGGATGGCCAGCCAGAACAGCATCATGATGCTCTGCCAAAACCTTTAAGCGGAGATGAAGCGGTACAAACGTTTTGTTGATGGGAAGCTCAGATGGTACCTCCTCCTGGGCCTCGGCAATCTCAGCCTCAACCTCAGTAGTGAGAGCCAAAACCACAACACCCTTTTGGAGGATGGGTACTGGATCTTCCCGAGGCTCTCCCCCCGGAAAACACCTGGACAAAGCATCCGCCTTAGTGTTTTTAGAAACAGGTCTGTAAGTGACAACAAAGTTGAACCGCGTGAAAAACAATGACCAGCGAGCCTTCCTGGGAGACAGACGCTTGGTAGACTCCAAATAAAGCAAATTCTTATGGTCGGTAATAACAGTAACCTGATGAACCGTCCCCTCCAAAAAGTGTCACCATTCCTCAAAGGCCAATTTGATTGCCAACAACTCTCTGTTGCGGATATCGTAGTTAAGTTCGGCGAGCGACAGTTTCTTGGAAAAATAGGTGCATGGAAGCAAACCGCTCAAGGATGAGCCTTGTGACAGCACCGCCCCCACACCAACCTCAGACGCATCGACTTCCACAACAAAAGGTTTCGATACATCTGGGTGCACAAGAATGGGAGCCGAAACAAACCTGTTCTTAAGAGATTCAAATGCGCACACAGCAGCCTCATGCCAAATGGAGAAATTGGTACCCTTTTTAGTCATGTCAGTTAGCGGTTTAGCAATGATAGAAAAATTCTTGATAAATTTCCTATAGTAGTTGGAAAACCCAAGGAACCGCTGAAGTGCTTTTAGGTTATCAGGCCATTACCAATGCAACACCGCTTGCACCTTAGCGGCGTCCATTTTAAAACCAGAAGCAGACACAATATAGCCCAAGAAAGGCAACTCCTGCACCGAAAATACACATTTCCTCAGTTTTGCATATAGCTTATTCTCTCTGAGAAGCTGTTACACCTGCCTGACATGATCTAAATGAGTATCATGGTCGCAAGAATATATGAGGATGTCATCTAGGTACACAATAACGAATTTCCCCAAAACATGCGAAAGCACATCATTAATGAAATGTTGAAACACTGCAGGTGCGTTAG
Source organism: Ranitomeya variabilis (assembly GCF_051348905.1). Lineage (NCBI taxonomy): Eukaryota > Metazoa > Chordata > Amphibia > Anura > Dendrobatidae > Ranitomeya > Ranitomeya variabilis. The sequence goes on from NC_135233.1 coordinate 744,058,712, forward strand.
TCAACCCAAATGGCATCACCAAATTTTCAAAATGACCCTCAGAGGTATTAAAAGCCGTCTTCCACTCATCACCTTGATGGACTCTTATGAGGTTGTATGCCCCCCTGAGGTCAAGCTTGGTAAACCACTTAGCACCTGCCACCTGGTTGAACAAATATGGTATTAATGGCATTTGGTATGGATCATGAACCGTAATCTGGTTTAACTCCCTGAAATCCAGACACGGCCGTAGTCCACCATCTTTCTTCTTAACAAAGAAGAACCCTGCTGCCACTGGTGAGGATGAAGGCCTGATGTGCCCTTTGCTCACACTTTCAGCAATGTAATCCTTTAGCGCCTGTCTCTCCGGACCGGAGATGGTAAACATCCTTGCTTTAGGCAATTTGCCCCTGGTTTAAACCTGATAGTACAGTCATAGGGGCGATGTGGTGGCAACTCTGAATAACCCTTCTCAGAGAACACATCCACAAAATCCAGCAGTGACTCAGGAACGCTTGAAGTCACAGCAGAAACACATGTGGCCAAGCAATTCTCCTGACAGAAATCACTCCACTGAATTATGTCCTGAGATTTCCAGTCAATAACCGGGTTGTGTGTAGACAACCATGGAAAACCCAGAACCAATTGTGCTGGAAGACTCTTGAGCACCTTACATGTAACCTGCTCGAAATGAAGAACCCCAATGTGGAGTTTAACCTCAGCCACAAACTCAGTAATCTCCCCCTGTGGGAGAGGAGCAGAATTGATGGTGACCACGCGGATAGGATGAGGCAGTTTTTTGATCCTAAAACCAGCAGTGCGCGCAAACTCCTCATCAATGAGATTTGTGGCAGAACCACTATCCACAAAAACAGTGATTGGCAGCTCTCTGCCAGCGACAACAACTTTGGCAGGGAGCATGCACTGAGAAACCATCATGGAGGATATACATAAGCTCAGATTGGACTCCTCCGCACCCTCTGAGCTTAGAAGTTTTCCACAGTTGCATTTTTCTTTGACAGCAGAGGACAGATATTAATAAAATTACCAGTTTTACCGCAGTAAAAACAGGCTCCCTGCTTTCTGAGCACAGGGGCTCGATGCTTAACATGTGACACCCCTGCAATTTGCATAGGCTCCGTGGGCTCACCTGCAGCAACCTCATGTGTACCTATGCTCTCTCCCATAGGCGGTGTCTCATGCTCCCCCTTACGCAAACAGCGATCAATGCGGACAACAAGACTCATAGCGGAATCTAGAGAAGCAGGAGTCTCGTACATCAGGAGGGCTTTTTTAACCCTTCCAGAAATCCCATGAATAAACTGACTCCGCAGCGCTGGATCATTCATTCCATTGTGTGTCGACTGACCAGCGGCGAAATTCAGAACAGTAATCCTCTGCAACACGATCCCCCTGGTGAATAGCGTGTATCTTAAATTCTGCTAGAGCCATTCTGTCAGGGTCATCGTAAATGTGTGCAAGAGCAGAAAAACTCTCCACTGAGTTAAATGTGTTGTGAATTCCGTTCTCGAACTCCCTCCTGTGGTCATGAATGGTACTTCGGTGAGTTCTGTCCGTGGACTCCCTCTGGTGGCTGTGAGTGGAGCTGCTGGTTCTGGGATTCCTTCTCCAGCTGCCCTCGTTTAAGGCTAGGCTGATTCTTTATTTAACTCCACTCAGATCGTTACTCCATGCCAGCTGTCAATGTTCTAGTACTGGTTCAGATCTCTCCTGGATCTTTCTGAGGACCTGTCTACTCCAGCACAAGCTAAGTTCCTGCTTGTTCATTTGTTACATATGGTTTTTCTTGCTAAGTTCTAGTCCAGCTTGCTATCATGAATCTACCTGGCTAGCTGGAAGCTCTGGGGGTGCAGAGTGGCACCACCGCATCGTGAGTCGGTGCGGGGGTATTTTTTGCACACTCTGCGTGGTTTTTGTAGCTTTTTGTGTTGACCGCAAAGATCCCTTTTCTATCCTCTATCTGTTTAGTTAGACTGGCCTCTCTTTGCTAAAACCTATTTCATCCTGTGTTTGTGATTTCCTCTTATCTCACAGTCAATACTTGTGGGGGGGCTGCTTTTACCTTTGGGGAAATTTCTCTGAGGCAAGTAAGGCTTTGTTTCCTTTCTTTAGGGGTAGTTAGCTCTTAGGCTGTGAAGAGGCGTCTAGGCAGAGTCAGGCACGCTCCATGGCTGTTTCTAGTTGTGTTGATAGGAGTAGGGTTTGCGGTCAGCAGAGTTCCCACTTCCCCAGAGCTCGTCCTGATTCCATGTTTAACTATCAGGTCATTCCTGGTGCACATAACCACCAGGTCCATAACATAAATGCAGCAGAATCAGATGGCAAAGAAAACGCCCATGCTTGGGGGTCACCGTTTAATAATGACAACACCAGGCCCACACGCTGAGCCTCATCACCTGAGGAGATCGGATGCATCCGAAAATACAGTTTTCAAGCTTCACGAAAAATAACAAATTTACTGCGGTCCCCAGTAAACTTTTCAGGCAAAGGAAACTTAGGCTCAGTAACTCTACCTGCCGCTCCAGCTTGCACATTAGATACTGCTATTCCCTGTTGCTGCACTGCCCCCCTCAACTCAGTGACTTGTAGGGACAGTGCCTCCAACTAGCGGGTTATGGAATTCATGGGATCCATGAAATTCAAATAATGTTGGCCGATTATAATGTCACGGGAAGCCTAAGTAGGCAAGAGCTAATAACCCAGGCCCCTGCGATTTCCCTCAACTCTGGGAAACCCTGACTGACCCTCTACCCAGAGTTTACACTGAAGGTGTGCATGTCTGGACCTCCACCCTCTCCCTGTCTCCTGTTTCAACCCTAGGCTGAAACCTCCACCCACCACCCAGTGAAGAGACCTCTAACCAGCACCCACAGTTAGCACAGGCAAGGATAACGGAAAATATACACCACGCCGCAGTCACGCAGGAATTCACAATAAATGCACAGGGCAAAACAAATACAAATATAGGAGGGAGGAAAATATGACAAAGGGAAATATACACCACCAGATACGATACTCCTTTTCCTAGACCACCACACCAGACCGAGATAACCAAGCACAAGACAGAAGCTATAATCGGCGACGCCCAATGTTCAAGAGAACTATTTAAAGGCAGTGGGCATGGCCCAGCTTCCAATCCGAGCACCAGGTAAATTAACCCCGGACCAGCTAGATAAAATCTAGATGACGCCAATGAGCGCATAGTGGACAAAAGCGGAATTACCGCTGTCTGTCGGAGGACCTGGTCTGAACAGCGTCCGACATGACAGCATGTGAGTCACAAGGTATAATAAAAGAAAGCTTGAACCTGGTAAAGCTGCTGTGACCAAGTAGTTGTTCAGGCAAACCCGGTATAGACTTTTATTTTTTAAACCGACTGTAGGAAGGCAGTAGGGTCCGGTCCGTTTCATCCAGTCCAGATCTTACTAGTGGCCCATGACCACAGAATTGAATGTGGTGGCCAAAAAACCCTACAGGAGTGTTTGGGATGTCTCAGAGTTGGTCTGGGAAGCAGACCGAACAGGAGACTTGTACATAGCTCTTTATGTGTGAGGCAACACAGAGCCTGCAGAGCCTAAAGCCTGGCACCTCAGCGTACACAGTAGCGGTGCCATCGCTCACAACAGCAGTTCAGGACTGTACTTGTTTTTTTCCCTGCTGCGATCCGGAGGATACAGCCTGCTGTTCACTGTGTGAGTTTTGTTTTTGGACATAAAAACGCATATTCTTTTGTACTTGCTTGGGACACTGCCTCACCACTGCACAAAGTGGACAAAGCTGCACTACAACATTATATTCTGAAGGCTTGTGAAGAAGATGATTAATATGAAGCCAATAGGTCAGAATTCTTATCAAGAAAATGCTATTACAGAAGTCAGAACACACAACCTATCTGCGTAGCAAGGATTTACCATCTCAATTTTGAAGTATGAGACTAGTATCATCTTGTAGATTGATGTGACCCACTAAGTACTTCAAAGTGAAACTGTTCTGGGTGTAATGTACAATTTGCACTTGAAAAGTGGATCACATGCCTTCTATGATGCTTGCATGAAAGAAATGATTAGACAGATATGTAAGGAGGAAGACTGGGCTGCGAGTACCTGTGCTGCGCCTAGTCCCGAACTGTCGAGCATGTGTCCCCTGCTTCCCGGGAGAAGGAATAGGGGACCAGACAGGCCCCATGACCCAGGAATGGAAGAGAGTGAAGCGCTGTGTGCCCAGTGAGAGAGGCACCATGCGCTCCATGACTGGGAGTACAGCGCACATGCGTAGTAGAGAGAGCCAGTTCATGCCACGTGTCCAGCTTGGATACCCAATAATTATAAGGCACAGAGGAATGACGGAGGAGAATGGTATGGTCAGCAATGTACTCCCTCAGCATCTTCCCAAACTTTGCACTCCTTGTGAGAGTACCCCATGCCTCAGGTCCAAGGCGATGGGAGGGTCTGAGAAAACGCTCCCAGAATGTTGCCAGTGTTCCACTGCCTCTGCTGGATTGGAGTTGTGTCTCTCTCACCTGTACTTTTTGGTTGGCCAACGAACTGTGACCTCTGCTGCCAGCATTTTGAGATAGGATTTTTTAAATAATTCCGCTAGAAGGGCCCTCTGGTACTGCAGCATTTTAGTACACCTGTCTGTCTCTGGACTAAGAGATATAAAGTCCTCCGATTACGATGGGTCTAGAAGTGTCACCAATAAGTATTGCCTCTCTGTCATCCAAAACTTTGAGAATGCGAGGGTCACGGGAAATGCAACGTAAAATAAAGTCAGCAAAATTGTCCCAGACTGCTAACAGGCAAGACTTCTGTGTCATCACCAAGAGGACAACTGACCATGCTGTTCTCCTCCTTGTCTTCAGGCCTCCACAAATTTCAACTAAACTCTGTACTATCATTGTAAATACATTGTTGTAAATACATAATTGTAAATACACCCCCATAGTTTGTATCTCCCAACCTCATTGCAGATTGTAAGCTGTCACGAGCAGGATCGTTTTATTTTGGCTTAATTATTGTATTATTGTTTTGGTTGTTACTTAGTGTAGATTATAAGCTGTTACGAGCAGAGTCGTTTTATTTTGGTTTAATTATTATATTATTGTTATCGCTGTTACTTAGGACTGTTGTGTTTGAAACTGTTAAACTGTAAATATGTTGACGCTATATAAATAACTATAAATATTATTATTAGAACACAGAGAAGCAGGATGGTGACCCTAATTGGATTTCCTAATACCTTTTTTGCCCTCTCTCTGTTGGAGTCCCTCAAGGCTCTGTCCTGGAACCCTTACTCATTTCCATATATATACTTGGCCAAGGACAACTCATAAAGTACCATGGCTTCCAGTACCACCTGTATCTGGACGACACTCAGATCTACCTCTGACCCAGATGTCACCTCTCTGCTGTCCAGTATCCCAGAGTGTCTATCAGCCATATGCTCCTTCTTCACCTCTCGCTTCCTAAAACTCAATGTATACAAAACCAAACTCATCATCTTTCCTCCATTTCACAGATCTCCCCTACCCAACCTATCTATTAAGGTAAACAGCAGCACGCTCTCTCACACACCTGAAATCGGCTGCCTCAGAGTAACTCTTGACTCTGCCCTCTCCTTCAAACCACACTTCCAAACTCTTGCCACCTTCTGTCACCTCCAACTCAAAATATTTCCAGAATCTGTCCCTTCCTTAGCCCTCAATCTACTAAAACTCTTGTGCATGCCCTCATCATCTCCCACCTTCATTACTGCAACACCCTCCTCTGTCGCCTTCCCGCTGACTCTTTTGCACCACTCATGTCTGTCCTCAACTCTGCTACCCGCCTAATCCACCTCTCTCCTCGCTACTCCCCTGTTTCTCCCCTTTGCAAATCCCACCACTGGCTCCCAATTCGCCAACGAATCCAGATCAAACTACTAACACTGACTTACAAAGCCATCCACGACCTGTACCCTCCCTATATCTATGAACTAATCTCCAAATATCTTCCCTCATGTAATCTTAGATTCTCCCAAGACCTCCTACTCTCGTCCACACACGCCTCAACACGTCTGATTATCCACCACCCTCGGATCCGTCAGATGGAACCTGAAAACCCATCTCTTCAGGAAATCTTACAGCCTTCAATAGCCATTCTGCCACCTCACCACCCAAGCTGCTGCACTCCCGACCTTTCGTCTCTTCCCCATTATCCCGTAGAATGTAAGTTTGCAAGGACAGGGTCCTCTCTCCTCTGTACCAGTTTGTCATCGTAAATTTGTTTACTGTAAATGATATCTATAACTTTGTATGTACACCCTTCTCATGTACAGCACCATGGAATTAATGATGCTATATAAATAAACAGTAATAATAATTATGGCGTCATTGCCACTCACCATCTTGGATAAATCAAAGTTTGGAGGATGGTACATATGTCTGACATCCATGTCCACTCCTGAGATCTTACGTGTGAAGTCAGAATGGAATACCGATGGCCTTGTTGATGCTGGTAGTCACCAACTGCCCTCTTCTGCTTTTCAACATCTGCAGTGAAGAGTTCCAATGCATAGGGACATCACACACCAGTCGGTGAGCCAGAAGCTGCAAAAGCTGCTGAAGCACAGCAAGGGAGGATTAAGCTCTAGCTGACTTTCTAAAATGGGCATACAGGGTGTCATACTTTCCCAAGCAGATCCAGCAGCTCCAGGTCACGTTTCAGAAAACATTGAACAATGAGGTTAAGCACATGGGCCAGGCCTGGTATGTTTGTGAGCTCTCCTCGCCTCTGAGCCACCACCAGGTCCCGGCCATTGTCACACACAACCATGCCAGGTTGTTGGTTCAGTGGTGTCAGCCTCAGATCTGCCTGCTCTTTCAGAGCTGTCCACAGCTCTCCAGTATTGTGCGGTTTGTCACCTAAGCTTATTAACTTCAGCACAGCCTTTTTTTTTTAACCAATTAACTTTTTATTAAGCAAAAAAAGAGAGGTACATAACACAACAAATATCTCCAGCAGGGGAGAGGAAGGAGGGGAGAGGGAAAAGGGAAGCAAAGGGAAAAGAGGGAAAAACAAAGTACATCGTGTCCAGAGACCACAGCATATCCAATACAGAAATACAAGGACATAATGTAAAACAAATCACATATTCCAATATATAACTATCAGATGAGAGTAAGGGCGGATGGGGATACATAAGCTGAGGACACCCAAGGATCCCACCAAGAGAGGACCTTATTCTTCTTAGAGAGACCCTGAGCCGTAATTGCTTCATAACTGAAATGAAGATTAATTTTAGAAATCAATTCGGCCCTAGAGGGAAGATTGGGAGATTTCCAGTGGTTCGCAATACATTGCCTGGCAGCGATCAAAATGTTAGAGATCATCGGGCGGAGAGGATAGGGGAACTCTATGAGGGAAATACCCAGAACAGCTAGATGTCCACTCAAGACAAGGGGAAGGCAAGTTACCTCCGCGATCAAGGACTCTACCTGGTGCCAGAAGACCTGAACCTGCGGGCAGGACCACCAGACATGGGAGCCGGAGCCAATAGCCCCACACCCCTTCCAGCAGAGAGGGGAGGAAGAGGGACTGAATTTGGCAAGGCGAACAGGGGTGAGATACCATTGAAGCTGGATCTTTTTAGACTGTTCCAAATTGCCTATACATGAGGAAAATTTAGAAGAATGCACCATGGCAAACTGCGAGTCTTCCAGGGAAGCCTCGAAAACCAGCGAGGACTCCCAGGAAATCATAAAAGGAAGCTTATCAGGAATATCATGGGATATAAGAGCCTTGTATAGAATAGAGATGCCATGGGGCACTATGGTGGCTGGTCTAAAGAACCGGTGAGCCGGGTCCTCCGACAGAGGCGGGGGCGCACCAAACAACCTACGCGACCTAAGGAAACTATGAAGTTGTAGATATTGAAGAAAATCTTTGTTAGAAAGAGAAAATCTACTAGCAAGGACCTCAAACGACAACAGGCCGTCCGAGCCGAACAGGTCAGCCACCCGGTGCACACCGCGCCTCCCCCAGCAGCACAGCCTTTTGACACATGGCTGAGGCAGGGCTGCAGTTCTTCAAGCTTGTGACTGGTGTGTTCATTTTGGACATGGAGGCTGAAGAGAAGGAGGAGGTGAAGGAGCTGTAGACTGTGGGCAAGCCTCATTGATGTAGGGCCTGCAATCCTGGTCGTCAGGAGGACGTGTTAAATCTCAGCGTCCCACTAGGTCTCGGCTTCCATTATGTTAACCCAGTGTGCCATCAGCGAGATGTACCGTTCATGCCCACAGTCACTTGTCCACGTGTCCATAGTTAGGTGGACTTTCACAGTAACAGCATGGTTGGGGGCCTGGGTAATGTATTGGAAAACGTGCTTGTGTAATCCTGGGATGGCACACCCAGAGAAATAGTGGCAGCCGGGGACAGAGTACCTTGTGATGTCTGCCGAAATCATGTTGCAGAAAGCTTCTGCCTCCATGAGCCTAAAAGGCAACATTTGGAGCACCAGCAGAAAAGAAATGTGTGAATTTAGTAGTGTGGCCTGTGGTGCGCTGGCTGAGTATTTCCGTTTGCGTTCAAAGGACTGTGGTATTGGCAACTGAAGGCTGTGCAAGGACAAGGACGTGGATGTGCTTCTCGATGGTGGTAGTTGAGTTTGTGTGCGACGACAGATGCAGGGCAGAATGCATCTTCGCATGCACCATGGACAGGGGACTGGCTTACATGCACCACAGCGGAAGAAGCAGTGGTATCACCCACAGGCACTGTTCCTGGAGTCTATTATTCAGCCCAAAAAGTAATATGCTTTGCTGCCATGTGACTGATCGTGCTGTTGGTGGTCAGGGTGATAGTTTTGCTACCCCTGCTGATGCTGGCATGGCCAGTGGTGCAAATGGCCTTTTTGGGGTTATCGGAAGAGTCTTTAAAAAACAACAAATATAATAAAGAAAACTTTGCACTCAACTTCTAGAATATTTTTGGATTTTTTTAATGCAGCCAGAAAATAATATAGATGTTTCGGCCTCACTGGCCTTCATCAGTAACGGACTGCAGTATAATGGTTAATCGCTCTCAGTGCGATAATAGGAGTGACACCATAGTGACTTTAAATGTGTCTGATCATGCACTAGGCGCTGGGTAAGGAGCCTGTATAAGATAGTACCTGGGTGGGTGGGGGTGCCAGCGTGCAGTCATCAGTGATGCGGTATACACCGCTGGTCAGCTGTCAGCTTGAGCATCCTCTGAGGTTGTGCATACGGTGTTTTTCCTTTAAAAAACAACAAGACTGGTACGGTGACATTCAGTGTTTCCCTCTCCTACACCACCTCCTCACCTCAACCCCTGTCTTTCGGGGTTCCCCAAGGCTCAGTTCTAAGACCCCTACTCTTCTCCATCTACACCTTCAGCCTGGGACAGCTCATGTAATGGCACAGTTTCAATATCATCAGTATGCCGATGACACGCAGATCTACCTATGTGTACCTGGCATCACCTCCTTACTGACCAAAATCACATGTCTGTCTGCAAATTTAATACTTCTTTTCTGCTCGCTTTCAAAAAGTGGACATTGACAAAACGGAATATGTCATCTTTCAACCATCTCACACTGAGTAGACATGAGAGCTGTGTATGCATCATTCGGTACAACTTTAGTAAGAGGGAAAATTTGTCGAACAGAAAATTAATTTACAGACATTCATGGCCTTTTGGCACATTGTTAGGAGCTGTGATCTTCATCTTCTTGGTGGCGATGTGGTAAAGTTCCAAGCCGACATTAATGCCATCATCGTCCATATCTTGTAAAGAAGGAATATGTTGTTTCCCAGGTTCATGGTTAACTAACTTTATTGGCATTCCTTTAACAGTGTTCGTTACTCCGGAACCAATAGTTGTCGGCTGTTACATTTGGATATTCTTGGTAATATGTATGGGTGAAGAAGATGAAGAACCTTGTGCCACGGATGTCTTGAGAGTTACGGCCACTGCACTCCTATTTAAACACATTTTTTCCTGACCATCCACTACTTTGTTTGTTTTTCCTCACACACTGACCTGCTTTCTAGAATTCAGCATCTCACCAGCATATAGTACTTTGTCCTTTAAACGGACACGTGAGTCTTTGGCAACCTATTTCTTATGGCCATCTTTTATGCCGAGCTTTAGACTAGTCTCAGTTACACCGATCTTCTGACATCCATGAAACGCATTCTGGTAATTGGTGGTGGGTAAATGACTAATCATTAGTGTTGAGCATTCCGATAACACAAGTATCGGGTATCGGCCGATATTTGCGGTATCAGAATTCCGATACCGAGTTCCGATATTTTTGCGATATCGGGAATCGGGATTGGGATCCATATTCATGTAAAAAAAGAATAAAAATATGGATATACTCACCCACCAACGGCCCCTGGCTCGCAGTGGTGCAACCGGCAGCCTCCGTTCCTAAGAATGCAGTGAGTGTAGGACCTGCGATGACGTCGCGGTCTTGTGATTGGTCGCGTGACCGCTCATGTGACCACTCACATGACCGCGACGTCATCGAAGGTCCTTCACTCTCTGCATTCTTAGGAATGGAGGCAGACGCTTGCAGCGGTGACAGCCAGGGCTCGTCCGAGGGTGAGTATATCCATATTTTTTATTTGTATTCTTTATTTTTTACATGAATATGGATCCCAGGGCCTGAAGGAGAGTTTCCTCTCCTTCAGACCCTGGGAACCATCCAGGATCACTTCCGATATTTGTGTCCCATTGACTTGTATTGGTATCGGGTATCGGTATCGGCGATATCTGATATTTTTTGGAAATCGGCCGATCCAATCCGATACGGATACTTTCAAATATCGGAAGGTATCGCTCAACACTACTAATCATTGTAGGCTGGATCCTGGATCTCATACCTCCCATAGCCACCGCTGTTATTAATCCTGTACATTACCATTCCTCCTATCACCATGCCCCTTTTCTCGATCAATTCATCCAACATCTCTTCGGCCAGCCATATTTTTGCGAAAAGCATTCACCTTCCCAGCAGCAACTGTGTAGAAAACCACGTTATTGTTTTCAAGGGTGTTTATGATGCCCATAAAAAAGTTAACACATTATGTTGATGTGTACCCCCCAGGGGTAAAGGTTTGTCAGCCTATAGGCATTCCAAGTATAGGAGACCCGCTCCTTTGTAATGGGACAGTTTTTTTATGAGGCCCTCTTCCACGTTTCTTCCAAGGGGGCATTGGGGTGCTTGAAAATTTGGGTCAAGTTGGACCTTGCATTCAATGCATTACCTAACATTGCGGCAGCAACAAATGAAAAATCATGGGAACTTTGGTTTCATTTGGCCATGCAGGACATCTGTTCCAAGGAGTATTGGGGTGCCTGTTACTTTGGGGCAGGGCAGGCATTCAAAGCATAAGCAAACAGTATGGGAGTATAAAATGAATAATGTGAAGTGGGTTTTCCAGTGGCAACCCAGTACCTGGGTTTTATGGGATATTGGGGTGCATGTAACTTTGATGCAGGGCAGGCCTTGCATTCAATGCAAAAGATAACAGTAGGGGAGAAACGCTTTCTTCTAATGGGGACAATTTTGTCATGTGGCCTTCAAGTACGTCTGCTGAAAGGGTTAATGGGATGCATGTAAATTTGGTGCAGGGCAGGCCTTGCATTCAATGCATAAGCAAACAGTATGGGAGACACACTTTCTTCTAATGGGAATAATTTTGTCATCTGGCCCTCAAGTATGTCAGCTGGAAGGGTTATTGGGGTGCATGTAATTTTGGGCAGGGCAGACCTTGCATTCAATTCAACATTTCTTCAGGAGGCCCTCCTGTACGTCTTGTGAAAGGGGTATTGGGGTGCGTCCTAATTTTTGGCAGCCCAGCCACTCACTTCATATGCATTAACAGTATAGGAGACTCACTGTTTAATAACGGCCCTTTAAGAATATTAATGCTCCTGAAACCCATCTAAAAATGGGCCCTGTGACTTTAAGAGTCTCTCTTTCATTAATTAAACTAGATGTGTCTGCTTATGTGTCACACACCACATGGCCAGCTAGGGTTGTTAAATGTTACAATGACATTTCCCAGTGAATGCATTTGTATTGGTTGAAAGCGATGTTAAAGTTGAAAAATGCATTAAAAATGCTGCGTGTGAACATAGCTCAAGTGGAGGAGGAACATTTTTGTTTGGTGTTAATTATTTTGCCTTATATACAATTCATTACCCTGGAAAGAATGAACCGTAACATATTTCCCAGCAAAATCATTTTGGTTTCGGTTTTGTATGCTTTTTGTTGTACCTGTAAAAATGGTGCGAAACTTTGACAACATTGTTTACAGCTCTGACCTAGGATTCATAAATGTTTGCAGGGACATTTGCCATGATGTTCCCTTGTCATTTGATTAATGTTTTTATCATTTTCAGACTTTTTTAGACCTTAAAAGGACCCCCAGGGGGATCGCGGTAAAAATGCTCGGGTTTCCCACAGACTTACATTTGGCTTGTTGTTCTGTCTGAGTACCCGAGTATTACAAATTGCTTGACCCGAGCAACGAGTACCTGACCATTTTAGTGCTCGCTCATCACTAACTACCTCGCATGGCCTAACTGTTATCATAAATCTATATTTTTCTACTGAACATCCTGTAAAAGATTTATATTGTGAATGCCATAGCAGCTGCATCCATGGGGTTAAGGTAAAAATAGAGGAAAGGAAAATGTACATAGTTTTTTTTTGGCATAGTAAGTATTCCAGAAGATTAGCCTCTTGAGGATTAGCGCCAGCAGTAACAGATGGTCAAGTTGATGATATCCACTGAAAGGACTGAAGAGTTGATTAGTGAGTCTGAATAAATGCTTGTATTCCCAAAAGGCTAAATGGACAGTTTTATAAGAAGTTTAAAGATAAATGTCCTTTAGTTTTTGTAGTAAAAGTAATAAATTAAAATATTTCATAATACATGTATATACATAGCATTTAAAGGGGTGGTCCGAAGGTCAAATACATTTTAATCTAAATCTTTATGTGTTTAATGTCAGTATTCAAACTAATATTTAATATGCTTGCATTCAAAATTCCATACGGTTTTAACAGCTATTGCATTTTTCCCCTACTTCCAGTGTGATGAAGCTACATTTGAGCATCCCAATGCATGTTGGGATACTCGAACAAAGCTTTATTGGGAAGCAGAAGCTGCTGTTATTGCTTCAGCACCTGCCCCATCCCTGAAATGAAACATCATAATTGATGATAATTTAAGGGGCGGGGATAGCCCGTGCTTTCTCCCTAAGCGTTGCTATTGTGCAAAGTGTAGCATTGTGTGTTGCCCACTCAGATCCGTAGTTATGAGCCAGCAACAGAGCAGCGCGCACTGTCAGTGTACGTTGTCAGGATACCTAGCATTCAGAGACCATTGCAGCCCCCACAAACAAGCTCTCAATATTACTTCATTTGAGTATCCCAGCATGCACTGCAATATTCAAATGAAGCATCATCACACTAGAAGTGACAAAAATAGAAAAGCAGTTAGATAGTGTACTTAGGGAACAGTAGATAATTTTTAATGCAAGTATATTAGAAATAAGTTTAGATTATGGCACTAAATTGATAGGGATTTAGATTAAAATTAATTTGACCTTCGTACAACCCCTTTTAGAAGAGTAGTGCATCTATCTATCTATCTATCTATCTATCTATCTATCTGTGTACTATCTATTTATCTATCTATCACAATTTATTTTTACGGAAGGCTAGAATTTTTATCCTGAAATTAGCTTTAGAGAAAATTAGTCAAGATGTTGCATTATATGTCAAGTCAAATTAGTTAACATCTTTAGGTCAATGTAGTATTTTGCTCACCAGTAATATCTAGAAAACCACAATAATTGAGCTTGGATTAAGTTGGTATACATGCAGCACATAAACGCATGTTCACATTGGCCATAAAGTGCACAAAACCTACAAGAAACAAAATGAGCAAAAAACCCTGCTGTAACTAAATAAGTAAAAGGCAAAAGTTCATTTAAATAACTCAGGGTTCTTAGTAATACTGTCTTTAATCAAAAATAGCATAAAAGCCATCCCACCGTCGTCAAGGTGACTATGATCGGGACGGTCGTACTCTGTCTAATATTAAAAACCTTACCATGTGTCAGAGTTGGCCTCAGTGTATTAATAAGGGCAGTAAAAAGAATCGGGGCCCAATCTATGGACACCAGTCTGGGGAAGCTTTTAAATGTAATTACTTGCTTTTTACTAATTTAGTTACAAGAGGGTTTTTTTTCGCATTTTGTTTCTTGTAGGTTTTGTGTCACCAGTAATATCTGACAAATAGAGCAAAGTATTGCAGCTTCTGTTTTACCAAAAACAGAAATGCAGAAGCAAGGAAAAAAACATACTATAATACTAAATTTCCAAAAAAAGCAACAAAGGAGCTGATACATCAACATGTTTATGCCAGAAGACTGGTGTAAAACACTTTGAAAAATCACAATTTTCTTGTTCAATGCAGAAAGAAGCATTTAAGAAATCAGTTTCCGCTTGAAAAACTTGAGGTTTTTAAATGACTCATAAAACTCTGTGTGAACAAAGCCTAAGAAACTGAATCATTAAGAACGTCTGCGCTTATAATATTTTACCCTTTGGTTCCAGTAAAAAAGAAAAAAAAAATCACTTAAAAAAGCGATTTGCTATATGTTCGCTATTTCATAATAAATTGCCAGCTCAGCTAGATAATAGTGCATACATTCTTAGAGCAGATCAAACAATCCAATTTTTTTTTTAACTTTGTGACAGCTAGCTTATCACCTAGTATAGAATGTATATTTTATGAAGAGAAGTCACGTTTAGAATATGAGTTGTTAAAGCGATACAGGTTTTCTTTTTATCACGTAAGATACCATGGCAACACTTGGTTAGCAGAATTCACAGCTTCTCTGTTTTCCGACCAGCACATGTGTGAACCATTGAACTTAAACTAATGTGTATTAATTGGGAACATAAGACAACTTAGGCTACTTTCACACTAGCGTTGTACGACGCACGTCGCAATGCGTCGTTTTGGAGAAAAAAGCGCATCCTGCAAAGTTTCCCGCAGGATGCTTTTTTCTCCATAGGCTTGCATTAGCGACGCATTGCGACGCATTGCCACACGTCGCATCTGTCGTGCGACGGATGCGTCGTGTTTTGGCAGACCGTCAGCACAAAAAAACTTTACATGTAACCTTTTTTTGTGCATCGTGTCCGCCATTTCCGACCGCTTATGCGCGGCCGGAACTCCGCCCCCTCCTCCCCGGACATTACAATGGGGCAGCGGATGCATTGAAAAACTGCATCCGCTGCCCCCATTGTGCTTCTATTTCACAGTATGGGTCAGTACGTCGGCCCGATGCACTGTGACGGGCCGACACCGACGCTAGTGTGAAAGTAGCCTAATTGCTGATTTTTCTGTTTGGGACAAAAATGAATATAAAAAATCCAAATCTATCAGAACGGCTTTTGTGAACTAATATTTTAAGAAGCTGGACTTCAAGTAGAATAGGCTCTATGAAAAACAAAATGATGTGATCATATAACAAACTATGCGAGCTACAAGAATGATTAACTCTTTACAACTATAGACATTGTAAATAATTTCTGATTTAAAATAGAAAGGAACAGAATAAATCATTCTAATTGTAGTTGTGTTTAATCACTCTTATATTTTGTAATCCACAGATGTAGGTAATACATTGCACTGACTTCTACCAATTGCGAAAGCAGTAAATCTTAGAGGTAAGCGGATAATTTTGAGATTATCATTGAACAGCTTAAAAGAAAATGATTAGACTAACATAAAAGTACATTGAAGCTGGCACAACCTTATAAGTAAGTCAATTGTGCAATGAAAGAAATAAATTGAAGCCTAGTGCCTTATACAGCAGGTAAGTATTGGTGAAATCTAAAAATAATGCATACTAAACGGTAAAAGGAAGGAATTCTCTTATTTTATTCAGTGGATATAGGACCTAGGATGAAAGAGGCTTTGGGGTAGATTTGTTGTTTTTGAAATTCATGTATGATTGTGTACTGATTGATACAGAAAAAGCTCACATCACATAATAATTCTTGTTATTTAACTTGAATAACACCAACATAGTTTACAGTGTTGTGCAATAAATTAATTATGGACGACAAATAAAGTTATTAATTTTAACCCCTTGTCAACATATGGCATACCAATATGTCACTGAATGAACCCTCAACCCCCAAGTAAATTAGTAAGTAAAATACTAAAGTAAAAGGAGCACTAATGCACACACCTCCCCCACCGATTGGTCAGGTAGCAAGCTCTGACAACAACCACTTCGACTAGAATTGTTACCTTTATCAATAATCATACTATCAAAAGCAAGAAAAAGTGATGCACTTCAGGGGTGAGACTCAACAGAGAGTACATTTTCAAAGTTAGATATAGGATCATTCAATGTTTTGGAACCATTTAGAGAATACCAGGGACAAATTGTGATAGTCATCCCTGACATTCTATATTTTAAATGTCAGATACGAGGACAGTTATGGAAAGTAATATAACTTAAAAATAATGGGGTCAATTGTTTCAATTAAGGTGCACATCATTTGGCGAATACCCTAATGGAAACTAAGCAGACTCAATTATAGATCAAGGGATAATTATGATGGTTTTTATGCCCGTCATGTGACAAATACAGTTTACAACAAAACTCATGGTGGTTCTAGTGCCATATTCCTGTACTGGTTGGGGTTCTTGGGTTGTATTCATGCACTGATGGTGGTTCTTGTGTCATATTTCTGTTCTTGTGATGGCTCTGTTGATGTATTCATACAGTGATGATTTTTATATTGCTAAATTCATCACCAGAACCATCATCAGTACATGAATAAGAAACCAAACTCATCATCACTACATAAACAGAGCACCAAAGCCATCAATAGTAGATAAATACAGCACCAGAACTATAAGGATATGTTCCCACGGTCAGTATTAGGCAGCGTTTTGGACGCAGGGCATGCCAGCTCTATCCAAAGCTCTTTTAAACGCAGGTGATTCCACATGTATTCTTTGAACCATGCAGAATCACCATGTCTCAAAACATTGTATGGGTGATATTTATCTTGTGAAGACTGAGCATCTCCGTAAGATAGACATACTGCGGTGTGGTAAGACGCGCCACATGTACGTCTCCGCGGGGACGTCAGAGGCGTCCATGCGCACATAGTGGAGATGGGATTTCTTCAAATCCCATCCACTATACTGTAACTTCTGGCTGCTGTGGGTTGGATGCTGCAGATATATGCAGAGACCAACCTGCAGCGTTTACTGACCGTGAGAACATACCCTAATCAGTAATTGAATAGATCACATGAGAATGAAGATAAAGAAAGAACGCGGCACTCACCCGGTTTCTTCCACTGTAGTTCATTCTTTATTGAACGTGGCAATCCATGTTAAACACGGCACAATACAGGCAAAGGCATGAGGAGGGAGCAGTGGGGGAGTGTGCAGAGACAAGACGGACGACGGCCGTTTCACGCTCAGGCGCTTCTACGGGTCCATGTGAGTTGTGCTTATGATGTCAGTTCCTTTAGTAGGGTTAGACACCAGACATATAACATGTGTAATCAATTAAAACAATTAAAAACAACAACAAACTTTTATCTCTGCATTCTATGCGGATTACAGGAAGACTGCCATATCCAATTTGTCATTAAGCCCCCAGGGACCTTGTGCGTTTGTTCTTAAGATCCAACGAGCATCGCGTTGTAGCAAAAGCTTATTGTGATCACCGCCTTGCTGAGGGGATTTAACTATCTCTAGCCCAGCAAAGCTCAGTGAGCTTGGATCACCGCCATGCATTTCTTGTATATGCTTGACTAAACGCACTCTTCCCTTCCCTGTGAGAATGGAGTTGAAGTGCTCCCGGAATCGTACCATTAGGGGCCTAATTGTCTTCCCGATGTAAAATCGGTTACAAGGACAGAAAATTACATATACCAAAAATTTACTTTTACAGGTTATAAAGTCTCTCACTGTGTGATGTATCGTACCAATTTTTAGAGGGTTATCAATTTTGTGTAGATGACACATGCTGCACCCACCACATTTAAAGTTGCCCTGCGGAAGGGATTTTTTCATCCAGTTGTTGTTACTAATCGTAAGGCGATTTTTTACCACCAAGTCTCCTATATTGACTGAACGTTTATAAGCAAAACGAGGGGTGCATACTGGTAAATTTCTGAAATCTGAATCGTTACTGATTATATGCCAATTTCTACGAATGGCTGCGTGGATTTCATTATTAAGGGGACTATGTTTGAATGTAAAATTAAAAATACCGTTTTTATTGTGGCTATCCCCCCTATTTGATTTTTTCGATTTTTTCGTGCCGTTACTACCCTTTCTCAATAGGTCCATTTGGGATAACTTAGCCGCCCGTGATTCTGCTTGTTGCAGGACATGAGTTGGAGAGTTGGATAACCCCTATTTTTAAACCGCAGCTTTAAATCCTGTATTTGGTGTTGATAGCTATCCTCACAATTATTGATTTTCCTCAATCTTACCATCTGGCTGTAAGGAATGCTGTTTAAAGTATGGTTTGGGTGAGCACTCTGAAAATGAAGAACATTATTAGTTGCGGTTGTTTTTCTATGAACACTCGTTTTTAATAATCCCTCCCTGATTTCTATTTTCACATCAAGAAACTCTAGCTCCTTGTCGCTATAAACAGACGTGAATCTCATATTCTCATTGTTATTTTCATTCAAAAATGCCACAAAATTATTAAAGGTTTGCTCACCCCCATCCCACACGATAAAAACATCATCCGCAAACCGAAGGTATAGACGAATGTGTTTCAGATATGGGTTTTGGGATCCGGTGACGTGCTTCTCCTCGAACGCTGCGAGAAACAGGTTCGCGAAAACGCACGCCACCGGAGTACCCATCGCGGTACCAACCTTTTGGCTGTACCACTTGTCCAAAAATTTGAAAGCATTATTAGATAACACAAAATCTAATCCTTCTAATATGAACGAGATAAACTCTTGATCCTTTTCTGTATGCGACAGAATACATTGAATCGCTTCTAAACCCTTTTTTTGCGGGATTCTCGTATAAAGGTTGACGATGTCAATGGAGGCTAGGGCAAAAGTAGGTTGCCAACAAAAATCTTTGAGGGCTAACAAAAAGTCACCTGAGTCTTTAACAAACGAAGGTATTTCCGCCAATAATGGTTTTAGTAGCCAGTCTAAAAATTGGGAGAGAGGCTCTGTGATAGAATTTTTTCCGGACACAATTGGGCGTCCTGGGGGCTTTTCTGCATTTTTGTGAACCTTAGGGATACTGTACCAATTTGGAAACTGTGGGAATTCAGGTATTAGTTTCTCAGCTCTTTTTTGTGTAATAGTCCCTTTCTCTACATACTTACGCAAGAATGATCTTAATTTCGTTTTAATGCCATTGGTGGGGTTGCTTTTTAATACCGAATATGTATTCGAATCATTCAGCTGTGATAATGCCTCTTCAACATAATAGATCTTATCCAGGATAACCAAATTACCGCCCTTGTCGGCTCTTCTAATAATTACATCCTCCCATTTTTGGATTTCTCTCAGGGCTCTTTTTTCCTGTGCTGACATATTATGCAAAGGTTGTCTATACAAAATGGCCTCAATATCTTTAATGACCATATCCTGGAAAAGATCTATATTATTGCCGGGTGAAACAGGAGGCATCCAGCTGGACTTAACTCCCCCCACAAAAGGATGAATAGGCATGCAAACACTAGCGACACTTCGCTCCTCGGGCATTTCTTCAGTGTTCTCACTCAAACCAGCTAAAAGTGTAGTCATATCAATATCCCTTTGATCCATGGAGGGATATGCTATAAACCCAAGGGGTCCTACTCTCACTGGAATGTCCGTGGTGACTGGCACTGCATTGTTCTCTTTGCTCTTACAAAAATATTTATGGAGATGTAATTTTCTCACGCTCTTGAACAAGTCAATTTTAAATTCACTTAGATCAAAGGGCTCAGGTAAACAAAAATTAACACCCCGTGAGAGAACCTTTATTTGATCCACAGATAAAGTCTTTTTAGACAGGTTAATAATTTGCAAGGAGTCATCAGTTTGGGCGGTCTCCCTTTGTGGAGTTATTGTCTCCACGAGACATGTTTGCGTTTCCTCCAGGTGCTTTTTTCTCCTACCCCCTCGCCGAGTTTTCTTCCCCCTAAAGGGCTTTGTGTTGAAGGACGGGGTGGAATTGAAAGGGCTGTATTAGAAGTGGAGGGTGATTCTTCAGTAGTTTCCTCTGCTGCACTTGAATCAGAATCCGTGACCCAACCATCACGGAAAAGTTTTTGATGTTTGCCATACTTTCTAGAACGATTTCTGGAGAAGGATTTTTTAGGGTTATTTTTATTCCACGTGAAGATTTGGCCTGACTCAAAGTCCCGTTTATCTCTGAGGAATTTTTCTTTTTTCTTTTCTTTAGCGTCCATTTGTACTAGCACCAGTTTCTGCTGCAGCTAGTTATCTCGCAAAATGAAAAGGACTATGGTTTGATCTGTGAGCAGCTGGATAAATCTAAAAAGGAATTAAAAGCGCGCATTAGCGATGACAACTATAAGATTTTTGACAAAAAATTAGAAAAGAAACTGGTGGTAGTACAAATGGACACTAAAGAAAAGAAAAAAGAAAAATTCCTCAGAGATAAACGGGACTTTGAGTCAGGCCAAATCTTCACGTGGAATAAAAATAACCCTAAAAAATCCTTCTCCAGAAATCGTTCTAGAAAGTATGGCAAACATCAAAAACTTTTCCGTGATGGTTGGGTCACGGATTCTGATTCAAGTGCAGCAGAGGAAACTACTGAAGAATCACCCTCCACTTCTAATACAGCCCTTTCAATTCCACCCCGTCCTTCAACACAAAGCCCTTTAGGGGGAAGAAAACTCGGCGAGGGGGTAGGAGAAAAAAGCACCTGGAGGAAACGCAAACATGTCTCGTGGAGACAATAACTCCACAAAGGGAGACCGCCCAAACTGATGACTCCTTGCAAATTATTAACCTGTCTAAAAAGACTTTATCTGTGGATCAAATAAAGGTTCTCTCACGGGGTGTTAATTTTTGTTTACCTGAGCCCTTTGATCTAAGTGAATTTAAAATTGACTTGTTCAAGAGCGTGAGAAAATTACATCTCCATAAATATTTTTGTAAGAGCAAAGAGAACAATGCAGTGCCAGTCACCACGGACATTCCAGTGAGAGTAGGACCCCTTGGGTTTATAGCATATCCCTCCATGGATCAAAGGGATATTGATATGACTACACTTTTAGCTGGTTTGAGTGAGAACACTGAAGAAATGCCCGAGGAGCGAAGTGTCGCTAGTGTTTGCATGCCTATTCATCCTTTTGTGGGGGGAGTTAAGTCCAGCTGGATGCCTCCTGTTTCACCCGGCAATAATATAGATCTTTTCCAGGATATGGTCATTAAAGATATTGAGGCCATTTTGTATAGACAACCTTTGCATAATATGTCAGCACAGGAAAAAAGAGCCCTGAGAGAAATCCAAAAATGGGAGGATGTGATTATTAGAAGAGCCGACAAGGGCGGTAATTTGGTTATCCTGGATAAGATCTATTATGTTGAAGAGGCATTATCACAGCTGAATGATTGGAATACATATTCGGTATTAAAAAGCAACCCCACCAATGGCATTAAAACGAAATTAAGATCATTCTTGCGTAAGTATGTAGAGAAAGGGACTATTACACAAAAAAGAGCTGAGAAACTAATACCTGAATTCCCACAGTTTCCAAATTGGTACAGTATCCCTAAGGTTCACAAAAATGCAGAAAAGCCCCCAGGACGCCCAATTGTGTCCGGAAAAAATTCTATCACAGAGCCTCTCTCCCAATTTTTAGACTGGCTACTAAAACCATTACTGGCGGAAATACCTTCGTTTGTTAAAGACTCAGGTGACTTTTTGTTAGCCCTCAAAGATTTTTGTTGGCAACCTACTTTTGCCCTAGCCTCCATTGACATCGTCAACCTTTATACGAGAATCCCGCAAAAAAAGGGTTTAGAAGCGATTCAATGTATTCTGTCGCATACAGAAAAGGATCAAGAGTTTATCTCGTTCATATTAGAAGGATTAGATTTTGTGTTATCTAATAATGCTTTCAAATTTTTGGACAAGTGGTACAGCCAAAACGTTGGTACCGCGATGGGTACTCCGGTGGCGTGCGTTTTCACGAACCTGTTTCTCACAGCGTTCGAGGAGAAGCACGTCACCGGATCCCAAAACCCATATCTGAAACACATTCGTCTATACCTTCGGTTTGCGGATGATGTTTTTATCGTGTGGGATGGGGGTGAGCAAACCTTTAATAATTTTGTGGCATTTTTGAATGAAAATAACAATGAGAATATGAGATTCACGTCTGTTTATAGCGACAAGGAGCTAGAGTTTCTTGATGTGAAAATAGAAATCAGGGAGGGATTATTAAAAACGAGTGTTCATAGAAAAACAACCGCAACTAATAATGGTCTTCATTTTCAGAGTGCTCACCCAAACCATACTTTAAACAGCATTCCTTACAGCCAGATGGTAAGATTGAGGAAAATCAATAATTGTGAGGATAGCTATCAACACCAAATACAGGATTTAAAGCTGCGGTTTAAAAATAGGGGTTATCCAACTCTCCAACTCATGTCCTGCAACAAGCAGAATCACGGGCGGCTAAGTTATCCCAAATGGACCTATTGAGAAAGGGTAGTAACGGCACGAAAAAATCGAAAAAATCAAATAGGGGGGATAGCCACAATAAAAACGGTATTTTTAATTTTACATTCAAACATAGTCCCCTTAATAATGAAATCCACGCAGCCATTCGTAGAAATTGGCATATAATCAGTAACGATTCAGATTTCAGAAATTTACCAGTATGCACCCCTCGTTTTGCTTATAAACGTTCAGTCAATATAGGAGACTTGGTGGTAAAAAATCGCCTTACGATTAGTAACAACAACTGGATGAAAAAATCCCTTCCGCAGGGCAACTTTAAATGTGGTGGGTGCAGCATGTGTCATCTACACAAAATTGATAACCCTCTAAAAATTGGTACGATACATCACACAGTGAGAGACTTTATAACCTGTAAAAGTAAATTTTTGGTATATGTAATTTTCTGTCCTTGTAACCGATTTTACATCGGGAAGACAATTAGGCCCCTAATGGTACGATTCCGGGAGCACTTCAACTCCATTCTCACAGGGAAGGGAAGAGTGCGTTTAGTCAAGCATATACAAGAAATGCATGGCGGTGATCCAAGCTCACTGAGCTTTGCTGGGCTAGAGATAGTTAAATCCCCTCAGCAAGGCGGTGATCACAATAAGCTTTTGCTACAACGCGAAGCTCGTTGGATCTTAAGAACAAACGCACAAGGTCCCTGGGGGCTTAATGACAAATTGGATATGGCAGTCTTCCTGTAATCCGCATAGAATGCAGAGATAAAAGTTTGTTGTTGTTTTTAATTGTTTTAATTGATTACACATGTTATATGTCTGGTGTCTAACCCTACTAAAGGAACTGACATCATAAGCACAACTCACATGGACCCGTAGAAGCGCCTGAGCGTGAAACGGCCGTCGTCCGTCTTGTCTCTGCACACTCCCCCACTGCTCCCTCCTCATGCCTTTGCCTGTATTGTGCCGTGTTTAACATGGATTGCCACGTTCAATAAAGAATGAACTACAGTGGAAGAAACCGGGTGAGTGCCGCGTTCTTTCTTTATCTTCATTCTCATGTGAATCATTGACTTTAGCTGCAGAGCACCGCCCCCACTGCACTAGTAGCTGACTCCGTCTGACTTGTGAAGAAGCTATTAGCCTCGCAGCTGGATTGCTTTATGACAGCTCGTTCAGTGCCGATCTGATACTGTCTTTCTTTCTTGCGCTAATTGAATAGATCACTTCAACCACCATCAGTACGTGAATACATCACTAGAAGCACCATCAGTACATTAGTGAGTCACCAGAACCTCAATCAATACATGATTACATCACAAGAACCATGGTCAGTAAGTAAATACAACACCAGTAGCATTATCAGTACATATTTACGTCACTATAACCACCATCACTACATGAATACATCACCAAGCTTTAGTACAGCAATAAATTTTAATGTCAAGTCAGACCCATATACATTTGTATCTCATGAACCTACAGCTCCCAGTATGTCCTTAGCAATGGTAAGGATATGCTGGGAGTTGTTGTTATCAGTCTTTATTAGATTGTTGACCATACTAGAACTATAGCACTGATGAGACGTTGTCATTATCAACCTTTACATCCAGGTACCTTATAGGTGACATCTTCTCTGATTGAGTAATTTATTCCTTTTCGACTCTATCTTGTTTTGACATCATGATGACTTTTCACATCCACAGCTCTTCCCTCTAGATTCCCTCTTCTCTGATCTTCTGCAGCACATGCCAACACAGCGCCTTTTAAAATAGGGGTGTCATTATAATGCCCTCTTCATAAAAATACCTGCCCATACCATGCCCTAAATAAGTCTCCAATGGTAAATGGCCTCCACACTGCCTTAATAATCTATAACCCACCACAATGTCTTTTATTATCAAATATAGCATGGCTGTCCCCTCGCCACTGTTTTCTCTTGAACTCTTTATATCTCCACACTGTCTCCCCGCCATGCCAATCTCCTTCCATACTGTGCCACCATTTCACTCTGCCTCCTTCCATATTCCATCTATGATCCTTTTTCACACTATGACATCATACTAGCCTCCACTTTGTCCTCTCCAAACTGGACCTCCTCCTCACACTGTCCCCCTATATGGTATGATACACAGTAGCCCAAACAGTATGATATGCACAACAGACCCAAATATACACTGTGAAGTACACTACAGCCCTCCATGCAGTATAATGTCCACCACAGCCCCTCAATATACAGTATGATGTGAACAACAGCCCCCTATACATTATGGTCACCACAGCCCCAATATAGTATTCTCACCACAGCCATTTTACATTATGATGTCTCCACAGACTCCAGTATAATGTCCCCTGCAATCTCCTATATGTAGCGCCCCAGAGTCCTGGTCGCTGCAGTACTGTTGCTCCGCTGCTAAGGGGAGTGATGGTACGTCTGATGGCACTTAAGGAGTTCACCTGACCAGGTATCACAGTCACACATTACACTTCACATTCTAGCCTCCAGGGGGAGCAAAGGGTTCTATGTATTAGGCCACTCCTCACAATCTGGTAAAACTGGGGGTTGGATAGGAAGTTAGCGAGAAAGCTGACTGGGTTTTGCCCAGGCAACATCTAGTGAGAGAAGGGGTTGCTTGGGAGGATTCAGGGGGGTCCCTGTCAGGGGTGGGATCCTGACAGAGGCCTAGCGAAAAGGACAGATCGTTACGGAACTGCGCCTGCACCTGATTGCGGCGGTATCTTAAGAAAGGATAAGAAGCGAGGTTTATTGTGGAGAAGTGAGAAACGAGATCACAGCACAAAGGAGAATAGAACCAGTAGGAGTCGTGCCTTAAGATCGTGGCAACATCCTACTAAGGCGCGTGGCCGGAACGCCGAGGAAGTATTGGGCTCCAAGCATTACTTCAAACAGCGGCAGGGCAGTTGACTTTAGGTTGGCTGTCTCACCTAAATCACCTAAGCAGACATAGGAGGCAATTTTGGGAGAGGGACGACTCTAGGGTCCCGGAAGAACTCCAGGCCTACCCGTCATACGGGTGCGTCCTATCCATATCATCTGGGGGATGGAGAAGAACATCAGAACAGAAACGAGAGTTGTGAGAAAGAACATCAGAAACAGACACAACAGTTGTGAGGCCTATCCTGTGGTGCTCAGCAGGGAGGTACTACAACACACAGGTGCTAGAAGGTAGGCACTGATTTCCACCTGCAAAGGAAACTCTGGATGTGCCTTCGGACCGGCCGGTCTCAGCCAGCCCTGTTAGCAGTGCTCTGGATTGCGGATCTTGAAGCCTTCAGTAAAGAGGTAAAGAGACTGCAACTCTGTGTCCTCGTTATTCATCGCACCTTGCACCATGCACCATCATCACACCTTTCATTGGACGCCCCTTAGGAGGGCCACGGACTGGGTCTAGCCACCGTGAAAACCCCAGGACCGAGACAGAGAGGCCCGGTACCGAGTACCCCGCGGCCCTGCGTCTGGGGGCGCTCCATATACATCAATGATGTTCCCCACAGCGCCCTATGTAGTATGATGCCCTCCACAGCACCCTATACAATATGATGCCAGCCACCACATACCCCACATATGGTATATAGTATACTGTCCCCACAGCCCAGGTATCATGTTCCCACAGCTCCCAGTATATTATTCCCCACAGTCTCCCATATAATATGATGTCCCCCACAGCCCCTCTTGTTATGTCCCCACAGCCAGTCACTCTTGTAATGTCCCCAAAGCCAGCCCTTTTTAAAATGTTCCTACAGCCAGCCCCATTAGTGTCCCCACAACCAGCCCCACGAATATGTCCCCACAACCAGCATCACCTATATCCAGGCAGCACCATGTAAATGTCCCCACAGCCAACCCCTCTTATTTTTCAACAGCCAGCCCCTTGTATGTCCCGAAAGCTAGTCCCATATACAAGGCCCCCAACAGGTCATTACTGCCTTTACTGCTGTATGGGGCATGGTGATCAGAAGTAAAAAGGGGGGCCTGGACCAGTCCAGGCCCCCTCTTGTCCTTCTGCTCTCCGGATCCCACTGTATGATAAAGGACCATGAGCCAGTGCACACATTTCAGTGCAGGGATCCTTCCTGGCACTGCACAACAGTCAAAACTGAATGGCCATGCACATCCAAGGGAGTCCCTCTGCCTCTTCTGTGATGTGCAGGTGACAACGTGTATGCAATAACATTATCGTGTATGCACCAGCATGTACTCACGCCACTCCCCAGAAGTGAAGCAACCTGTGCCTGCAGGGGATCGTGAGAGGTAAGTATGAATTTTTTTTAAATAAAATGAATGAAATGGGCTTGGGGGAGCAAATGATGATGAATTGACAGTGTGGGATGAGTGACAGTGAATGATGATGTATCGAGATGGGGAGCGCAAATAATAATGAATTGGGGGTGGGGGAGGGGAAGAGCAAATGATGAATTGAGGGTAAGAGATGGGGGCAGCAAATTATGATCTGAGGGGGGGAATGGGGGACAACAAGTGATGAATTGAGGGTTGGGGACAGTAAATGATGAATTGAGGATGGGGATGGGGACAGCAAATGATGAATTGATGGTGAGGGGTGGGGAGAGCAAATAATGATGAATTGAGGGTGAGGATAGTAAATGATAATGAATTGGGGTGGGGAGAGCAAATGTGGCTGAATTGAGATTGGGGAAGGGATGCAGCACATGATAAAGAATTGAGTTTGAGAGACAACAAATGATGATGAATTAGGGATGGAGTGTGTAAATGAAGAATTGAGTGGGGAGATGAGCAAATATTGAATTGAGACTGGGGGTGTGAGAGAGAAAAGACATGACTTAATGAATTGGGGTGGGGGCATGTAAATATAATAAATCAGGGAGAGGGAGGTACAGAGTGGGGGTGTTGAGAATGCAGGTGTGTGACTGGTATTGAATTGAGGGAAAGAGTACCAAGATGAAGGACTTCAAATAGAGACGTCAAAGGTGAGTCAGGATGTTACCTGGACACTGACACTATACACTATATACTATATTTAGAGCTCCTGTGTATAATGTCACTGGTTATCACTGTATTACCTGTACACTGACCCTATATACAGAGCTCCTGTGTGTAATGTCACTGGTGATCACTGTATTACCTCTACACTTACACTATATACTGTTGTGAATTCCGTTCTCAGACTCCCTCCTGTGGTCATGAATGGTACTTTGGTTAGTTCTGCTCTTGGACTCCCTCTGGTGGCTTTGAGCAGAACTGCTGGTCACTGAGGTTGGCTTTGTCAGCTGCTCTCGTTTATTGCTATGTTGGCTTCCCTATTTAACTCCACTCAGATCGTTACTTGATGCCAGCTGTCAGTGTTTCAGTATTGGTTCAGATCTCTCTTGGACTTCTCTGAGGACCTGTCTACTCCAGCAGAAGCTGTCTTTGCTAGTTCATTTGTTGTTACTGCTTCCTGAATATATTTCTTAGTACTGCCAATTTCTAGTCCAGCTTGCTATCATGATATTCCCTTGCTAGCTGGAAGCTCTGGGGTGCAGAGTGGCACCTCCACACCGTGAGTCGGTGTGGGGAGTCTTTTTGCTTACTCTGCGTGTTTTTTTGTAGTCTTTTGTGCTGACCGCATAGTTCCCTTTTCTATCCTCTGACTATTTAGTGAAGTCTGGCCTCCTCTGCTAAAACCTGTTTCATTCCTGTGTTTGTGACTTTCCTCTTAACTCACAGTCAATTTATGTGGGGGGCTGCCTTTACCTTTGGGGAATTTCTCTGAGGCAAGGTTAGGCTTCTATTTCTATCTTTAGGGGTAGTTAGCTCTTAGGCTGTGAAGAGGCGTCTAGGGAGAGTTAGGTACACTCCACGGCTATTTCTAGTGTGTGTGTGATAGGAGTAGGGTTTGCGGTCAGCAGAGTTCCCACTTTCCCAGAGCTTGTTCCGATTACTAGTTTACTCATCAGGTCATTCCGGGTGCTCCTAACCACCAGGTCCATAACAATATACAAAGCTCCTTTGTATAATGTCACCGGTGATCACTGTATTACCTGTACAGTTAACCCCTTAGCGACCTTTGACGCATACGCTGCGTCATGAAAGTCGGTGCCAAAGCGACCTATGACGCAGCGTATGCGTCATGGAGGGATCGCGTCCCTGCAGATCGGGTGAAGGGGTTAACTCCCATTTTACCCGATCTGCAGAGACAGGGGGAGTGGTGCTTCAGCCCAGGGGGGGTGGCTTCACCCCCCCGTGGCTACGATCGCTCTGATTGGCTGTTGAAAGTGAAACTGCCAATCAGAGCGATTTGTAATATTTCACCTAAAAAACTGGTGAAATATTACAATCCAGCCATGGCCGATGCTGCAATATCATCGGCCATGGCTGGAAAACCTGAAGTCACCCCCCCCACACCCACCGATCGCCCCCCCAGCCCTCCGTTAGTCCTCCGGTCCCCTCCGTCCGCCTGCCGGCTCCCCCGTCCTGCTGTCCGCTCCCTCCTTGCTCAGGATCCCCCCCCCTGTGCTCCGATCACCCCCCCTGTGCTCCGATCCACCCCCCCACCACCCCTTCATACTTACCGATCCTCCCGGTGTCCGGCCGTCTCCTCGCTGGGCGCCGCCATCTTGGAAAATGGCGGGCGCATGCTCAGTGCGCCCGCCGAATCTGCCAGTCGGCAGATTCCTTACAGGTACATTTTGATCGCTGTGGTAGGTTCTATCACAGCGATCAAAATAAAAAAAATAATAAATAAACCCCCCCCCCTTTATCACCCCCATAGGGACAATAATAAAATAAAGAATTTATTTATTTTTTTCCCACTAGGGTTAGGGTTAGAACTAGGGTTAGAACTAGGGGTAGGGTTAGGGTTACGGGTAGGGTTAGGGGTAGGGTTATGGCATGTGCACACAGAGCGGATCGGCCGCGGATCCGCAGCGGATCGGCCGCGGATCGGCCGCGGATCCGCAGCGGATCGGCAGCGGATCGGCAGCGGATCGGCAGCGGATCGGCAGCGGATAGGCAGCGGATCCGCAGCGGATCGGCAGCGGATCGGCAGCGGATCCGCAGCGGATCGGCAGCGGATCGGCAGCGGATCGGCAGCGGATCCGCAGCGGATCGGCCGCGGATCCGCAGCGGATCGGCCGCGGATCCGCAGCGGATCGGCAGCGGATCGGCAGCGGATCCGCAGCGGATCGGCCGCGGATCCGCAGCGGATTGGCAGCGGATCCGCAGCGGATTGGCCGCGGATCCGCAGCGGATCGGTAGCGGATTGGCCGCGGATCCGCAGCGGATTGGCAGCGGATCCGCAGCGGATTGGCCGCGGATCCGTAGCGGATTGGCCGCTGCGAATTCGAAGCAGTTTTCCATCAAGTTTACAGTACCATGTACACCTAAGGAAAACCAAATCCGCTGTGCCCATGGTGCGAAAAATTCCGTGCAGAAACGCTGCGTTGTATTTTCCGCAGCATGTCAATTCTTTGTGCGGATTCCGCAGCGTTTTACACCTGTTCCTCAATAGGAATCCGCAGGTGAAATCCGCACAAAACAACACTGGAAATCTGCTGTAAATCCGCAGGTAAAACGCAGTGCCTTTTACCTGCAGATTTTTCAAAAATCGTGCGGAAAAATCTCACACGAATCCGCAACGTGGGCACATAGCCTTAGGGTTAGGGTTGGAATTAGAGTTAGGGTTGGAATTAGGGCTAGGGTTTGAAATAGGGTTAAGATTAGGCTTGTGGTTAGGGTTACGGATAGGGTTAGGGGTGTGTTGGGGTTACAGTTGTGGTTAGGGTTGGGATTAGGGTTACGGTTGGGATTAGGGTTAGGATTAGGGTTGGAATTAGGGTTACGGGTGTGTTGCGGTTAGGGTTGTGGTTAGGGGTGTGTTGGGGTTAGGGTTGTGATTAGGGTTATGGCTACAGTTGGGATTAGGATTAGGGGTGTGTTGGGGTTAGTGTTGAAGTTAGAATTGAGGGGTTTCCACTGTTTAGGCACATCAGGGGTCTCCAAACGCAACATGGCGCCACCATTGATTCCAGCCAATCTTGCGTTCAAAAAGTCAAATGGTGCTCCCGCCCTTCCAAGCCCCGACGTGCGCCCAAACAGTGGTTTACCCCCACATTTGGGGTACCAGCGTACTCAGGACAAACTGGGCAACAACTGTTGGGGTCCAATTTCTCCTGTTACCCTTGCAAAAATAAAAAATTACTTGCTAAAACATAATTTTTGAGGAAAGAACAATTATTTTTTATTTTCACGGCTCTGCGTTATAAACTTCTGTGAAGCACTTGGGGGTTGAAAGTGCTCACCACACATCTAGTTAAGTTCCTTCGGGGGTCTAGTTTCCAAAATGGGGTCACTTGTTGGGGGTTTCTACTGTTTGGGCACATCAGGGGCTCTGCAAATGCAATGTGACGCCCGCAGACCATTCCATCAAAGTCTGCATTTCAAATGTCACTACTTCCCTTCCGAGCCCTGACGTGCGCCCAAACAGTGGTTTACCCCCACATATGGGGTATGAGCGTACTCACAACAAACTGGGCAACAAATATTGGGGTCCAAATTCTCCTGTTACCCTTGTGAAAATAAAAAATTGCTTGCTAAAACATCTTTTTTGAGGAAAGAAAAATGATTTTTTATTTTCACGGCTCTGCGTTGTAAACTTCTGTGAAGCACTTGGGGGTTCAAAGTGCTCACCACACATCTAGATAAGTTCCCTTGGGGGTCTAGTTTCCAAAATGGAGTCACTTGTAGGGAGTTCCTACTGTTTAGGCACATCAGGGGCTCTGCAAACGCAACCTGATGCCCGCAGAGCATTCCATCAAAGTCTGCATTTCAAAACGTCACTACTTCCCTTCCGAACCCCGACGTGTGCCAAAACAGTGGTTTACCCCCACATATGGGGTATCAGCGTACTCAGGAGAAACTGGACAACAACTTTTGGGGTCCAATTTCTCCTGTTACTCTTGCAAAAATAAAAAAATTCTGGGCTAAAAAAATATTTTTGAGGAAAGGAAACACATTTTTTATTTTCACGGCTCTGCGTTATAAACTTCTGTGAAGCACTTGGGGGTTCAAAGTGCTCACCACACATCTAGATTAGTTCCTTGGGAGGTCTAGTTTCCAAAATGGGGTCACTTGTGCGGGAGCTCCAATGTTTAGGCACACAGGGGCTCTCCAAACGCGACATGGTGTCCGCTAATGATTGGAGCTAATTTTCCATTCAAAAAGCCAAATGGCGTGCCTTCCCTTCCGAGCCCTGCCGTGCGCCCAAACAGTGGTTTACCCCCACATATGGGGTATCATCGTACTCAGGACAAACTGGACAACAACATTTGGGATCCAATTTCTCCTATTACCCTTGGGAAAATAAAAAATTCTGGGCTAAAAATCATTTTTGAGGAAAGAAAAATTATTTTTTTATTTTTACGGCTCTGCGTTATAAACTTCTGTGAAGCACCTGGGGGTTATAAGTGCTCACTATGCATCTAGATAAGTTCCTTGGGGGGTCTAGTTTCCAAAATGGGGTCACTTGTAGGGGAGCTCCAATGTTTAGGCACACAGGGGCTCTCCAAACGCGACATGGTGTCCGCTAACGATTGGAGCTAATTTTCCATTCAAAAAGTCAAATGGCACGCCTCCCCTTCCGAGCCTTGCCGTGCACCCAAACAGTGGTTTACTCCCACATATGAGGCATCGGCATACTCAGGAGAAATTGCCCAACAAATTTTAGGATCCATTTTATCCTGTTGCCCATGTGAAAATGAAAGAATTGAGGCTAAAAGAAATTTTGTGTGAAAAAAAAGTACTTTTTCATTTTTGCGGATCAATTTGTGAAGCACCTGGGGGTTTAAAGTGCTCACTATGCCTCTAGATGAGTTCCTTGGGGGGTCTAGTTTCCAAAATGGGGTCACTTGTGGAGGAGCTCCAATGTTTAGGCACACAGGGGCTTTCCAAACGCGACATGGTGTCCGCTAACGATGGAGATAATTTTTCATTCAAAAAGTCAAATGGCGCTCCTTCCCTTCCGAGCCTTACCATGTGCCCAAACAGTGGTTTACCCCCACATGTGAGGTATTGGTGTACTCAGGAGAAATTGCCCAACAAAATTTAGGATCCATTTTATCCTGTTGCCCATGTGAAAATGAAAAAATTGAGGCAAAAATAATTTTTTTGTGAAAAAAAAGTACTTTTTCATTTTTACGGATCAATTTGTGAAGCACCTGGGGGTTTAAAGTGCTCACTATGCTTCTAGATAAGTTCCTTGGGGGGTCTAGTTTCCAAAATGGGGTCACTTGTGGGGGAGCTCCAATGTTTAGGCACACGGGGGCTCTCCAAACGTGACATGGTGTCCGCTAAAGATTGGAGCCAATTTTTCATTCAAAAAGTCAAATGGCGCTCCTTCCCTTCCGAGCCCTGCCATGCGCCCAAACAGTGGTTTACCCCCACATATGAGGTATCAGCGTACTCAGGACAAATTGGACAACAACGTCCGTGGTCCAGTTTCTCCTTTTACCGCTGGGAAAATAAAAAAATTGTTGCTAAAAGATCATTTTTGTGACTAAAAAGTTAAATGTTCATTTTTTCCTTCCATGTTGCTTCTGCTGCTGTGAAACACCTGAAGGGTTAATAAACTTCTTGAATGTGGTTTTGAGCACCTTGAGGGGTGCAGTTTTTAGAATGGTGTCACTTTTGGGTATTTTCAGCCATATAGAACCCTCAAACTGACTTCAAATGTGAGGTGGTCCCTAAAAAAAATGGTTTTGTAAATTTTGTTGTAAAAATGAGAAATCACTGGTCAAATTTTAACCCTTATAACTTCCTAGCAAAAAAAAAATGTATTTCCAAAATTGTGCTGATGTAAAGTAGACATGTGGGAAATGTTATTTATTAACTATTTTGTGTCACATAACTCTCTGGTTTAACAGAATACAAATTCAAAATGTGAAAATTGCAAAATTTTCAAAATTTTCGCCAAATTTCCGTTTTTTTCACAAATAAACTCAGAAATTATCGACCTAAATTTACCACTAACATGAAGCCCAATATGTCACGAAAAAACTCAGAATCGCTAGGATCCGTTGAAGCGTTCCTGAGTTATTACCTCATAAAGGGACACTGGTCAGAATTGCAAAAAATGGCAAGGTCATTAAGGCCAAAATAGGCTGGGTCATGAAGGGGTTAAACTATACATTGTAAAATATGTACAGAGGTCCTGTGTATAATGTCACTTATGGTAATATTAACCTCTTTATGACCTTAGATGTATCCATTAGTAATGAGTAGTGTTGAGCGATACCTTCCGATATTCAAAAGTATCGGTAATGGATTGGATCGGCCGATATCCAAAAAATATCGGATATCGCCGATACCGATACCCGATACCAATACAAGTCAATGGGACCAAAATATCGGAAGGTATCCTGGATGGTTCCCAGGGTCTGAAGGAGAGGAAACTCTCCTTCAGGCCCTGGGATCCATATTCATGTAAAAAATAAAGAATACAAATAAAAAATATGGATATACTTACCCTCGGACGAGCCCTGGCTGTCACCGCTGCAAGCGTCTGCCTCCGTTCCTAATAATGCAGTGAGTGAAGGACCTTCGATGACATCACGGTCATGTGAGCGGTCACATGAGCGGTCACGCGACCAATCACAAGACCGCAACGTCATAACAGGTCCTGTAAACTCACTGCATTCTTAGGAACGGAGGCTGCCGGTTGCACCGCTAAGGTCCAGGGTCCGTCGGAGGGGTGAGTATATCCATATTTTTTATTTGTATTCTTTATTTTTTACATGAATATGGATCCCAGGGCCTGAAGGAGAGTCTCCTCTCCTCCAGACCCTGGGAACCATACACTGGGAACTTCCGATTCCGATTTCCAATATCACAAAAATATCGGAACTCGGTATCAATCGGAATTCCGATACAGCGAATATCAGCTGATACCCGATATTTGCAGTATCGGAATGCTCAACACTAGTAATGAGCAAATGTGCTTGAATAACATATTATCCGAGCACAATCGGGTGTTATCCTAGCATCTGGAAGTGCTCTTATATTATGTTTGAGTCTCTGCAGCTGAAGGATTTGCAGCTGTTAGATAGTCTCAGCACAAGTGGGGCTTGTGTAGAAATCAGTAAATCAGTGACTGCATTTCTGACAGCTGACACCCAGCACTCAGTGCAGGTGCAATGCCTGCACTGCTCACAGTGGCAAAATGTTCAGTTTGTCTGATTTCTTTCTTTATATGTATATTTCTGAGTAAAATGTAAATTGTTCATTTATTCTATAAACTTCTGACAACATGTCTCCGAATTTCCAAGCAATAAATTTTGTATTTTTTTCTGAAAAGGAGAAGTGATCAAAAAAATAAGTGCTTTCAGACTTCAAATAATACAAAGAAAACAAGTTCATAGTCATTTAGAAACAACATTACTAATGTTTTAACTCAGGAAGAGTTCAGAAATCAATATTTTGTGTAATAACCATGATTTTAATCACAGCTTTCATGAGTCTTGGCATGCTTTCCACTAGTCTTTCACACTGCTTCTGGAGCAAAAATGTATGCAGTTATTCTTTGTTTGATGGCTTGTGACTATCCATCATCCTCTTGATTACATTCCAGAGGTTTTCAATGGGGTTCAGGTCTGGAGATTGGGCTGCCCATGACAGAGTTTTGATGTGTTGGTCTCTTATTTTTTGCCAGATCTGTATATTCACATTGCAAATCCATACATATGTATATATACACTGCGTGCAGAATTATTAGGCAAGTTGTTTTTTGGATCACATGATACTTTTTATACATGTTGTCTTACTCCAAGCTGTTCAGGCTTGAGAGCCAACTACAAATTAAGTAAATCAGGTGATGTGCATCTCTGTAATGAGGAGGAGTGTTGTCTAATGACATCAACACCCTATGTAAGGTGTGCTTAATTATTAGGCAACTTCCTTTCCTTTGGCAAAATGGGTCAGAAGAGAGATTTGACGGGCTCTGAAAAGTTCAAAATTGTGAGATGTCTTGCAGAGGGATGCAGCAGTCTTGAAATTGCCAAACTTTTGAAGCGTGATCACTGAACAATCAAGCATTTCATGGCAAATAGCCAAAAGGGTTACAAGAAGCGTGTTGGCCAAGAAGGTGCAAAATAACTGCCCATGAATTGAGGAAAATCAGGCGTGAAGCTGCAAAGATGCCATTTGTCACCAGTTGTGCCATATTTCAGAGATGCAATGTTACTGGAGTATCAAAAAGCACAAGGTGTGCGATACTCAGCAACATGGCCAAGGTAAGGAAGGCTGAAAAACGACCCCCTTTGAACAAGAAACATAAGATAAAATGTCAAGACTGGGCCAAGAAATATCTTAAGACTGACTTTTCAAAGGTTTTATGGACTGATGAAATGAGAGTGACTCTTGATGGGCCAGATGGATGGGCCAGAGGCTGGATAAGTAAAGGGCAGAGAGCTCCACTCCGACTCAGATGCCAGCAAGGTGCAGGTGGGGTTCTGGTATGGGCTGGTATCATGAAATATGAACTTGTGGGACCTTTTTGGGTTGAGGATGGGGTGAAGCTCAACTCCCAGACCTACTGCCAGTTTCTGGAAGGCAACTCCTTCAAGCAGTGGTACAGGAAGAAGTTGGTATCGTTCAAGAAAAATATGATTTTCATGCAGGACAATGCTCCATCACATGCCTCCAACTACTCCACAGCGTGGCTGGCCAGTAAAGGTCTCAAAGAAGATAAAATAATGACATGGCCCCCTTGTTCACCTGATCTGAACCCCATAGAGAACCTGTGGTCCCTCATAAAATGTGAGATCTACAGGGAGGGAAAACAGTCCACCTCTCGGAACAGTGTCTGGGAGGCTGTGGTGGCTGCTGCAGGCAATGTTGGCCATAAACAGTTCAAGCAACTGACAGAATCTATGGATGGAAGGCTGTTGAGTGTCATCATAAAGAAAGGAGACTATATTGGGCACTATTTTGGGGGGGTTTTGTTTTTGCATGTCAGAAATGTTTATTTCTAAATTTTGTGCAGTTATATTGGTTTACCTGGTAAAAATAAACAAGTGAGATGGGAATATATTTGGTTTTTATTAAGTTGCCTAATAATTCTGCACAGTAATAGTTACCTGCACAAACAGATATCCTCCTAAGTTAGCCAAATCTAAAAACCCCCACTCCTACTTCCAAAAATATTAAGCTTTGATATTTATGAGTCTTTTGGGTTGATTGAGAACATAGTTGTTAATCAACAATAAAAATACTCCTCTGCAATACAACTTGCCTAATAATTCTGCACACAGTGTACGTACACACAGCAGACATACACCCATGAATATACACAAAGCACATGCACACATGTAACTACACACATCACATACACATGTTTATGTGTACACTGTGACAGGGTCACTGGCGCTATATGCGAGATGAGATATGTGTCACTAAGATTGTTACCCTGCGTGATGTGAAACCCATAAGTTTCCTTTCAGCATGATATGTGCTGAGTAGTGTTGAGCATTCCGATACCGCGACGTCATCTAAGGTCTTTCAAGCGCTTGAAAGACCTTAGATGACGTCGCGACTTGTGATTGGTCACGTGGCGGTCACATGACCGCTCACGTGACAAATCACAGGCCGCGACGTCATCTAAGGTCTTTCAAGCGCTCATTCTTAGGAACGGAAGCTGCCAGTTACATCGGTAAGGTCCGGGCTGCGTCGGAGAGGTGAGTATATCAATATTTTTTATTTTTATTCTTTATTTTACACATTAATATGGATCCCAGGGCCTGAAGGAGAGTTTCCTCTCCTTCAGACCCTGGGAACCATACAGGATACCTTCCGATACTTGGTGTCCCATTGACTTGTATTGGTATCGGGTATCGGTATCGGCGATATCTGATACTTTTCGGGTATCGGCCGATACTATCCGATACCGATACTTTCAAGTATCGGACGGTATCGCTCAACACTAGTGCTGAGAGTAAATCAGCAGTTACCTGGATCTGGGTTTTGTGAGTATGTGTAAGAGATGGATGGGATACCTACTCACCATATCTCCATCTCAAGTGTGTGGTTGGAGGGAGTTAAATATCCAGTAACTGTTTTTTTTCCTGTCTGGTGTGTTTGGAGGAGGACGCTCCAGTGGGAGTTTCAGTGTAATTGTCCCAGAAGGCTGGAGCCCTACTGGTAAGGACTTTCTATATATTTTTTTATTTTTATTTGTGCCAGATAGGCTGTTTTTGTGTTACTATCTTTGCTTTATGAAGTAATAAATCACTCAAGACTTTAGTATAAAGTGTTTTTTTTCTACATCAGAAAGCAGCTGAATGAGCTGACCTTCCACAACACATACATATACATGCACCACATACTGTACATATGTGTCCTTACACATAGTACATAACAAAAGGATTACCATCACTTCCAAACAGAAAACTGGTGTGTACAGGTTCATACTAAGAGTATTCATCTCTATACATTAACAACTAATTTTGTACTCCTTAGAGCTATAACATGTAAACATGAAATATATAAAATTTGGATTGCATTACTGCTCCAGATAATAGGAAAAAATGAAGATGCTAAGCAAATAATTTGGCCAATTAATGCATTCCCAGCAACCAACAATATGGTGATCTTGTGGCGCCCCCACTGCCGCAGGGCCGAGGGGTACCTGGTACCGGGCCTCTGAGTCTCTGCTCTGGGGTTGTCACGGTGGCTAGGCCCCGGTCCGTGACCCTGCCGTGGGGCGCACAGGGAATAGTAGGTGTGGATGATGGTGGGGATGCTGTGGTGGTGCGGTGCAGTAAATAACGAGGACACCAGGTTGCAGTCTCTTTACCTCTTTACTGAAGATCTCTGGGTCCTCAGTCCGGAACACGGTTCACCAGGCTGCGCAAGTCCGGCCGGTCCAATGGCACCTCCAGAGTTCCCTTCACAGGTGGAAATCGGTGCCTTCCTACTAGCGCTATGTGTTGTGGTCCTTCCCTGCTGTGCTTATGGAAAGTACCCCACAACTGTTGTGTCTGTTTCTGATGTTCCCTCACAACTCGATTAGATGATGTTCTGCTAATCCTCCGTCCCTCCCTGATGTTCTGGTTGGGACGGCACCCGTTTGATGGGTAGGCTCGGAGCTCTTCCGGGACCCTAGAGTCGCCCCTCTCCACAAGTTGCCCCCCAAGACTGCATAGGTGATATGTGTTAGACAGCCCGCCTTAGACTGACTGTCCTGCCGCGGTTTGGAGTATTGCTTGAAGCTGAATATTATTCTACTCCCTCGGCGTTCCGGCCACCGGTAGTGCGCCTCAGTAGGATGTTGCTTCGGTCTTACAGCACGACTCCTACTGGTATTTCTCCTTTGCGTGATCTCGTTTCTCACTCAGCACAATCTATCTCGCTTCTAATCCTTTCTTGGGGACTGCCGCTATCCGGAGCAGGCATGGTCCCGTTACGTTCTTTCTTGTTGCCAAGCCTCTGTCAGGATCCCACCCCTGACAGAGACCCTACTGTATCTTCCCCCCACAACACCCTCTGCCACAAGGTGTTGCCTGGTTCCAACCCAGTCAGCTTTCTGATCTAACTTCCTGCCTGACCCCCAGTTTACCCACTATGGTGGGGAGTGGCCTAATGAATAGCACCCTTAGCTCCCCCCGGAGGCCCAGCTGTGAAATGTATTGGTGTCTGTGATACCTGATCAGATGAACTCCTTCAGTGCCATCAGACGCACCATAGCTCCCCATAGTGGCGGAGCCACAGTACTGCAACGACCAGGACTCTGGGGCGCTGCAATCTCCTTTTGCTTGGGGCCTATTCTAATGTGAATCCTCTTCTAGGCTGAAGCCTACATTTATATGGGTAAATGCAACTTTATTTGAGAGTTATATATAGATGGTTTCTCTTATTATGCACCTGTACGCACCAGTTTTCTGTTTGGAAGTTATGGGTCAGTCTTTTGTTATCTATATATAGGCTCTCTGACCAAGCACTACACCCATCAGCCTGTGGCGCTATTAGTTACAGTATGATCCTAACTACCCAAATGAATGTAGGCTTCAGCCTAGGAAAGCATTCACATTCAAAAGAAGATCATCTTGTCGCTTGCTTCTGGGCATGCATGAATTGGGCAAATTACGTGCTAAGCATCTTCATTTTTTCATATGAAGTAGAGCAGTAATGCAATTCAAATTTCGTACATTTCATGTTTACTGTCACGCCGTTCTGTCTGTATCTGGTTTTCGGTGTGACAATGCATGTCTTTGCTTTAACCCTTTGCTCCTTTCCCCCTAATTGAGCTGGGATACTATTGGCTGTCACCCGTATGGAGCCTGCTTAGTTTCCTGCTCTGCTACGTAACTGTACATGGATGGTCAGGTCTTTGCTCTGCTGCATGACATCCACATTTGCGGTCCCTGGTTGCCGCTGTAGAAGCTGTCTGCGGGTTGCGAGATCATTTGCAGCTAGGCTGATGCATAACTTTCCACATGTATCTGGGCGTGCAGCCATTGCCAGGTGCCCTGAGCCTCAGTTCCTGCACTGATTGTGCTGTAATGGTTTCTGTTTGTGCTAAGGGTGTGCGCAGCCACACCTCCCCTGCTTTTATCTGGGTTAGTGTGTGTACTTGAAATGCTGTCCCCAGCTAATTGCTGAGGGGCAGCTCCTATATATAGTTTCGCTGCCCTATGGGTGGGGCCTGAGCTACTCACAAAGCTCCTGAACTTTGCTATGTGTGCTTTGTGTTCCTGCACCTCTCCTGTCTATGTTTTGGTACCAAAATCCTTGATTCCTGTTATGTCCTGTTCTGGCGCCGGTCCTTGAGGCAGTATATCCAGGCCTGAATCCTTGATCCTGTTCCTGTCCTGTACCTGACCGTGTCTGAACTGTGTCTGCTGTGTTATGTTCCTGGAATCCCTCTGCGTCTGCAGCCTCGCACCCAGTAACTTTGAGTCTCTTGTAACCAATGTTTCTGCTGAGCATCTACTACTCTGTGCTCTGACTATCATGCGGCGCTAACCCCGTCTGGCCCAGGTCCAGTCCGGCGGAGCTTGCACCATCATGCTTGAGTTCCTTTCTAGGTTTGATGCCCGGAGCCTGATGGCCATAGCTAGGAACCTGATGACTGCTGCTGCCTGGTCCTGTGCCATACGTGTTCTAGCCTGTGACCCAGGGCCGGCCTGGCCATTTGGCAATTCTGGCAAATGCCAGAAGGGCCTGTCTGGTCGTGGGCTTCCTTGTCTGCTGTGTTGTTAACAGAATATGTGTTTTCAAGATACCCATACTGTTAAGAGTTGTGATGGAGCACAAAGTCGCTGACCCCATCACTTACCCCAGCAGGCCATGGGTATCATTAGAAATATTGGTCCTGTAGTAAATCTTCCTTTCCTCCATCCAGGGTAATATTGGTAATATATCCCATCTGCTGTTTGGGGACAATGATAGCATGGGCCTGTGTGATTTCAAATGCCAGGGCTGAATTTTGGCCCCAGTCCGTACCTGCTGTGACCTAATCTTCCACCGGTTCCCTGGGTCTACCCTGTGATGACGTATATCCTGGATTGGTGTCCGATGTTCTCCTGCTGAGCCTGTGCTATGCCAGAGGCCTGAGAGAGAGGCCGTCCTAGTATGGCCATGCCAGATGACCCTGCATCAACCCATGATGACTCCTGCCATCGTCTGATGTCTGTCCAAGGTGTCCAACCTGTGTCCTGATGTTCTGATGTCCAGCCTGTGTCCTGATGTCCTGATGTCCAGCCGGTGTCCTGATGCCCAGATGTCCAGCCTGTGTTCAGATGTCCTGCCTGTGTCCTGATGTCCCGCCTATGTGTGCCTTGGTGATCCGATGGTGCCTTGGGGCCCACTGGGTGGTACCCTTCTGGGAGGTGTGGAATCAGGAGCTTGGCATAGTCATGTTTGGTTCATGTATTGTGTGGCTTTACTTTAGTAAACTTTACTCTTTCTATACCTGAAGTTGTGTGGTGTAATGAAGTAATACGTGTCTCTTTCCTTGTCCACATGCTCAACTGCCACAGAAGCCCGGTCTCTGCTCTCCCCTAGTTCTGGTAGGCGCGGTCCCCCTCTGCGGTATAAAGGGTCTGTATTGCATCCCCGGGAGATGCGCACCCCATGCCGTCATGTTCAATTGTTGTGGGGGCATTTATGCGCTGGGCTGCCGCAGAGGCTGCAGCATACCTTGACAATTACATGTTATAGCAATATTTATTAGTGTTGAGTGATACCTTCCGATACTTGAAAGTATCGGTATCGGATAGTATCGGCCGATATCCGAAAAATATCAGATATCGCCGATACCGATACCCGATACCAATACAAGTCAATGGGACACAAGTATCGGAAGGTATCCTGGATGGTTCCCAGGGTCTGAAGGAGAGGAAACTCTCCTTCAGGCCCTGGGATCCATATTCATGTGTAAAATAAAGAATAAATAAAAAATAGGGATATACTAACCCTATGACGCGCACTGGTAATAACCGCTGTAACCGTCAGCCTCCGTTCCTAAGAATGAGCGCCTGAAGGACCTTCGATGACATCGCGGCTTGTGATTGGTCGCGTGAGCACTCATGTGACCGCTCACACGACCAATCACAAGCCGCGACGTCATCGAAGGTCTTTCACCCCTCCATTCTTAGGAACGGAGGCACCGCTAAGAGCAGGGGCCGCCGGACGGGTGAGTATATCAATATTTTTTATTTTTATTATTTATTTTATACATGAATATGGATCCCAGGGCCTGAAGGAGAGTCTCCTCTCCTCCAGACCCTGGGAACCATACGCACCGCACACTTCCGATTCCGATTTCCGATATCACAAAAGTATCGGAACTCGGTATCGGAATTACAATACCGCAAGTATCGGCCGATACCCTATACTTGCGGTATCGGAATGCTCAACACTACTATTTATCTATATATATATATATATATATATATAGACACAAAATTGGAACAACATCCAAAAAATACCTTAACGTAGTGCAAAGCTCTCCCAGCCAGTAGTCCAATAACTTCCAACAATAAGAACAAAATAAGAAAAGCAGCACAAAAGAATATGGAGTGGACAAAATAAGAAAAGCAGCACAAAAGAATATATAAAAAGTGGACTTTATTGCCTGAATGGCGTGGCAACGTTTTGGATACAAAAATCCTTTTGTTTTGTATCTGAAACGTTGCCACGCCATTCAGGCAATAAAGTCCACTTTTTATATATTCTTTTGTGCTGCTTTTCTTATTTTGTTTATTGTTGTTTATTTTATATATTGTTTACATGCTATAGCACTACAGAGTGCAACTTTATTTGCTATTTACAAATAGTAGATACAGAAGCTCACAAGTATATGCTGTGGTATGGCGACTGGCCACGTGGTTAATGGGTGGTATGTATCGCAGAGGTGGGTGGCCCTGTGATGGAAGCCTGAGCTTGTTTTACTCAGCAGATCTACTGCTGAGGGTTTTGCTATACATTGGGAAGGCTTCTAGGAGACTAGGAAAGATGGGCGGGTCCAGTCACCTACATACCCCACCTAAGGGGGTGTGTCTGAACACCCAAGATGGAGCCTGTGTGTTTGTGCACGGGTGGAAGTCCTGGCTAGTCTGAGCCAGAGTGAGGAGGTCTGTGTTATTCCTCCAGAGAGGATGCCTCTGAGGATAAGAGGTATCCGGGAACTTGCGCGACCGTCACGGACACTTAAAGGACGCTAATTAGTATTGGGCACACCGGGATCAGCGAGAACCGTGGGTACTGTAGAGCCGAACGGTTGCTGCCATACAGTGTACTGGGTGCTTTATGTATGTTTCCAATTTCCTGAAGTGAGGTTTACGCTGTACTAATAAACCAATTGGACTTTTAACCCTGAGGGTCCTGGGTATATTCCTCAATGACCAGCCAAGTGAGTACTCCCCTGTCCATAGATAGTGGATAAGCGTTACAGTTGGTGCTATTTTGCGTAGTATCGGTCAAGGAGGTACCTAGGAGGGCCACAGCAGGTGATTGCTGTGGATCGGCGGCTCCACGAACTCCGGGTGGCTTGCTGTGGATCAGCGGGTCCACAAACTCTGGGCATCTTGCTGTGGATCTGCAGGTCCATGAAATCTGCAGAGTGGAGCCTTGCAGAGCTGTGCAGAGCCATGCAGAGCAGTGCAGAGCCATGCAGTGAGGTGCAGAGCCTTGCAGAGAGGTGCAGAATCTAGCAGAGCAGTGCAGAGCATCATTAGACATAGCCGTGCAGAGCCTTATGTAGCCAAACCGGGCCTTGCAGGGTGATGCAGAGCCTCGCTGTGAAGGAACTGTTGGGGCGGATAGACTGCCATGCACAGGCAGTGAGAGGGCAGCATGCACCCCAAGGAGGGATGGAATCCCAAAGGGAGGCAGAATTCCAGGAAGGCTGGGTTGCCCAAAAGGGGGCAGAGTCCCAAAAATGTGTGATTGCCCAAAAAGGGTGGAGTATGCCAAATCCCAAGGTGCAGTGTCCCAAATGGGGGCGAGTTCCCACAAAGGGGCGAAGCATCCCAAATCCCATGAAACAGTGTCACAAAAAGAGGCGTAGCCTTCCAAAGGGGCAACAACTGTTATGTCAGTGGACGTGTTTAGGGACAGATGCTGCTAGAGATGTCAAGGTTCAAGACATTCAGCAGATCAATCAAAAAAGAAAAGGTTGAACCGCACCGCACAGTCACAAAGTCTCTATGGACAAACGGGCGCACGTCAACACCAGGGGGTCAATCCCGGTTAAAAGTCCATATCCAAAAAGAGTAAAGAAGACAGCGCCACA
This sequence comes from Ranitomeya variabilis, assembly GCF_051348905.1. Lineage (NCBI taxonomy): Eukaryota > Metazoa > Chordata > Amphibia > Anura > Dendrobatidae > Ranitomeya > Ranitomeya variabilis. The sequence goes on from NC_135233.1 coordinate 744,103,231, forward strand.
TCGGACAGTGAGAAGATAGCTTACATTTATTCTGCCTCCTGCGGCAATGTTTCGGTCAAAAGACCTTTATCAAGGTCTTTTGTCAAGGTCTTGATAAAGGTCTTTTTACCAAAACGTCACTGCAGGAGGCAGAATAAATGTAAGCTATCTTCTCACTGTCCGTTGTGGTGCTGTCTTCTTTACTCTTTTTGGATTCAGCAGATCAATGTCTCCTGATGACTTTAAAGGTGAATTGTGCTTGGGACCCATGGTCCTTGTGTTACGCTTATTCCGCATGTGGGATAGACTTTCCATAGGACGAAGGGCCACAAGTGTGTACCGTGATGTTAAATCCTGAAGGAGTCTCTGGACTGCTGGACTGAAAAAGTCAGGTGACTCTGATGGGAACCCCACTCCTTCTCTGCTTGACCGAGAAAAAAGTCAAGGCTCGCTGCATCCATTGGGTCACTGTGGACTATGCGGTGGAAAGAGTGACCATTGAAATATCCAAAAGTTTGAAGAGTGCCAAGATGCCGGTTTAATATCGGACTTGTTGTACCCCTTTGTAAGGTGTCAGGACATTGTATTATTTGATGACTTATGAGAAATTGATGTAGTGTTCGGACGCTCAGAGAAGAGCCAGAACACTCATAAGGGAAGTCACGGTGAAGAGGGTGGGTATCCTGAGTCTACACCTACACTGTCTTTGCACAAAACGGATGATCCCTTTGAGGAATGAGGAAACCGCTTGACGTCTGGAGCCTGCAAAGAAAGCTCAAAGTCAGTTGGAATTGGTGGAGGACATCATTCAAGTGCCCAGAAATCTGGTGAGAAAAGTTATTGGGAGACTGGGAAAAGTGATGCAGGAAATCAAAGATAAGTCCAGTGTGGTGAGAGTGAGGATTCCGGCTGATGTCGAAGCCGGAATCCTGGTGAAGATGGGATGGCCCCATTCTTCATTGTCGAATCAATGGAGAGCCTTAAGAATATGCAAATACTCCTGGAATATTGCATGGCATACCTAAGAGAGGTAGAGCAACTAAGACTTGAGACTGCAAATTAATAAACAGGTGCAGGAAAAGCGAAGAAGATGACGGCCACTTTTAACCAGAGGTATGGAGAAACGAAGGGGTTCTCTAAATGGCGGAAGTGCTCAGCCTTAAGATAAATGGAATGACTGCTCTCTAGGGAATAAAGACAATAGGAGAAAGTGCCAGCAGAGAGACAACCAAAGGTGGCCTGAAGGAAGAGTTAGAAGTGGTGACACTTCTGTTAGCTCAGTGCTGAGGGGCCTAGGCGAGAGATCCTATAGCAGCCATGGTGACAAAGAGTCAGACCAGACAGAAGGTATGAGTGCCAAGGAATTGCAACACCGCAATGACTGCCGGGGATGGGGGTGGTCAACAAAGAGGCACCACTATCAGTGGACAGGACAGAATCCGATGACAGATGGTTCCAAAAGGGTTCAGTTACAGGGCCCGATTTGGACAGACTGTTTGACTTTCAGAGGTGACTAAGAAGAGTCTCTGGTCAGGTAATAGAAAGTGCCAAGCCCCGTGGCTTTAGGCAGAGGGGTGAATATGTGGTACGGTGTCTGGCCATGTGGTTAATGGGTGGTATGTAGGGTTGAGCGACCTTGACTTTTTTAGGGTCGAGTCATGTTTCACGAAACCCGACTGTTGGAAAAGTCGAGTCGGGCGAAATCGGCCGATTACTGCGCAAAGTCGAGGATCGGCCGGAACACGAAACCCTATGCACGTCAATGGGGATTTTTTTTTTTTTCTCTCTCTCTCTCTCTCTCTCCCTCTCCGTCCCAGCACAGAAAATTTCGTTTTACACATTCCAAATCGCTACTGCGCACAAGCGATAAAATGATGATAGGCGTGCACGCCCTAACCCCTATGTCATCACTCTGCCCACGCTCCTTCATTGGCTGTAAAAATGGCGCTAAACACGTCATACGAAACTCGACTTTGGCGCCAAGATCGCGTACCGCATGGCCGACCCCACACAGGGATCGGGTCGGGTTTCATGAGACGCCGACTTTACCAAAAGTCGGCAACTTATGAAAATGAACGATCCGTTTCGCTCAACCCTAGTGGTATGTATCGCAGAGGTGGATGGCGCTGTGATGGAAGCCTGAGCTTGTTTTGCTCAGCAGATCTACTGCTGAGGGTTTTGCTATACATTGGGAAAGCTTCTAGGTGACTGTGAGAGATGGGTGGGTCCAGTCATCTCATTACTCCACCCAAGGGGTGTGTCTGAACACCCAAGATGGAGCCTGTGTGTTTGTGCACAAGCAGCAGTACTGGCTAGTCTGAGCCAGAGTGAGGAGGCCTGTGTTTTTTCTCCTGAGAGGACGAAGCTGCTGCGGCAGCGATATGCGTGGGGCTCTTCTCCCCCCCCACGCTCAGGCTTCCTTTGGCCATTTACGGCAATGATGCTAGTTTTACCATCTCTTTTCAGAAGCCTTTTCATTCTCCTTCCCTTCTTCACATGATGACCTTACGCATACCTTAGGGTCCTTGCGTCTATCTGACCACTCTGACTATACAGGATTATAGTACGTGACTCCGGGGCCACTTATCAGGTTGTATGCATGGGACTAATTTTGTAGGACCCAATACTAGGGTTGAGCGACTTTCATTTTTTTAAGATCGAGTCGGGTTTTGCGAAACCCGACTTTGTCCAGAGTCGAGTCGAGTGCAGTCGGCCGATTATCGCTAAAAGTCGGGGATCGACCGAAACACGAAACCCAATGCAAGTCAATGGGGAAGCATAGTCGACAGTGAGTGGAGGCCAGGAAAACACCTACAGTGCCCATTTTAATGCCAAAAACATCCATTCTTGTTTCTGAAGCTTGTCAATCTTAATTAACTTTATAATAATAGTTGGGCATAGGGAATTGGGGGAAAGTTGTGGGGGGAGTAGGGCTGGCTCAAGTTTTTCGTGGGCCCAGGAAATGCGGACTACGTCACGGCGGTGTTGCAGGGAAAGGTAAGTATTTAAAAGTTGCAAGTGCTGTGATCCTGAGCAAGCAGGGGGGGGGCCCACTCGTTCGCATTGCCACTGGCACAGGGCCCCTCAAAGTACGGCGGTGTGTTTGCATGGCGGGGGCGCCTCCCACCAGCAGCGACACTTTTGCGTACTCTGAGGGGCCCTGTGCCAGTGACGTCGCCAACGAGTATGCCCCCCCACCTGATGAAGGAACCTGCACTTTCATCTGCACCTTCCTCTTTGTCCCTGTGTAAGGTGGTATAACATGCGGGAAGGGGAACCTTACTTTCAGCAGGGACAGATTCTGGCTGTGTAGAGTACAAGGGGAATGTAGTGGTCTAGGTCAATGTACCAGCAGACTCATTTAGCAGTGGCTGGGCAATGGGCAGGATGAGGAGGAAACAGATATAGGGCCAAAGAATAAAGTAGGCTACATGCAGTTCAAAATTGGTAACAGGACTAAACAGGCGGCATTGCTTTGTTCAGTGGAGTAGCAAACCCAGGAGCAGCAGACACTGTTTTAAGGGCCCAACCACACTAGTAGGCCAAATGCAGTTTAATATCTGCTACTATAGGCCAAAAGCCTAAAGACTGAAGCTCAGCTTTATACAGTGGAGGACAACACCATGGAGCGGCAGACACCGTTAGTAGGCCCTAAACAAAAAATTTTTTGTTAAAAAAGCACTTAATGAGAGCCAGAAGGTTGAAGCTCAGACAAGGCAACCTGGAGGAGAACACCAAGGAGGAGGAGAACACTCAGGAGGAGGACAACACCAGGGAGCGGCAGACACCGTTAGTAGGCCCTAACCACCAATTTTTAAAAAAACAGCACTTAATGAGAGCCAGAAGGTTGAAGCTCAGCTTTATACAGTTGAGGACCAACACGAGGGAGCGGCATACACCGTTAGTAGGCCGTATCCAAAGTTGAAGGCCAAATGCAGTTTAATATCTGATACTATATGCCGAAAGCCAGAAGGTTGAAGCTCAGCTTTATACAGTTGAGGACAAACGACAGGGAGCGGCAAACAGAGGTATTAGGCCCCAAACACCAATTTAAAAAAAAAAAAAAATGAGAGCCAGAAGGTTGAAGCTCAGATTTATTCAGTTGAGGAGAACAACAGGGAGCGGCAAACAGAGGTATTAGGCCCCAAACACCAATTTTTTTAAAAAAAGCACTTAAGGAGAGCCAGAAGGTTGAAGCTCAGCTTTATACAGTTGAGGACAAACACCAGGGAGTGGCAGATACTGTTAGTAGGCCCTAACCACCAATTTTTTAAAAAACAGCACTTAAAGAGAGCCAGAAGGTTGAAGCTCAGCTTTATACAGTTGAGGACAAACACCAGGGAGCGGCAGACACCGTTAGTAGGCCATAACCAAAGTTGAAGGCCAAATGCAGTTTAATATCTGATACTATAGGCCGAAAGCCAGAAGGTTGAAGCTCAGCTTTATACAGTTGAGGACAAACACCAGGGAGCGGCAGACAGAGTTATTAGGCCCCAACCACCAATTTAAAAAAAAAAAACACTTAATGAGAGCCAGAAGGTTGAAGCTCAGCTTTATACAGTTGAGGACAAACACCAGGGAGCGGCAGACACCGTTAGTAGGCCCTAACCACCAATTTTTTAAAAAACAGCACTTAATGAGAGCCAGAAGGTTGAAGCTCAGCTTTATACAGTTGAGGACAAACACCAGGGAGCGGCAGACACCGTTAGTAGGCCGTAACCAAAGTTGAAGGCCAAATGCAGTTTAATATCTGATACTATAGACCGAAAGCCAGAAGGTTGAAGCTCAGCTTTATACAGTTGAGGACAAACACCAGGGAGCGGCAGACAGAGTTATTAGGCCCCAACCACCAATTTTTTAAAAAACAGCACTTAATGAGAGCCAGAAGGTTGAAGCTCAGCTTTATACAGTTGAGGACAAACACCAGGGAGCGGCAGACACCGTTAGTAGGCCGTAACCAAAGTTGAAGGCCAAATGCAGTTTAATATCTGATACTATAGGCCGAAAGCCAGAAGGTTGAAGCTCAGCTTTATACAGTTGAGGACAAACACCAGGGAGCGGCAGACAGAGTTATTAGGCCCCAACCACCAATTTTTTAAAAAACAGCACTTAATGAGAGCCAGAAGGTTGAAGCTCAGCTTTATACAGTTGAGGACAAACACCAGGGAGCGGCAGACACCGTTAGTAGGCCGTAACCAAAGTTGAAGGCCAAATGCAGTTTAATATCTGATACTATAGGCCGAAAGCCAGAAGGTTGAAGCTCAGCTTTATACAGTTGAGGACAAACAACAGTGAGCGGCAAACAGAGTTATTAGGCCCCAACCACCAATTTTTTTTAAAAAAAGCACTTAAGGAGAGCCAGAAGGTTAAAGCTCAGATTTATTCAGTTGAGGAGAACAACAGGGAGCGGCAAACAGAGGTATTAGGCCCCAAACACCAATTTAAAAAAAAAAAAACACTTAATGAGAGCCAGAAGGTTGAAGCTCAGCTTTATACAGTTGAGGACAAACACCAGGGAGCGGCAGACACCATTAGTAGGCCGCAACCAAAGTTGAAGGCCAAATGCTGTTTAATATCTGATACTATAGGCCGAAAGCCAGAAGGTTGAAGCTCAGCTTTATACAGTTGAGGACAAACAACAGTGAGCGGCAAACAGAGTTATTAGGCCCCAACCACCAATTTTTTTTAAAAAAGCACTTAAGGAGAGCCAGAAGGTTGAAGCTCAGCTTTATACAGTTGAGGACAAACACCAGGGAGCGGCAGATACTGTTAGTAGGCCCTAACCACCAATTTTTTAAAAAACAGCACTTAATGAGAGCCAGAAGGTTGAAGCTCAGCTTTATACAGTTGAGGACAAACACCAGGGAGCGGCAGACACCGTTAGTAGGCCGTAACCAAAGTTGAAGGCCAAATGCAGTTTAATATCTGATACTATAGGCCGAAAGCCAGAAGGTTGAAGCTCAGCTTTATACAGTTGAGGACAAACACCAGGGAGCGGCAGACAGAGTTATTAGGCCCCAACCACCAATTTAAAAAAAAAACACTTAATGAGAGCCAGAAGGTTGAAGCTCAGCTTTATACAGTTGAGGACAAACACCAGGGAGCGGCAGACACCGTTAGTAGGCCGTAACCAAAGTTGAAGGCCAAATGCAGTTTAACATCTGATACTATAGGCCGAAAGCCAGAAGGTTGAAGCTCAGCTTTATACAGTTGAGGACAAACAACAGTGAGCGGCAAACAGAGTTATTAGGCCCCAACCACCAATTTTTTTAAAAAAAGCACTTAAGGAGAGCCAGAAGGTTGAAGCTCAGCTTTATACAGTTGAGGACAAACACCAGGGAGCGGCAGATACTGTTAGCAGGCCCTAACCACCAATTTTTTTAAAAACAGCACTTAATGAGAGCCAGAAGGTTGAAGCTCAGCTTTATACAGTTGAGGACAAACACCAGGGAGCGGCAGACACCGTTAGTAGGCCGTAACCAAAGTTGAAGGCCAAATGCAGTTTAATATCTGATACTATAGGCCGAAAGCCAGAAGGTTGAAGCTCAGCTTTATACAGTTGAGGACAAACACCAGGGAGCGGCAGACAGAGTTATTAGGCCCCAACCACCAATTTAAAAAAAAAACACTTAATGAGAGCCAGAAGGTTGAAGCTCAGCTTTATACAGTTGAGGACAAACACCAGGGAGCGGCAGACACCGTTAGTAGGCCGTAACCAAAGTTGAAGGCCAAATGCAGTTTAATATCTGATACTATAGGCCGAAAGCCAGAAGGTTGAAGCTCAGCTTTATACAGTTGAGGACAAACAACAGGGAGCGGCAAACAGAGGTATTAGGCCCCAAACACCAATTTTTTTTTTAAAAAAGCACTTAATGAGAGCCAGAAGGTTAAAGCTCAGATTTATTCAGTTGAGGAGAACACCAGGGAGCGGCAAACAGAGTTATTAGGCCCCAACCACCAATTTTTTTAAAAAAAGCACTTAAGGAGAGCCAGAAGGTTGAAGCTCAGATTTAGACAGTGGAGGACAATTTGAATTAGGGACTGCAGACAGACTTAGTAGGCTGTCCCCTGTGGACCATGCATCCACCACATTAACCCATTGCGCCGTAATGGACACGTAACCTTCCGTGGCCATGCCTACAGGTCCATGCATCTGTTGTCAGGTGCACCTTTGTACTCATAGATTGCCAGATTGCATGGACAATGCGGTCTTTTACATGCTGGTGGAGGGTTGGGATGGCTTTTCTCGCAAAAGAAGTGTCGACTGGTTAGCTTGTAGCGTGGTACAGCGTAGTCCATCATGGCTTTATTAATATTAAATAAAATATATAAATAGGCTCTATGAACTTTTAAATAGGTTCCAGGCGTACATGGGCAGCATTGGTGTGGTAAGCGGAGGAGGATTGCAAGGAGGGCCCACAGACAGGCTAACGAAGGCCTAAAATAACAAAAAATAGGCTCAAGGCAGTTTTAAATCGGTTACATGGATACACAGGCAGCATTGTGGTCAGAGGAGGAGTATTGCAAGGAGGGACCGCAGACAGGCTAACGAAGGCCTAAAATAACAAAAAATAGGCTCAAGGCAGTTTTAAATCGGTTACATGGATACACAGGCAGCATTGTGGTCAGTGGAGGAGTATTGCAAGGAGGGACCGCAGACAGGCTAACGAAGGCCTAAAATAAATAAAAATAGGCTCAAGGCAGTTTAAAATCGGTTACATGGATACACAGGCAGCATTGTGGTCAGTGGAGGAGTATTGCAAGGAGGGACCGCAGACAGGCTAATGAAGGCCTAAAATAAATAAAAATAGGCTCAAGGCAGTTTAAAATCGGTTACATGGATACACAGGCAGCATTGTGGTCAGTGGAGGAGTATTGCAAGGAGGGACAGCAGACAGGCTAACGAAGGCCTAAAATAAATAAAAATAGGCTCAAGGCAGTTTAAAATCGGTTACATGGATACACAGGCAGCATTGTGGTCAGTGGAGGAGTATTGCAAGGAGGGACCGCAGACAGGCTAACGAAGGCCTAAAATAAATAAAAATAGGCTCAAGGCAGTTTAAAATTGGTTACATGGATACACAGGCAACATTGTGGTCAGTAGAGGAGTATTGCAAGGAGGGACCGCAGACAGGCTAACAAAGGCCTAAAATAAAAAAAAATAGGCTCAAGGCAGTTTTAAATCGGTTACATGGATACACAGGCAGCATTGTGGTCAGTGGAGGAGTATTGCAAGGAGGGACCGCAGACAGGCTAAAGAAGGCCTAAAATAAATAAAAATAGGCTCAAGGCAGTTTTAAATCGGTTACATGGATACACAGGCAGCATTGTGGTCAGCAGAGGAGGATTGCAAGGAGTGTCTGACACAGTTAGTACTCACAAAAAATAAATAGATGTTAATGTCTCGCAAAACAACAAAAAAAAAAGTGTGGCATACTTAGGTACAGGGGTGGGCTCATCTGCTGAGTTTCTGACAAAGTAATTTGGCAGTAAGTATTTACTGGTGTCAATATAGGACACTGACCCAGACTACTTTAACTAGCATCATAGATGTCAACAAATTGGTATTGTCAGTGCCAGGCATTGAATGATGTCAGCGCATAGACTAAACATTGGTGGAGCTGTGCGAGATAATTTTGCACGTGGTAGAGCACAGTTTGAGCTGGGGGGGAACTCTCTTGTGGCCGGTGGTACCGTCCCAGGGCCCCTCATGTTACAACGGTGTGTCTGACGTTGGGTGCGCACCACCACCACCAGAGACACTTCATTGTACTATGAGGGACCCAGTGGCAGTGCCGTCGACCAAAAGCGGGCACACCCACCTCTTCAGACAAACAGCACTGTAATGGGTGCTTGCGCCAAGTGGCGAGACCATGGCCCCGTGGGGGGAATTTTCCCATTGAGGGAGGTGTAAACATGTCGTATGCTGGACAAACAGCTGCTGCAAATTAAGAGATTGGAACACTCAGTAAGACCAGTCCACAAGCAAGACCTTTTTATAGGAAAGCTAGGTTTCAGCCGGGAAAGGTGGGGCAAAATAATTTGAAATCCAGGAGTGGTTCATTTTAATGAAGGTGAGATCATCCACATTTTGGGTAGCCAGACGAGTCCTTTTTTCAGTTAATATTGAACCAGCAGCACTGAATACTCTTTCTGATAGCACACTAGCTGCTGGGCAAGCAAGCTCCTGTAATGCATATTCTGCCAATTCAGGCCAGGTGTCTAATTTGGATGCCCAGTAATCAAATGGGAATGACGGTTGAGGGAGAACATCGAGAAGGGTTGAAAAATAGTTAGTAACCATACTGGACAAATGTTGTCTCCTGTCACTTTGAATAGATGCTGCAGTACCTGTCCTGTCTGCGGTCATTGCGAAATCACTCCACAACCTGGTCAGAAAACCCCTCTGTCCAATGTCACTTCTGATCTGTGCACCTCTAACACCTCTGCCCTGTAGCCCCCTGCAGCTCATGTGAGAACCATCACTGGCGCTGTGTGCTGGGAATGCCTGAATCAAATGGTCTACAAGAGTAGCTTGTTTGGTTGCTAATATTTGTTCGAGGTTCTCATGTGGCATAATATTTTGCAATTTGCCTTTATAGCGAGGGTCAAGGATGCAGGCCAACCAGTAATCGTCATCGCTCATCATTTTAATAATGCGTGGGTCCCTTTTGAGGATACGTAAGGCATAATCCGCCATGTGGGCCAAAGTTCCAGTTGTCAAATCTGCAGTTGTGCTGGTTTGAGGGGCAGTTACAGGCAAATCTACGTCACTTGTCTCACTTAAAAAAACAGAACCCGGCCTTGCAACGCCACTAATTTCTGTTGGCCCAGGAGAAGCTTCCTCATTAAAAAAGTACTCATCCCCATCATCCTCCTCGTCCTCCTCCTCTTCGCCTGCTACCGCATCCTCTACACGGCCCTGACCAGACAATGGCTGACTGTCATCAAGGCTTTCCTCTTCCTCGGCTGCAGACGCCTGCTCCTTTATGTGCGTCAAACTTTGCATCAGCAGACGCATTAGGAGGATGCTCATGCTTATTATGGCATTGTCTGCACTAACCAGCCGTGTGCATTCCTCAAAACACTGAAGGACTTGACACAGGTCTTGTAGCTTCGACCACTGCACACCTGACAACTCCATGTCTGCCATCCAACTGCCTGCCCGTGTATCCTCCCACAAATACATAACAGCACGCCTCTGTTCGCACACTCTCTGAAGCATGTGCAGTGTGGAGTTCCACCTTGTTGCAACGTCGATGATTAGGCGATGCTGAGGAAGGTTCAAAGAACGCTGATAGTTCTGCATACGGCTGGAGTGTACGAGCGAACGGCGGATACGCAAGCAAAGTCTGCACACTTTGATGAGCAGGTCGGGTAAACCCGGATAACTTTTCAGGAAGCACTGCACCACCAGGTTTAAGGTGTGAGCCAGGCAAGGAATGTGTTTCAGTTGGGAAAGGGCTATGGCAGCCATGAAATTCCTTCCGTTATCACTCACTACCTTGCCTGCCTCAAGATGTACAGTGCCCAGCCATGACTGAGTTTCTTTCTGCAAGAACTCGGACAGAACTTCCGCGGTGTGTCTATTGTCGCCCAAACACTTCAGTGCCAATACAGCCTGCTGACGCTTGCCACTAGCTGTCCCATAATGGCACACCTGGTGTGCAACAGTGGCAGCTGCGGATGGAGTGGATGTGCGACTGCGGTCTGTGGATGAGCTCTCGCTTCTGCAGGAGGAGGAGGAAGAGGAGGAGGGGGGCGAACGCCTACAGCCAACTCTTTCCTTGACCGTGGGCTAGGCAGAACTGTCCCAATATTGCTGTTCTCTGTGGACCCTGCATCCACCACATTCACCCAGTGTGCCGTGATGGACATGTAACGTCCCTGGCCATGCCTACTGGTCCATGCATCTGTTGTCAGGTGCACCTTTGTAGTCACAGACTGCCTGAGTGCATGGACGATGCGGTCTTTAACATGCTGTTGGAGGGCTGGGATGGCTTTTCTAGAAAAGAAGTGTCGACTGGGTAGCTCGTAGCATGGTACACCATAGTCCATCAGCGCTTTAAAAGCTTCACTTTCAACTAACCGGTAGGGCATCATCTCTAATGAGATTAGTCTAGCAATGTGGGCGTTCAAACCCTGTGTACGCGGATGCGAGGATGAGTACTTCCTTTTCCTAACAAGAGTCTCATGTAGGGTGAGCTGGACTGGAGAGCTGGAGATCGTGGAACTAGCGGTGGTGCCGGTGGACATGGGTGACTGAGAGAGGGTTGGAGATGGTATTCTTGCCGGTGCCCTACATGCAGTGTTTCCTACTGCAAACCTTGTGATTCCCTGACTGCTTTGGCCTGGCGACGAAAGCTGCACAGATACTGCAGGTGGTGCGGGAAATGGTGGGTTTACAGTGAGGGAAGGGATGTAGCGTTGCTGACTAGCTTCATTGGCCAAGGGTGCTGCAACCTTTAGGGACGTTTGGTAGTTAGTCCAGGCTTGCAAATGCATGGTGGATAAGTGTCTATGCATGCAACTTGTATTTAGACTTTTAAGATTCTGACCTCTGCTTAAGGTAGTTGAACATTTTTGACAGATGACTTTGCGCTGATCATTTGGATGTTGTTTAAAAAAATGCCAGACTGCACTCTTTCTACTATCGGATACCTTTTCAGGCATTGCAGACTGAGCTTCTTTAACCGGATGGCCACGCTGTCCTCCAACTGGTTTTGGTTTTGCCACGCGTTTTTGGCCAGATACGGGCCTGGCAGATGGAACCTGTTGTGATGTTGATGCCTGCTGCGGTTCCTCCTCCTCCGCTTCAGAACTGCTGCCGCCTGCACCCCGTTCCCCCAATGGCTGCCAATCGGGGTCAACAACTGGGTCATCTATGACCTCCTCTTCTATGTCGTGTGCAACTTCGTCTGTGTCACCGTGTAAGCCGGTTGTATTGCGTTCGTGACGGGGCACCATAGTCTCCGCTGGGTTTGATTCTGCCTCAGTACACTGCGAGGGCAATGTTCTGGTCTGAGTCAAAGGAACAGCATAGTAATCTGGCTGTGGCTGTGCATCTGTGCACTCCATGTCCGATTCAACTTCAAATGGGCATGGCCTGTTAACTGTTTCACTGTCTAACCCAGGAACGGTATGTGTAAAGAGCTCAATGGAGTAACCTATTCTGTCGACTGACGCATCCTTCACTGTTGTTCTGGGTGAAGGACACAAGGAAGCGACTTGTTCCTGACCGGGAGCATCCACTGACGATGCACTGCTCTGACATTTGGCACTTTCCGAGGAGGAGGCGAAAGAGCTAGAGGCAGAGGCAGCAATGAAAGCCAATACTTGTTCCTCCTGCTCCGGCTTCAAAAGTGGTTTTCCTACTCCCAGAAAAGAGAGCGTTCGAGGCCTTGTGTAGCCAGACAATGAACCTGGCTCAACAACTCGAGACTTAGGTGCTGTACTGCTTTTACCATGACCACCTGATGCTCCACCACCACTACCATCATTACCAGCTGACAATGACCGCCCATGGCCACGACCTCTTCCATTAGACTTCCTCATTGTTTGCAAAACGTAACCAAAGTAACGGTATTTGTTACTGTAAAACAACTTATAAGGTGAACTCAAACTTCTGTAGGATTTATATATACCTTTATAGGTGCCTGACACTGAAAGGAAAATCAGGCCCAATGTTACACACTAGGTTTTCTGTGCCCCAATAATTTGAGACAGATGGCACACACAGGACCAGCACTCAAGCAGAAATGCCAATCTTAATCTCCCACTATTTTTTTTTTTATGGGAGAATTTAAAAAAACAAACAAAAAAAAAAACAATGTTACACACTAGGTTTTCGGTGGCACACAATGAGAGACAGATGCCACACACAGGACTGGCACAGAGGCAGACTTGCCAATCTTTATCTCCCAGACTCCCACTATAATTTTTTTTTTTACAGGGAGAATTTACCCCCCCCAAAAAAAAAATGGCCCAGTATTACACAGTAGTTTTCGGTGGCACACAATGAGAGACAGATGCCACACACAGCAATGGCACAGAGGCAGACTTTCCAATCTTTATCTCCCACTAATTATTTTTTTTTTTACAGGGAGAAATTATCCAAAAAAATAAATGGCCAAGTATTACACAGTGGTTTTCGGTGGCACACAATGAGAGACAGATGCCACACACAGGACTGGCACAGAGGCAGACTTGCCAATCTCTATCTCCCACTAATTATTTTTTTTTTACAGGGAGAATTTACCCAAAAAAATAAATGGCCAAGTATTACACAGTGGTTTTCGGTGGCACACAAAGAGAGACAGATGCCACACACAGGACTGGCACAGAGGCAGACTTGCCAATCTTTATCTCCCACTAATTTTTTTTTTTTTACAGGGAGAATTTACCCCAAAAAATAAATGGCCAAGTATTACACAGTGGTTTTCGGTGGCACACAATGAGAGACAGATGCCACACACAGCAATGGCACAGAGGCAGACTTGCCAATCTTTATCTCCCACTATTTTTTTTTTTTTACAGGGAGAATTTACCCCCCCCAAAAAAATGGCCAAGTATTACACAGTGGTTTTCGGTGGCACACAATGAGAGACAGATGCCACACACAGGACTGGCACAGCGGCAGACTTGCCAATCTTTATCTCACACTAATTATTTTTTTTTTAAAAGGGAGAATTTAGAAAAAAAAAAAAAGGCCCAGTATTACACAGTGGTTTTCGGTGGCACACAATGAGAGACAGATGCCACACACAGGACTGGCACAGAAGCAGATTTGCCAATCTTTATCTCACACTAATTTTTTTTTTTTAAAAGGGAGACTTTAGAAAAAGAAAAAAAAAATGCCCAGTATTACACAGTGGTTTTCGGTGGCACACAATGAGAGACAGATGCCACACACAGGACTGGCACAGAGGCAGACTTGCCAATCTTTATCTCCCTGCAGTAATCTCAGGAAAGTATGGCAGGCAGCTATAAAAAGGACTGCTGCACACAAAAGTGGGGACAAACACACAAGATAGCTGTGCAGAAAGGAAGGAACAACAGGATTTGTGCTTTGAAAAAAGCAGTTGGTTTGCACAGCGGCGTACACACAAAACAACGCAGCTATCAGGGAGCCTTCTAGGGCAGCCCAATGAGCTACAGCGCTGAGGAAAAAAAAATGTAGCTTCCACTGTCCCTGCAAACAAAAGGTGGTGTTGGACAGTGGAAATCGCTACAGCACAAGCGGTTTGTGGCTTTATGTACCCTGCCTATCACTATCCCTGCTTCTGAAGAAGCGGCAGCAACCTCTCCCTATGCTCAGATCAGCAGCAGTAAGATGGCGGTTGGCGGGAACGCCCCTTTATAGCCCCTGTGACGCGGCAGAAAGCAAGCCAATCACTGCAATGCCCTTCTCTAAGATGGTGGGGACTGAGATCTATGTCATCACGCTGCCCACACTCTGCGTCCACCTTCATTGGCTGAGAAATGGCACTTTTAGCGTCATTGAAACGCGACTTTGGCGCAAAAGTCACGTACCGCATGGCAGACCCCACACAGGGATCGGGTCGGTTTCATGAGACGACGACTTTGCCAAAAGTCGGCGACTTATGAAAATGAACGATCCATTTCGCTCAACCCTATGCGCCACGTCTGTACTGCGTTGGCTCAGGCTATACAAAATGACATACTGCATTAGGGTCCGATACAGCTGCCAGAGTCGCTGCAACATGTGCAGAGTTGAATTCCACAGTGTCGGCACATCCCATATCAACGTGTTAACCGGCATGGACAATGAAATCTGCATCGATGGAAGTCGATTAGCTGAGGGGTGAGAACAGCAGAAGTGAGCACACAGCTTTAGTGCTTTCTGCAGCAGCTGATTCAAGCCAGGATAGTGGCAGAGAAATCGCTGTACCACCAGGTTGAGGATGAGAGCAATGCAAGGCACGTGTGTCAGCTTGCCTCAGCGTAGTGCTGCCACCAGGTTTGCATCATTATCGAACATGGCATTCCCTGGATGCAGGTTTAGCAGAGACAGCCATTGCTCAAACTTGGCCTGGAGAGCTGTCCACAACTCTTCAGCTGTATGACTGCGATCTCCAAGGCATATCAATTTTAACACACTGCTGTGTGACCCATAGAAGTGCATATTTCCTCTAGACGGCCATCGTCCAGACATTCTGTCCACATTGTTCCCTCCTGACTGCTATTTTATGTGACTCCAGAATAAAGGATTGCTTTTAAAGGGACGGTGAATGCTGCCACTTTTCTGACTACACATACATTTTAACACTGCTTGATTGCATTGAGCCCTGGCTGCGTAGTATGGAGGTGGTGGGGATTCGCTCTGCACATTTGGAACATGCATCTCATTAAGGCAGAGGTTGAAGATGCAAGTGGAGGCCCTAAAAGAGATAGAAGAGGGGACAGAAGCAGTGAAGGAAGTTTGAAATACATAGGCCTGTCCTTTAAGCCTTGGGGATTCTAAGACGTGAGAAGCACTCTTCCCCGCCTGCTCCCACAGCCACCAGAGACACCCAGTGCTGAGTCAGCCAGGTATAGCACCCTTGGCCATACTTCCTTGTCCAAGGGTCTGTGGTGAAATGCAACCTGGCAGACATAGATTTAGTCAAGGAATGGATGATGATGCGGAGGGCTGCATGGCATTTCACAAACGGTGAGCGTGTGTCCGTGATCTCAATGCGCATGCACCATCATGAGCAGAAGCGGCAGAGGGTCCGCTGTCATAGGTATCAAAGGATGCAGTGCGCAACACCCAAGGCTCAAAGTGGGCATGTTCCCTGTAGTCACCAAAAATATGCGACGCAAAATGGCCCTCTCCAAAGCAGAGTAAGACGGAACCAATGATAATGTTAAAATAGCTAGTACAGCTACCAGTGGAACAGTCCGCAGGTGAATGCGCTATGGACTGGAAAAAGAGGTAGTGACGTTCAGTAGTTGGAACAATATATGAATATGAAAATAGATATGTCTGTGCATCCAAACCATACTTAAAGGGAACCTGTAACTCCCAAAATTGAGGGTGAGCTAAGCCCACCGTCATCAGGGGCTTATCTACAGCATTCTGGAATGCCTCCCTTTTCACTTAAGTAACTAAGCAGTTTTGTATTTGGAAAAAAATAACACTCAAAGTTTTGCAAAAAAAGTCACATCTGAACTATAAATTGTCAAAACTTATTGCAACCTAGGAAACATCTTTCATAATTTTGCTGGATTAATAATTTTTTTCCTCATGGATAATATAGGGGTGTCTGCAAGAAGAATTATATATCTATGTTAATTTAAATTTTCTTTGCCGTGATTGATGTATTTGTATTTTGTGGGTGGATATTACATATTTAAAGAGATTGTCAATAATGAATGAATTTGTACGTTGTGAGGATTCACCAGTTTCTGAGACGCCCAGAGGTCACAGCCTTGCTCTATGCAATTTTATAGAGCCAAGGCTGCGCCCT
Source organism: Ranitomeya variabilis (assembly GCF_051348905.1). NCBI lineage: Eukaryota > Metazoa > Chordata > Amphibia > Anura > Dendrobatidae > Ranitomeya > Ranitomeya variabilis. The sequence goes on from NC_135233.1 coordinate 744,119,682, forward strand.
GACTAGTGATGTGGATGTCTAGTGGACGTGGCAGACCAGAAGGCGCAGCTTCACTCCATGAGAGCATATGGAGAGCGAGGCCATGCTCACTGGCCCGCAGTTTGTCTAATGCATGCATGCCCTCCATTCCCTGCTCAGAAACCAGCAAATCCCTGCAGTGCACAGTGCGTGAGCTGGGGAGACTCATAAGTCTGCAGTCACACAGAGTGACTGCAGACTTATCAATTTGTACTGGATAACCCCTTTAATGTTTCATTCAAAATATAACGGCTTCTTGAAAGCAGTATAAAAGTGAAATAATTTTTTTGAAGTGTCCACTTTATTGCTGCTAATGGGAATCTGCTGGCAGGAATTCACACCCCAAACCCTTTCTACACATGTAACTCGTTAAAAGATAAGCCCAGCAATACATTTATGTGGTCAGTCAATTCCTACATTAATGATGAATCAGCATTTGAGTTTATATGTAAATGAGACTAAAGAACTATGGTAAATCTAAAACCTCGATCATAAAAGCGTTTTTCCTCCAGGCATCACCTCCTTCTGCCTGACAGCCTTTATGCTGCATGACTTAAGGCAAAGGAGTCATCAGGAAAGCAGAAGGAGGCAAGGAGTGACCGAGGATTCAGATCTACAAATAGTCATTCTGTCTTATTTCCATCTCAATGGAAATACTTAATTATCTATATATATAATTGTCTAAGGGTTATTCTGTCTGTCTGTCTGTCTGTCTGTCTGTCTGTCCTGGAAATCCCGCATCTCTGATTGGTCGAGGCTGCCAGCGACGGGCACAGCATGGCGACGATGATGTCATAAAGGTTGCCTCGACCAATCAGCGACGGGCACAGTCTGCCGCGAATTCGCCTCGACCAATCAGCGACGGACACAGTATCGACGTAGATGTGATAATGGTTGCCATGGCGATGATGATGTCATAAAGGTTGCCTCGACCAATCAGCGACGGGCACAGTCTGCCGTGAATTCTGGAATCATCATTGTCCATATACTACGGGGACATGCATATTCTAGAATACCCGATGCATTAGAATCGGGCCACTGTCTAGTTAAACAAACTGGTCATATAAAGGAACTGTTATCTTGTCTTTGAAAGCGCTACATGCATATATAAATAGTTTGAGGGGTGAATTCCTGCTGACAGATGCCCTTTAGAAGCAGCAAAATAGATGATTAAAAAAATGGTTTGCTCCACTTTAATACTACTCTGAAAAGGCATTTATTTTGAATGAAACATTAAATACGTAATATCCACCCACAAAACACAAAGAAATTGTTCATGGACTAAGGATCACACTGCAAAGTTAATTTTAAATGCCATGCAGCACTTTTCAAAGTACAGCTGTTCAAAGCTTAAAGTTTTACATGAAAGCCCAAAGCTATCTTTACTATGATGTGGGAATTTGCTAAGGCTATCTTTATCTATTAATTTTGTTCTAAACTGAACAGTTTTCTACACTTCCAATTTTACACACCAGTATTCATTTTTGACTTTAGGGCATAGTGGACAGCTGCAGAGTGCAGATTTAACTGGATATTGGCAGACTCTTACTGGAGTATAATGTTACCCTGAGGTACAACTGTAGTTTAATTTAGGTTTATGAGTAAACACGTTAGAATTTGGATGTCTGTTCTACAGAAAACGTTATTTGTAGTCAGTTATATCATTTGAAATTGATATGATATCACAATGAATTGTGCCAAGTGACAAACTCTGCTGTACTTCATCTGTGTGTGTGTGTATGTCTGAATTTTTTTTACATAGTATTTGAATTAAAATGACCTGCCACCGAAAAAAGCATTGGGACATTATGAAGGACTTTCGTTTAATATTTAGGCTGAATGATACCTTTTCGACAACTATCGACACATTGTTGACAAATTAACAGACCTATGAACAAATCAAGCAGATGTACCATTTCATCATCTGCAGCGAATACAACCATGTGGTTCTCTGATATTAACCTTGACATAAGTAATTTCAAAGCTAATGTTATCTGAGACACACATTATTAATGATACATGTAGAAATTGATTTGTGTACATTTTTTGCCATTGCACCATAGTTTCCCTAAGATAAATATTAGATGTATTTATTGTATGTTTAATTGATGAAAATAAGAAGAAAAAGGCAAAAAAGTGCTCCATTAAGTGATATATTTTGGACAACAAAGCTGCAATTTTATAAAATGCAGTGAAGTAATAGAAACAATTAGAACAAATGCATTTTTACATTGGAAGACCTCTTTAAATATTTGAAATTTAAAATTACAAAGCTTGTAAAAATTTTGATAACTTGTAATAAAAAGCTGTTTTATAAGCTTACTGATATCAAAGATTGCTGTAGGCAATGTACTTATAAAGCAAGCATATACCTAACTTCCATTTCATACTAATAAATGATCGCATGGCACTTAAGCTGCAGTATTTGTGTTAAACGACTGCACATTAACTTTGAATTGTAGCAGGCAAGCATTGCAAATGATGCCCACACTCCTTCTCGGTAGACAGAATACCACTCAGACAACAGAGGTAGAGGGTAAAACAGAATGGCAATCATTTATTGAGCCACCAAAAAGACAATATATTATAGCACAGCCCCAGCAAATACCCAAGATGGTGCAAGTTACAGAGTCTCACCAGTCCACTGATTCGCTGGGATTAGAGCAGCTGCGACGTCGGGGCCTTGCTTCTCCGAACTTCTCAATGGAGTCAGGTGACCGGTGGGTCCCAATCCTGGCTTCCCCAAATGTCCCCATGGGTTCAGTGATGGTCAATGGTGCAGATCTGTATTCTTTCAGCTAAGGCCATGGTTCTTTAAGCTGCCATCCTGTAGAATGACAAATCTGTATTCCCCTTGATGCTGCCTTGTTTGCCTTGGCTGATGTTCTGTAGAAAGAGTCTTCTTTTTTAAGCCATGGTGTCCTGGCTTTTTTTTTGTAGGGTATTTTCCTTTTTTCTTTTCAGAAGACTATAAAACCCTTTTTATACCCACCTCTGTGGTTCAGGTCATCATCCACAAGCCAGGGGGGGGGGGGCTTGGATGAGTTTTACTCATTGTTTTAATATAGTTTGTCCTTTACCGTTTTGCAGGTCAACAAACTGCATGGCCTGGTACAATGTGTAATCAACATATTAGCAAATATTATTTGTTCAGTGACCCTGCATCCCTGTCTTGCAAGGAGTGCAGACAATATCCTGTAGGAGTTGATATAATAGGTAAACAGCAACCATTCAGCACTTTCACAAACATCAATTCTATTGTCAACATTCAGACACATATGACAATAGTCAATTAGTCAATGTGTCTTGACTAACTGAAGAAAAACACAAATTCAATAGTGAACGTTCAGACAATAGCCTATCTCTCCTGGGCTACTGATAATAAATGTCTGGCCTAATTAAGATTAAATGCTGTGTGCATGGCAGGGAGCAGGCCACGGAGTTCACTGTGCATGCTACGGGGCCTACTTGCAGTTGTAAATCCCATTATAAAATGAACACCAAGCCTTCTGCCAAATCATAGGTAACTCTTGGGACTGAGAGATGTGCAAACTTGTTCAAAAAAGGTTCGCCAATCTCAAAGTCATCATAAACCTTGCACTTTCCTCCAAATCAGCAAAATCAGCCAAGGTTTGGAAAATTATCAAGTTTCCATTAATGCTTTTGTTAGGACTTTAGCTAGGATAGTGGTGCTGTATGGTGAGCGGGGGGTACGTGTTTGATGAGGGGAGAGGGTGGGAAGAGGTCAGAGGAATGATGGACTCTTATTCTTTTTTTTATTAACTTAATGATTTGAGCCAATCAGGGTGCAGAAATCCACAAAATCCAGACACAAGGGCTTATGTAATTGGTTGCCACTATCACATGTACCTATCCATATAAAAAGCAAACACATGTGGCTTTGGCACCATTTTGCGAGTGCAAGGCTGTGTGCACCCTGTGCTTTTTTGTGGACTTCCTATGGTGTTTCTCACGCTGTCATCTGTGTGTAGAAGTAATTTTACTGCAAGTAAGATCGTTGCAGTCAGTCAGAATGCTGCAGGGTCATGCTGTCAGATGTAAACGTGATCCTGCAGCAGTGACTGTGACCCACAGTAAAAAGCTTACTTTTGGTCACAGGCTTCAGCTTATGAGAGACTGCTACTACCATTTTTCGAAGCCTGCTGTCACTTTTTACAGCGAGAGTAGGCGGCTGCTGGTGAGCGTAGTTATCAGCCGGCACCAATGCTCAAAACAGCAAAAAAGTTAAAATGAAGAAATAAATAATTAAATAAAAATAAAAGAGTACAGTATATACTCACTTTACATCTAATTCCCAAAGCCCTTGTCTCTTGCAAAAAATAAAAAAAATATACTCACCTTAACGCCTAATCCCTGATGCCCATATCCCCTGGAAAAGAGAAAAATAATAAACCAGCATATCCCTCACCTGTAATCAATACTGTCCCACGACAGTTCAGATAACTTGTTGACCAGTCATATCAGCTGATGTGACTGCTCTACCCGGCAGCAGGCAACACACTGACAGGAGCATTTCATTTCTCCTGCAGTGTGTAGAGCTGAGCTGCAGTTAGAAAGTTTATTGGAGTTCATTAACTGTTGAGCCTTGGTGATCTCATTTTCAGCACCATCTTTGCATGATACAGTTCTCACATAGCAGTGCCCTCAGTGATATCACTGGGGCTCATCAACTGATGAACTCTGGTGAACTTTCTCACCACAACTCAGTGCTACACACTCCTGGAACGATTACCTCCAGTGTCAGTGTGTAGCCGGCTGTCCTTGAGAGCAAACAGCAATAGGGTCGATTAGCCACACCATAAATATACCCTCTGGACTAAAGTAGAATCAGATGTGGGGGATATCCACTATTAAAACATAACTTTTATTAATGAAATTTAAAAGTCTTGTACACCCAAAATCAGACACAAACAACAAACAAAAAGTGCTCAAGTGAACCAGTGCTCAAGATTAAAAGTTTGGTTAGATCTCACCCAAGCTGATGGACAGTAGTATACTTCCAAGCAATGAAGAAGAGGTCCGGGGTTGTAAAGTAGAGGCAGGGCTAGGAGTCCAATATCTACCCTGTTACCCCTGTGTAACTCCTGTCCTCACAAGGACAGGCCCCAAATGGACCTCACTAAAGGGAACCGCCACACCAAGTGTATATGAGGGCAAAGTTCTTTCTTCTCCTGAAAATGAAGTTTTTCTACCCTACGCGTTTCAACTCCAGTCATGGAGAATCATCAGGGGAGTTACATAGAGATAGGTGCCAATAGGCTCATGAAGTCCAAATATAAGTCCGTACAAATCATGGGTCCTGCAGTGGCTAGGTGCCCAGGAGTAGAGATGACCGTCTGTGTCCGCAGTCTAAGATAATTCCAAACTTATGGACTTATCTTAGACTGTGGACACAGATGGTCATCTCTACTCCTGGGCACCTAGCCACTGCAGGACCCATGATTTGTACAGACTTATATTTGGACTTCATGTGCCTATTGGCACCTATCTCTATGTAACTCCCCTGATGATTCTCCATGACTGGAGTTGAAACGTGTAGGGTGGAAAAACTTCATTTTCAGGAGAAGAAAGAACCTTGCCCTCATATACTCTTGGTGTGGCGGTTCCCTTTAGTGAGGTCCATTTGGGGCCTGTCCTTGTGAGGACAGGAGTTACACAGGGGTAACAGGGTAGATATTGGACTCCTAGCCCTGCCTCTACTTTACAACCCCGGACCTCTTCTGCATTGCTTGGAAGTATACTACTGTACGTCAGCTTGGGTGAGATCTAACCAAACTTTTAATCTTGAGCACTGGTTCACTTGAGCACTTTTTGTTTGTTGTTTGTGTCTGATTTTGGGTGTACAAGACTTTTAAATTTCATTAGTAAGTTATGTTTTAATAGTGGATATCCTCCACAGCTGATTCTACTGTCCTTGAGAGCAGTAGCATCAGTGACTGCTCTTAAAGTCATCAGGATCGTCATGGGACATTATGGATTATCTCTTCACTTCGGACATGTGAGGAGTATGGTTGTTTAATTTTTTCAATTAATTTACATGGGACATTCACTTCAATGGACAGGGTGATGATGTGAGTATGCTTTGATTTAGAGTCAATAACGGAATCTTTGTCATTTGTTCAAATAAAGGACTTTATTCTGGGTGTGTGTTTCTTTATACACTATGTTCCAAATTATTATCCAAATTACATTTTTATCAGATTTTCCTAAATGGTCGGTGCAAATGACAGTCAGTCTAATAAAAGTCATCACCCGTTAGTTAAATTATACATTGAATTTTATTGAAGAAACCTCCCAATGATAACAGTATAATCTCGAAAATGAATAAAAACTCAAAATGCACTGTTCCAAATTATTATGCACAGTAGAATTTCGAAATATTTGATATGTTTTAAAGAACTGAAAATGCTCATTTGTGGAATTTGCAGCATTAGGAGGTCACATTCACTGAACAAAAAAGCTATTTAACGCCAAAACATCCCAACAGGCCAAGTTACATGTTAACATAGGACCCTTCTTTGATGTCACCTTCACAATTCTTGCATCCATTGAACTTGTGAGTTTTTGGAGAGTTTCTGCTTGTATTTCTTCCCTCCCAGAGCTGCTGTTTGGATGTAAACTGCCTCCCACCCTCATAGATCATTTGCTTGATGATACTCCAAAGGTTCTCTATAGGGTTGAGGTCAGGGGAAGATGGTGGCCACACCATGAGTTTATCTCCTTTTATGCCCATAGCAGCCAATGACTCAGAGGTATTCTTTGCAGCATGAGATGGGGCATTGTCAGCATGAAGATGATTTTGCTCCTGAAGGCACGTTTCTGCTTTTTAGACTATAGAAGAAAGTTGTCAGTCAGAAACTCTATATACTTTGCAGAGGTCATTTTCACACCTTCGGGAAACTTAAAGGGCCTTACCAGCTGTTTCCCATGATTCTGGCCCAAAACATGACTCCTCCACCTCCTTGCTGACGTTGCAGCCTTGTTGGGACATGGTGGCCATCCATCAACCATCCACTACTCCATCCATCTGGACCATCCAGGGTTGCTCAACACTTCTCAGTAAACAAGACTGTTTGGAAATTAGTCTTCATGTATGTGTGGGCCCAATACAACCATTTCTGCTTGTGAACACTGTTTAAGGGTGGCCAAACAGTAGGTTTATGCACAACAGCAAGCCCTTGAAGGAGCCTACACCTTGAGGTTCGAGGGACTCCAGAGGCACCAGCAGCTTCAAATATCTGTTTGCTGCTTTGTAACGGCTTTTTAGCAGCTGCTCTCTTAATCTGATGAACTTGCCTGGCAGAAATCTTCCTCATTATGCCTTTATTAGCACAAACACATTTGTGCTCAGGTACAGCCACAAATCTCTTAACAGTACGATGATCACACTTATGTTTTTGGAAAATTTCTAATGTTTTCCTCCCTTCACCAAGGCATTGCACTATTTGATGCTTTTCAGCAGCAGAGAGATCCTTTTTCTTTCCCATGTTACTTGACAACTGTGACCTGCTTAATAATGTGGAACATCATTTTTAAGTAGTTTTCCTTTAATTAGAATCACCTGGAAAACCAATTATCAGATGTGTTTAAGATTGATTTCAGTGATCCATTGAGCCCTGAGACACAATACCATCCAAGAGTTTATTTGAAAAACAAAACAATTAAATCTTTATGACACTTAAATTCAATTTGCATAATAATTTGGAACACAATGTACACTATCACTATGGAGTTAGTAACAGGGGCACCTTATAGATGCCTCTCCATTACTACCCTCTGGGTTGATGTCACCTGACAATACAAAGGTGACATCAACCCCTCCTACTATCACCCCACTTGCCACCACAATAGGGCAAGTGGGAAGGGTGAGGCTAAGTGCCATGTGGGTGAGGGAGAAGATAAGTGCACAACAATGGGAAAAGTGTGACGGAGCCCAAACACTAGGAAAGGGGGGGTGTTGAGACCCCTAGACAGATCTGACAACACCCTGTCTTCCTTTACATTCCTAAATAGGTGTTGCACCTATTGCAAAGCAGGAACCTAGTCTCTAACTGCCCCTAGTGATAGACCCTGGATAGGGAGTGGACAGGGTAGTGCTAGTCAACCCCCACTTAAACTAAAGACAAAGCAGGAAAACAAATGAGGGAATACATTTAGCTTGAGAGAGCTCATGCCAGCAATCCTCCAAGAGGCTCCAAGAAGAAACTAGTCAACTTCTAACACTTCCAAAGACAGAGATAAATAGAGCTAACACCAGTGCCAAGCTGAAGGTACTCAGAGTATTTATACTGTGTTCCAAATTATTATGCAAATTGGATTTAAGTGTCATAAAGATTTAATTGTTTTGTTTTTCAAATAAACTCGTGGATGGTATTTGTGTCTCAGGGCTCAATGGATCACTGAAATCAATCTTAAACACATGTGATAATTGGTTTTCCAGGTGATTCTAATTAAAGGAAAACTACTTAAAAATGATGTTCCACATTATTAAGCAGGTCACAGTTTTCAAGTAACATGGGAAAGAGAAAGGATCTCTCTGCTGCTGAAAAGCATCAAATAGTGCAATGCCTTGGTGAAGGGAGGAAAACATTAGAAATTTCCCAAAAACTTAAGTGTGATCATCGTACTGTTAAGAGATTTGTGGCTGTATCTGAGCACAAATGTGTTTGTGCTGATAAAGGCATAATGAGGAAGATTTCTGCCAGGCAAGTTCATTGGATTAAGAGAGCGGCTGCTAAAAAGCCATTACAAAGCAGCAAACAGATATTTGAAGCTGCTGGTGCCTCTGGAGTCCCTCAAACCTCAAGGTGTAGGCTCCTTCAAAGGCTTGCTGTTGTGCATAAACCTACTATTTGGCCACCCTTAAATAGTGTTCACAAGCAGAAATGGTTGTATTGGGCCCACACATACATGAAGACTAATTTCCAAACAGTCTTGTTTACTTGTAAGTGTTGAGCAACCATGGATGGTCCAGATGGATGGAGTATTGGATGGTTAGTGGATGGCCACCATGTCCCAACAAGGCTGCAACGTCAGCAAGGAGGTGGAGGAGTCATGTTTTGGGCCAGAATCATGGAGAAACAGCTGGTGGGGCCCTTTAAGGTTCCTGAAGTTGTGAAAATGACCTCTGCAAAGTATATAGAGTTTCTGACTGACAACTTTCCTCCATGGTATAAAAAGCAGAAATGTGCCTTCAGGAGCAAAATCATCTTCATGCTGACAATGCACCATCTTATGCTGCAAAGAAAACCTCTGAGTCATTGGCTGCTATGGGCATAAAAGGAGATAAACTCTTGGTGTGGCCACCATCTTCCCCTGACCTCAACCCTATGGAGAACCTTTGGAGTATCATAAAGCAAACGATCTATGAGGGTGGGAGGCAGTTCACATCAAAACAGCAGCTCTGGGAGGCTATTCCAACTTCATGCAAAGAAATACAAGCAGAAACGCTCCAAAAACTCACAAGTTCAATGGATGCAAGAATTGTGAAGGTGATATCAAAGAAGGGGTCCTATGTTAACATGTAAGTTGGCCTATTAGGATGTTTTGACGTTAAATAGCTTTTTTGTTCAGTGAATGTGACCTCCTAATGCTGCAAATTCCACAAATGAGCATTTTCAGTTCTTTAAAACATATCAAATGTTTAGAAATTCTACTGTGCCTAATAATTTGGAACAGTGCATTTTGAGTTTTTATTCATTTTGGAGATTATACTGTTATCATTGGGAGGTTTTTTCAATAAAATTCGATGTATACTCTAATGGGTGATTACTTTTATTAGACTGACTGTCATTTGCACTAACCATTTAGGAAAATCCGATAAAAATGTAATTTGCATAATAATTTGGAACATAGTGTAAATATCCAGCAAGGGTGTGTAAATAAGGAGCAGGATGAAGGATATCACTTCATAACAGAGATGCAAAAATCAAGAAGGTGTTTGCAAAGCCAAGCGCAATGACCTTCTACAGCCGGATCCAAAATGACTGTCACACGTAGCACACTGTTAGGGCTGGCGGAACGCACCGAGTAAATATAATAATAGTAAAGGTGCATTCACAGCCCGGGGTTCACCGTATAGGAGTGGAACCTGCTGCTAGTTAATGGCAGCACTATATGGCAGTACTACGCCAGAATAGACACGGGTTCCGTCACCCAGTCTCTACAGGAGCGAAATCTGTTGCTTCACAGAGTCACAGGGAATAAAGGTAACACTGTACCCTGTTAGCAGTCACAGGGTGCAGCAAATGGATACTAGTGGGATCCCTACAATTCACCCCCACTATGCTGGTGATTGATCCCGCTCTGACCCTCGGTGGCTTTTGAGCCCGTGCCTGAGGACGCCCTGAGTCAGATGCTGGGATCAAGCGGGAGTTCCCACCCTACACTGACGGATTGTTAGGAGAAGCTGGAGACAGCCACACAGAGTTCGTACAGCACTTCACTGGTGGTCACTGCTGGTTAGATGCAGTATAGATTGTGCCTGGTGCTGGATGGCACTATCTGGTGCTAGACAGTTCCAACATTCGTGAACATTGTGGCCATGCAAACCTTTTATCGAGGAAGCTCTCCGGGACCTTCCTCGTGGTCCAATAGGAGCTGCTACAGGACCTAAGCATGTGACCTCCGACCTCCAATGAGAGGGCATGCTCAGTAGAGGAAAAGCAAGACTTAGTCCCAGGAGCGTCTGCTCGCCGCTGATCAGCGCTGGTTACAATGGCTGAGCCTGGAAGAACAGCAGTAACCAAGCGCACAGTATCTGCCTGTGCCAGACGCTGGGACCGACATCTCTGCTGAGCAGGCTCCACTGCGGCTGGAGAAGAATGGGAGACTGCAGCGGAGGTGGTTCGAGATTCCCCCTCTGCAGCAGCGGGAACTCGACACCTAACACACACTCATGACATATGGATGCACTGCTTCTAGGGCGGCTGAGAGCTGATGTTTTTAATCTGGGATGGTGCCAATGTCCATGGCCCCTTCCAAGGCTATTAATAATCAGCCTACAGCTGTCTGCCTAGCCTTTGCTGTTTATTAATTATAGGGGGACCCTACTTAAATTTTTTTTGAGGGGTCCTCAATTTTCATAACCAGGAAAGGCTTATAATAAGGCTGTGAGCTGATATTAATACCCTTGGAGGCTCCATGAGTATTACACCCTTCCCAGGCTCTAAACTTCTGCCCCAACTGTCCGCTTTCCCTCTGCTGGTTAACTCCTTCCCGACCAGTGACACAGCGTATGCGTCATGAAAGTCGGTGCCAATCCGACCTGTGACGCATATGCTGTGTCACAGAATGATCGCGTCCCTGCAGAGCGGGTGAAAGGGTTAACTCCAATTTCACCCAACCTGCAGGGACAGGGGGAGTGGTACTTCAGCCCAGGGGGGGTGGCTTCACCCCCCCCGTGGCTACGATCGCTCTGATTGGCTGTTGAAAGTGCAACAGCCAATCAGAGCAATTTGTAATATTTCACCTAAAAAACTGGTGAAATATTGCAATCCAGCCATGGCCGATGCTGCAATATCATCGGCCATGGCTGGAAATACTGGTCTGCCCCCCCACCGCCCCGATCTACTCCCCAGTCCTCCGTTCGGTGGTCCGGTCCCCTCCGTCCTCCTGTCCGCTCCCCCGTCCTCCTGTCTGCTCCCCCCGTTCTGCGATCCACCCCCCTGTCCTCCGATCCACCCCCCGTGCCCCGATCTCCCCCCTTCATACTTACCGAGCTTCCCGGTGTCCATCCGTCTTCTCCCTGGGCGCCGCCATCTTCCAAAATGGCGGGCGCATGCGCAGTGCGCCCGCCGAATCTGCCGGCCAGCCGATTCGTTCGATGTACATTTTGAGCACTGTGATAAAACCTATCACAGTGATCAAAATAAAAAAATAGTAAATGAACCCCCCCCTTTATCACCCCCATAGGTAGGGACAACAATAAAATAAAGAAAATATTTTTTTTTTATTTTTTCCCCCACTAAAGTTAGAACTAGGGTTAGGGTTAGGGTTAGAACTAGGGTTAGGGTTAGAACTAGGGTTAGGGTTAGGGTTAGAACTAGGGTTAGGGTTAGGGTTAGAACTAGGGTTAGGGTTAGGGTTAGAACTAGGGTTAGGGTTAGAACTAGGGTTAGGGTTAGAACTAGGGTTAGGGTATGTGCACACGTATTCTGGTCCTCTGCGGATTTTTCCGCAGCAGATTTGTTAAATCCGCAGTGCAAAACCGCTGCGGATTTATCGCGGATTCACCGTGGTTTTTCTGCGGATTTCACTGCGGTTTTACAACTGCGGTTTTCTATTGGAGCAGGTGTAAAACCGCTGCGGAATCTGCAGAAAGAAGTGACATGCTCCAGAATGTAAACCGCTGCGTTTTCGCGCATTTTTTCCCGCAGCATGGGCACAGCGTTTTTTGTTTCCCATAGGTTTACATTGAACTATAAACTCACGGGAAACTGCTGCGGACCCGCAGCTGCGGAAACACTGCAGGTCCGCAGCGTTTTCCGCAGCGTGTGCACATAGCCTTAGAATTAGGCTATGTGCACACTGTGCGGATTTGGCTGCGTATCCGCAGGGATTTGCCACTGTGGATTCGTAGCAGTGTTCCATCAGGTTTACAGTTCCATGAAAAACCTATGGAAAACCAAATCCGCTGTGCCCATGGTGCGGAAAATACAGCGCGGGAACGCTGCGTTGTATTTTCCACAGCATGTCAATTCTTTGTGCGGATTACGCAGCGTTTTACACCTGTTCCTCAATAGGAATCCGCAGGTGAAATCCGCACAAAAAACACTGGAAATCCGCAGTAAATCCGCAGGTAAATGCATTGCCTTTTACCTGCGGATTTTTCAAAAATGGTGCGGAAAAATCTCACACGAATCCGCAACGTGGGCACATAGCCTTAGGGTTAGGGTTGGAATTAGAGTTAGGGTGGAATTAGGGCTAGGGTTGGAAATAGGGTTAAGATTAGGCTTGTGGTTAGGGTTATGGTTGTGGGTGTGTTGGGGTTAGGGTTGTGGTTAGGGTTAGGATTAGGGATTAGGGTTAGGGGTGTGTTGGGGTTAGGGTTGTGGTTAGGGGTGTGTTGGGGTTAGGGTTGTGGTTAGGGTTATGGCTAGAGTTGGGATTAGGGTTAGGGGTGTGTTGGGGTTAGTGTTGGAGTTAGAATTGAGGGGTTTCCACTGTTTAGGCACATCAGGGGTCTCTAAACGCAAGATGGCGCCACCATTGATTCCAGCCAATCTTGCGCTCAAAAAGTCAAATGGTGCTCCCTCCTTTCCGAGCCCCGACGTGCGCCCAAACAGTGGTTTACCCCCACATATGGGGTACCAGCATACTTGGGACAAACTGGGCAACAATTATTGGGGTCCAATTTCTCCTTTTACCCTTGTGGAAATAAAAAATTGCTTGCTAAAACATCATATTTGAGGAAAGAAAATTTATTTTATATTTTCACGGCTCTGCGTTGTAAACTTCTGTGAAGCACTTGGGGGTTCACAGTGCTCACCACATATCTAGATAAGTTCCTTTGGGGGTCTAGTTTCCAAAATAGGGTCACTTTTGGGGGGTTTCTACTGTTTAGGCACCTCAGGGGCTCTGAAAATGCAACGTGACGCCTGCAGACCATTCCATCAAAGTCTGCATTTCAAAACGTCACTAATTCCCTTCCGAGCCCCGATGTGTGCCAAAACAGTGGTTTACCCCCACATATGGGGTACCAGCATACTCGGGACAAACTGGGCAACAACCATTGGGGTCCAATTTCTTCTTTTACCCTTGTGAAAATAAAAAGTTGCTTGCTAAGGCTACGTTCACATTTGCGGTCGGCTCCGCAGCGTCGGGTGCTGCAGCGTCGCCGCATGCGTCATGCGCCCCTATATTTAACATGGGGGCGCATGGACATGCATCGCACTTGCGTTTTGCGCCGCATGCATCCCTGCGGCGCCCGCGTCCGGGCACAGAGGACGCAGCAAGTTGCATTTTTGCTGCGTCCAAAATCAATGAAAAAAAGGACGCATGCGGCGCAAAACGCAGCGTTGTGCATGCGTTTTGCTGCGTTGTTGTTTGCGTTGTGCGTTGCGGCGCCGACGCTGCAGCGCACAACGCAAATGTGAACGTAGCCTTAAACATCATTTTTGAGGAAAGAAAAATGATTTTTTATTTTCACGGCTCTGCGTTGTAAACTTCTGTGAAGCACTTGGGGGTTCACAGTGCTCACCACATATCTAGATAAGTTCCTTTGGGGGTCTAGTTTCCAAAATAGGGTCACTTTTGGGGGGTTTCTACTGTTTAGGCACCTCAGGGGCTCTGAAAATGCAACGTGACGCCTGCAGACCATTCCATCAAAGTCTGCATTTCAAAACGTCACTAATTCCCTTCCGAGCCCCGATGTGTGCCAAAACAGTGGTTTACCCCCACATATGGGGTACCAGCATACTCGGGACAAACTGGGCAACAACCATTGGGGTCCAATTTCTTCTTTTACCCTTGTGAAAATAAAAAGTTGCTTGCTAAGGCTACGTTCACATTTGCGGTCGGCTCCGCAGCGTCGGGTGCTGCAGCGTCGCCGCATGCGTCATGCGCCCCTATATTTAACATGGGGGCGCATGGACATGCATCGCACTTGCGTTTTGCGCCGCATGCATCCCTGCGGCGCCCGCGTCCGGGCACAGAGGACGCAGCAAGTTGCATTTTTGCTGCGTCCAAAATCAATGAAAAAAAGGACGCATGCGGCGCAAAACGCAGCGTTGTGCATGCGTTTTGCTGCGTTGTTGTTTGCGTTGTGCGTTGCGGCGCCGACGCTGCAGCGCACAACGCAAATGTGAACGTAGCCTTAAACATCATTTTTGAGGAAAGAAAAATGATTTTTTATTTTCACGGCTCTGCGTTGTAAACTTCTGTGAAGCACTTGGGGGTTCAAAGTGCTCACCACATATCTAGATAAGTTCATTGGGTGGTCTAGTTTCCAAAATGGGGTCACTTGTGGGGGGTTTCTACTGTTTAGGCACATCAGGGGCTCTGCAAACGTAACATGATGCCTGCAGACCATTCCATCAAAGTCTACATTCCAAAACGTCACTACTTCCCTTCCGAGCCCCAATGTGTGCCAAAACAGTGGTTTACCCCCACATATGGGGTACCAGCATACTCGGGACAAACTGGGCGACAACCATTGGGGTCCAATTTCTTCTTTTACCCTTGTGAAAATAAAAAGTTGCTTGCTAAAACATAATTTTTGAGGAAAGAAAAATGATTTTTTATTTTCACGATTCTGCGTTGTAAACTTCTGTGAAGCACTTGGGGGTTCAAAGTGCTCACCACATATCTAGATATCTAGGCACATCAGGGGCTCTGCAAACAACATGATGCCCGCAGACCATTCCATCAAAGTCTGCATTCCAAAACGTCACTACTTCCCTTCCGAGCCCCGACGTGTGCCAAAACAGTGGTTCCCCCCACATATGGGGTATCAACGTACTCAGGACAAACTGGACGACAACTTTTGGGGTCCAATTTCTCCTGTTACTCTTGTGAAAATAAAAAATTGCGGGCTAAAAAACAATTTTTGAGGAAAGAAAAAAGATTTTTTATTTTCACGGCTCTTCGTTATAAACTTATGTAGCACTTGGGGGTTTAAAGTGGTCACCGCACATCAAGATTAGTTCCATGGGAGATCTAGTTTCCAAAATGGGGTCACATGTGGGGGAGCTCCAATGTTTAGGCACACAGGGGCTCTCCAAACGCGACATGGTGTCCGCTAAAGATTGGAGCTAATTTTTCATTCAAAAAGTCAAATGGCGCTCCTTCCCTTCCGAGCCCTGCCGTGTGCCCAAACAGTAGTTTACCCCCACATGTGAGGTATCAGTGTACTCAGGAGAAATTGCCCAATAAATTTTAGGATCCATTTTATCCTGTTGCCCATGTGGAAATGAACAAATTGAGGCTAAAAGAAATTTTTTGTGAAAAAAAAGTACTTTTTGATTTATTATGGATCAATTTGTGAAGCACCTGGGGGTTCAACGTGCTCACTATGCTTCTAGATAAGTTCCTTGGGGGGTCTAGTTTCCAAAATGGGGTCACTTGTGGGGGAGCTCCAATGTTTAGGCACACAGGGGCTCTCCAAACGTGACATGGTGTCCGCTAACGATTGGAGCTAATTTTTCATTCAAAAGTCAAATGAAGCTCCTTCCCTTCCGAGCCCTGCCGTGTGCCCAAACAGTGGTTTGTAACCACATATGAGGTATCGGTGTACTCAGGAGAAATTGCCCAACACATTTTAGGATCCATTTCATCCTGTTACCCATGTGGAAATGAACAAATTGAGGCTAAAAGAAATTTTTTGTGAAAAAAAGTACTTTTTCATTTTTACAGATCAATTTGTGAAGCACTTGGGGGTTCAAAGTGCTCACTATGCATCTAGATAAGTTCCTTGGGGGGTCTAGTTTCCAAAATTGGGTTACTTGTGGGGGAGCTCTAATATTTAGGCACACAGGAGCTCTCCAAACGCGACATGGTGTCCGCTAAAGATTGGAGCCAATTTTTCATTGAAAAAGTCAAATGGCGCTCTTTCCCTTCCTAGCCCTGTTGTGTGCCAAAACAGTGATTCCCCCCACATATGGGGTATCGGCGTACTCAGAACAAATTGTACAATAACTTTTGGGGTCCAGTTTCTCTTTTTACCCTTGGGAAAATAAAAAAAATTGTTGCTAAAAGATCATTTTTGTAACTAAAAAGTTAAATGTTCATTTTTTCCTTCCATGTTGCTTCTGCTGCTGTGAAGCACCTAAAGGGTTAATAAACTTCTTGAATGTGGTTTTGAGTACCTTGAGGGGTGCAGTTTTTAGATTGGTATCACTTTTGGTTATTTTCATCCATATAGACCCCTCAAACTGACTTCAAATGTGAGGTGGTCCCTAAAAAAAATGGTTTTGTAAATTTTGTCGTAAAAATGAGAAATCGCTGGTCAAATTTTAACCCTTATAACTTCCTAGCAAAAAAAAAATTTGTTTCCAAAATTATGCTGATGTAAAGTAGACATGTGGGTAATGTTATTTATTAACTGTTTTGTGTCACATAACTCTCTCGTTTAACAGAATAAGAATTAAAAATTTGAAAATTGCGAAATTTTCAAAATTTTCACCAAATTTCCATTTTTTTCACAAATAAACGCAAAAATTATCGACCTACATTTACCACTATCATGAAGCCCAATATGTCACGAAAAAACAATCTCAAAACCGCTAGGATCCGTTGAAGCGTTCCTGAGTTATCACCTCATAAAGGGACACTGGTCAGAATTGCAAAAAACGGCCAGGTCATTAAGGTCAAAATAGGCTGGGTCATGAAGGGGTTAATATAATTCTGGGGGATCCTATGCCATTTTTTTCCAGAAAATAATTTATTTAGTAATAACATACATGTACAGTAAACTACACAAGCACTGATAATGCTAACTACTAATTATAAATGTGACTGACATGTTTATAAATATCTATTCTATTTTAATCCTATGGCTCATGCTGTGATTTTACTGTAGGCAGCAGTTGAAATGACGGGTTTTCAAGCACATGGGTGTGCAAATATTGGATGGCACTCACATGGTCTCTACTTTTCTTGGTGTCTACCCCTAATTTGAGCTGTTTTGGCAGCTTTTGGGCCCCTGATGGTGTTGTCTATGGGTTTAAGTTTACCTCCCATTGAATTCAACGGGGTTCAGATAAGTTCGGCAAACATCGGTAAGTTCTCCGATCCCAGGCATACTGAACATTAAATGGTTCGCTCATCTCTACTAATCACAACCACAAGTCCCACCCTGAAATGAACATTGGGTTGGGGATGCAATGCAATGTAGAAGAGTAGATAGCAGGCAGGGAGCAGCGGGAGCAGGCAGAGAGGTAAGCGGTATAAGTATATTTTTCATTTCTACTCTTTACGTTGATTATGCTCTGGGGTTTGGAGAGAACACACAGCAAAGAAGGAAATTCAAATTTTTTCACATCCATTAGCTTTTAGATTGAACAACTTTTTTTTATTCCTTATGGTACAGACGTAGAAAAATACTACAAAAAATAGACTGACAGCACCTAAACAGCCATATATCAAAAAGGACATTAAGTAGAAGAAAAATAATTGGTGTACAAAGGCACTAGTACCCATACAGTGGTGGAAATAAGTACTTGATTCCCTGCTGATTTTGTAGGTTTGCCCACTGACAAATACATAAACAGTCTAAAATTTTAAGTGTAGGTTACGTTAAGAGATAGAATATCAAAAATAAAATCCAGAAAATCACATTGTATAAATTATATAAATGTATTTGCATTTTGCAGTGAGAAATAAGTATTTGATCCCCTACTCACCATTAAGAGTTCTGGCTCCTACAGACCAGTTAGATGCTCCTAATCAACTCGATACCTGCATTAAAGACAGCTGTCTTACATAGTCACCTTTATAAAAGACTCCTGTCTCAATCTGTCAGACTCTAACTTCTACAACATGGGCAAGACCAAAGAGCTTTCTAACGATGTCAGGGACAAGATAATAAACGTTTACAAAGCTGGAATGGGCTACAAAATCATAAGTAAGACGCTAGGTGAGAAGGAGACAACTGATGTTGCAATAGTAAGAAAATGGAAGAAATACAAAATGACTGTCAATCAACATCGATCTGGGACACCATGCAAAATCTCACCTCATGGGGTATCCTTGATCATGAGGAGGGTGAGAGATCAGCCTAAAACTACATGGGGGAACTTGTTAATGATCTCAAGGCAGCTGGGACCAGAGTCACCAAAAAAACCCATTGGTAACACATTAGGTGTAAAATCCTGCAGTGCCCGCAAGGTCCACCTGCGCAAGAAGGCATATGTGCAGACCCACCTGAAGTTTGCCATTGAATACCTGGATGATTCTGTGAGTGATTGGGAGAAGGCACTGTGGTCAGATGAGACAAAAATTGAGTTCTTTGGCAATAACTCAATTCGCCATATTTGGAGGAAGAGAAATGCTGCATATGACTTAAAGAACACCATCCCCACTGTCAAGCAAGGAGATGGAAACATTATGTTTTGGGGGTGTTACTCTGCTAAGGGCACAGGACTACTTCACTGCATCAATGTGAAAATGAATAGAGCAATGTACCGTAAAATTCTGAGTGATAACCTCCTTTCCTCCTCCAGGACATTAAAAATGAGTCATGACTGGGTCTTCCAGCAAGACAATGACCCAAAACATACAGCCAAGGCAACAAAGGAGTGGCTCAAAAAGAAGCATATTAAGGTCATGGAGTGGCTTAGCCAGTCTCCAGACCTTAATACCATAGAAAACTTATGGAGAGAGTTGAAGGTTCGATTTGCCAAGCGACAGCCCCATAATCTTAATGATTTAGAGATGATCTGCAAAGATGAGTGGACCAAAATTCCTCCTGACATGTGCTCTTTAAAGAGCAGGTACTTGTTAAAGATCAAATATTTAAAATTTGTTTTAGCTAGCTTTGCCTAATCTTTAAAAAAAAAAATCATTTGTATCAAATTATTTTGCTTCCAATTGCATGTACTCCAATATCCTTGCAAAGATGTATATAACCTGGGTTCTCCAAGGATTGCATTCAACCTCTTTCAAACTCTTTAAGGCAAGCAGAGCCATAGAAATATCGTGACCTTCTTATATATAGGTATAGGTAAATAGATGTTAACTGTTCTTCACTGCTGTTTTGTTTGTTCAGTATATTCATAGGTGAGGTTTTTTTTAGCTTCTTCTCCCTATTTCTATTTCTAAGCTGTGAGCTGTGAAATCACTGAAAATTGCTGTACTGCATACCCTGCCTCTGCTTTTAGTCAGGCTTTGATGGCCTGTTATAAAAACTTGATTCCAGCTCACCCAGTTGCTCGATGCTCATACACCTGGGGCTCAGACTCTGGCCTCACCCTGGCCTCACAACAAGGAAAATAGAAAAAAATTGGAGCTCAACAGGACTGGATTTTTCTTTTCTTTTCTTTTTCAATAAGTGAGTAAGACTGCTTAGTGTAGTCAAAACGCGTTGACTGGGTCATGTCGAACATGTAAACTGTAAACTGTTCTTTTGTATGTGGAGCGCCCCCACTGCCACAGGGCCGAGGGGTAACCGGTACCGGGCCTCTACGTCTCAGTTCTGGGGTTGTCACGGTGGCTAGACCCGGTCCGTGACCCTGCTGAGGGGCGTCCAGCGAAGATAGAACGTGATGATGTTGGGGTGTGGGGTGCGATGAATAACGAGGACACAGAGTTGCAGTCTCTTTACCTCTTTACTGAAGGTCTCGAGGTACTCAATCCAGAGCACTGTTAACAGGGCTGTCTGAGACCGGCCGGTCCGAAGGCACATCAGGAGTCCCCTTAACAGGTGGGAATCAGCGTCTACCTTCTAGCACCTGTGTGTTGTAGTCCTTCCCTGCTGAGCACCCCGGGATAGTCCTCACAACTGATTCTGTCTGTCTCTGATGTCCGTTCTCTCCGTCCCCCAGATGATAAGGTTAGGACGCACCCGTATGACGGGGTAGGCCTGGAGTTCTTCCGGGACCCTAGAGTCGCCCCTCTCCCACAGCTGCCTCCGTTGTCTGCTTAGGTGATTTGGGTGAGACAGCCAACCTATAATTGGCTATCCTGCCGTGGTTTGCAGTAATGCTTAGAGTCTCTTACTTGCTCGGCGTTCCGGCCACCGACTGTTTGCGCCTCAGAAGGATGTTGCCTCGATCTTACAGCACGACTCCTTCTGGTCCTATCGCCTCTTTGCTGTATTCCCGTTTTCTCACTTTTTGTCCTTTCTTAGGAATCTGTCAGGATCCCATCCCTGACAGGTCCTCTCTCTTGCTCTTCCCTGTTACTTATCCCTGTCTTCCTGTCCAACCCCCAGTTTTACTAGAGTGTGAGGAGTGGCCTACTAGATAGAACCACTCCCCCTGGTGGCCGGAGTGTGAAGTGTAGTGTGTGTGTTACCTGGTCAGGTGAACTCCTTTAGTGCAATCAGACGTAACATCACTCTCCTTAGTGGCAGAGCGACGTTACTGCAGCGACCAGGACTCTGGGGCGCTGCATATGCACTATATTTTCTTTTGAAAAATAAAAGATAAGGAAAATCCAGTCCTAGTGAGACGGACACCAATTTTTTCTATTATCTTTGATGGGCTGTGCTATACTCCATAATGGCTATTGAAGTGCTATACTTCATGATGTCATAGCTAAAATGCATTATTGTAAAGCCTGCCTGTTTGCACCTGAGGTATTCTCTAGCTGATGCAATCTTCTGCATTGTGGAAAATAGAGGCTAGCATTTTGGGCAATCCACGCAAATTTCCAAAATTTCAACATGTATTCGATTCACGTTAATTCATTCATTGCTAGTATTTGTAGAACATTGATAAAGACTAGTGGTGAGCAAATTTGTTCGGAAATCAATCACCAAACATAAATTCATCACAAATATCGCACATTCTGATTTGTGATCGAAAACACGAGCAAAAGTTTATAAAATCGGAAAAAATCGGCAACATTCGGTAAAATGTGCGGAAACATATTTGCGTGCCAAAAAAGTATTTTCAGCACTTTTGCAATGATAAAGGTGGTGTATCATGAGTATTTTGCATGTGTTTGATGAGGGGAGTAAGTTTGCAGAGGTGCAGCATTCTTGTAAACCTAATTTTTTTGTTGCAAATACTGTGTTTCTACCACACTATCTGAGCAACATGCCTGTGAAAAAGCGAGGCCGTGTTGGAACAGGAATTAGGCTTGGTGTTCAAGGTGTTTGTGTTGTAGCTGGCAAGGTCCGTGAAAGCACTGGTGAACCAACAATGTCACATCCTATTCAAAGACATCTGACAACTTCTATTACTGGACAGGCTACTCCACTACCTTTCTTTGGCAGACGCAC
The DNA here is from genome assembly GCF_051348905.1 of Ranitomeya variabilis. Classification (NCBI taxonomy): domain Eukaryota; kingdom Metazoa; phylum Chordata; class Amphibia; order Anura; family Dendrobatidae; genus Ranitomeya; species Ranitomeya variabilis. The sequence goes on from NC_135233.1 coordinate 744,141,604, forward strand.
AGCTGTATGCCTTGTTGATGAGAAATATCATGTGCTCGAGTGGATGGTAAGCGCAGCATCAAGTGACCTCTCCTCCTTTTCCTCCACCTCAACATCACACCCAGTACAGTCCACAGAGGTGGCATCCAAATTACCCTTGCTTCCCCCCACATCCCAACTCTCCATCCGTACAACTGACTATAAGAAACCACAGATGGGTGAGTCTGAAGAGCTGTTCACACATTCTATGCCATGATCATCAGCAGGGCCGGCTCCAGTTTTTTGTGGGCCCAGGGCAAGAGAGTGTCATACCTCGATTCATGATGCACAGGTACGGCGAAGAAATATAGATATACAGTACTACACAGGGCCTAGCCTTCCCCTAATCCTTCACATAGGTACAGTAGATATGCACACACAATACGCAGACATGCACACACACACAATACGCAGACAAGTACACATACAGTACACAGACATGCACACATTCAATACATAAACATACATATACATACAGAACGCAGACATGCACAAACATACAATAAACAGACATGCACACGCATGCAGTACGCAGACACACATACAGTACTCAGATATGCACATATGCACATATACAGTACGCAGACATGCACACACATAAAGTACTCAGACATGCACACACATACAGTACTCAGACATGCACACATACAGTAGAGACACACACACACACACACAGTACTCAGACATACAGATTCAGTACTCAACCATGCACACACATACAGCACTCAGACATGCACATATATACAGTACTCAGACATGCACACACATACAGTACTCAGACATGCACATCTATACAGTACTCAGACATGCACACACAAACAATGCACAGACATGCACACACTTACAGTACGCAGACATGCACACACATGCAGTACCCAGACCTACACACACATACAGTACGCAGACATGCACACACACACAATACGGAGACATGCACAAACATACAGTAAAATATTGTCACGGGGGTACTGGGTAGACTACAGCTGATTACCCGGGCCCCTGCAATATCCCTCAAACTAGGGAAACCCTGTCTGTCCCTCTCTCAGAGTTTACACTGAGGCCATGTGCACACGTTCAGTATTTTTCGCGTTTTTTTTCACGTTGTAGCGTTTCACCTGCTACGGGTCTTGGGGATACTCGCTTGGCAGCAGGATAAACACTTCAGGCATGATATCTCACACATATCAGTCCATATGGTTTATTCAAACTCCGCATAAACCAGACAGGGTACAGTCCATTTCATTACAGCCATGAAACATTAGACAGTTCACGTAGCAGATAGGCTTCTCTGCTGTATATTATAATCCGGTTGTCCGGGGTTACCTCTCAGAAGTTCCACTCCTTACACTGACTCCAGGTCAGTCCCAGGTCCTCAACACAGACCGTCCAGGTCTACGGTCTCCAGGTGCTTCCAGAATGACTCCACTACCAGGAGTCTCCAACACCAACCATCCGTGCTATGTCCAGCACGCAGGCTCTCCAGCCTGGAATGGTCTCTGTGTGCTTCCAGGACGTCCCCACTTTGAACCGTCCAACACACAGGCCATTCTGCAGTGTCCTGCCAGGACACACGGAAGTGTGTCCACCCTGACAGACACTCACTCAATCTCTCTCTCCATGTGCTACACACACCTCCTTTACATAGGTGTAATCACACCCAGGTACCTGTCACATGGCTAGTCAGGTGAGCGTGACATCACCACAGGTCCTTTCACACAAAACCATCTTACGTGTTCAGACACGCCTCTTTGGCTGGGTTTGTAGGTGACTGAACCCACCCATCTCTCCAATCACCTGGAATCCTTCCCAATGTAAACAAACCCCTCAGCAGTAGATCTGCTTGAGCAAAACATACCCAGGCTTCCATCACAGGGCCACCCACCTCTGCGATACATACCATCCATCATTCACATGACCAGTCACTATGCTACATATTCCCCCCCTCTGCCTAAAGCCGTGGGGCTTTGGCACTTTCTATTACCCGACCAGAGACCCTTCACTGTTGTCCCTGACAGTCAAACCGTCTGTCAACCATTTCCGTCACACGCTTTGATAAGGACGACCCCTTGTCATTTCTTCTGCTACAGGATCTCCCGCTTAGGTCACTGAGCCCTGGGTTAAGTGAGGAGTCACTGCCTCTAACTCTTCCATCTGGCGTCAACATCTGAATGGGAGTCACCACCACCCAATCGGTCATCCTGTAACCTGCAGTCGCCCCTCACACAGGTCACAATTTCTGTTATGGCTACCCCTGCCATCCTGACTTTACCTTGGGGAGCACTATCCTTCCCCTGTGTCAGTGCCTCCATCCGCACAACCTCGCACTCAGCTCTAGTGGTTGCTACTGGTAATGAGACGTCACAGTCACCCCCCCCCCCGGAGTTTGTGTCATACCCCACAGTACGGTGAACCCTCAAGTTCCTTTCTAACAGGGTGTCAGCTTCACAGGTTCTATTTACAAGGTCACTGTCAGTCATTTCGGTGTACACATTTGGTGACATCATGTCGGTAAGTTGGGCAGACGAACCCTTCACACTAGTCACCCCGATGTCTGACCTGTCAATTTTGGGACCCATTACTGACTTAACGTATGCCCCTGCAACAGTAATGAGACCTCCATCCTCCAGCTGTAGAGGAACCCCCTCCTCCCACAAGTCTGAGGATAACTTACAGTCCGGCCTACTATCCAATGATGCATTCACCACCACCTCTTTTTTCCGCCATCCTTACTCGGGTTACCGCCCCTTTTTGGGGACTCCGCCCCCTTTAGGGCCACTACACCCTTTTGGGACTCCACCCCCCTTTGGGCAACTGCGCTCTTTTGGGTTACCGCCCCCTTTTTTTGGAAACCACCATTTGGCAGAACTCCACCCCTTTTTCTTGCAAACCACCCTGTGGACTTCCCACAGTACTCTCAGGCCCCAGTTCGCACAGTACACCAATGTGACTCTGGCCCTTTAAGTCTGCACGCTCTAAACCAGCAATGTCTTTTTTTTTTCTCTTTGCTGCAACTGCTGCTAGACTACACAAGGCTCTGCACCGCAAACTTCGTGGACCCGCCGATTCACAGCAAGCCGCTTGTCACCTTCGTGGACCCGCCGATCCACAGCAAGCCGCTTGTCACCTTCGTGACCCCACCGAGCCACAGCAAACTTCGTGACCTCACCGAGCCACAGCAAGCTGACTCTCAGGAAAGAAAAACTCAGTCTCTCACTGACCCCGGTCAGTACAACACAGATTTCAGTCTGTTACACACCCGACTTTAACACAGCCCAAATATAGTTTCTCACTGATCCCGATCAGCATAATACACGGTTTCCAGACCGTCACCCGTTGGCAACTTCACGGGTTCCTGGACACCCCTCGGCCTCAGAGGTGCCCAGACACAACAGTTTTCTCACTGACCTCGGTCAGTATTTACTCACGGTTTTCAAGACTGTTACCTGTCATTACCACACAGGTTCCCGGATCCCTCTTCTCCTCAGAGGTATCCCATAAACAGCAGTTCTCACAGACCCCAGTCAGTATTTACACACGGTTTTCAAGACTGTTACCCGTCATTGCCGCACAGGTTCCTGGGACCCTCTTCTCCTCAAAGGTATCCCACCAATAACAATTCTCACTGACCCCGGTCAGTATTTACTCACGGTTTTCAAGACCGTCCACTCTTCTGGCTCAGCCAGCGCTGCAACATGTGCTCTTCGGATCTTTGCCCGCATTCGAAACACCAATTGTAGCGTTTCACCCACTACGGGTCTTGGGGATACTCGCTTGGCAGCAGGATAAACACTTCAGGCACGATATCTCACACATATTAGTCCATATGGTTTATTCAAACTCCGCATAAACCAGACAGGGTACAGTCCATTTCATTACAGCCATGAAACATTAGACAGTTCACGTAGCAGATAGGCTTCTCTGCTGTATATTATAATCCCGTTGTCCGGGGTTACCTCTCAGAAGTTCCACTCCTTACACTGACTTCAGGTCAGTCCCAGGTCCTCAACACAGACCGTCCAGGTCTATGGTCTCCAGGTGCTTCCAGGACGACTCCACTCCCTGGAGTCTCCAACACGAACCATCCGTGCTATGTCCAGCACGCAGGCTCTCCAGCCTGGAATGGTCTCTGTGTGCTTCCAGGACGTCCCCACTTGGAACCGTCCAACACACAGGCCATTCTGCAGTGTCCTGCCAGGACACACGGAAGTGTGTCCTCCCTGACAGACACTCACTCAATCTTTCTCTCCATGTGCTACACACACCTCCTTTACATAGGTGTAACCACACCCAGGTACCAGTCACATGGCTAGTCAGGTGAGCGTGACATCACCACAGATCCTTTCACACAAAACCATCTTACGTGTTCAGACACGCCACTTTGGCTGGGTTTGTAGGTGACTGAACCCACCAATCTCTCCAATCACCTGGAAGCCTTCCCAATGTAAACAAACCCTTCAGCAGTAGATGTGCTTGAGCAAAACATACCCAGGCTTCCATCACAGGGCCACCCACCTCTGCGATACATACCATCCATCATTCACATGACCATTCGCTATGCTACAGCTTTTTTCGCTATAAAAACGCGAAAAAAAAGCTTACATATGCCTCTTATTATTTACAGTGTATTCCGCATTTCTTGTGCAAATGTTGCATTTTTTTCCACAAAAAAATCGCATCGCGGAAAAAAAAGCAACATGTTCATTAAATTTGCGGAATTGCGGGGATTCCGCACACCTAGGAATGCATTGATCTGCTTACTTCCCACACGGGGCTGTGCACACCATGCGGGAAGTAAGCAGATTATGTGCGGTTGGTACCCAGGGTGGAGGAGAGGAGACTCTCCTCCACGGACTGGGCACCATATAATTGTTTAAAAAAAAAGAATTAAAATAAAAAATAGTGATATACTCACCTTCGATGGCCCCCGGAGTCTTCCCGCCTCAGCGGTGCTTGCTGCCACTTCCGTTCCTATAGATGGTGTGTGTGAAGGACCTGCGATGACATTGCGGTCTTGTGATTGGTCGCGTGACTGCTCATGTGACCGCTCACGTGACCGCGACATCATGGAAGGTCCTGCACACACCATCTACAGGAACGGACGCCGCTGAGGAGATCAGCTGTCTGCAGAGGGTGAGTATAACCATTTTTTAATTTTTTTAATTATTTTTAACATGATATCTTTTTACTATTGATGCTGCATAAGCAGCATCTATAGTAAAAAGTTGGTCACACTTGTCAAACACTATGTTTGACAAGTGTGACCAACCTGTCAGTCAGTTTTCCAAGCGATGCTACAGATCGCTTGGAAAACTTTAGCATTCTGCAAGCTAATTACGCTTGCAAAATGCTAAAAAAATCGCGAAAAAAACGGGAAAAAAACGCAAAAATAAATGCGGATTTCTTGCAGAAAATTTCCGGTTTTCTTCAGGAAATTTCTGCAAGAAATCCTGACGTGTGCACATACCCTGAAGGTGTGCATGTCTGGGCCGCCAGGCCTGACCCTGAGTCCTGTTTCAGTACTAAGCTGAAACCTCCACCCACCACCCAGTGATAAGACCTCTCACCAACCCCTACAGAAAGCACAGACAGGGAAAACTAAAAAACGCACCACGCCGCAGACACACAGGAAAACACTATAATGTGCACAGGGCAAAACAATCCAAATATAGGAAGGAGAAATATAACGAAGGATAATACACAACCAGATACGATATTTCCTCTCCTAGACCACCACTCCAGACCGAGATCACCAGGCACAAGACACAAGCTATAATCGGCGATGCCCAAAGCCCAGCAAAACTATTTAAAGGCAATGGGCGTGACTAAGCCTCCAACCCGAGTAACAGCCAGATTAACCCTGGACCATCTGGATCAATCTAGCCGGCGCCACTGAGCATATAGTGGATGAATGAGGAATTACCGCTGTCTGTCGGACGCCCTAGTGTGAACAGCGTCTGACATGACAGTGCCCCGCCTTCTACGAGGGACCCCAGGGCCCTCACGACTTATAGGACCCGGCTTGTCCGGATGGTGGCGGTGAAACATACTGACCAGCCGGTCCGCATGTATATCCAAGGCTGGTACCCAAGACCTCTCCTCCGGCCCATAACCACGCCAGTGTACCAGGTACTGTAATGTGCAGCGCACCACTCGAGAGTCAACCACCTTGGAGACTTCAAACTCTAAACTGCCATCCACCAAGACTGGAAGAGGCATCAGCACCGCGTCCACAGAACCCACCACCTTTTTTAACCCCTTCCTGACATCTGACGTACTATCCCGTCGAGGTGGGGTGGGCCCGTATGACCACCGACGGGATAGTACGTCATCACCGATCAGCGGCGCTCACGGGGGGAGCGCGGCCGATCGCGGCCGGGTGTCAGCTGCATATCGCAGCTGACATCCAGCACTATGTGCCAGGAGCGGTCAAGGACCGCCCCCGGCACATTAACCCCCGGCACACCGCGATCAAACATGATCGCAGTGTACCGGCGGTATAGGGAAGCATCGCGCAGGGAGGGGGCTCCCTGCGTGCTTCCCTGAGACCCCCGGAGCAACGCGATGTGATCGCGTTGCTGCGAGGGTCTCCTACCTCCTTCCTGGCTGCAGGTCCCGGATCCAAGATGGCCGCGGCATCCGGGTCCTGCAGGGAAGGAGGTGGCTTACCGAGTGTCTGCTCAGAGCAGACGCTGGTAAGCCTGTACCGATGTAAGTGAGATCGGTGATCTGATAGAGTGCTGTGCACACTATCAGATCATCGATCTGTGATGTCCCCCCCTGGGACAAAGTAAAAAAGTTAAAAAAAATTTTTTCCACATGTGTAAAAAAAATTAAAAAAAATTCCTAAATAAATAATAAAAAAATATATATATTATTCCCATAAATACATTTCTTTATCTAAATAAAAAAAACAAAACAATAAAAGTACACATATTTAGTATCGCCGCGTCCGTAACGACCCAACCTATAAAACTGTCCCACTAGTTAACCCCTTCAGTAAACACCGTAAGGAAAAAAAAAAAAAAACTAGGCAAAAAACAACGCTTTATTACCATACCGCCGAACAAAAAGTGGAATAACACGCGATCAAAAAGACTGATATAAATATCCATGGTACCGCTGAAAACGTCATCTTGTCCCGCAAAAAACAAGCCACCACACAGCATCATCAGCAAAAAAATAAAAAAGTTATAGTCCTGAGAATAAAGCGATACCAAAATAATTATTTTTTTTATAAAATAGTTTTTATCGTATAAAAGCGCCAAAACATAAAAAAAATTATATAAATGAGATATCGCTGTAATCGTACTGACCCGTCGAATAAAACTGCTTTATCAATTTTACCAAACGCGGAATGGTATAAACGCCTCTCCCAAAAGAAATTCATGAATAGCAGGTTTTTGGTCATTCTGCCTCACAAAAATCGGAATAAAAAGTGATCAAAAACGGTCACGTGTCCGAAAATGTTACCAATAAAAACGTCAACTCGTCCCGCAAAAAACAAGACCTCACATGACTCTGTAGACCAAAATGTGGAAAAATTCTAGGTCTCAAAATGTGGAGACGCAAAAACTTTTTTGCTATAAAAAGCGTCGCTGGTTTCACACTTGCGTTTTTGTCTGCAGCGTTTTTTGCACAAAAAAAGCATAGGTTTTTTCCCTATATTTAACATTGAAAACGCATGCGTTTTTTTGTACGGGTTTGGTCGCGTTTTCAAACGCATGCGTTTTTTTTCTGCATGCGTTCATTTTCAGAAATACAACCTGCAGTATTTTCTTGCGTTTTTAAGCACATGCGTTTGCGTTAAAAACGCATGCGTTTTTATCGGAAAAAAACAGAAAACACACTGAAAAGCCACCCACCACCATCAAGGTGATAAAGAGATCCAAACCCTAACCCTAACTCTACCCCTAACCTCACCCCTAACCGTTTAATGAACATTTTCTGACAGTCATAGTGCCACGTATTTCAGTGCCACGTATTTCAGTGCCACGTATTTCAGTGCCACGTATTTCAGTGCCACGTATTTCAGTGCCACGTATCACGTATTTCAGTGCCACATATTTTAGTGCCACGTATTTAAGTACCACGTATTTCAGTTGCACGTATTTCAGTTGCACGTATTTCAGTTGCACGTATTTCAGTGCCACGTATTTCAGTGCCACGTATTTCAGTGCCACGTATTTCAGTGCCACGTATCACGTATTTCAGTGCCACGTATTTCAGTGCCACGTATTTAAGTGCCACGTATCACGTATTTCAGTGCCACGTGTTTCAGTGCCACGTATTTAAGTGCCACGTATCACGTATTTCAGTGTCACGTGTTTCAGTGCCACGTATTTAAGTGCCACGTATCACGTATTTCAGTGCCACGTATCACGTATTTCAGTGCCACGTATCACGTATTTCAGTGCTACATATTTAAGTGCCACGTATTTAAGTGCCACGTATTTCAGTTGCACGTATTTCAGTTGCACGTATTTCAGTTGCACGTATTTCAGCGCCATGTATTTCAGTGCCACGTATTTCAGTGCCACGTATTTAAGTGCCACGTATCACGTATTTCAGTGCCACGTGTTTCAGTGCCACGTATTTAAGTGCCACGTATCACGTATTTCAGTGTCACGTGTTTCAGTGCCACGTATTTAAGTGCCACGTATCACGTATTTCAGTGCCACGTATCACGTATTTCAGTGCCACGTATCACGTATTTCAGTGCTACATATTTAAGTGCCACGTATTTAAGTGCCACGTATTTAAGTGCCACGTATTTCAGTTGCACGTATTTCAGTTGCACGTATTTCAGTTGCACGTATTTCAGTGCCACGTATCACGTATTTCAGTGCCACGTGTTTCAGTGCCACGTATCACGTATTTCAGTGCCACGTGTTTCAGTGCCACGTATTTAAGTGCCACGTATCACGTATTTCAGTGCCACGTATTTCAGTGCCACGTATTTCAGTGCCACGTATTTCAGTGCCACGTGTTTCAGTGCCACGTGTTTCAGTGCCACGTATCACGTATTTCAGTGCCACGTATTTCAGTGCCACGTATTTCAGTGCCACGTATTTCAGTGCCACGTATTTCAGTCACGTTTAGGGTTAGGGGTAGGGTTAGGGTTAGGGTTAGGGCTATGGTTGGAGGTAAAGTTAGGGTTAGGGTTGGGGCTAAAGTTATGGTTGGGGCTAAAGTTAGGGTTTGGATTACATTTACGGTTTGGATTAGGGTTGGGATTAGAATTATGGGTGTGTCAGGGCTAGGGGTGTGGTTAGGGTTACCGTTGGGATTAGGGTTAGGGGTGTGTTTGGGTTAGGGTTTCAGGTAGAATTGGGGAGTTTCCACTGTCCAGGCACATCAGGGGCTCTCCAAGCGCGACATGGCGTCCAATCTCAATTCCAGCCAATTCTGCGTTGAAAAAGGAAAACAGTGCTCCTTCCCTTCCGAGCTGTCCCGTGCGCCCAAAAAGGGGTTTACCCCAACATATGTGTTATCAGCGTACTCGGGACAAATTGAACAACAACTTCTGGGGTCCAAGTTCTCTTGTTATCATTAGGAAAATAAAAATTTGGGGGGCTAAAAATCATTTTTGTGGGAAAAAAAAGATGTTTTATTTTCACGGCTCTGCGTTATAAACTGTAGTGAAACACTTGGGGGTTCAAAGTTCTCACAACACATCTAGATAAGTACCTTGGGAGGTCTAGTTTCCAATATGGGGTCACTTGTGGGGGGTTTGTACTGTTTGGGTACATCAGGGGCTCTGCAAATGCAACGTGATGCCTGCAGACCAATCCATTTAAGGCTGCATTCCAAATGGCGCTCCTTCCCTTCCGAGCTCTGTCATGCACCCAAACAGTGGTTCCCCCCCACATATGGGGTATCAGCGTACTCAGAACAAATTGGACAACAACTTTTGGGGTCTAATTTATCCTGTTACCCTTGTGAAAATACAAAACTGGGGGCTAAAAAATCATTTTTGTGAAAAAAAAAAAGAATTTTTATTTTCACGGCTTTGCGCTATAAACTTTAGTGAAACACTTGGGGGTTCAAAGTTCTCAAAACACATCTAGATAAGTTCCTTGGGAGGTCTAGTTTCCAATATGGGGTCACTTGTGGGGGGTTTGTACTGTTTGGGTACATCAGGGGCTCTGCAAATGCAACGTGACGGCTGCTGACCAATCCATTTAAGTCTGCATTCCAAATGGCGCTCCTTCCCTTCCGAGCTCTGTCATGCGCCCAAACAGTGGTTCCCCCCCCACATATGGGGTATCAGCGTACTCAGGACAAATTGGAAAACAAATTTTGGGGTCCAATTTATTCTGTTACCGTTGTAAAAATACAAAGCTGTGGGCTAAAAAATCATTTTTGAGAAAAAAAAAAAATATTTTCACGGCTCTGCGTTATAATCTGTAGTGAAACACTTGGGGGTTCAAAGCTCTCAAAACACATCTAGATAAGTTCCTTAGGGGGTCTACTTTCCAAAATGGTGTCACTTGTGGGGGGTTTCAATGTTTAGGCACATCAGGGGCTCTCCAAACGCAACATGGCGTCCCATCTCAATTCCAGTCAATTTTGCATTGAAAAGTCAAATGGCGCTCCTTCCCTTCCAAGCTCTGCCATGCGCCCAAACAATGGTTTACACCCACATATGGGGTATCAGCGTACTCAGAAAAAATTGCACAACATTTTTTGGGGTCCAATTTCTTCTCTTACCCTTGGGAAAATAAAAAATTGGGGGCTAAAAGATCATTTTTGTGAAAAAATATGATTTTTAATTTTTACGGCTCTGCATTATAAACTTCTGTGAAGCACTTGGTGGGTCAAAGTGCTCACCACACATCTAGATAAGTTCCTTAGGGGGTCTACTTTCCAAAATGGTGTCACTTGTAGGGAGTTTCAATGTTTAGGCATATCAGGGGCTCTCCAAACGCAACATGGCGCCCATCTCAATTCCAGTCAATTTTGCATTGAAAAGTCAAATGGCGCTCCTTCCCTTCCAAGCTCTGCCATGCGCCCAAACAATGGTTTACACCCACATATGGGGTATCAGCATACTCAGGACAAATTGCACAACATTTTTTGGGGTCCAATTTCTTCTCTTACCCTTGGGAAAATAAAAAATTGGGGGTGAAAAATCATTTTTGTGAAAAAATATGATTTTTTATTTTTACGGCTCTGCATTATAAACTTCTGTGAAGCACTTGGTGGGTCAAAGTGCTCACCACACATCTAGATATGTTCCTTAGGGGGTCTACTTTCCAAAATGGTGTCACCTGTAGGGGGTTTCAATGTTTAGGCACATCAGGGGCTCTCCAAACGCAACATGGCGTCCCATCTCAATTCCAGTCAATTTTGCATTGAAAAGTCAAATGGCGCTCCTTCCCTTCCAAGCTCTGCCATGCGCCCAAACAATGGTTTACACCCACATATGGGGTATCAGCGTACTCAGGACAAATTGTACAACAACTTTGGGGGTCCATTTTCTCCTGTTACCCTTGGTAAAATAAAACAAATTGGAGCTGAAATAAATTTTGTGTGAAAAAAAGTTAAATGTTCATTTTTATTTAAACATTCCAAAAATTCCTGTGAAACACCTGAAGGGTTAATAAACTTCTTGAATGTGATTTTGAGCACCTTGAGGGGTGCAGTTTTTAGAATGGTGTCACACTTTGGTATTTTCTATCATATAGACCCCTCAAAATGACTTCAAATGAGATGTGGTCCCTAAAAAAAAATGGTGTTGTAAAAATGAGAAATTGCTGGTCAACTTTTAACCCTTATAACTCCGTCACAAAAAAAAATTTTGGTTCCAAAATTGTACTGATGTAAAGTAGACATGTGGGAAATGTTACTTATTAAGTATTTTGCGTGACATATGTCTGTGATTTAAGGGCATAAAAATTAAAATTTGAAAAATTGCGAAAAATTTTCGCCAAATTTCCATTTTTTCCACAAATAAACGCAAGTTATATCGAATAAATTTTACCACTATCATGAAGTACAATATGTCCCGAGAAAACAGTGTCAGAATCGCCAAGATCCGTCAAAGCGTTCCAGAGTTATAGCCTCATAAAGGGACAGTGGTCAGAATTGTAAAAATTGGCCCGGTCATTAACGTGCAAACCACCCTTGGGGGTGAAGGGGTTAATAACGATCTGTGGAACACATTGTGAATCTTATATACCGTAGGGAGCTCCAATAGGGTTAATGATGGCAGCGACCCTAAACGGACCAATAATCCTAGGACCCAATTTAAGGGATGGTAATTTGAGTGTTATGTTTTTTGTGGACAACCACACCCAGTCACCCACACTCAGGTCCGGACCTGGCACACGTCTACTGTCAGCCACTCATTTGTACCTTGCACCCACGCTCAACAGGCGCTGTTTCACTTTCCTACAGATGGAAGACAGTTGTGCTCCTAACAGGTCCTCCTACGGGACACCGGAAGAGCCCCCCTGACTCAAAGTACAAAATTGAGGATGATGCCCGTAAACACAAAAGAACAGAGCCTCCCCAGAAGATTCCTGGCGGTGATTATTTATGGCAAACTCAGCCAAAGGAAAGAACGTCGACCACTCCTCCTGGTTGTCAGAAACAAAACAGCGTAAGTACTGCTCCAAATTTTGGTTCATACGCTCAGTGTGACCATTTGACTGAGGATGAAATGCCAAAGAATGCGACAACTTGATCCCCAGCCGTGAGCAAAATGCTTTCCAAAATTTTGCCACAAACTGAGTACCCCTATCAGACACGATGTCAGACGGGACCCCGTGAAGTCTGACCACCTCCTGCACAAATACCTGAGCCAGAGTCTTAGTGTTAGGCAATGAAGGCATAGACACAAAGTGCGGCATTTTTGAGAACCGATCAACAATCACCAAAATGACCATGTTCCCAGCTGAGGAGGACAAGTCCGTGATAAAATCCATGGAGATCTCCGTCCATGGCCTACTGGGTACCTCGAGAGGAAGTAGTGTGCCAGCAGGACGGGAGCGGGGCATCTCAGCCCTAGCGCACGTGGTGCATGCTGACACGTATGAGACCACGTCCTGTCGGATTTTGGGCCACCAAAACTGACGAGAAACCAACTCCAAAGTACCCCTAACGCCTGGGTGACCAGCCAGGACAGCATCATGATGCTCTGCCAATATCTTTAGGTGAAGATGGAGCGGTACAAATGATTTGTTAATGGGAAGTTCTGGTGGTACTTCCTCCTGAGCCTCGGCAATCTCAGCCTCAACCTCTGTCGTGAGAGCCGAGACCACTACACCTTTTTGGAGGATGGGTACCGGTTCTTCCCGAGGTTCTCCCCCCAGAAAACATCTGCACAAAGCATCCGCCTTAGTGTTCTTAGACCCAGGTCGGTAAGTAACAAAAAAGTTGAACCGCGTGAAAAGCAATGCCCAGCGAGCCTGCCTGGGGGACAGACGCTTGGCTGACTCCAAATAAAGCAATTCTTATGGTCGGTAATAACAGTAACCTGGCTAACCGACCCCTCCAAAAAGTGTCACCATTCCTCAAAAGCCAACTTGATAGCCAACAACTCCCTGTTGCCGATATCGTAGTTACGTTCGGCGGGTGACAGTTTCTTGGAGAAATAGGCGCATGGACGCAACTCGCTCAAGGATGAGCCTTGAGACAGCACCGCCCCACGCTCCAACCTCAGATGCATCAACTTCCATGGTAAATGGTTTCGATACATCCGATTGCACCAGAATGGGAGCTGAAGCAAAACTGTTCTTCAGAAACTCGAATGCGCGCACAGCAGGCTCAGACCAGGTGGAGAAATCGGTACCTTTTTTTGTCATGTCAGTGAGTGGTTTAGCAATGGTAGAAAAGTTTTTGATAAACTTTCTATAATAGTTAGAAAACCCAAGGATCCGCTGGAGCGCTTTTAGGTTATCAGGCCATTCCCAACGCAGCACCGCTTGCACCTTAGCGGCGTCCATTTTAAACCCAGAAGCGGACACAATATAACCCAAGAAAGGCAACTCCTGAACCGAAAATACACATTTCTCCAATTTAGCATAGAGCTTATTCTCTCTGAGTAGCTGTAACACCTGCCTAACATGCTCTAAATGAGTATCACGGTCGCATGAATAGATGAGAATGTCATCAAGGTACACAATAACGAATTTTCCCAAGACATGAGAGAACACATCGTTTATGAAATGTTGAAATACAGCAGGCGCGTTTGTCAAACCAAATGGCATCACCAGATTTTCAAAATGACTCTCAGGAGTATTAAAAGCCGTTTTCCACTCATCCCCTTGACGGACTCTTATGAGGTTGTATGCCCCCCTGAGGTCAAGCTTGGAAAACCACTTAGCACCAGCCAACTGGTTGAACAAATCAAGTATCAGTGGCATAGGGTATGGGTCATGAACCGTAATCTGGTTTAACTCCCTGAAATCCAGACACGGGCGTAAACCGCCATCTTTCTTCTTAACGAAGAAGAACCCTGCTGCCACAGGTGAGGACAAAGGCCTGATGTGCCCTTTGCTCAGACCCTCAGCAATGTAGTCTTTTAAGGCTTGCCTCTCAGGACCAGAGATGTTAAACATCCTAGCTTTCGGCAATTTGGCCCCTGGTTTTAACCTAATAGTGCAGTCATAGGGACGATGTGGTGGCAATTCTGAACAACCCTTCTCAGAAAACACATCTGCGAAATCCAGCAGAGACTCAGGAATACTAGGAGTCACAGCGGACACACATGTGGCCAGGCAATTCTTCTGGCAGAATCTGCTCCACTGGATGATGTCCTGGGTTTTCCAGTCAATCACCGGTTGTGAATAGCCAACCATGGAAAACCCAGAACCATTTGTGCAGGCAGATTACTGAGCACCCTACATGTAACTTGCTCCGAATGTAGGACCCCAATGTGGAGTTTAACCTCAGCCACAAACTCAGTAATCTCCCCCTGTGGGAGAGAAGTGGCATTGATGGTAACCACCCGGATATGATGAGGCAGTTTTTCGATCCTGAAACCGGCTGTGCGCGCAAACTCCTCATCAATAAGATTAGTGGCAGAACCACTATCCGCAAACACAGTGATTGGCAGCTCTCTGCCAGCGACCATAACTTTGGCAGGGAGCATGCATTGAGAAACCACAATGGAGGATATGCATAAGTTCAGATTGGCCTCCTCCACACCCTCTGAGCTTAGTAGTTTTTCCGCCGTTGCGCTTTTCTTAGATAGCAGAGGACAAGTATTAACAGAATGACCAGTTTTACCACAGCAAAAACAGGCTCTCTGCTTCCTGAGCAAAGCGGCACGATGCTTCACATGTGACACCCCTGCGATGTGCATAGGCTCTGTGGGCTCACTTGCAGCAACCTCACGTGTACCTATGCTCTCTCCCATAGGTTGCATCTCTTGCATCCCCTGACGCAGACGGTGATCAATGTGGATAACAAGACTCATAGCGGATTCTAGAGAAGCAGGAGTCTCGTACATCAGAAGGGCTTTTTTAACCTTTCCTGAAACCCCATGAACAAACTGACTCCGCAGCGCAGGATCATTCCACTGTGTATCTACCGCCCAGCGGCAAAATTCAGAACAGTAATCCTCCACCATATGCTCCCCCTGGCAGATAGCGTGAATTTTAGATTCTGCTAGACCCATTCTGTCAGAATCCTCATAAATGAGTCCAAGAGCAGAAAAAAAACTCTCCACTGAGTTATAAGCAGCAGAATCAGATGGTAAAGAAAACGCCCATGCTTGAGGATCCCCGTTCAGTAATGACAACACCAGGCCCACACGCTGAGCCTCATTACCTGAGGAGATCGGGTGCATACGAAAATATAGTTTACAAGATTCACGAAAAGTAACAAATTTACTGCGTTCCCCAGCAAACCTTTCAGGTAAAGGAAACTTTGGCTCAGCAACTCAGCCTGCAGATTCAGCTTGCACATTAGATACTACTAGACCCTGTTGCTGAACTGTCCCTTTCAGCTCAGTGACCTGCAGGGAGAGCGCCTCCAACTGGCGCGTTATGGAAGTCATGGGGTCCATGGAATACAAAAAATATGGCCGATTATAATGTCACGGGGGTACTGGGTAGACTACAGCTGATTACCCTGGCCCCTGCAATATCCCTCAAACTAGGGAAACCCTGTCTGTCCCTCTCCCAGAGTTTACACTGAAGGTGTGCATGTCTGAGCCACCAGGCCTGACCCTGAGTCCTGTTTCAGTACTAAGCTGAAACCTCCACCCGCCACCCAGTGATAAGACCTCTCACCAACCCCTACAGAAAGCACAGACAGGGAAAACTAAAAAATGCACCACGCCGCAGACACACAGGAAAACACTATAATGTGCACAGGGCAAAACAATCCAAATATAGGAAGGAGAAATATAACGAAGGATAATACACCACCAGATATGATATTTCCTCTCCTAGACCACCACTCCAGACCGAGATCACCAGGCACAAGACACAAGCTATAATCGGCGACGCCCAAAGCCCAGCAAAACTATTTAAAGGCAATGGGCGTGACTAAGCCTCCAACCTGAGTACCAGCCAGATTAACCCCGGACAATCTGGATCAATCTAGCCGGCGCCACTGAGCATATAGTGGATGAATGAGGAATTACCGCTGTCTGTCGGACGCCCTAGTGTGAACAGCGTCCGACATGACAAATATGCAGATATACACACGCATACAATACGCAGACATGCACACGCATACAGTACAATACGCAGACATGCACACGCATACAGTATAATACACAGACATGCACTCTGCAGCTGTGTCTGCTAGTAATGACACGGCCGGGCCGACACACAAGCAAAGTTAAAGGCACAGTGCTGGCCTGGCCGCATCATTACTAGCAGACAAAGCTGCACAGTGCACTGTGTGCGGCCATATTTGTTTAAGTGACGGCTGAGCTCAAGCAGTGCCGAAGCTGCTGGGGGAGTGGCCCGGGCCCCATGGTGTCCCAGCCATGAGTGGGCCCCCATCTGTACAGGGCCCTGGCATTTGCCTGGGTACGCCTGGTACTGACACCAGCCCTGATCATCAGAAGTGTACTCAAAAGCTTTACAGAGTCAAGAGGGGGAAATCTGCACCAATGCAAAAAATGTTTTTAGCTTGGATCCAAGGCAGGATGAAGTTGGATCCGAAAAGCATCCTGACCCTTGTCACCGGATGTTAACCCCTTGGGGTTGATCCTGATGAGACTCTGATATCTGAGGCTCACAGGGACTGCACTGTGCAGTCAGGGCAGGAAAAGGAGGAGGGTGACTCCAAAGTTGAGGAATTTGATAACACAGAGGATGAGGATGATGAGGTGTTAGATCCCAGTTGGCATGAACATAGGCACACAGCTGGGTAGGTCATCTGAGTTAGGAAGACGAGGAGATTACATTGCGCAGTATGTTGCAGACACGTAGTGATGCAGCCATGATAAGCAATGCATCCTCAGCCACAATTGTGGCGGTGACCAGCAGTGTCTGCAGGTCTGCAGCTTGCAGGGGTAACAAAGGTTGACTAGCCTGGACCTTTTTTCACACTGCAAAGGATGAGCCAACTCACGTAATCTGCCAACCTTAAAAAAAAAACAGTAGAGGTAAAATGAGCTATAATTTGACTGCTACATGCATGAACCTTCACATGCACAATCAACATTCATTACTGTGGGAATCCCACTGTGCAAAAATGAGGACCATAAGACCCCAACATCCATCAGCTGCCCCATCAATCGCATATGCTGCCTCTTCCTCCTCCTCCTCTGTTACCGTGTCAATTATTGTGATGCAGGTCTTTGACCAGAGAACCTTTGGTTTTTTACCTGCTCCAGTCACGCTGACTGAGAGCCCTCCGTCAGCTGTAATGCAAGCGAACATGCGTGCTGTTTTTGACCAATTTCTGAGAACGAGCACACCACAACATCTCCGCCTGCAACTCTCTCATGGTTCATCAGTTTGTCTAGCTCACTATACTTTGCCCCCTCTCAGCACTGCAGCCAGCCCACCGTACCGCAGTTGTGGTCACATAAATGATTGTTTCCTCCTACGCATGACAAAGCTAAGAGGTTGAACTCCACCATCTCCAATCTGTTGACCACGGAAATGCTGCCTTTCCACCTGGTAGATACAGATGGTTTCTGAAAGCTGATGGCCGTCTCAGTCCCCCAGTACCAATTACACAGTTGCCATTCCTTTTCTAAGAAAGCTGTGCCTGCGTTACACCAGCATGTTGCAGACATCATCACCTGTTCCTTGACTAAATCTCTGCCAGGGTGCATTTCACCACAGACACTTGGATGAGTAAGCATGGCCAAGGGCAATACATCTTGCTGACTGGGCACTGGGTGACTTTGGTGGCTGTGGGGGCAGGTGCCGCTTCACAAGTCTTGAAATCCCCAAGGCTTGCAGGACAAACCTCTACATTTAACATTGCCTCCACTGTTTCTACCTCCTCCTCTATCTCCACTAGGACCCCCACCTGAGCCCTCAACTTCTGCTTTAATGAGACACACCTTCCAACAGTGCAGAGCGAATCCCCACCACCTCTGTACTGCACAGGCAGGGCTCATCACAATCAGGCAGTGTGAAAACTGATATGTCTTGAAGATCGCAGTCCTACAGCTGAAGAGTTGTGGACAGCTTTCCAGGCTTAGTTTGATTGACTGCTGTCTCCACTGAACATGCATCCAAGGAAGGCCATGTCCGGTTAGGGTGCGAACCTGATGGTGGCCCTACAATGAGGCACGCTCACACATGTGCCTTGCATGGCTCATGTCCTCAACATGGTGGTACAGCATTTTCTCCTCCACTATCTTGGCCTGGGTGAGCTGCTCCAGAAAGAACATAAGTGATGTGCTCATTTCCACCGTTTGCACCACTTAGCTCATCAACTTGCATGGATACAGAGGTCTTTGTCTATGGCAGTTAACAGGTTGATATGCGATGTGCCGACATGGTGGAAATCCACTCTGCACATGTTGCAGTGACTGTGGCAGCAGCAACAAGCCCTGATGCAGTATGTCATGTCGCATAGCTTTGGCCAACGCAGTACGGACGTGTCACATATCACATTTATGGAGTGGGCACAGATTAAAGACCTTTGCACCCTTCTGGACAGTTTGAAAATGGCCACTAAGATGGTTAGAGCTGACGACCCCATCATCAGATTCACTATTCCAGTCATCTATATGCTGGAGCAGAAGTTGAATAGCCTGCAGGAGGAGATGGTGTTCCCAGAGGAATGGGAGGAAGCAGAGGAGTATGCGGAAGGGATACCATTGTATTTAAGTTATGTTCCACTGTTTTTAAACAGGCAGGTGCCAAGGGAGGGTGTATTACTGCGATTGAGGGAGGCTGGTGATAACAGACAAATTGTTCTCAAAGGTGCAAGATTCGATGAACAAATGGACGAGGATGAGGTGATGGGCAAGCAACTGTCAGAGAAAAGGATAATCTTCCCCTCTCTGTTTATTCGAAAAAGGAGAACCACAGGACTGTTTTAAAAATTATACACAAATTCTTTATTAACATATAAGAAAATAGACAATGACATTCATAAATAGTGCAATTAAGGACAAACAGTGATGGCACTCAGCAGTAATTAATAAAAAAATTTAAGTTACAGTGTATACTTTATTTATTTATGTTGCTAAGATATGCCCTGTCAGTTTAGCACCCTTCCAGTGAAACCATATCTCAAGTAAGAAGTAACAACAGATTCGATGTAAATTGTCAGCAAACCTTAAAAAATGTTTTTTAAATGAATCAACACAGTTCCAGATCATCTTACCACATGCTGAGTTACACCACACAGATTAGTGAGCAACTCCAATGCGTGTTTTGCAGCTATTTTGCCATGCTTTCTCAAAGGGAGGTTGTTTGTGGTTGGCGGGAGGGGACGGAGGAATCAAGCATAATTGTTACCCAGCCACCAACAATGCATGGGCTTGGGCCTCGTGGTACAGCCCAACATATGAGTGCCTTTTTGCTGCACTATCTGCAACGTAATCCCCGTATAGTTATAATTAGGAATACTGCTGACTACTGGGTTGCCACTCTGTTAGATCCACGTTATAAGACAATATTTTGCCAGATTTTTCCAACCCTGGAAAGGGACCCGTGAATGCTGGAGTATCCAAACATGCTTTTACACAACCTTAAGAGAGCTTTTCTCCATGACAGCAGTGAAGCACACAGTTCGCATTGCAGCTCTAAACTTAAAACCTCCGGCATGTCAATTCGTCAACCCCAAGACATTAGCAGCAGCATCAGTGGTGTAAGTGGAAGAAGCAATTTCTGTGAGCCCTTTGATACTTCTTTTTGACCAGCACAGCAAAGTCCAAGTCTTACACGTGGTGAAAGAATGGAGAGGATGGTGCAGGAGTATCTAGAACTGAACATCAATACCCTCAGGGAGGATTTGGACCTTTTCACATTTTGGTCTTCCAAAATGGATGAGTGGCCTGAGCTCGCCTCTCACACCTTGGAGGTATTATTATGCCCGGCAGTCAGCGTTCTCTCAGAACGTGTCTTCAATGCTGCTGGCAGTATCCTGATGGATACATGCAGCCAGCTGGCCCCTGAAAGTGTAGACTGCCTACCTTTCATCAAGATGAATAAGTCATGGATCTCCAAGGACTTTTTCACGCAAATCGCAGACTGTACAGACTAGGAGATATTGCACTCGGTGGTTTCTTTTGTGTGGCTTCTGTGGCGGCTGCTGCTACTGATGTTAACACAAATTTGTGGCAATGTGAACAGTCATGGTTGGTCTACATCTGCTTGGTTGGCTGTAGTGGAAGACGTGTCAGTCCCAATTATACTATTCTTGTGACATTCATTCCACATCGGCGGTGTCTGCCCTCATTTTTTTAAATGAAAAATATCCAGGTTGGCTGTCCATCTGCCGGATTGGGTGTAGTGGAAGACCTATCAGTCCCTATTATACTTTTTCTACTGTGGTGAAATTGATGCCACTTTGGTATTGTCTGAAAATATTTTTTGGAAATATGAACACTCCTGGTTGTAAGTGAACGCAGAGCTCTGTCGATCCCAGTCCAACATGTACTAGAGAACAGCCACAAATGGCATAATATATTACATTGGTGGTACAAAACATAATATGTTGCCTGATTTGAAAGTGTTTGGAGCCATCCGGAGAGTCAAATTTTGAGCTGTGCAGGATATTTGCACAGGCAAAAGAGTGGGCGCATTGGAAGGAGCCCAACAAAGGTCCCCTAGAGCCAAACAGATTGGTGTGAGCCGGAACAGAATGGCTTCTAACTTATAAGTAACTCTAATTTGGAGACATTCTAGAAGTCATAGAAGGGATGTCACCCTGGTATGCCCCCAGGGATGGCTCCACCCTCAATATAGCCCAATGTTTGGTGAAGATGTCTCTCATCCTAGTAAACTCATGATTGTAGGTTGAAATGAATCTTATCTTATCCTCCATCATTATACCCTTGCTTTTACTATTGGAGTACAGTAGGCTATTGCATGCTGTCTTTCGTGCCCTGTCGTAACCATGCCTGATACATCTACGGCTATAGCCGCATGATTCAAAGCGTTTTCTAAGATCTGAGGGTTTCAAATCTGTCATCAGAGGAGCAGATCCGCCTCATCCTTAGGAACTGTCCAACCATGACGTCCCTTATGGTGGCAAGGTTGTGAGCAGAAACAGCACATATTAACCCCTTCACGCAGCAGCACTTTTTCGCTTTTGCGTTTTCATTTTTCGCTCCCCTCCTTCCCAGAGCCATAACTTTTTATTTTCACATCAATATTGTCATGTGAGGGCATATTTTTTACGGGACGAGTTGTACTTTTGAATGACACCATTGGTTTTACCATGTCTTGCACTAGAAAACGGGAAAAAAATTCCAAGTGTGGTGAAATTGCAAAAAAAGTGCAATCCCACGCTTGTTTTTTGTTTGGCTTTTTTTTCTAGGTTCACTAAATGCTAAACTGACCTGATATTATGATTCTCCAGGTCATTTCGAGTTCATAGACACCTAACATGTTTAGGTTATTATTTATCTAAGTGGTGAAAAAAATTTAAAACTTTGCTAAAAAACAAAAAAAATGCGCCATTTTCCGACACACGTAGCTTCTCCATTTTTTGTGATCTAGGGTCGGGTGAGGGCTTATGTTTTGCGTGCCAAGCTGATGTTTTAACTATACCACTTTTGTGCAGATACGTTCTTTTGATCGCCCGTTATTGCATTTTAATTCAATGTCACGGCAAGCAAAAAAATGTAATTCTGGCGTTTCAATTTTTTTCTCGCTACGCTGTTTAGCGATCAGGTTAATGCTTTTTTTAATTGATAGATTGGGCGATTCTGAAAGCGGCGATACCAAATATGTGTAGGTTTGATTTTTTTTTATAGTTTTATTTTGAATGGGGCGAAAGGGGGATGATTTAAACTTTTATATATTTTTTATTTTTTTCATATTTTTTAAAACTTTTTTTTTACTTTTACCATGCTTCAACAGCCACCATGGGAGGCTATAGGCTGGCTTCACTCCATCGGCTCAGCTACATAGCAGTGATCATCAGATCGCTGCTATGTAGCTGAAATGCAGGCTTGCTATGAGCGCTAACCACAGGGTGGCGCTCACAGCAGGCCGGCATCAGTAACCATAGAGGTCTCAAGGACCACTATGGTTATCATCCTGATGCATCGCCAAACCCAGATCATGTGATGGGGGTCGGCGATGCGCTCATTTCCGGCCGTGCGGACGGAAGCGGTAGATAAATTTTGCTGTCAGCGTTTGACAGCGACATTTAACAGGTTAATAGCGGCGGATGAATTGCGATTTCACCTGCCGCTATTGCGCGCACATGTCAGCTGTACAAAACAGCTGACATGTTGCGACTTTGATGTGGGCTCACCGCCGGAGCCCACATCAAAGGGGGAGACACGACATGCGCAGTACTAGTACGGCACATGTCGTGAAGGGGTTAAAGCATTAACTAATGTAGGTCAATACATCTGTCTGGATACACAAATGGTCATGAATCTCCAGGGAGATGTCCTGGAAGTCAATTTTTTTTTCAACATCCAGTCCGGTGCCTCTAACAGCCATCTAAATTGTGGTAAGCTATGCCCTGAATTGTACACTCTAAGGCTGGCGTCACACTAGCGAGTTTTACGGATGTATGAGCGCAGAAAATACATCCAGAAAATACGCATTGCACACGGCCCAATGATTCTCTATGGGGCAGCTCCTATCTGCCGTATATTACGCATCTGTAATATACGGTATGTTACGGGTGTAGAAAATCGCAGCATGCTGCGTTTGTTAGCGTATTGCACAAAAAATTTGCCAATGAAAGTCTATGGGGGCAAGAAAATTACGGATTACACAAGGACCATGCGTGTGACTTGCGAGAAATCTGCACCGGTGTTCTATAGAAAAGCTGGCAATTCAGCGCAGTGTACAGCAAAATCACAGTGACAGAATAGAATAGAATAGGTAGAATAAATGTGTACACATAGAATAGGTATATATATATATATATATATATATATATATATATATATATGTCAGTGGGACACACATAAATATATATATATATATATATATATATATATATATATATATATATAATTCAATGCTTTATAGCAGAAAGGTTGGTAATTCAATTGCCGGCTTTTCCTATCTCCTTCACAAACCCGACAGGATATGAGACATGGATTACATACAGTAAACCATCTCATAACCCTTCTTTTATTACATATTCCTCTTTACTAATGTAGCAAGTGTCTCTGTGTAAGATTTGGGGGCTCTAGCTATTAAATTAAAGGGTTAAATCCTGGAAAAAATTGGCGTGGGCTCTCGCGCAATTTTCTCCACTAGAGTGGGAAAGGCAGTGACTGAGGGCAGATATTAACCCCTTCATGACCCAGCCTATTTTGACCTTAATGACCTGGCCATTTTTTGCAATTCTGACCAGTGTCCCTTTATGAGGTAATAACTCAGGAATGCTTCAACGGATCCTAGCGATTCTGAGATTTTTTTGGGGGACATATTGGGCTTCATGATGGTGGTAAATTTTAGGTCGATAATTTTTGCGTTTATTTGTGAAAAAACGGAAATTTAGCGAAAATTTTGAAAATTTCGCAACTTTCAAATTTTGAATTTTTATTCTATAAAACCAGAGAGTTATGTGACACAAAATAGTCAGTAAATAACATTTCCCACATGTCTACTTTACATCAGCACAATTTTGGAAACAAATTTTTTTTTTTGCTAGGAAGTTATAAGGGTTAAAATTTGACCAGTGATTTCTAATTTTTACAACAAAATTTACAAAACCATTTTTTTTAGGGACCACCTCACATTTAAAGTCAGTTTGAGGGGTCTATAAGGCTGAAAATACCCAAAAGTGACACCATTCTAAAAACTGCACCCTCAAGGTGCTAAAAACCACATTCAAGAAGTTTATTAACCCTTCAGGTGTTTCACAGCAGCGGAAGCAACATGGAAGGAAAAAATGAACATTTAAATTTTTAGCCACAAAAATGATCTTTTAGCAACAATTTTTTTATTTTCCCAAGGATAAAAGGAGAAACTGGACCCCGAAAGTTGTTGTCCAATTTGTCCCGAGTACGCTGATAACCCATATGTGGGGGGAACCACTGTTTGGGTGCACGACAGGGCTCAGAAGGAAAGGAGCGCCATCTGACTTTTTGAATAAAAAATTGGCTCCAATCTTTAGCGGACACCATGTCGCATTTGGAGAGCCCCTGTGTGCCTAAACATTGGAGCTCCCCCACAAGTGACCCCATTTTGGAAACTAGACCCCACAAGAAACTTATCTAGATGCATAGTGAGCACTTTAAACCCTCAGGTGCTTCACAAATTGATCCATAAAAATGAAAAAGTACTTTTTTTCACAAAATATTTCTTTCAGCCTCTATTTTTTCATTTTCACATCGGCAACAGGATAAAATGGATCTTAAATTTGTTGGGCAATTTCTCCTGAGTACACAGATACCTCACATGCGGGGGTAAACCACTGTTTGAGCACACGGTAAGGCTCGGAAGGGAAGGAGCGCCATTTGACTTTTTGAATAAAAAATTAGCTCCAATCGTTAGTGGACCCCATGTCGCGTTTGGAGAGCCACTGTGTGCCTAAACATTGGAGCTCCCCCACAAGTGACCCCATTTTGGAAACTAGACCCCCCAAGGAACTTACCTAGATGCATAGTGAACACTTTAATCCCTCAGGTGCTTCACAAATTGATCCGTAAAAATGAAAAAGTACTTTTTTTTCACAAAAAAATTCTTTCAGCCTCAATTTTTACATTGTCAAAAGGATAAAATGGATCCTAAAATTCGTTGGGCAATTTCTCCTGAGTACGCCGATACCTCATATGTGGGGGTAAACCACTGTTTGGGTGCATGGCAAGGCTCGGAAGGAGAGGCGCGCCATTTGACTTTTTGAATGGAAAATTAGCTCCAATCGTTAGCGGACACCATGTCGTGTTTGGAGAGCCCCTGTGTGCCTAAACATTGGAGCTCCCCCAAAAGTGATCCTATTTTGGAAACGAGACCCCCCAAGGAACTAATCTAGATGTGTAGTGAGCACTTTGAACCCCCAAGTGCTTCACAGAAGTTTATAACGCAGAGCCGTGAAAATAAAAAATAATTTTTCTTTCCTCAAAAATGATTTTAGCCCGGAATTTTTTATTTTCTCAAGGGTAACAGGAGAAATTGGACCCCAAATGTTGTTGTCCAGTTTGTCCTGAGTACGCTGATACCACATATGTGGGGGTAAACCACTGTTTGGGCACACGGCAGGGCTCGGAAGGGAAGGCAGGCCATTTGGCTTTTTGAATGGAAAATTAGCTCCAATCGTTGGCGGACACCATGTCGTGTTTGCAGAGCCCCTGTGTGCCTAAACATTGGAGCTCCCTCACAAGTGATCCCATTTTGAAAACTAGACCTCCCAATGAACTAATCTAGATGTGTGATGAGCACTTTAAACCCCCAAGTGCTTCACAGAAGTTTATAACGCAGAGCCGTGAAAATAAAAAAATATTTTTTCTTTTCTCAAAAATGATTTTTAGCCTGCAATTTTTTATTTTTACAAGGGTTACAGGAGAAATTGGACTCCAAAAGTTGTTTTCCAGTTTGTTCTGAGTACGCTGATACCCCATCTGTGGGGGCAAACCACTGTTTGGGCACACGTCGAGGCTCGGAATGGAAGTAGTGACATTTTGAAATGCAGACTTTGATGGAATGATCTGCGGGCGTCACGTTGCGTTTGCAGAGCACCTGATGTGCCTAAACAGTAGAAAACCCCCACAATTGACCACATTTTGGAAACTAGACCCCCAAAGGAACTTATCTAGATGTGTGGTGAGCACTTTGAACCCCCAAATGTTTCACAGAAGTTTATAACGCAGAGCCGTGAAAATAAAAAATAATTTTTCTTTCTTCAAAAATAATTTTTAGCCCAGAATTTTTTATTTTCCCAAGGGTAAAAGGAGAAATTTGACCCCAATCGTTGTTGTACAGTTTCTACTGAGTAGGCTGATACCCCATATGTGGGGGTAAACCACTGTTTGGGCACACGTCAGGGCTTGGAAGGGAAAGAGCACCATTTGACTTTTTCAATGCAAGATTGGCTGAAATCAATGGTGGACCCCCTGATGTGACTAAACAGTGGAAACCCCTCAATTCTAACTCCAACACTAACCCCAACACACCCCTAACCCTAATCCAAACTCTAACCATGACCCTAATCACAACCCTAACCCCAACACACCCCTAACTCTAATCCCAACCCTAACCATAACCCTAACCACAAGCCTAAACTTAATCTTAATCCTAATTCCAAACCTAACCCCAACACACCCCTAATCCCAACCCTAACCACAACACACCCTTAACCCTGATCCCAACCCTAACCATAACCCTAATCACATGCCTAACCCTAACCCCAACACACCCCTAACCCTAATCTTAACCCTAATTCCAACTCTAACTCTAATTCCAACCCTAACACTAAGGCTATGTGCCCACATTGCGGATTTATGTGCGGATTTTTCCGCACCGATTTTGAAAAATCCGCAGGTAAAACGCACTGCACTTAACCTGCGGATTTACCGCTGATTTCCAGTGTTTCTTTGTGCGGATTTCACCTGCGGATTCCTATTATGGAGCAGGTGTAAAACGCTGCGGAATCCGCACAAAGAATTGACATGCTGCGGAAAATACAACGCAGCTTTTCTGCGCTGTATTTTCTGCACCATGGGCTCTGCGGATTTGGTTTTCCATAGGTTTACGTGGTACTGTAAACTTGATGGAAAACTGCTATGAATCCGCAGCGACCAATCCACTGTGGATCCCCATCCAAATCCACACCGTTTGCACATAGCCTAATTCTAACCCTATCCCTAATTATAACCCTAACCCTAATTGTAACCCTAACCCTAATTCTAACCCTAACCCTAATTCTAACCCTAACCCTAGGTGCAACCCTAACTCTAATTCTCACCCTAATTGCAACCCCAACACTAATTGCAACCCTAACCCTAATTGCAACCCTAACCCTAATTCTAACCCTAACCCTAAGTGCAACCCTAACCCTAAGTGCAACCCTAACCCTAAGTGCAACCCTAAGTGCAACCCTAACCCTAAGTGCAACCCTAACCCTAAGTGCAACCCTAACCCTAAGTGCAATCCTAAGTGCAACTTAAACCCTAAGTGAAACCCTAACCCTAAGTGCAACCCTAACCCTAAGTGCAACCCTAACCCTAAGTGCAACCCTAAGTGCAACCCTAACCCTAAGTGCAACCCTAAGTGCAACCCTAACCCTAAGTGCAACCCTAACCCTAAGTGCAACCCTAGCACTAACCGTAACCCTAACCCTATTGGAAAAATAAAAATAAATATATTTTCTTAAATTTTTATGTTCCCTACCTATGGGGGTGATAAAGGGGGGATATTTACTATTTTTTTTATTTTGATCGCTGTGATAGAACCCATCATAGCGATCAAAAAGTACTTGGAAAGAATCTGCCGGCCGGCAGATTCGGCGGGCGCACTGTGCATGCACCCACCATTTTGGAAGATGGCGGCGCCCATAGAGAAGACGGATGGAAACCGTGAGGGACATCGGGGCTCGGTAAGTATGGGGGGTGGGATCGGAGCACAGAGGGAGCGGACAGGAGGACGGGGGGAGCGGACAGGAGGACGGAGAGGAGCAGGGGACATGGCAGGATGGAGAGGAGGAGATCGGTGGCAGTGGGGGGGGCAGATCGGGGTCTCCCGTCATGGCAGATGCTATTGCAGCATCGGCCATGGCTGGATTGTAATATTTCACCAATTTTCATAGGTGAAATATTACAGATTGCTCTGATTGGCTGTTTTAATTTCAACAGCCAATCAGAGCGATCGTAGCCACGTGGGAGTGAAGCCACCCCCCCGGGCTGAAGCACCACTCCACCTGTCCCTGCAGATCGGGTGAAATTGGAGTTAACCCTTTCACCTGATCTGCAGGGACGTGATCCCTCCATGACGCCACATAGGCGTCACAGGTCGGATTGGCACCGACTTTCATGACGCCTACCTGAAGACCCTTGTCACCTGAAATAAAGTTAAAAAAACAAACAACAATATTCCATACCTTCCATCGTTCAGTCTAGTCCCACGCTGTAAATCAATTTGAAGGGGTTAAATCATTTTACACCCAGGAACTCTGCTAATGCAGCTGTGCTCGTGACTATAAAACTTGGTGAATGAATGGAATGCAGGGGAATGTACTGTAGTTACCTCAAGTCGCGGTGATGCGCCCTCTGCTGGATGAACTCATATGAACTCGAGCCTGGGAACTTTTCAGAATATTATTTTCAGAAAGGGTCTTCAGGTGGATTAAGAGTATAATAAAATGTTAAAACACCATGTGTCTTTATTTCATTAAAATACTTTTTAATAATGTGTGTGTGTTTTATTAACCATTTCGTACTATTGGATTAATAATGGATAGGTGTCATAATTGATGCCTCTCCATTATTAACCTGGCTTAATGTCACCTTACAATAGCAAGGTGACATTAACCCTTTATTACCCCATATACCACTACTACACGGGAGTGGGAAGAGAGAGGCTACGTGCCAGAATAGGCACATCTTACAGATGTGTCTTTTCTGGGGTGGCTGGGGGCAGATGTTATAACCATGGTCCCTCTCTAGTCTATTAATATCTGCCCTCAGTCACTGGCTTTCCCATTCTGGCGGAGAAAATTGCACGGGAGCCCACACCAATTTTTTCCGGGATTTAACCCTTTAATTTAATAGCTAGAGACTAGTGTTGAGCATTCCGATACCGCAAGTATCGGGTATCGGCCGATACTAGCGGTATCGGAATTCCGATACCGGGATTCCGATACTTGCCGCGTATCGGATACCGGAATCGGAAGTTCCCAGATTCAAAATGCAGAAATTCAGCCAATGAGAATGATTTCAAGTGTGGGCACATCCTGTTCAGCATGGAGGGCATGAAACTACTGGCATGGCTGTGATTGGCTGCTGAAATGATGTCATGATGCAGTTTAAAAGTCGCTGGCGCCATTTTGCGATCACTCTGCTGTGAATTCAGTTAGTGACAGGACGCTGTTTGCTGACTGAGGGACAGTTTAGAGATAGCGATTTGCTTCTTTGTGCTTTCCAAAGGCTAATTTAGCAACCGCTGTGTTCACCTACTATTCACCTTCCTTTTGCCTTGTAGCGCTGTTTTCACAGCGATCTGCAAGGTCTCTCTGTGTGTGTGTGTGTGTGAGTGCAGCCCACTCTCTAGTCTGAGTGCAGCCACATAGGCCATCCATAGCTGGTTGTATTCAGTTCAGGGAGGGTGGTTCATTGCCTCATACTGTCCTTTTTTTTTTTTTTTTTGAAGTAGTGCAGGCTGCTGCACATTTTTTCCAAAAATTCCTATTAGTGTCTTTCCACCCGTCTCCAGCTAATTTGTGGAAAAACACTACATAGGATAAAGTAGAGGAGGGTTTTTGGGCCTTGCAGCGCCGTTTACGGCTGTCTGCACGGTCTCCGTGTGACTGCAGCTCGCCCTGTAATCTGTGAGCAGCTATAGCCTGGTTGTCTCCAGCTCAGGGTTTTTCACTGCGTCATACCGCCAAATCAATTTTCTTTTTTTTCAAAGTAGTGTAGTCTGCTGCTAATTTATTTTAAAAAATCCTATTAGTGTCTTTCCACCCGTCTCCAGCTAATTTGTGGAAAAACACTACATAGGATAAAGTAGAGGAGGGTTTTTGGGCCTTGCAGCGCCGTTTACGGCTGTCTGCACGGTCTCCGTGTGACTGCAGCTCGCCCTGTAGTCTGTGAGCAGCCGTAGCCTGGTTGTCTGCAGCTCAGGGTTTTTCACTGCGTCATACCGCCAAATCAATTTTCTTTTTTTTCAAAGTAGTGTAGTCTGCTGCTAATTTATTTTAAAAAATCCTATTAGTGTCTTTCCACCCGTCTCCAGCTAATTTGTGGAAAAACACTACATAGGATAAAGTAGAGGAGGGTTTTTGGGCCTTGCAGCGCCGTTTACGGCTGTCTGCACGGTCTCCGTGTGATTGCAGCTCTATCCGTTGTCAGTTCAGCCCCAAAAAAATAAATAAATAATAAAGTTCACCAAACACACCAGTTACACACCACTTTACATTTGTGTAGGCCACATTAGCTCATATTCAAGTCTAGTCCACACTTTAGAAAATTAGTGTGTCTTATACCTGTTAGGAGGAGTTGCTCAGGAATAAGCACACAAAGCCGTTAGTACTTTTCTGCTTATCTTTATCAGTCAACCAAGATGAAGAAGGCAGTGAGTAAGGCACGTGGGCGTGGGCGTGGGCGCGGAGCAGGGAGGGGACGTGGGGATTCTGTGCCTGCTGCGGGCACCGGTGAGTCATCAGCACCCACTTTCACAAGGGAACAGTCGTTCATGCGCAGCTTTGTCGCCGAGCGCCGTACACCGCTGCTGCGTGAAGACCAAATTGAAGCCGTTGTGGGATGGATGGCAGCTAATGCATCAACTTCCATTAGTGCCACATCCTCTCAGACACAGAGCACTGGAGAGCAGCCATCTGTCTCTTCACCACCTGCAAAATTGCCCAGGCAGACAGAGATCCCAGGACAGGAGCAGTCTCTACTTCTGTTCTCTGAATCATCTCTTGGCTTGGAAACAGGGGGCCAGCCAAGCAGCATTGGAGAAATGGAAGAAGAGGCAGGGTGCAGTGATGCCCAACCGCTTTTTCTGTCTTCCTCTGAAGAGGCGGGTGGGCCAGTGGCTCCGGTCACCACCTCGCAGGCCGCATCAGCTGATGATGACACTCAGGTGCCACTTACTGGTGCGTGCTCTGCTGCTGAGACTACCCAGGAGGAGCAGTTGGGGGCAGAGGGTAGTGTAGATGATGAGGTCCTTGACCCATCTTGGCGTCAGGGACAGGAAGGTGGTGGGAGCAGCTCTGAGGAAGAGATTCCCCGTACGGCCCAAAGAGGGAGAGGGAGGGGGAAGACTGCGGATCCTGCAGCCTCCGCTTTGGCACCCGTAAGGAGCATGTCTCTTCCAAAAGTCAAAAGGGGGGCTCCCAAGACTTGCAGTGCCTGGTCCTTTTTTGACCCAGTTGCAGATGACATTTGCTATGTCAGATGCAAGGTGTGTCATCAAAAAATCAAAAGAGGTCAAAAAGTCGCCAACCTCAATACCTCCAACATGTGGAAACATGTGCGCAACAGGCACCCGGCGGAGTTAGACAAACACACTGAAGAGCTAGGCCAACCAACAGCGGCAGCTACCACCTCTTCAGCTCGTGTTGCCTCTTCCTCTAGCTCACACGCAGCTGGTTCGGCTTCCTCCCAGGATCGCCGTGGAAGAACCTCTGGCCCTGTTGTCCAGAGACCCGCTGTCATTCCACCCGCAGCACCACTTTCCCAGTCATCCACACACTCCCAGCCCAGTCTACAGCCATCGGTAGTACAGGCATGGGAGAAAAGGCGGCCTTTCTCGTCAAACCACCCACGAGCACAGGCTCTGACTGCAGGCATTGCCAAACTTCTGTCACTGGAAATGCTGTCATTCAGGCTGGTGGAGACTGACAGCTTCCGTGACTTGATGTCATTGGCAGTCCCACAGTACAATGTGCCCAGCCGCTTTTACTTCAGCAGGCAAGCCGTCCCTGCCCTGCACAAGCATGTGGAGGGACACATAAAACACGCGCTACTGAACGCCGTCAGTAGCAAGGTCCACCTCACCACCGATGCGTGGACCAGTCAACATGGACAGGGGCGATACCTTTCCCTCACTGCCCATTGGGTTAATGTAGTTGAGCCGGGTACAGACCGTGCGAGTGGCGCAGGACGTGTCCTGCCCACTCCAAGGATTGCAGGAATCCATTCTGTACGCATTGACTCCTCCTCTTACACCAGTTCCTCAGAATCATCGCTGCAGGAGCCGTCACAGTCCACCTCCACATGGACCCGTGATGAACGTGTACCTGTTACGACCGACATGAGCACAGCCGTGGCCAAACGTCAACAGGCCGTCTTGAAATTAATTTTTTTGGGGAATCGTAGCCACACAGCGCAGGAGCTCTGGAATGCCATCAAGCAGGAGAGCGATGTGTGGTTTGAGCCAGCGAATCTCCAGCCAGGCATGGTAGTGTGTGATAATGGCCGAAATCTGGTGGCAGCCCTGGGCCTCGGCAACCTCACTCACATCCCATGTCTGGCACATGTGCTCAATTTGGTCGTGCAGAGTTTTTTGAGGGACTATCCGGATCTTGATGCACTGCTGCACAAGGTCCGCCTAGAGTGTGCTCACTTGCGGCGTTCCAGCACGGCAAAAGCGCGCATTGCGGCTCTGCAGCGCCGACACCGCCTGCCGGAACATCGCATCATATGTGACCTACCTACCAGGTGGAATTCCACGTTACATATGTTGGAGCGGTTGTGTGAGCAGCAGCAAGCTGTAATGGAGTACCAGCTGTATCAGGCGCAAAAAAGTCGCAGTCAGCGCCGTACAGACTTCACAACCACAGAGTGGGCCACTATGAAGGATGTCTGCCAGGTTTTGCGTCCCTTTGATTATTCCACGCGGATGGCGAGTGCAGATGATGCACTAGTCAGCATGACTGTCCCCCTTATCTGCCTGCTTGAAAAATCACTGCAAGCGCTAAGGGATGATGTTGTGGAAGAGGTGGAGGATGAGGATTCACCACTTCCATCATCTTCTGGACAGTCAGCGCCACGTGGTTCCTCACAAACGCGTAGGCAGGGGACAGTTTGTGAGGAGGATGAGGAGGAGTCAATGGAGGAGGAAGACATCCGTCCAGAGGAGGGAGTTACACAATTGTCCAGTACTCAGTGTGTACAGCGAGGGTGGGGTGATGACGAGCGGGCAGAGATCACGCCTCCAGCTGGGGACAGCGTTTCTTGGGCAGTTGGCAGTCTGCAGCACATGGTGGATTACATGCTGCAGTGCCTGAGAAACGACCGCCGCATCGACCACATTCTCAACATGTCTGATTATTGGGTGTTCACCCTCCTCGATCCTCGCTACCGGGACAACGTAGAAAGCCTCATCACACCATTGAACCGGGAGCGAAAAATGCGGGAGTACCAAGACACACTGGTCAGTTCCATCATCTTCTCCATTCCAACTGAGAGAAGTGCTGCTACTGCATTCCAAAGCAGCTCAGTGCGTCCAGGCAGTGGTGGAGGCTCTGCACAAAGAGGGAGCAGAAGCAGTGCCTCTGCCCAAGGCAAGACCAGTATGGCCCAACTGTGGCACAGTTTTGTGTGCCCCCCACAAAAGTCTACACCATCACAGACGGCTCCAGTCAGCAGGAGGCAACGGTTCCGTCAGATGGTGACAGACTACATGTCTTGCCCTCTTGCTGTACTCCCAGACGGCTCTTCCCCTTTCAAGTTTTGGGTCTCAAAGCTGGATACATGGCCAGAGCTAAGCCAGTATGCATTGGAGGTGCTGTCTTGCCCTGCGGCCAGTGTATTATCGGAACGTGTCTTTAGTGCTGCAGGTGGTGTACTAACTGACCGTCGCATGCGACTATCCTCCGATAACGTTGACCGGCTTACTTTTCTGAAAATGAACAAGGCCTGGATCTCGCAGGAATTTGCCACTCCTCCTCCTGATTAAATAATTAGGTCACTGTATACGTTATCCAGGTCTCCTGTTGTGTTCATCTTTCTACCACCTGAACTTAAATTCCTGGGCTCCAACACCGCCAGTTGAGGCTCAGACGTGCCGTCTGCACAGTCAAAACATACGACCCAGTGTTATTGGGTTTCAGTAACGTCAGCTGATCCCCAGCTGTGTAGCCGGCAATGTGTCATGCGACCGCCACGCTGACACAACAACTGAAATGTAAGGGAATCTGTCCCCCCCCCCCCAAGGCGTTTGTTACTGAAAGAGCCACCTTGTGCAGCAGTAATGCTGCACAAGGAAAAAGGTAGCTATTTTGGTTTTGCTCCTTGCACACGCAAAACTTAACACTTATAAAATGTGTCCACTGATACCGTAAAACCGTCCCGGAGGTGGGACTTTCCTTCGTAATAGGACGCAGCACAGCCGTCATTCCTACCCCCCCGGCGCCGCGCCCCGGCTCCTCAGCGTTGTTTGATTCCGTCCCGGAGCCTGCGCTGTTATGTTATCCCGTGGCCAGGCACACTTAGCGCTGCCCGTCTTCTGGCATCATTTGGTGTCAGGCTGGCTGCGCCTGTGCGGCCACGCTGGCCGAGAGCCCGCCTCGCAGTGTCTTCTGATTTAATCCCACTGGGGGCCTGGGATCTATGGACATGCGCAGTGCATATCTGAACCTCCACCTCTCACTCATCTCCCTATGGCTTCTTCAGACTGTTCGGTGTCAGCTGGTCCCTAATAGCATGCCACGGCCGTGACACCGCACAGTCTGAAAAAGAAGCCGTAGGGAGGGGAGTGAGAGGCGAGGATATGCACTGCGCATGGCCATGGATCCCAGGCCCCCAGTGGGATTACATCAGAAGACACTGCGAGGCGGGCTCTCGGCCAGCGCGGCCGCACAGGCGCAGCCAGCCTGACACCAAATGATGTCAGAAGATGGGCAGCGCTAAGTGTGCCTGGCCACGGGATAACATAACAGCGCAGGCTCCGGGACGGAATCAAACAACGCTGAGGAGCCGGGGCACGGCGGCGGGGGGGTAGTAATGATGGCCGTGCTGCGTCATATTACGAAGGAAAGTCCCACCTCCGGGACGGTTTCACGGCTTCAGGGGACACATTTTATAAGTGTTTAGTTCTGTGTTTGCAAGGAGCATGATGAAAAGAGCCACCTTTTCCTTTTGCATCTTTTGTGCTGCACAAGCTGGCTCTTTCAGCTACAAACGCCTTGGGGGGGGGGTTAAAGGTTCCCTTTCGACTTTCTCAGGCTTCGGCCTACATTGTGTTCCTCTGCTTTTCCACCTGCCCCTGGGCTCCAACACCGCTAGTTGCCATCCAGAAGTGCTGTACGCACAGTCAACAGTCGCTCCTCTGTTATTGGGGTTCAGTAACGTCAGCTGTTCCCCTGCTGTGTGTGTGGCAATCCCTCCTACCTCCTCCAACCTCCTCCTCCTCCACCTGTCCCTGGGCTCCAACACCGCCAGTTGCCATCCAGAAGTGCTGTACGCACAGTCAACAGTCCCTCCTCTGTTATTGGGGTTCAGTAACGTCAGCTGTTCCCCTGCTGTGTGTGTGGCAATCCCTTCTACCTCCTCCAACCTCCTCCAACCTCCTCCTCCTCCACCTGTCCCTGGGCTCCAACACCGCCAGTTGCCGTCCAGAAGTGCTGTACGCACAGTCAACAGTCCCTCCTCTGTTATTGGGGTTCAGTAACGTCAGCTGTTCCCCTGCTGTGTGTGTGTGGCAATCCCTCCTACCTCCTCCAACTTCCTCCTCCTCCACCTGTCCCTGGGCTCCAACACCGCCAGTTGCCGTCCAGAAGTGCTGTACACACAGTCAACAGTCCCTCCTCTGTTATTGGGGTTCAGTAACGTCAGCTGTTCCCCTGCTGTGTGTGTGGCAATCCCTCCTACCTCCTCCAACCTCCTCCTCCTCCACCTGTCCCTGGGCTCCAACACCGCCAGTTGCCGTCCAGAAGTGCTGTACGCACAGTCAACAGTCCCTCCTCTGTTATTGGGGTTCAGTAACGTCAGCTGTTCCCCTGCTGTGTGTGTGGCAATCCCTCCTACCTCCTCCAACCTCCTCCTCCTCCACCTGTCCCTGGGCTCCAACACCGCCAGTTGCCGTCCAGAAGTGCTGTACGCACAGTCAACAGTCCCTCCTCTGTTATTGGGGTTCAGTAACGTCAGCTGTTCCCCTGCTGTGTGTGTGGCAATCCCTCCTACCTCCTCCAACCTCCTCCAACCTCCTCCTCCTCCACCTGTCCCTGGGCTCCAACACCGCCAGTTGCCGTCCAGAAGTGCTGTACGCACAGTCAACAGTCCCTCCTCTGTTATTGGGGTTCAGTAACGTCAGCTGTTCCCCTGCTGTGTGTGTGGCAATCCCTCCTACCTCCTCCAACCTCCTCCAACCTCCTCCTCCTCCACCTGTCCCTGGGCTCCAACACCGCCAGTTGCCGTCCAGAAGTGCTGTACGCACAGTCAACAGTCCCTCCTCTGTTATTGGGGTTCAGTAACGTCAGCTGTTCCCCTGCTGTGTGTGTGGCAATCCCTCCTACCTCCTCCAACCTCCTCCAACCTCCTCCTCCTCCACCTGTCCCTGGGCTCCAACACCGCCAGTTGCCGTCCAGAAGTGCTGTACGCACAGTCAACAGTCCCTCCTCTGTTATTGGGGTTCAGTAACGTCAGCTGTTCCCCTGCTGTGTGTGTGTGGCAATCCCTCCTACCTCCTCCAACCTCCTCCTCCTCCACCTGTCCCTGGGCTCCAACACCGCCAGTTGCCGTCCAGAAGTGCTGTACGCACAGTCAACAGTCCCTCCTCTGTTATTGGGGTTCAGTAACGTCAGCTGTTCCCCTGCTGTGTGTGTGGCAATCCCTCCTACCTCCTCCAACCTCCTCCTCCTCCACCTGTCCCTGGGCTCCAACACCGCCAGTTGCCGTCCAGAAGTGCTGTACGCACAGTCAACAGTCCCTCCTCTGTTATTGGGGTTCAGTAACGTCAGCTGTTCCCCTGCTGTGTGTGTGGCAATCCCTCCTACCTCCTCCAACCTCCTCCTCCTCCACCTGTCCCTGGGCTCCAACACCGCCAGTTGCCGTCCAGAAGTGCTGTACGCACAGTCAACAGTCCCTCCTCTGTTATTGGGGTTCAGTAACGTCAGCTGTTCCCCTGCTGTGTGTGTGGCAATCCCTCCTACCTCCTCCAACCTCCTCCAACCTCCTCCTCCTCCACCTGTCCCTGGGCTCCAACACCGCCAGTTGCCGTCCAGAAGTGCTGTACGCACAGTCAACAGTCCCTCCTCTGTTATTGGGGTTCAGTAACGTCAGCTGTTCCCCTGCTGTGTGTGTGTGGCAATCCCTCCTACCTCCTCCAACCTCCTCCTCCTCCACCTGTCCCTGGGCTCCAACACCGCCAGTTGCCGTCCAGAAGTGCTGTACGCACAGTCAACAGTCCCTCCTCTGTTATTGGGGTTCAGTAACGTCAGCTGTTCCCCTGCTGTGTGTGTGGCAATCCCTCCTACCTCCTCCAACCTCCTCCTCCTCCACCTGTCCCTGGGCTCCAACACCGCCAGTTGCCGTCCAGAAGTGCTGTACGCACAGTCAACAGTCCCTCCTCTGTTATTGGGGTTCAGTAACGTCAGCTGTTCCCCTGCTGTGTGTGTGTGGCAATCCCTCCTACCTCCTCCAACCTCCTCCTCCTCCACCTGTCCCTGGGCTCCAACACCGCCAGTTGCCGTCCAGAAGTGCTGTACGCACAGTCAACAGTCCCTCCTCTGTTATTGGGGTTCAGTAACGTCAGCTGTTCCCCTGCTGTGTGTGTGGCAATCCCTCCTACCTCCTCCAACCTCCTCCTCCTCCACCTGTCCCTGGGCTCCAACACCGCCAGTTGCCGTCCAGAAGTGCTGTACGCACAGTCAACAGTCCCTCCTCTGTTATTGGGGGTCAGTAACGTCAGCTGTTCCCCTGCTGTGTGTGTGGCAATCCCTCCTACCTCCTCCAACCTCCTCCTCCTCCACCTGTCCCTGGGCTCCAACACCGCCAGTTGCCGTCCAGAAGTGCTGTACGCACAGTCAACAGTCCCTCCTCTGTTATTGGGGTTCAGTAACGTCAGCTGTTCCCCTGCTGTGTGTGTGGCAATCCCTCCTACCTCCTCCAACCTCCTCCAACCTCCTCCTCCTCCACCTGTCCCTGGGCTCCAACACCGCCAGTTGCCGTCCAGAAGTGCTGTACGCACAGTCAACAGTCCCTCCTCTGTTATTGGGGTTCAGTAACGTCAGCTGTTCCCCTGCTGTGTGTGTGGCAATCCCTCCTACCTCCTCCAACCTCCTCCTCCTCCACCTGTCCCTGGGCTCCAACACCGCCAGTTGCCGTCCAGAAGTGCTGTACGCACAGTCAACAGTCCCTCCTCTGTTATTGGGGTTCAGTAACGTCAGCTGTTCCCCTGCTGTGTGTGTGGCAATCCCTCCTACCTCCTCCAACCTCCTCCAACCTCCTCCTCCTCCACCTGTCCCTGGGCTCCAACACCGCCAGTTGCCGTCCAGAAGTGCTGTACGCACAGTCAACAGTCCCTCCTCTGTTATTGGGGTTCAGTAACGTCAGCTGTTCCCCTGCTGTGTGTGTGGCAATCCCTCCTACCTCCTCCAACCTCCTCCAACCTCCTCCTCCTCCACCTGTCCCTGGGCTCCAACACCGCCAGTTGCCGTCCAGAAGTGCTGTACGCACAGTCAACAGTCCCTCCTCTGTTATTGGGGTTCAGTAACGTCAGCTGTTCCCCTGCTGTGTGTGTGGCAATCCCTCCTACCTCCTCCAACCTCCTCCTCCTCCACCTGTCCCTGGGCTCCAACACCGCCAGTTGCCGTCCAGAAGTGCTGTACGCACAGAGCCAAACACCTCGCCTATGTGTTAGTGGGGTTCAGCACCGCCAGCTGTTCCCCTGCTGTGTATACGGCAACGTGTACTGCGACCACCACGCAGGCACAACAAGTTAAATTTAAGGGAACCTGTCCCCCCCCCCCCATGCGTTTGTTACTGAAGGAGCCACCTTGTGCAGCAGTAATGATGCAAAGGGAAAAAGTGCCTCTTTTCGTGGTGCTCCTTGCATATGCTGAACCTAACACTTATGAAATGTGTCCCCTCACAGCGTTCAACCGTCCGGTAGGTGGAACTTTCCTTTGTCATGTGACGCAGCACAGCCGTCATTTTTACCCCCTTGTCGCCGTGCGCCGCCTCCTCAGCGTTGTTTGAATCTGTCCCGGAGCCTGCGCTGTTAGGTTACCCCTTGGCCATGCACACATTTTGCGCTGCCCGTCTTCTGACATCATTTGCTGTCAGGCTGGCTGCGCCTGTGCGGGTGCGCTGTCCGAGATTCAGCCTCGCGGTGTCGTCTAATGTAATCCCACCGCGGGCCTGGGATCCGTGTCCATGCGCAGTGCATATCCTCGCCTCTCACTCCCCTCCCTACGGCTTCTAAAGACTGTTCGGTGTCAGCTGGTCCCTAATAGCATGCCACGGCCGTGACACCGCACAGTCTTTAGAAGCCGTACAGCGCAGGCTCCGGGACAGATTCAAACAACGCTGAGGAGGCGGCGCACGGCGACAAGGGGGTAAAAATGACGGCTGTGCTGCGTCACATGACAAAGGAAAGTTCCACCGACCGGACGGTTGAACGCTGTGAGGGGACACATTTCATAAGTGTTAGGTTCAGCATCTGCAAGGACCATAATTAAAAGAGCTAAGTTTACCTTTTCCAGCATTAGTGCTGTACACGATGGCTCTTCCAGCTACAAACGCCTGGGGGGGGGGGTTAAAGGTTTCCTTTCAACTTGCTCCAGTGCAGGCTTCGGCCTACACTCCGCTCCCCCTGCTCCTCCTGCTGACCCTGGGCTCTAACACCGCCAGTTGGGGCCCAGATGTGCTAGCTGCACAGAGAAAAACACCTCGCCAATGTGTCAGTGGGGTCCAGCACCGCCAGCTGTTCCCCTGCTGTGTAGCCGGCAACGTGTCCTGCAAAAGCCACGCAGACACAACAGACCCAAAGCTGCCGCCAGTGCAGGCTTCGGCCTACACTCCCCTCCCCCTGCTCCTCCTCCTCCTGCTCCTCCTCCTGCTGTCCCTGGGCTCTAACACACCGCCAGTTGGGGCCCAGATGTGCTAGCTGCACAGAGAAAAACACCAGCCAATGTGTCAGTGGGGTCCAGCACCGCCAGCTGTTCCCCTGCTGTGCAGCCGGCAACGTGTCCTGCAAAAGCCACGCAGACACAAGAACTGAAATTGAAGGGAACCTGTCCCCCCTCCCCCAGGCGTTTTTACGTTATCCAGCCACCTTGTACAGCGGTAATGCTGCATGTGTGCAAGGTGGCTCAGAAACGTATTCTCCTCGCACATGTGGAACTGAAAACACGTCTGAAATGTGTCCTCTGTGTGACCATTTAACCGTCCCGGTGGTGTGACTTTCCTTTGTAATGACACGCTGCAACCCCCTTGGTAGCGCTGCCCGTCTTCTGGCATCATTGTTTGGCTGGCTGCGCCTCTGCGGCCGCCCTGACCCACACAACGCCCCTCGGTGTCTTATTTATTGGGACTGCGAGGGTGTGATTCATGGGCAGGATCAGTGCATCAGTTCGCCTGTCCCTCCTCTCCTTCCGCCTTCTTCGGACTGTGCGGCTTCATGGCCATGGCATGCGATAAGGGATCAGATGACGCCGCACAGTCTGAAGCGGGTGTAAGGACCCGAGTGTGAGAGGCCAACATATGTGCTGCGCCAGGCCCTGAATCCCAGCCCCGCAGTGTTTTAACAATGTTAAGACACTGCGGGGCTGGGATTCATGGTCATCGCGAACCGCACCGGCCGACATTACATGATGCCA
This sequence comes from Ranitomeya variabilis, assembly GCF_051348905.1. Lineage (NCBI taxonomy): Eukaryota > Metazoa > Chordata > Amphibia > Anura > Dendrobatidae > Ranitomeya > Ranitomeya variabilis. The sequence continues at coordinate 744,182,623 of NC_135233.1, forward strand.
GAAGATGGGCAGCGCTAACGGCGCTAGGCCAGGGGATAACACGACAGCGCAGACTCCTGTACAGCAAATAACAACGCTCGGGAGGCTGCACCCAGCACCAAGGTGGGATTCTTGACACCTGTGCTGCGTCTCATTACAAAGGGAACTCGCGCCTCCATTACACAGTTTGACTGTATAAAGGGCTGAATGTTATACGTGTTCCATTCAGCGTGTGCAAGGAGAAAAATTACAAGAGCAACCTTTGACTTGCGCAGCACTGCTGCTGCATAAGCTGTGGCTCTTCTACTTTGTAACCCCTGAGGGGGGGTTAAAGGTGACTTTTGAAATCGGTTCAATTAGGCTTCGGCCTACACTCTGCTCCACCTGCAGAGCCCGGGCTCCAACAACGCTAGTTGCTGTCCGGAAGTGCTGGCTGCACAGAGCCAAACACCTCGCCAATGTGTCAGTGGGGTCCAGCACCGCCAGCTGTTCCCCTGCTGTGTAGCCGGCAACGTGTCCTGCAAAAGCCACGCAGACACAACAGACCCAAAGCTGCCGCCAGTGCAGGCTTCGGCCTACACTCCCCTCCCCCTGCTCCTCCTCCTCCTGCTCCTCCTCCTGCTGTCCCTGGGCTCTAACACACCGCCAGTTGGGGCCCAGATGTGCTAGCTGCACAGAGAAAAACACCAGCCAATGTGTCAGTGGGGTCCAGCACCGCCAGCTGTTCCCCTGCTGTGCAGCCGGCAACGTGTCCTGCAAAAGCCACGCAGACACAAGAACTGAAATTGAAGGGAACCTGTCCCCCCTCCCCCAGGCGTTTTTACGTTATCCAGCCACCTTGTACAGCGGTAATGCTGCATGTGTGCAAGGTGGCTCAGAAACGTATTCTCCTCGCACATGTGGAACTGAAAACACGTCTGAAATGTGTCCTCTGTGTGACCATTTAACCGTCCCGGTGGTGTGACTTTCCTTTGTAATGACACGCTGCAACCCCCTTGGTAGCGCTGCCCGTCTTCTGGCATCATTGTTTGGCTGGCTGCCCCTCTGCGGCCACCCTGACCCACACAACGCCCCTCGGTGTCTTATTTATTGGGACTGCGAGGGTGTGATTCATGGGCAGGATCAGTGCATCAGTTCGCCTGTCCCTCCTCTCCTTCCGCCTTCTTCGGACTGTGCGGCTTCATGGCCGTGGCATGCGATAAGGGATCAGATGACGCCGCACAGTCTGAAGCGGGTGTAAGGACCCGAGTGTGAGAGGCCAACATATGTGCTGCGCCAGGCCCTGAATCCCAGCCCCACAGTGTTTTAACAATGTTAAGACACTGCGGGGCTGGGATTCATGGTCATCGCGAACCGCACCGGCCGACATTACATGATGCCAGAAGATGGGCAGCGCTAACGGCGCTAGGCCAGGGGATAACACGACAGCGCAGACTCCTGTACAGCAAATAACAACGCTCGGGAGGCTGCACCCAGCACCAAGGTGGGATTCTTGACACCTGTGCTGCGTCTCATTACAAAGGGAACTCGCGCCTCCATTACACAGTTTGACTGTATAAAGGGCTGAATGTTATACGTGTTCCATTCAGCGTGTGCAAGGAGAAAAATTACAAGAGCAACCTTTGACTTGCGCAGCACTGCTGCTGCATAAGCTGTGGCTCTTCTACTTTGTAACCCCTGAGGGGGGGTTAAAGGTGACTTTTGAAATCGGTTCAATTAGGCTTCGGCCTACACTCTGCTCCACCTGCAGAGCCCGGGCTCCAACAACGCTAGTTGCTGTCCGGAAGTGCTGGCTGCACAGAGCCAAACACCTCGCCAATGTGTCAGTGGGGTCCAGCACCGCCAGCTGTTCCCCTGCTGTGTAGCCGGCAACGTGTCCTGCAAAAGCCACGCAGACACAACAGACCCAAAGCTGCCGCCAGTGCAGGCTTCGGCCTACACTCCCCTCCCCCTGCTCCTCCTCCTCCTGCTCCTCCTCCTGCTGTCCCTGGGCTCTAACACACCGCCAGTTGGGGCCCAGATGTGCTAGCTGCACAGAGAAAAACACCAGCCAATGTGTCAGTGGGGTCCAGCACCGCCAGCTGTTCCCCTGCTGTGCAGCCGGCAACGTGTCCTGCAAAAGCCACGCAGACACAAGAACTGAAATTGAAGGGAACCTGTCCCCCCTCCCCCAGGCGTTTTTACGTTATCCAGCCACCTTGTACAGCGGTAATGCTGCATGTGTGCAAGGTGGCTCAGAAACGTATTCTCCTCGCACATGTGGAACTGAAAACACGTCTGAAATGTGTCCTCTGTGTGACCATTTAACCGTCCCGGTGGTGTGACTTTCCTTTGTAATGACACGCTGCAACCCCCTTGGTAGCGCTGCCCGTCTTCTGGCATCATTGTTTGGCTGGCTGCGCCTCTGCGGCCGCCCTGACCCACACAACGCCCCTCGGTGTCTTATTTATTGGGACTGCGAGGGTGTGATTCATGGGCAGGATCAGTGCATCAGTTCGCCTGTCCCTCCTCTCCTTCCGCCTTCTTCGGACTGTGCGGCTTCATGGCCGTGGCATGCGATAAGGGATCAGATGACGCCGCACAGTCTGAAGCGGGTGTAAGGACCCGAGTGTGAGAGGCCAACATATGTGCTGCGCCAGGCCCTGAATCCCAGCCCCGCAGTGTTTTAACAATGTTAAGACACTGCGGGGCTGGGATTCATGGTCATCGCGAACCGCACCGGCCGACATTACATGATGCCAGAAGATGGGCAGCGCTAACGGCGCTAGGCCAGGGGATAACACGACAGCGCAGACTCCTGTACAGCAAATAACAACGCTCGGGAGGCTGCACCCAGCACCAAGGTGGGATTCTTGACACCTGTGCTGCGTCTCATTACAAAGGGAACTCGCGCCTCCATTACACAGTTTGACTGTATAAAGGGCTGAATGTTATACGTGTTCCATTCAGCGTGTGCAAGGAGAAAAATTACAAGAGCAACCTTTGACTTGCGCAGCACTGCTGCTGCATAAGCTGTGGCTCTTCTACTTTGTAACCCCTGAGGGGGGGTTAAAGGTGACTTTTGAAATCGGTTCAATTAGGCTTCGGCCTACACTCTGCTCCACCTGCAGAGCCCGGGCTCCAACAACGCTAGTTGCTGTCCGGAAGTGCTGGCTGCACAGAGCCAAACACCTCGCCAATGTGTCAGTGGGGTCCAGCACCGCCAGCTGTTCCCCTGCTGTGTAGCCGGCAACGTGTCCTGCAAAAGCCACGCAGACACAACAGACCCAAAGCTGCCGCCAGTGCAGGCTTCGGCCTACACTCCCCTCCCCCTGCTCCTCCTCCTCCTGCTCCTCCTCCTGCTGTCCCTGGGCTCTAACACACCGCCAGTTGGGGCCCAGATGTGCTAGCTGCACAGAGAAAAACACCAGCCAATGTGTCAGTGGGGTCCAGCACCGCCAGCTGTTCCCCTGCTGTGCAGCCGGCAACGTGTCCTGCAAAAGCCACGCAGACACAAGAACTGAAATTGAAGGGAACCTGTCCCCCCTCCCCCAGGCGTTTTTACGTTATCCAGCCACCTTGTACAGCGGTAATGCTGCATGTGTGCAAGGTGGCTCAGAAACGTATTCTCCTCGCACATGTGGAACTGAAAACACGTCTGAAATGTGTCCTCTGTGTGACCATTTAACCGTCCCGGTGGTGTGACTTTCCTTTGTAATGACACGCTGCAACCCCCTTGGTAGCGCTGCCCGTCTTCTGGCATCATTGTTTGGCTGGCTGCGCCTCTGCGGCCGCCCTGACCCACACAACGCCCCTCGGTGTCTTATTTATTGGGACTGCGAGGGTGTGATTCATGGGCAGGATCAGTGCATCAGTTCGCCTGTCCCTCCTCTCCTTCCGCCTTCTTCGGACTGTGCGGCTTCATGGCCGTGGCATGCGATAAGGGATCAGATGACGCCGCACAGTCTGAAGCGGGTGTAAGGACCCGAGTGTGAGAGGCCAACATATGTGCTGCGCCAGGCCCTGAATCCCAGCCCCGCAGTGTTTTAACAATGTTAAGACACTGCGGGGCTGGGATTCATGGTCATCGCGAACCGCACCGGCCGACATTACATGATGCCAGAAGATGGGCAGCGCTAACGGCGCTAGGCCAGGGGATAACACGACAGCGCAGACTCCTGTACAGCAAATAACAACGCTCGGGAGGCTGCACCCAGCACCAAGGTGGGATTCTTGACACCTGTGCTGCGTCTCATTACAAAGGGAACTCGCGCCTCCATTACACAGTTTGACTGTATAAAGGGCTGAATGTTATACGTGTTCCATTCAGCGTGTGCAAGGAGAAAAATTACAAGAGCAACCTTTGACTTGCGCAGCACTGCTGCTGCATAAGCTGTGGCTCTTCTACTTTGTAACCCCTGAGGGGGGGTTAAAGGTGACTTTTGAAATCGGTTCAATTAGGCTTCGGCCTACACTCTGCTCCACCTGCAGAGCCCGGGCTCCAACAACGCTAGTTGCTGTCCGGAAGTGCTGGCTGCACAGAGCCAAACACCTCGCCAATGTGTCAGTGGGGTCCAGCACCGCCAGCTGTTCCCCTGCTGTGTAGCCGGCAACGTGTCCTGCAAAAGCCACGCAGACACAACAGACCCAAAGCTGCCGCCAGTGCAGGCTTCGGCCTACACTCCCCTCCCCCTGCTCCTCCTCCTCCTGCTCCTCCTCCTGCTGTCCCTGGGCTCTAACACACCGCCAGTTGGGGCCCAGATGTGCTAGCTGCACAGAGAAAAACACCAGCCAATGTGTCAGTGGGGTCCAGCACCGCCAGCTGTTCCCCTGCTGTGCAGCCGGCAACGTGTCCTGCAAAAGCCACGCAGACACAAGAACTGAAATTGAAGGGAACCTGTCCCCCCTCCCCCAGGCGTTTTTACGTTATCCAGCCACCTTGTACAGCGGTAATGCTGCATGTGTGCAAGGTGGCTCAGAAACGTATTCTCCTCGCACATGTGGAACTGAAAACACGTCTGAAATGTGTCCTCTGTGTGACCATTTAACCGTCCCGGTGGTGTGACTTTCCTTTGTAATGACACGCTGCAACCCCCTTGGTAGCGCTGCCCGTCTTCTGGCATCATTGTTTGGCTGGCTGCGCCTCTGCGGCCGCCCTGACCCACACAACGCCCCTCGGTGTCTTATTTATTGGGACTGCGAGGGTGTGATTCATGGGCAGGATCAGTGCATCAGTTCGCCTGTCCCTCCTCTCCTTCCGCCTTCTTCGGACTGTGCGGCTTCATGGCCGTGGCATGCGATAAGGGATCAGATGACGCCGCACAGTCTGAAGCGGGTGTAAGGACCCGAGTGTGAGAGGCCAACATATGTGCTGCGCCAGGCCCTGAATCCCAGCCCCGCAGTGTTTTAACAATGTTAAGACACTGCGGGGCTGGGATTCATGGTCATCGCGAACCGCACCGGCCGACATTACATGATGCCAGAAGATGGGCAGCGCTAACGGCGCTAGGCCAGGGGATAACACGACAGCGCAGACTCCTGTACAGCAAATAACAACGCTCGGGAGGCTGCACCCAGCACCAAGGTGGGATTCTTGACACCTGTGCTGCGTCTCATTACAAAGGGAACTCGCGCCTCCATTACACAGTTTGACTGTATAAAGGGCTGAATGTTATACGTGTTCCATTCAGCGTGTGCAAGGAGAAAAATTACAAGAGCAACCTTTGACTTGCGCAGCACTGCTGCTGCATAAGCTGTGGCTCTTCTACTTTGTAACCCCTGAGGGGGGGTTAAAGGTGACTTTTGAAATCGGTTCAATTAGGCTTCGGCCTACACTCTGCTCCACCTGCAGAGCCCGGGCTCCAACAACGCTAGTTGCTGTCCGGAAGTGCTGGCTGCACAGAGCCAAACACCTCGCCAATGTGTCAGTGGGGTCCAGCACCGCCAGCTGTTCCCCTGCTGTGTAGCCGGCAACGTGTCCTGCAAAAGCCACGCAGACACAACAGACCCAAAGCTGCCGCCAGTGCAGGCTTCGGCCTACACTCCCCTCCCCCTGCTCCTCCTCCTCCTGCTCCTCCTCCTGCTGTCCCTGGGCTCTAACACACCGCCAGTTGGGGCCCAGATGTGCTAGCTGCACAGAGAAAAACACCAGCCAATGTGTCAGTGGGGTCCAGCACCGCCAGCTGTTCCCCTGCTGTGCAGCCGGCAACGTGTCCTGCAAAAGCCACGCAGACACAAGAACTGAAATTGAAGGGAACCTGTCCCCCCTCCCCCAGGCGTTTTTACGTTATCCAGCCACCTTGTACAGCGGTAATGCTGCATGTGTGCAAGGTGGCTCAGAAACGTATTCTCCTCGCACATGTGGAACTGAAAACACGTCTGAAATGTGTCCTCTGTGTGACCATTTAACCATCCCGGTGGTGTGACTTTCCTTTGTAATGACACGCTGCAACCCCCTTGGTAGCGCTGCCCGTCTTCTGGCATCATTGTTTGGCTGGCTGCGCCTCTGCGGCCGCCCTGACCCACACAACGCCCCTCGGTGTCTTATTTATTGGGACTGCGAGGGTGTGATTCATGGGCAGGATCAGTGCATCAGTTCGCCTGTCCCTCCTCTCCTTCCGCCTTCTTCGGACTGTGCGGCTTCATGGCCGTGGCATGCGATAAGGGATCAGATGACGCCGCACAGTCTGAAGCGGGTGTAAGGACCCGAGTGTGAGAGGCCAACATATGTGCTGCGCCAGGCCCTGAATCCCAGCCCCGCAGTGTTTTAACAATGTTAAGACACTGCGGGGCTGGGATTCATGGTCATCGCGAACCGCACCGGCCGACATTACATGATGCCAGAAGATGGGCAGCGCTAACGGCGCTAGGCCAGGGGATAACACGACAGCGCAGACTCCTGTACAGCAAATAACAACGCTCGGGAGGCTGCACCCAGCACCAAGGTGGGATTCTTGACACCTGTGCTGCGTCTCATTACAAAGGGAACTCGCGCCTCCATTACACAGTTTGACTGTATAAAGGGCTGAATGTTATACGTGTTCCATTCAGCGTGTGCAAGGAGAAAAATTACAAGAGCAACCTTTGACTTGCGCAGCACTGCTGCTGCATAAGCTGTGGCTCTTCTACTTTGTAACCCCTGAGGGGGGGTTAAAGGTGACTTTTGAAATCGGTTCAATTAGGCTTCGGCCTACACTCTGCTCCACCTGCAGAGCCCGGGCTCCAACAACGCTAGTTGCTGTCCGGAAGTGCTGGCTGCACAGAGCCAAACACCTCGCCAATGTGTCAGTGGGGTCCAGCACCGCCAGCTGTTCCCCTGCTGTGTAGCCGGCAACGTGTCCTGCAAAAGCCACGCAGACACAACAGACCCAAAGCTGCCGCCAGTGCAGGCTTCGGCCTACACTCCCCTCCCCCTGCTCCTCCTCCTCCTGCTCCTCCTCCTGCTGACCCTGGGCTCTAACAAACCGCCAGTTGGGGCCCAGATGTGCTAGCTGCACAGAGAAAAACACCTCGCCAATGTGTCAGTGGGGTCCAGCACCGCCAGCTGTTCCCCTGCTGTGCAGCCGGCATCGTGTCCTGCAAAAGCCACGCAGACACTTGCTCTTGTACCTTCTGCTCCCCATCCTGGTTCCAGTACCGTCAGCTGGTTCCGGGCAGAGCCTTTGGCTTAGGTGCCTCCCTTTGGTATCCGAGTTCCACCAACGTCAGGTGGTCCTTGTGTCATGATCTCTGCAGGCAGAGATCATAGCAAGCCTATAGAGGGACAAGCTCTCGGAAGATGGAACTATACTGACCATGAACTAAGCCTGCCGCGCAACTAGAAATAGCCAGGTAGCATTTCCTATTTATCGCTAGATGCCCAGCTCTGGCCTAAGACCTAAATAGCTAGCAGAGGGAAATATAAGACCTGGCTCACCTCTAGAGAAATATTCCAAAGAAGACAGTAGCCCCCCACATATAATGACGGTGAGTTCAGATGAAACAACAAACGCAGCAGGAAAATAGTCTTAGCAAATTTGAGGTCCGCTTACTAGATAGCAGAAGACAGATAGTATACTTTCATGGTCAGCAGAAAAACACTAACAAAACACCATCCAGAGATTACCTTAAACTCTGGCATTAACTCATAACGCCAGAGTAGCAATCCCTGATCAACGAGAGCTTTCCAGACACAGTAACAAAACTTCAGCTGTGAACTGGAACAAATAGGCAAAACAAAACATGGACAAAAGTCCAACTTATCTAGTAGTTGTCTAGAAGCAGGAACAAGCACTGAGAGGCATCAGAAAACATTGTTGACCGGCAAGAAACCACCAGAGAAATGAGCTTAAATAGCGACACCCACTACTGATGGAACCAGGTGAAACAGGAAAGAGGATGACAAGTCCAATTCCACAAGCGGCCACCGGGGGAGCCCAGAATCCAAATTCACAACAGTACCCCCCCCTCAAGGAGGGGGCACCGAACCCTCACCAGATCCACCAGGGCGACCAGGATGAGCCCTATGGAAGGCACGAACAAGATCAGAAGCATGAACATCAGATGCATTGACCCAAGAATTATCCTCCTGGCCGTAACCCTTCCAGTTGACCAGATACTGGAGTTTCCGTCTGGAAACACGAGAGTCCAAAATTTTCTCCACAACGTACTCCAACTCACCCTCAACCAACACCGGAGCAGGAGGCTCAACTGAAGGTACAACAGGTACCTCATACCTGCGCAATAACGACCGATGAAAAACGTTATGAATGGAAAAGGACGCAGGGAGGTCCAAACGGAAAGAAACAGGATTAAGAATCTCCAATATTCTATAAGGGCCGATGAACCGAGGTTTAAACTTAGGAGAAGAGACCCTCATAGGGACAAAACGAGAAGACAACCACACTAAATCTCCAACACAAAGCCGAGAACCAACACGACGATGACGGTTGGCAAAACGCTGAGTCTTCTCCTGGGACAACTTCAAATTGTCCATAACCTGCCCCCAGATGTGATGCAATCTCTCCACCACCGCATCCACTCCAGGACAATCCGAGGATTCCACCTGACCGGAGGAAAATCGAGGGTGAAACCCCGAATTACAGAAAAACGGGGACACCAAGGTGGAAGAACTGGCCCGATTATTGAGGGCGAACTCTGCCAATGGCAAAAAAGCAACCCAATCATCCTGGTCAGCAGAGACAAAACACCTCAGATATGTCTCAAGGGTCTGATTAGTCCGCTCGGTCTGGCCATTAGTCTGAGGGTGAAAAGCAGATGAAAAAGACAAATCTATGCCCATCCTAGCACAGAATGCCCGCCAAAATCTAGACACAAATTGGGTACCTCTGTCAGAAACAATATTCTCAGGAATACCGTGCAATCGGACAACATTCTGAAAAAACAGAGGAACCAACTCAAAAGAAGAAGGCAACTTGGGCAGAGGAACCAAATGGACCATTTTAGAGAAACGGTCACAGACCACCCAGATGACAGACATCTTCTGGGAAACAGGCAGATCTGAAATAAAATCCATCGAGATGTGTGTCCAAGGCCTCTTAGGAATAGGCAAGGGCAACAGCAGTCCGCTAGCCCGAGAACTACAAGACTTGGCCCGAGCACAAACGTCACATGACTGCACAAAGACTCGCACATCTCGTGACAGGAAAGGCCACCAGAAGGATCTTGCCACCAAATCCCTGGTACCAAAAATTCCGGGATGACCTGCCAATGCAGAAGAATGTACCTCAGAGATGACTCTGCTGGTCCAATCATCCGGAACAAACAGTCTATCAGGCGGACAACGATCCGGTCTATCCGCCTGAAACTCTTGCAAGGACCGCCGCAGATCAGGAGAAACGGCCGACAAAATTACTCCCTCCCTAAGGATACCTGTGGGTTCAGAATTACCAGGAGAGTCCGGGTCAAAACTCCTAGAAAGGGCATCTGCCTTAACATTCTTAGAACCCGGTAGGTATGACACCACAAAATTAAAGCGAGAAAAAAATAAAGACCAGCGCGCCTGTCTAGGATTCAGGCGTCTGGCAGTCTCAAGATAAATCAAATTTTTGTGGTCAGTCAATACCACCACCTGATGCCTAGCCCCCTCGAGCCAATGGCGCCACTCCTCAAACGCCCACTTCATGGCCAAAAGCTCCCGATTCCCAACATCATAATTCCGCTCTGCGGGCGAAAATTTGCGAGAAAAGAAGGCACAAGGCCTAATGACGGAGCAGTCGGAACCTTTCTGCGACAACACTGCCCCAGCTCCGATCTCCGAAGCGTCAACCTCAACCTGAAAAGGCAGATTCACATCAGGCTGACGCAACACAGGGGCAGAGGCAAAACGGCGCTTAAGCTCCTGAAAGGCCTCTACAGCATGAGGGGACCAATTAGCAACATCAGCGCCTTGTCTGGTCAAATCAGTCAGTGGTTTAACGACATCCGAAAAACCAGCAATAAATCGGCGGTAAAAGTTGGCAAAGCCCAAAAATCTCTGAAGACCCTTAAGAGAGGAGGGCTGAGTCCAGTCACAAATAGCTTGCACCTTGACGGGATCCATCTCAATGGAAGAGGGAGAAAAAATATACCCCAAAAAGGAAATTTTCTGGACCCCAAAAACGCACTTAGACCCCTTCACACATAAAGAATTAGACCGCAGAACCTGAAAAACTCTCCTGACCTGCTGGACATGAGAGTCCCAGTCATCAGAAAAAATCAGAATATCATCCAGATATATTATCATAAATTTATCCAGAAAATCGCGGAAAATATCATGCATAAAAGACTGGAAAACTGAAGGGGCATTAGAAAGACCAAAAGGCATGACCAAATACTCAAAGTGGCCCTCGGGCGTATTAAATGCGGTCTTCCACTCATCCCCCTGCCTGATCCGCACCAAATTATACGCCCCACGAAGATCAATTTTAGAGAACCACTTAGCACCCTCTATACGAGCAAACAAATCAGTAAGCAATGGCAATGGGTATTGATACTTAACAGTGATCTTATTCAGAAGCCGATAATCAATACATGGTCTCAAAGAGCCGTCTTTTTTTGAGACAAAGAAAAACCCAGCTCCCAAGGGAGAAGAAGATGGACGAATATGTCCCTTTTCCAAAGACTCCTTTATATATTCCCGCATAGCAGCATGTTCCGGCACAGACAAATTAAACAAACGACCCTTTGGATATTTACAACCCGGTATCAAATCTATGGCACAATCGCACTCACGGTGCGGAGGTAACGACCCAAGCTTGGGTTCGTCAAAGACGTCTTGATAATCAGAGAGGAACTCAGGGACTTCAGAGGGAATGGACGACGAAATAGAAACCAAAGGTACGTCCCCATGAATACCCTTACATCCCCAGCTCAACACAGACATTGCTCTCCAGTCCAAGACTGGGTTGTGAGACTGCAACCATGGCAATCCCAGTACCAAATCGTCATGTAAATTATACAGCACCAGGAAACGAATAATCTCCTGGTGATCCGGATTGATACGCATGGTTACTTGTGTCCAGTATTGTGGTTTATTATTAGCCAATGGGGTGGAGTCAATCCCCTTCAGAGGAATAAGAGTCTCCAAAGGCTCTAAATCAAAACCACAACGATTGGCAAAGGACCAATCCATAAGACTCAGAGCGGCGCCAGAGTCAACATAGGCGTCCGTGGCAATGGATGACAAAGAGCAAATCAGGGTTACAGACAAAATAAACTTAGACTGAATGGTGCCAATGGAAACAGACTTATCAAGCTTCTTTGTACGCCTAGAGCATGCTGATATCACATGAGTAGAATCCCCACAATAGAAACACAATCCATTCTTCCGTCTAAAATTCTGTCGCTCGCTCCTGGACAGAATTCTATCACACTGCATACTTTCTGGCGTCTTTTCCATAGACACCGCCAGATGGTGCACCGGTTTGCGCTCCCGCAGACGCCTATCAATCTGAATAGCCATTGTCATGGACTCATTCAGACCTGCAGGCAAAGGGAACCCCACCATAACATCCTTAACGGCATCAGAGAGACCTTCTCTGAAAGTTGCCGCCAAGGCGCACTCATTCCACTGAGTAAGCACAGACCATTTACGGAATTTTTGGCAGAAAACTTCAGCTTCGTCTTGCCCCTGAGATAGTGCCATCAAAGTTTTTTCTGCCTGAAGTTCCAAATGAGGTTCCTCATAAAGCAAGCCCAAGGCCAGAAAAAACGCATCCACATCGCGTAACGCAGGATCCCCTGCTGGCAATGAGAAGGCCCAATCTTGAGGGTCACCCCTGAGCAAGGAAATCACAATCCTAACCTGCTGAGCAGGGTCTCCAGCTGAACGAGACTTCAGGGACAAATAAAGCTTACAATTATTTCGGAAATTCTGGAAGCTAGCTCTATTCCCTGTGAAGAACTCCGGCAAAGGAATTCTCGGCTCAGATACCGGAGCATGTACCACAAAATCTTGTAAATTTTGTACTTTCGTGATGAGATTATTCAAACCCGCAGTTACACTCTGGAGATCCATTATTGTCAGGTGCACACAGAGCATACAGAGATTAGGAGGAGAGAGAGAAAAAAGACTGCAGCAAGGCAGACTGGAGGAAAAAAAAAAAAAAATTCCAGCAGACTTCTTATAACTCTCCTTTCTCAACCTGGGTCTTTAACACTTTATTGGCCGGTCAAACTGTCATGATCTCTGCAGGCAGAGATCATAGCAAGCCTATAGAGGGACAAGCTCTCGGAAGATGGAACTATACTGACCATGAACTAAGCCTGCCGCGCAACTAGAAATAGCCAGGTAGCATTTCCTATTTATCGCTAGATGCCCAGCTCTGGCCTAAGACCTAAATAGCTAGCAGAGGGAAATATAAGACCTGGCTCACCTCTAGAGAAATATTCCAAAGAAGACAGTAGCCCCCCACATATAATGACGGTGAGTTCAGATGAAACAACAAACGCAGCAGGAAAATAGTCTTAGCAAATTTGAGGTCCGCTTACTAGATAGCAGAAGACAGATAGTATACTTTCATGGTCAGCAGAAAAACACTAACAAAACACCATCCAGAGATTACCTTAAACTCTGGCATTAACTCATAACGCCAGAGTAGCAATCCCTGATCAACGAGAGCTTTCCAGACACAGTAACAAAACTTCAGCTGTGAACTGGAACAAATAGGCAAAACAAAACATGGACAAAAGTCCAACTTATCTAGTAGTTGTCTAGAAGCAGGAACAAGCACTGAGAGGCATCAGAAAACATTGTTGACCGGCAAGAAACCACCAGAGAAATGAGCTTAAATAGCGACACCCACTACTGATGGAACCAGGTGAAACAGGAAAGAGGATGACAAGTCCAATTCCACAAGCGGCCACCGGGGGAGCCCAGAATCCAAATTCACAACATCCTTGGTAGTGCTTTCAGGCACGGGTACCTCCTGCTTAGTAACCGGGTTCCAGTAACGTCAGCTGGTCCTCGGTAGTTCCATTGGCTCTTGGACCTTCGGCTACCCATCCGGGTTCCAGCACCGTCAGCTGGTTCTCGGCAGTGTCTTTTGCTCTTGTACCTTCTGCTCCCCATCCTGGTTCCAGTACCGTCAGCTGATTCCGGGCAGAGCCTTTGGCTTAGGTGCCTCCCTCTGGGTATCCGAGTTCCACCAACGTCAGGTGGTCCTTGGTAGTGCTTTCAGCACAGGTACCTCCTGCTTAGTAACCGGGTTCCAGTAACGTCAGCTGGTCCTCGGTAGTTCCATTGGCTCTTGGACCTTCGGGTAGCCATCCGAGTTCCAGTTCCATCAGCTGGTTCTCGGCATTTTCTCAGCCTTCTTGTACCTTCTGCTACATTTCCAAGTTCAAGAGACTAAACACAATGACCCAGAAGACCACCCCTAAGATGACGACGACACCAGAGACGACAACCACCGTGATGACGACGACCCTGGAGACGATGACCCCGAAGACCACCCCGATGACGACGACCCCGGAGACGACGACCCTGAAGACCACCCCGATGACGACGACCCCGGAGACGACGACCCTGGAGACGACGACGACCTGGAAGACCGAGAAGCAGAAGAACAAGAGGCTGCAGAACAAAGAGCAGAAGAACATTAAGCATAACACTAAATATCAGAGCAAAAAATATTATCTAAATTATAAGCAGAAGAAGACTAAGCAGTGTATGGGGGTGAGTCCGTTCCTCCTCGTGGTGCCCCTGGATAAAGCCTGATGCTGCAGGCCAAACTGAACGCGGACAAATGTAACTGTTTTGTGACAGGCAGAACGGAAGGTGTAATCTTCAAACTTTTATAGATAACAACTACGGGAATGCCTGTCACAAATAAGAATATGATGAAGAAGTTGAATATGATGAAGATAATAGTAAAATAAAAAGAATATGAACAATGTAACCCAAAAAATAATAGGTAGAAGATGAAGAAGAAGATGAATAAGGTGAAGAAGTTGATGTCAAAGAAGCTGATGATGAGGATAATTAAGAAGAAAGCGTGGGAGAAGTAAAAAAGAAGGTGAAGGGCGTGGAAGTAGTGAAACATCAATATCTGACATAAAAAAAAAAACAAAAACATAGTCAAATTCTTTCTAACGCCGAACTTCATAAAAAAAAATAAAAAATCCTGCTATTCTATTACATTGGGCTAAACCTCTGTCCCTTTAATATCTCCGCCACGTCCCCCAATACATCCTACAATATTCTTAGTTGTTTTCCTTCATGTAGAATGAACCTACAAGTGTATAAAGGGTTTATTTTAATTCCGATATTTTCGTCCCATTGACTTGCATTGGGATCGGGTATCGGTATCGGATTGGATTCCGATACTGTGACGGTATCGGCCGATACTTTCCGATACCGATACTTTCCGATATCGGAAAGTATCGCTCAACACTACTAGAGACCCCAAATTTTACACAGAGACACTTGTTACATTAGTAAAGAGGAATATGTAATAAAAGAAGGGATATGAGATGATTTACTGTATGTAAACCATGTCTCATATCCTGTCGGGTTTGTGAAGGAGATAGGAAAAGCCGGCAATTGAATTACCAGCTTTTCTGCTATCTAGCGCTGAATTAAATATATATATATCTATATATATAATTGTCTAAGGGTTTTTCCATCTGTCTGTCTGTCTGTCTTTCTGTCTGTCTGTCTTTCTGTCTGTCTGTCTGTCTGTCTGTCTGTCCTGGAAATCCCGTGCTGTTATGGTTCTCAATGGCAAGAGAACATAGCCCAGCAAACATAAGAACTAGCTCTTGGAAGGATGGAAACTAAACTGACCATGAACTAAACCTGCCGCACAACTAACAGTAGCCGGGTAGCATAGCCTGCGTTTTATCCCTAGACGCCCAGCGCCGGCCGGAGGACTAACTAATCCTGGCAGAGGAAAATATAGTCCTGGCTCACCTCTAGAGAAATTTCCCCGAAAGGCAGACAGAGGCCCCCACAAATAATGGCGGTGATTTTAGATGAAATGACAAACGTAGTATGAAAATAGGTTTAGCAAAATTGAGGTCCGCTTACTAGATAGCAGGAAGACAGAAAGGGCACTTTCATGGTCAGCTGAAAACCCTATCAAAACCCATCCTGAAATTACTTTAAGACTCTAGTATTAACTCATAACATCAGAGTGGCAATTTCAGATCACAAGAGCTTTCCAGACACAGAAACGAAACTACAGCTGTGAACTGGAACAAAATGCAAAAACAAACAAGGACTAAAGTCCAACTTAGCTGGGAGTTGTCTAGCAGCAGGAACATGCACAGAAAGGCTTCTGATTACAATGTTGACCGGCATGGAAGTGACAGAGGAGCAAGGCTAAATAGCGACTCCCACATCCTGATGGAAACAGGTGAACAGAGAGGATGATGCACACCAGTTCAATTCCACCAGTGGCCACTGGAGGAGCCCAAAATCCAATTTCACAACAGTACCCCCCTCAAGGAGGGGGCACCGAACCCTCACCAGAACCACCAGGGCGATCAGGATGAGCCCTATGAAAGGCACGGACCAAATCGGAGGCATGAACATCAGAGGCAGTCACCCAAGAATTATCCTCCTGACCGTATCCCTTCCATTTGACCAGATACTGGAGTTTCCGTCTGGAAACACGGGAGTCCAAGATTTTTTCCACAACGTACTCCAACTCGCCCTCAACCAACACCGGAGCAGGAGGCTCAACGGAAGGCACAACCGGTACCTCATACCTGCGCAATAATGACCGATGAAAAACATTATGAATAGAAAAAGATGCAGGGAGGTCCAAACGGAAGGACACAGGGTTAAGAATCTCCAATATCTTGTACGGGCCGATGAACCGAGGCTTAAACTTGGGAGAAGAAACCCTCATAGGGACAAAACGAGAAGACAACCACACCAAGTCCCCAACACAAAGCCGAGGACCAACCCGACGCCGGCGGTTGGCAAAAAGCTGAGTCTTCTCCTGGGACAACTTCAAATTGTCCACTACCTGCCCCCAAATCTGATGCAACCTCTCCACCACAGCATCCACTCCAGGACAATCCGAAGATTCCACCTGACCAGAAGAAAATCGAGGATGAAACCCCGAATTACAGAAAAAGGGAGACACCAAGGTGGCAGAGCTGGCCCGATTATTGAGGGCAAACTCCGCTAAAGGCAAAAAAGCAACCCAATCATCCTGATCTGCAGACACAAAACACCTCAAATATGTCTCCAAGGTCTGATTCATCCGCTCGGTCTGGCCATTAGTCTGAGGATGAAAAGCAGACGAGAAAGACAAATCTATGCCCATCCTAGCACAGAATGCTCGCCAAAATCTAGACACGAATTGGGTACCTCTGTCAGAAACGATATTCTCCGGAATACCATGCAAACGGACCACATTTTGAAAAAACAGAGGAACCAACTCGGAAGAAGAAGGCAACTTAGGCAGGGGAACCAAATGGACCATCTTAGAGAAACGATCACACACCACCCAGATGACAGACATCTTCTGAGAAACAGGAAGATCCGAAATAAAATCCATCGAGATGTGCGTCCAGGGCCTCTTCGGGATAGGCAAGGGCAACAACAATCCACTAGCCCGAGAACAACAAGGCTTGGCCCGAGCACAAACGTCACAAGACTGCACGAAGCCTCGCACATCTCGAGACAGGGAAGGCCACCAGAAGGACCTTGCCACCAAATCCCTGGTACCAAAGATTCCAGGATGACCTGCCAACGCAGAAGAATGAACCTCAGAAATGACTTTACTGGTCCAATCATCAGGAACAAACAGTCTACCAGGTGGGCAACGATCAGGTCTATCCGCCTGAAACTCCTGCAAGGCCCGCCGCAGGTCTGGAGAAACGGCAGACAATATCACTCCATCCTTAAGGATACCTGTAGGTTCAGAATTACCAGGGGAGTCAGGCTCAAAACTCCTAGAAAGGGCATCCGCCTTAACATTCTTAGAACCCGGCAGGTAGGACACCACAAAATTAAACCGAGAGAAAAACAACGACCAGCGCGCCTGTCTAGGATTCAGGCGTCTGGCGGACTCAAGATAAATTAGATTTTTGTGGTCAGTCAATACCACCACCTGATGTCTAGCCCCCTCAAGCCAATGACGCCACTCCTCAAAAGCCCACTTCATGGCCAAAAGCTCCCGATTCCCAACATCATAATTCCGCTCGGCGGGCGAAAATTTACGCGAGAAAAAAGCACAAGGTCTCATCACGGAGCAATCGGAACTTCTCTGCGACAAAACCGCCCCAGCTCCGATTTCAGAAGCGTCGACCTCAACCTGAAAAGGAAGAGCAACATCAGGCTGATGCAACACAGGGGCGGAAGAAAAGCGGTGCTTAAGCTCCCGAAAGGCCTCCACAGCAGCAGGGGACCAATCAGCAACATCAGCACCCTTCTTAGTCAAATCAGTCAATGGTTTAACAACATCAGAAAAACCAGCAATAAATCGACGATAAAAGTTAGCAAAGCCCAAAAATTTCTGAAGACTCTTAAGAGAAGAGGGTTGCGTCCAATCACAAATAGCCTGAACCTTGACAGGATCCATCTCGATGGAAGAGGGGGAAAAAATATATCCCAAAAAGGAAATCTTTTGAACCCCAAAAACGCACTTAGAACCCTTCACACACAAGGAATTAGACCGCAAAACCTGAAAAACCCTCCTGACCTGCTGGACATGAGAGTCCCAGTCATCCGAAAAAATCAAAATATCATCCAGATACACAATCATAAATTTATCCAAATAATCACGGAAAATGTCATGCATAAAGGACTGAAAGACTGAAGGGGCATTTGAAAGACCAAAAGGCATCACCAAATACTCAAAGTGGCCCTCGGGCGTATTAAATGCGGTTTTCCACTCATCCCCCTGCTTAATTCGCACCAAATTATACGCCCCACGGAGATCTATCTTAGAGAACCACTTGGCCCCCTTTATGCGAGCAAACAAATCAGTCAGCAGTGGCAACGGATATTGATATTTAACCGTGATTTTATTCAAAAGCCGATAATCAATGCACGGCCTCAAAGAGCCATCTTTCTTAGCCACAAAGAAAAAAACGGCTCCTAAGGGAGATGACGAAGGACGAATATGTCCCTTTTCCAAGGACTCCTTTATATATTCTCGCATAGCAGCATGTTCAGGCACAGACAGATTAAATAAACGACCCTTAGGGTATTTACTACCCGGAATCAAATCTATGGCACAATCGCACTCCCGGTGCGGAGGTAATGAACCAAGCTTAGGTTCTTCAAAAACGTCACGATATTCAGTCAAGAATTCAGGAATCTCAGAGGGAATAGATGATGAAATGGAAACCACAGGTACGTCCCCATGCGTCCCCTTACATCCCCAGCTTAACACAGACATAGCTTTCCAGTCAAGGACTGGGTTATGAGATTGCAGCCATGGCAATCCAAGCACCAACACATCATGTAGGTTATACAGCACAAGAAAGCGAATAATCTCCTGGTGATCCGGATTAATCCGCATAGTTACTTGTGTCCAGTATTGTGGTTTATTGCTAGCCAATGGGGTGGAGTCAATCCCCTTCAGGGGTATAGGAGTTTCAAGAGGCTCCAAATCATACCCACAGCGTTTGGCAAAGGACCAATCCATAAGACTCAAAGCGGCGCCAGAGTCGACATAGGCATCCGCGGTAATAGATGATAAAGAACAAATCAGGGTCACAGATAGAATAAACTTAGACTGTAAAGTGCCAATTGAAACAGACTTATCAAGCTTCTTAGTACGCTTAGAGCATGCTGATATAACATGAGTTGAATCACCGCAATAGAAGCACAACCCATTTTTTCGTCTAAAATTCTGCCGTTCACTTCTGGACAGAATTCTATCACATTGCATATTCTCTGGCGTCTTCTCAGTAGACACCGCCAAATGGTGCACAGGTTTGCGCTCCCGCAGACGCCTATCGATCTGGATAGCCATTGTCATGGACTCATTCAGACCCGCAGGCACAGGGAACCCCACCATAACATCCTTAATGGCATCAGAGAGACCCTCTCTGAAATTCGCCGCCAGGGCGCACTCATTCCACTGAGTAAGCACAGCCCATTTACGGAATTTCTGGCAGTATATTTCAGCTTCGTCTTGCCCCTGAGATAGGGACATCAAGGCCTTTTCCGCCTGAAGTTCTAACTGAGGTTCCTCATAAAGCAACCCCAAGGCCAGAAAAAACGCATCCACATTGAGCAACGCAGGATCCCCTGGAGCCAATGCAAAAGCCCAATCCTGAGGGTCGCCCCGGAGCAAGGAAATCACAATCCTGACCTGCTGAGCAGGATCTCCAGCAGAGCGAGATTTCAGGGACAAAAACAACTTGCAATTATTTTTGAAATTTTGAAAGCAAGATCTATTCCCCGAGAAAAATTCAGGCAAAGGAATTCTAGGTTCAGATATAGGAACCTGAACAACAAAATCTTGTAAATTTTGAACTTTCGAGGTGAGATTATTCAAACCTGCAGCTAAACTCTGAATATCCATTTTAAACAGGTGAACACAGAGCCATTCCAGGATTAGAAGGAGAGAGAGAGAGAAAGGCTGCAATATAGGCAGACTTGCAAGAGATTCAATTACAAGCACACTCAGAACTGAAGGAAAAAAAAAAATATATATCTTCAGCAGACTTCTCTTTTCTCTCCTTTCTCTGTCAATTAATTTAACCCTTTTTGGCCGGTCAAACTGTTATGGTTCTCAATGGCAAGAGAACATAGCCCAGCAAACATAAGAACTAGCTCTTGGAAGGATGGAAACTAAACTGACCATGAACTAAACCTGCCGCACAACTAACAGTAGCCGGGTAGCGTAGCCTGCGTTTTATCCCTAGACGCCCAGCGCCGGCCGGAGGACTAACTAATCCTGGCAGAGGAAAATATAGTCCTGGCTCACCTCTAGAGAAATTTCCCCGAAAGGCAGACAGAGGCCCCCACAAATAATGGCGGTGATTTTAGATGAAATGACAAACGTAGTATGAAAATAGGTTTAGCAAAATTGAGGTCCGCTTACTAGATAGCAGGAAGACAGAAAGGGCACTTTCATGGTCAGCTGAAAACCCTATCAAAACCCATCCTGAAATTACTTTAAGACTCTAGTATTAACTCATAACATCAGAGTGGCAATTTCAGATCACAAGAGCTTTCCAGACACAGAAACGAAACTACAGCTGTGAACTGGAACAAAATGCAAAAACAAACAAGGACTAAAGTCCAACTTAGCTGGGAGTTGTCTAGCAGCAGGAACATGCACAGAAAGGCTTCTGATTACAATGTTGACCAGCATGGAAGTGACAGAGGAGCAAGGCTAAATAGCGACTCCCACATCCTGATGGAAACAGGTGAACAGAGAGGATGATGCACACCAGTTCAATTCCACCAGTGGCCACCGGGGGAGCCCAAAATCCAATTTCACAACACCGTGCCTCTGATTGGTCGAGGCCGCCAGGCCTCGACCAATCAGCGACGGGCACAGTATCGACGTAGATGTCATAATGGTTGCCATGGCGACGATTATGTCATAAAGGTTGCCTCGACCAATCAGCGACGGGCACAGTCTGCCGCGAATTCTGGAATCATCATTGTCCATATACTACGGGGACATGCATATTCTAGAATACCCGATGCATTAGAATCGGGCCACAGTCTAGTATATATATATATATATATATATATATATATATATATATATATACATGTGTGTGTGTCTCACTGACATATATATATATATATATATATATATATATATATATATATACACTCACTGGCCACTTTATTAGGTACACCATGCTAGTAACGGGTTGGACCCCCTTCTTCCTTCAGAACTGCCTCAATTCTTCATGGCATAGATTCAACAAGGTGCTGGAAGCATTCCTCAGAGATTTTGGTCCATATTGACATGATGGCATCACACAGTTGCCGCAGATTTGTCGGCTGCACATCCCTGATGCGAATCTCCCGTTCCACCACATCCCAAAGATTTCATGTTGTTTACGCCAAATTCTGACCCTACCATCCGAATGTCGCAGCAGAAATCGAGACTCATCAGACCAAGCAACGTTTTTCCAATCTTCTACTGTCCAATTTCGATGAGCTTGTGCAAATTGTAGCCTCAGTTTCCTGTTCTTAGCTGAAAGGAGTGGTACCCGGTGTGGTCTTCTGCTGCTGTAGCCCATCTGCCTCAAAGTTCGACGCACTGTGCGTTCAGAGATGCTCTTAGGCCTACCTTGGTTGTAACGGGTGGCGATTTGAGTCACTGTTGCCTTTCTATCAGCTCGAACCAGTCTGCCCATTCTCCTCTGACCTCTGGCATCAACAAGGCATTTCCGCCCACAGAACTGCCGCTCACTGGATTTTTTTTCTTTTTCGGACCATTCTCTGTAAACCCTAGAGATGGTTGTGCGTGAAAATCCCAGTAGATCAGCAGTTTCTGAAATACTCAGACCAGCCCTTCTGGCACCAACAACCATGCCACGTTCAAAGGCACTCAAATCACCTTTCTTCCCCATACTGATGCTCGGTTTGAACTGCAGGAGATTGTCTTGACCATGTCTACATGCCTAAATGCACTGAGTTGCCGCCATGTGATTGGCTGATTAGAAATTAAGTGTTAACAAGAAGTTGGACAGGTGTACCTAATAAAGTGGCCAGTGAGTGTATATATAGACTGTAAATATGTTTTTAAGAATATTTGAGCCGATAGATCCATGATATGTCCATTTTGCAAGCCTGCGAGAAAAAATTGCCATACGGACGCCATACAGATGCCATACGGATGACACATGGATAAATTTGTGTGTAAAAATCGCATCCTCGCATTGAACACAGAATAGTGTTTTGGGACAATTACTGCGTATTACGGCCGTAAAAAATGGACCGTATTTTCATACGCCTAGTGTGACGCCGGCCTAATGCTACTTAGCCTTTATGACTTCTAACATATATGAAAGCTGCCTTATATACAGGTCTCAGCTCCACTTTATATACTACATAGCCTCTGCTGTTGGTTGGCACTGCTGGTCCCGTCTCATCCTTTATGCACTTTACTACTGTTTTGTACAACTTATGATATATTTATACAAATACAATAATCTTTTTTAACTGCACTGCTCCTTTTTCTTTTCTATTCTAATGCAACAATACCTGAAACTGGCTTCTCTTTTCAGGTGGTGTGTATGCATTCAATATTACACTAAATAAAAAAAACAAAAATATCTTGTATTTGCCAAATATTCTAGAACAAGAAAATGGAGAAATGATTACTTCCCACAAGTAAACACTAGTGTTGAGCGATACCTTCCGATACTTGAAAGTATCGGATAGTATCGGCCGATACCCGAAAAATATCGGATATTGCCGATACCGATACCCGAAACCAATACAAGTCAATGGGACACAAGTATCGGAAGCTATCCTGGATGGTTCCCAGGGTCTGAAGGAGAGGAAACTCTCCTTCAGGCCCTGGGATCCATATTCATGTAAAAAATAAAGAATTAAAATAAAAAATATGGATTTACTCACCCGTCCGGCGGCCCCTGGACCTTACCAATGTAACCGGCAGCCTCCGTTCCTAAGAATGAGGAGTTTAGGACCTGCGATGACGTGGCGGTTTGTGATTGGTCGCGTGACCGCTCATGTTACCGCTCACGCGACCAATCACAAGCCGCGACGTCATTGCAGGTCCTAAACTCCTCATTCTTAGGAACAGAGGCTGTCGGTTACATCGATAAGGTCCAGGGGCCTCCGGAGGGGTGAGTATATCCATATTTTTTATTTTAATTCTTTTTTACATGAATATGGATCCCAGGGCCTGAAGGAGAGTCTCCTCTCCTCCAGACCCTGGGAACCATACACTGGGAACTTCCGATTCCGATTTCCGATATCACAAAAATATCGGAACTTGGTATCGGAATTCCGATACCGCAAGTATCGGCCGATACCCGATACTTGCGGTATCGGAATGCTCAACACTAGTAAACACTTGCAACTGGCAAATGTATTCAAATGGCGTCTGAACTTGTCTAATGTCTAGTGGAGAAATGAAGCAGGCTCAAAACTATTTAAAACAATGCACACATTTTACAATGTAAACACTTGTATTTAAGTTTAATGATTGTTGACTTCTATTAAAAAAATCTGTTTTTTCCACCGGATCTGTTTTTTTCCGCCGGATCCGTTTTTTTCCACCAGATCCGTTTTTTCCGCCGGATCCATTTTTTTACACCAGATCCGTTTTTTCCGCCGGATCCATTTTTTACGCTGGATCCGTTTTTCTCAAAACTCGCCAGATCCTTTTTTTCCACTGGATCCGTTTTTTTCCACCAAATCCATTTTCTTCCGCCGGATCCGTTTTTCCACCATATCCGTTTTTTTCCATCGGATCAGTTTTTTTCTGCGGATCTGTTTTTTCCATCGGATCCGTTTTTTTCTGCTGGATCCGTTTTTTTTTCACTGGATCAGTTTTTTCCGCCGGATCCGTTTTTTCTGCCGGATCTGTTTTTTTTCCACTGATGATCCCAACCCCATTTATAAGGCAAGAAATCCCACTTATTAAACCTGACAGGGCACACCTGTGAAGTGAAAACCATTTCCGGTGACTACCTCTTGAAGCTCATCAAGAGAATGCCAAGAGTGTGCAAAGCAGTCATCAAAGCAAAAGGTGACTACTTTGAAGAACCTAGAATGTAAGACATATTTTCAGTTTTTTCACACTTTTTGTTAAGTATATAATTCCACATGTGTTAAATCATAGTTTTGATGCCTTCAGTGTGAATTTACAATTTTCATAGTCATGAAAATAGAGAAAAATCTTTAAATGAGGTGTGTCCAAACTTTTGGTCTGTACTGTATCTATCTATAAATATATCTATAGATAGATATATCCATAGATATATAATAGAAAGGCCGATGTTTATAAGTCTACTTTCACACTTGCGTTTTCAGCAATCCGTCGTTTTGGGAAAAAAATGGATCCTGCAAATGTGCTCGCAGGATGCGTTTTTTACCCATAGACTTGTATTAGCGATGGATCGCGATGGATGGCCACACGTTGCATCCATCGTGCAACGGATCCATCATGTTTTGGCGGACCGTCGGCACGAAAAAACATTCAAGTGAACTTTTTTTGTCCGTCGCGTCCGCCATTTTCTACCGCGCATGTGCAGCCGAAACTCCGTTTCCTCCTCCCGGGACTTCAGAATGGGCAGTGGATACGTTGAAAAACTGCATCCGCTTCCCATATCATGCACAAATTCCACAACGTGCGTCGGTACATCAGCCCGATGCATAGCGACGTGCTCGTACCGACGCAAGTGTGAAAGATTCCTTAATGAGCGTTGAATTTAAAAAAAAAAAAACAGCGTGGGCTCCCGCGCAATTTTCTGTGCCAGAGGGGGAAAGCCGATGGCTGGGGCCCAATATTTGTAGCCTGCTATGAATATCAGGCCGCAGTGTCTGCGCAGCCTTTACTGGCTGTTAAAATAGGGGGACCCTCCAAAAAAAATTACGTGGGGTCCCCCTATATTTTATAGCCAGAAAGGCTATGCAGACAGCTGATATTCATAGCCTAGAGAGGGGCCTTGGATATTGGCCCCCGCGGCTACAAATACCAGTCCGCAGCCACCCTGTCATGGTTCCCAATGGCAGGGGAACGTCAGGACACATAAATAACGAACGAGCTCTTGGGTGATGGAATCTCGAGCTGACCGTGAGCTAAACCTACCACACAACTAATAGTGGCCGGGGGGCGTGCCTACGTTTTATCCCTAGACGTCTCTCGCCAGCTGGAGAACTAACTTACCCTAGTAGAGGAAAAAAACAGACCTGGCTTACCTCTAGGGAAATTCCCCCAAAAAGGAGACAGAAGCCCCCCACATATATTGACGGTGAGTTCAGAGGAAAAGACATACGCAGTATGAAGGTAGGTTCAGCAAAGCGAGGTCCGCTTACTAGATAGTAGAAAGATACAAAAGGGAACTGCACGGTCAGCTGAAAACAATTTTAAAATACCATCCTGAAATTACTTTAAAACTCATGTGTCAACTCATGACACCGGAGTGGTAATTTCAGCCCACAAGAGCTTCCAGCTACAGAGAAAGACTTAACTGTAATCTGGAACAAAAATGCAAACAAACTTAGGACTAAGAGTCCAACTTAGCTGATCAGTAGTCTAGGAGCAGGAACATGCAACAGAAAGGCTCTGGTTACATTGATGGCCGGCAAGGCAATGACTGAAGAGCAGGAATAAATAGGAACTCCCTACTACTGATGAAAACAGGTGAACTGAGAAAGAAAACACACCCGAGTCACCAGTACCACTAGCCACCACCAGAAGGAGCCCAAAAGCAGATTCACAACAGTACCCCCCCCCTCAAGGAGGGGGCACCGAACCCTCACAAGAACCACCAGGGCAATCCGGATGAGCCCTATGAAAGGCACGAACCAAATCAGAGGCATGAACATCAGAAGCAGTTACCCAAGAATTATCTTCTTGACCATAACCCTTCCACTTAACCAGATATTGTAGTCTCCGTCTGGAAATACGGGAGTCCAAGATTTTCTCCACAACATACTCCAATTCACCCTCAACCAGCACAGGAGCAGGAGGCTCGGTAGAAGGAACAACCGGCACCTCATACCTCCGCAACAACGACCGATGGAAGACATTATGGATAGCGAAAGATGCCGGAAGGTCTAAATGAAAGGATACAGGGTTAAGAATCTCCAAAATCCTATAAGGACCGATGAACCGAGGCTTAAACTTAGGAGAAGAAACCCTCATAGGGACAAAACGGGAAGACAACCACACCAAGTCCCCAACACGAAGACGAGGACCAACACAACGACGGCGGTTAGCAAAATGCTGAGTCTTCTCCTGGGACAACTTCAAATTGTCCACCACCTGTCCCCAAATCCGATGCAACCTATCCACCATAGTATCCACCCCCGGACAATCCGAAGACTCCACCTGACCGGAAGAAAAACGAGGGTGAAACCCCGAATTGCAAAAGAAAGGAGAAACCAAAGTGGCAGAACTAGCCCAATTATTGAGGGCAAACTCTGCCAACGGCAAAAAGGCAACCCAGTCATCCTGATCCGCAGACACAAAACACCTCAAATAAGTCTCCAAGGTCTGATTAGTTCGCTCAGTCTGGCCATTAGTCTGAGGATGGAACGCAGATGAAAAAGACAAATCAATGCCCATCCTAGCACAGAATGCCCGCCAAAATCTAGACACGAACTGGGTCCCCCTGTCAGAAATGATATTTTCCGGAATACCATGCAAGCGAACCACATTTTGAAAAAACAGAGGAACCAATTCGGAAGAGGAAGGCAACTTAGGCAAGGGTACCAAATGAACCATCTTTGAAAAATGGTCACACACCACCCAGATGACAGACATTTTCTGAGAAGCAGGGAGATCAGAAATAAAATCCATAGAGATGTGAGTCCAAGGCCTCTTCGGAATAGGCAAGGATAACAACAATCCGCTAGCCCGAGAACAACAAGGCTTGGCCCGAGCACAAACATCACAAGACTGCACAAAAACTCGTACGTCTCGAGACAGGGAAGGCCACCAGAAGGACCTAGCCACCAAATCCCTAGTACCGAAGATTCCAGGATGACCTGCCAATGCAGAAGAATGAACCTCTGAGATGACTCTACTGGTCCAATCATCAGGAACAAACAGTCTACCAGGCGGGCAACGATCAGGTCTATCCGCCTGAAACTCCTGTAAAGCCCGTCGCAGGTCTGGGGAAACAGCAGATAATATCACCCCATCCTTAAGGATACCTGTAGGTTCAGAATCACCAGGGGAATCAGGCTCAAAACTCCTAGAAAGGGCATCTGCCTTCACATTTTTGGAACCTGGTAGGTATGAGACCACAAAATTAAACCGAGAGAAAAACAACGACCAGCGCGCCTGTCTAGGATTCAGGCGCTTGGCAGACTCAAGATAAATCAGATTCTTGTGATCGGTCAATACCACCACCTGATGTCTAGCCCCCTCAAGCCAATGACGCCACTCCTCAAAAGCCCACTTCATAGCCAAAAGCTCCCGATTACCAATATCATAGTTTCGCTCGGCGGGCGAAAATTTTCGAGAAAAGAACGCACAAGGTCTCATCACGGAGCAGTCGGAACTTTTCTGCGACAAAACCGCCCCAGCTCCGATCTCGGAAGCGTCGACCTCAACCTGAAAAGGAAGAGCAACATCAGGCTGATGCAACACAGGGGCAGAAGAAAAGCGGCGCTTAAGCTCCCGAAAGGCCTCCACAGCAGCAGGGGACCAATCAGCAACATCAGCACCCTTTTTAGTCAAATCAGTCAAAGGTTTAGCAACATCCGAAAAACCAGTTATAAATCGATGATAAAAATTAGCAAAGCCCAAGAATTTCTGAAGTCTCTTAAGAGAAGTAGGTTGCGTCCAATCACAAATAGCCCGAACCTTGACAGGATCCATCTCAATGGAAGAAGGGGAAAAAATGTACCCCAAAAAAGAAATCTTTTGAACCCCAAAAATACACTTAGAACCCTTCACACACAAGGAATTAGCCCGCAAAACCTGAAAAACCCTCCTGACTTGTTGGACATGAGAGTCCCAGTCATCCGAAAAAATCAAAATATCATCCAGATACACAATCATAAATTTATCCAAATATTCACGGAAAATGTTATGCATAAAGGACTGAAAGACTGAAGGGGCATTAGAAAGACCAAAAGGCATTACCAAATACTCAAAATGGCCCTCGGGCGTATTTAATGCGGTTTTCCACTCATCCCCCTGCTTAATTCGTACCAAATTATACGCCCCACGAAGATCAATCTTAGAGAACCACTTAGCCCCCTTTATTCGAGCAAACAAATCAGTCAGCAGTGGCAAAGGATACTGATATTTGACTGTAATTTTATTCAAGAGTCGATAATCAATACACGGCCTCAAAGAGCCATCTTTTTTAGACACAAAGAAAAAACCGGCTCCTAAGGGAGATGAAGAAGGACGAATATGTCCCTTTTCCAGGGACTCCTTAATATACTCTCGCATAGCAACATGTTCAGGTACGGATAAATTAAACAAACTACCCTTTGGAAATTTACTGCCTGGAATCAGATCTATGGTACAATCGCAATCTCTGTGAGGAGGGAGTGAACCAAGCTTAGGCTCCTCAAAAACATCATGATAATCAGACAAAAATGCCGGAATCTCAGAGGGAATAGATGATGAAATGGAAACCAAAGGTACGTCCCCATGAGCCCCCTGACATCCCCAGCTTAACACAGACATTGCTTTCCAGTCAAGGACTGGATTATGAGATTGTAACCATGGCAATCCGAGCACCAAAACATCATGTAGATTGTACAACACAAGGAAGCGAATCACCTCCTGATGGTCTGGAGTCATACGCATAGTCACTTGTGTCCAGTATTGTGGTTTATTACTAGCCAATGGCGTAGAATCAATACCCTTCAGAGGTATAGGGACTTCCAGAGGCTCTAGATTAAACCCACAGCGCCTGGCAAAGGACCAATCCATAAGACTCAAAGCGGCGCCAGAGTCGACATAGGCGTCCGCGGTAATTGACGATAATGAACAAATCAAGGTCACAGATAGAATAAACTTAGACTGTAAAGTGCCAATTGAAACAGACTTATCAACCTTCTTTGTGCGTCTAGAGCATGCTGATATAACATGAGTTGAATCACCACAATAGAAGCACAACCCATTTTTTCGCCTAAAATTCTGCCGTTCGCTTCTGGACAGAATTCTATCACATTGCATATTCTCTGGCGCCTTCTCAGAAGACACCGCCAAATGGTGCACAGGTTTACGCTCCCGCAAACGCCGATCAATCTGAATGGCCATTGTCATGGACTCATTCAGACCTGTAGGCGCAGGGAACCCCACCATAACATCCTTAATGGCATCAGAGAGACCCTCTCTGAAATTCGCCGCCAAAGCGCACTCATTCCACTGAGTAAGCACAGACCATTTACGAAATTTTTGGCAGTATATTTCAGCTTCATCTTGCCCTTGAGACAGGGCCATCAAGGCTTTTTCAGCCTGAATCTCTAAATTAGGTTCCTCATAAAGCAACCCCAAAGCCAGAAAAAACGCATCCACATTGAGCAACGCAGGATCCCCTGGTGCCAATGCAAATGCCCAATTTTGAGGGTCACCTCGCAGCAAGGAAATTACAATCTTAACCTGCTGTGCGGGATCTCCAGCGGAGCGAGGTCTCAGAGAAAGAAATAATTTACAATTATATTTGAAATTCAGAAAACGAGATCTATCTCCGGAGAAAAACTCTGGTATAGGAATTCTAGGTTCAGATATAGGAGCATGTATAACAAAATCCTGTAAATTTTGAACTTTTGTGGCAAGATTATTCAAACCTGTAGCCAAACTCTGAGGATCCATTTTAAGCAGGTGAGATCAGAGCCATTCAAGGGTTAGAAGGAGAGGGAGACAAAGACTGCAATTAGAGCTGAAAAGCAACTGATTCAACTATAGAGCAAACACAGAGGGAAAAAAAAATAAATAAATTTGCAGACTTCTTTTTCTCTCCTTTCTTCTGCCAACAGTTTTAACACGTGGCCGGCCATACTGTCATGGTTCCCAATGGCAGGGGAACGTCAGGACACATAAATAACGAACGAGCTCTTGGGTGATGGAATCTCGAGCTGACCGTGAGCTAAACCTACCACACAACTAATAGTGGCCGGGGGGCGTGCCTACGTTTTATCCCTAGACGTCTCTCGCCAGCCGGAGAACTAACTTACCCTAGTAGAGGAAAAAAACAGACCTGGCTTACCTCTAGGGAAATTCCCCCAAAAAGGAGACAGAAGCCCCCCACATATATTGACGGTGAGTTCAGAGGAAAAGACATACGCAGTATGAAGGTAGGTTCAGCAAAGCGAGGTCCGCTTACTAGATAGTAGAAAGATACAAAAGGGAACTGCACGGTCAGCTGAAAACCCTTTTAAAATACCATCCTGAAATTACTTTAAAACTCATGTGTCAACTCATGACACCGGAGTGGTAATTTCAGCCCACAAGAGCTTCCAGCTACAGAGAAAGACTTAACTGTAAACTGGAACAAAAATGCAAACAAACTTAGGACTAAGAGTCCAACTTAGCTGATCAGTAGTCTAGGAGCAGGAACATGCAACAGAAAGGCTCTGGTTACATTGATGGCCGGCAAGGCAATGACTGAAGAGCAGGAATAAATAGGAACTCCCCACTACTGATGAAAACAGGTGAACTGAGAAAGAAAACACACCCGAGTCACCAGTACCACTAGCCACCACCAGAAGGAGCCCAAAAGCAGATTCACAACACCACCCCAGAAATGGAGCATCTATAAGATGCACCAATTCCGGCACTTAGCCCCTCTCTTCCCACTCCCGTGTAGCGGTGGGATATGGGGTAATAAGTGGTTAATGTCACCTTGCTATTGTAAGGTGACATTAAGCTGGGTTAATAATGGAGAGGCGTCAATAAGACGCCTATCCATTATTAATTCAATAGTATTAAAGGGTTAATAAAACACACACATTAGGAAAAAAGTATTTTATTATTCTTCATTTAACCATACTTACCATACTTCAGCGCCTGCAAAAAACATAAAATAAAAAACCGTATACTACCTGTCCACCATAGTCCAATTAATAACGAGTATCCCACAACAATCTCCGCTATAGATAAGTGACATTGGGTGATGTTACTGCTCTATAGGACCCTCAGTGACACACTGACAGGAGACAATGGCTCCTGCTGTGCATCACTGAGGTTACTATAGTTCTATAGTATAGTTACAATAGTACAGTGGGAAAATTTCTCACACAGCAATGCCAAAAGTGAGACTAGGGACTATTTTTTACAGCGGTAGAGGAATACAGTGCGGAAGGATACCTTCCTCCCGTCATTGTGTTCCTGGAGCCCCTCGAGAGCGGTCGCACCAGCTGATGCTGCCGTTCTCCATGGGAGATCATCGTGGGACACTCGTGGATTTCTGCGGACAGGGAGTATATTGGTTGTTTGTTATTTTAATATTTTTTACAGGTGACACTGGCTTCGGGGATCAAAATGACAAGTAATGGTGAGTATGTACTCTATGTTATATGTACTGTATGTCTGTATATATGTATTGTATGTAATGTATGAATGTATTGTATGTAGTATGTATGTTGTATGTATGTTTTTTTGTATTTTTTTACATTCAACACATTAGCCGGATGATGGGACAACTGCTGTCCCATCATTGGCTAATGTGTCAATCACTGTCACTGTTGCAGGCATCGTCCGATGCAGGCCTGCACAGAGCCCCGGCAGACTGCACAGAGCCCTGGCAGGCCCGCACCGAGCCCCGGCAGGCTGCACAAGGCCCCGGCAGGACCGCACAGAGCCCCGCCAAGCCCGCACAGGCCCCCGACAGCCCGCACAGACCCCCGGTAGGCATGCACAGACCCCGGCAGCCCACACAGAGCCCCGAGACGCCCATACAGATCCCCAGCAGCCCACACAGACCCGCACAGTGTCCGCCCACGCACCGCCCACACTCTTCCCCCCTCCGGAACAGGATGTAGAAGGACAGAAAGGGCTTATTTACATTCCAATATTTGTGTCCCATTGACTTGCATTGCTATCGGTATCGACGATATCCAATATTTTTTGGATATCGGCCGATCCAATCCGATACCGATACTTCTGGATATCGGAAGTTATCACTCAACACTAGTGATCACACTTTCATTTTCAAGCAGAAACAAGCCTTTGATTCAGAATGTAAATTTAGTTGCAAAATCTGCAATAAGTAGTGTTGAGCATTCCGATACCGCACGTATTGGGTATCGGCCGATACTTGCGGGTATCGGAATTCCGATACCGAGATCCGATACTTTTGTGGTATCAGGAATCGGTATCGGGATTAATATCAATGTGTAAAAGAAAGAATTAAAATAAAAAATAGGGATATACTCACCTCTCCGACGCAGCCTGGACTTTACCGCCGTAACCGGGAGCCGTTGTACCTAAAACTGCGCGCTTGAAGGGCCCTAGATGACGTCACGGCGCTCTGATTGGTCCATAGCGGTCGCGTGACCGCTACGCGACCAATCACAAAGCATTGACGTCACCTAAGGTCTTTCAAGCGCTTGAAAGACCTTAGGTGACGTCACTGCTTTGTGATTGGTCGCGTAGCGGTCACGCGACCGCTACGCGACCAATCAGAAGCTGCGGACGTCTTCTAAGGTATTTCAAGCGCTTGAAAGACCTTAGGTGATGTCACGGCTTTGTGATTGGTCGCGTAGCGGTCACGCGACCGCTACAGACCAATCAGAGCGCCGAGACGTCATCTAAGGCCCTTCAAGCGCGCATTCTTAGGTGCAACGGCTCCCGGTTACGGCGGTAAAGTCCAGGCTGCGTCGGAGAGGTGAGTATATCCCTATTTTTTATTTTAATTCTTTCTTTTACACATTGATATGGATCCCAGGGCCTGAAGGAGAGTTTCCTCTCCTTCAGACCCTGGGAACCATACAGGATACCGTCCGATACTTGGTGTCCCATTAACTTGTATTGGTATCGGGTATCGGTATCGGATTAGATCCGATACTTTGCCGGTATCGGCCGATACTTTCCGATACCGATACTTTCAAGTATCGGACGGTATCGCTCAACACTAACAATAAGTAATGTTTTCTGGCTCTTTGTGGAAAAATTCAGCTATTAAGGTGCTTTTGCTGAAGAATAATATAGGTATATTGATTCAGTCACACACTGAGTGGCGAGTGGTGATTATGAGACTGCTACAAGAGTTCACTCCACATCTTTGGAATATCGGATTTCTATTCACATACTGAGACGTTTGCAAAAACCAGGAGTGCGCCAAAAATTCAGAAGTGATGCACATGTTTCTATTATACTTTTCTTCTGATTGTTCCACTGAGGTAAAAAAAAAAAACTCACCAAAAACTCAACGTGTGCACATGGCTTAAAAAGATCTCTGGGAATTGTAGAACGGCTACAGCTTACCAGTAGCTCTGTTTCTGGTTTGGTTGTTAAGCTCAATATTTTGGTTCTTAAATGGTAAAGCCACATTATGGATAATTTCAGATGTCAGCTGTAAAACTCGCAAATTATGGAGTCTGTGTGCCGCATGGAGTGTCCATCCACATAGCAGATGAGCATAGGAAGCACGTGATATTTACATATACAGCTCTGGTGAAAATTAAGAGGCCACCACATCAAAACCCTGTCATGGGCAGCCCAATCTCCAGACCTGAACCCCATTGAAAACTCTGGAATGTATTCAAGAGGATGATGGATAGTCACAAGCCATCAAACAAAGAACTGCTTGCATATTTGTGCCAGAAGCAGTGTGAAAGACTGGTGGAAAGCATGCCAAGACGCATGAAA
Organism: Ranitomeya variabilis; assembly: GCF_051348905.1. NCBI lineage: Eukaryota > Metazoa > Chordata > Amphibia > Anura > Dendrobatidae > Ranitomeya > Ranitomeya variabilis. The sequence continues at coordinate 744,216,477 of NC_135233.1, forward strand.
GCTGTGACTAAAAATCATGGTTATTCCACAAAATGTTGATTTCTGAACTCTTTCTGAGCTAAAACATTAGTATTGCTGTTTCTAAATGATTATGAACCTGTTTTCTTTGCATTATTTGAGGTCTGAAAGCACTGTTTTTTTATTTTGACCATTTCTCCTTTTCAGAAAAAAAATACAAAATTTACTGCTTGGAAATTCGTAGACATTTTGTCAGAAGTTTATAGAATAAAAGAACAATTTACATTTTACTCAAAAACATACCTATAAAGAGAAAAATCAGACAAACTGAACATTTTGCATTGGTCTCTTAATTTTTGCCAGAGCTGTATATTTCTTTTAAATATTTTTATTTTTATTTTTTTTACTTCACATTTGCTTCAATAGTCCCCATGCAAGACTAGAAGCTATGATCATCCGATAGCTTGTGCTATATAGAGCAGTTTTTCAACCCTGCTCTATCTAGCAGAAATGCTCACCTGCTATGAGTACCGACCACTGGGCGGCACTTATAGCAATCCAGCAATGACAACTGCAGAGGTCTCCTGCAGGTCGTGCCAACCCATTGGCGACCCGTGGCACTGATGGGCAGGATTAGTCAACTGTCAACTGTGGGTGGACCGCGATTCCACCCATGGATCTTATTGGCACATGTCAGCTGTTCAAATTAGCTGACATGTGCCGGGAAAGAAGTGGGATCAGCGCCAAAACCCATATCAAAAGGAGAAACACTATAAGTGCAGTACATAACTAAACCTATAAAGAACAATAGAGTATAATGCCCCAAACAAATATTACACACTATGCGTGATCATGCGCAAAAATATGTATAACTTTATTGAAAAAATACAAAACATTAAAAACAGTAACATGATGGATCATTGGTGGTGACACGAAAAAACAAACAAGGCGGTATCATAATAATAAATTATCGCACCCATGAGCAACATAGATCTCGGATAAAAAACCTGAAAGAAAGTCTGACTATAAATCATGTACATAGAGATTTCCTAAGTGCGCACGGGAACTCCAACCTGACCCAATTGAGTCATGGAAAGGCAACATGCCTAGAGACCCGTGCGTGGCTACCGAGAACAAAATACTAAATGCTCAGCATCTACATTGCATAGGGTGCTTACCCATGTGGGAATGGTGACCGCCGAGTGTGTAGCCCCGACGTACGTTTCGCAAAGAATCTGCTTCCTTGGGAGGCTTGTGTGGGTTGCTAGATTGGAGGGACATTTATAGTGGGTTTAGACCAGTGAGCACGCAGCAACGTCGCTCTATGACACGCATGAGAGGCAGGGACTGGGCTGCATCAACGACACATCCGGCAATCCCAGCGCTGAAAGGGATAAGGAGAAAAAACCTCTCCATGACGTCAGAAATCCCCTTAGCGCTGATAGGATGCCATCAAGGGGCGTGTGCATAGACCCAGTCGTCCGCGCATGCGCGTGCCGCGGCCGCCATCTTGGATACTGGCTATCAACAGGGCAAAGTATCGTAAGTATGTAAGCAATATATAGAGGCAGTATACTTATTAAAAATGCATCAGAACACCGCGGATACACCGTATACTCAGGTTGCATCAAAAGGAACCTTTACACATATAACAACAATGTATACAGTTGTGATGAAAAGAGAGTTTCTTCTTTGCATTAAACCACGGTCCTGTGCTTAAAATGACAGTCATAGAGGCGTGCCAATGAGATCCAAGATCTATTATGTCATATGACCAAAGGAATCCTCCAAAAAGAACCGTCACAGCATAGGTCCAGTACATATCTACTGTGAATAAATAAAACATGAATGAATACCAGCAACCAAAATTAAAAACAGGGGAGACAAAAGAAAAAAACTACAAACCAAAAACAGTGAATAATAAAAAATAATAAAAAAATAAAAAATAAGAGCAATTGAAGGAATACAGAAGAAATACAAGGCCAACACAGACTCACAGAAAGGGTACAAATGAGAGTTTCTCATTTAACCCCTGTGGTGACATAGTACCCAGAGAAACTATCCAGCGACATTCCATCTGAGCCAGAACTTTCTTAAGGTCGCCCCCTCTAATCCCCATGTGTACCCTATCAATGCCACGGACTTTAAGTGCCCGTGGATCACAATTATGGCATAACTTGAAATGCCAAATGCCATGTACGTGAAGGGATTAAGAAACCTCAATCATTTTTGTTCTCATCTGAAAAAAATTCATGAAACTCTGACTTATCTCTGATGGTTAAACCTGAGACTCTAACCAAACTCTGATAAAAAACACTGATAAAATGTGGACTGATTATTGCTTGCATGAAATATCACTGAAGTTTGAATGAAGCTTTAATGCTAGGATACTTACAACTGGGTTTTGTTAATGGAGAAATGATTTCATATTTGTTGTAATTTCCTATTTTAAAAGATTGGTACTTTAAAAAGTGGAAAATAAAAACTGTTCGGTTAAACTATGTCTTTGATTAAATATGCCACTACTATAGTGTAATTTATTATGTTTGATCTGTTTGTGTTATATTTTAATAAATAAATACATTTTAATGAAACTCTATTTTTAAGTTTTGCCATTCGCATGCAATATGTAGACAGATTGGTGGATTGATTTCCATACATATGGTAGTAATGACAGTGGGGAGATTGTGGGAGTCTATGGGATGTGCTTAAGTTTTCTGAAGTAATGAAGTGTTTTATCTCAATATTACAAAATGAATAACTGCTTATCACTATAATTACCAATAATGACAAAAGAAGATAATTTAGCTACTCACTTAAATGAAATCATATTAGTCTGAGAAAATGATTTAATGCATTAAACAGCCTTAATTATCCTTTGCTTTAGGAGTCTACATATCATTTTATTAATTTGTTTCAGCTCAATAACTAGATAAGGTTTTGTATCTTATCTGTAATTCTCTACTTGAGAAAGAAATTTCAAAAACTGTATAGCATGTTAAGTATTCATAAACCTTTGCACCACTTTGGACTAAAATTATTTGCCTTGCAAGTATATCAGCCCTATAAATAATATTCTGCTTAGTGTATGGTGTATAATTATTTGTTTGAAGAGGATCAATTACAGTAATGTATTAAGTTAAACACCTTTGATTTTTGCTCGCATATATTTAGAAAGTTCACCCTAAATTAAGTAAGGAAAAAACACTGGTATATGACATTTGTTTGCATTCATTGACCAAAAAATAAAACATTATGGGTAACACAAGGGAATTTTGTTTTTTCCTTCTGTTTTTGTTTTTTTTCTAATGAAAGAAGTACTCCCATCAATTTTTTTATCCGCGTAATATATTGCAGTCATCATATTACTGCTCATTTTCCCCTTTACCTAGTTAATTCTTCGCTTTTGCATTATGTCTTTGATATCACATAATTAAAAACAGACTAGCTGATTCCTTCAAAGCTCTTCTAGAAGCAGGAGTTCTCTGTTGCCTGCATGAGGCATTATTGTACAATTGTACATCACTGAAAAATCCTTGACATCAGGGAGAAGTGGAAAATCTGGATTAACAGTTGAAAAGTGGGATGACTCATGCAGGTAAAATAATCTTTCTACATAGAGCTTAGAATGATTCAGCTAGTCTGTTTTTAATCATGTGATGTCATAGAACAAATGAAAAAAAAAGAGTTAACTGGTTAGAAAGGCAAAATGGGCAATTGTAAATACACAGTGCTATGTAAAAAGCTGGTTACAATATATTAAGGGGATAAAAACTTTGAGTATAATGCTTCTTTAATTGATCATAATTCTAAAAAACAGATTAATGGCTTTAATTTATATATCTACCCATTTTAGGTATACCTAAAAATATATCTAATCATAATTAGTTTCAACAGAAAACTCAAAAAACCTACAGTAGTTTTGTGGCCAGGGGTTCAATCGTATACCCCCTCCAGTAATGCTGTCCAAATCTAAAGGACCATTCAGGAAACTCCCACATATATATAATACAAGAGAACGGAGTAACAAAATCCCAAAAATCATGTTAAAAATAGTATAAATTTTATTCAACCAATACTTACAACTCAAATAACAGTACAAAACGGACACATAGCCAGAAATAAGGTGTGGAGGAAACTAATGATATGCATGAGGAATAGGAGGGAACAATCAGAAATTAGCACCCTGGGTTGCTGGACAGACGTGTGCTGATCGTATTATGGGTGTGTGCCACAATCACACAGTCCCAAATGACTCCATACAAAGTCCATTGTACCATCAAGACTATTGTACTTAGAGATCCAGTATCTCAAAACCGTATATGAAGGCACAAATGCTAACACAAGTGAATCAGCTTACCCATAATGGTGGATGGTTCCCTCCGGTTCCACAGGCGGCCCCCCTACATAATTAGTGTGGAGAGCAATGGGAAATTACAGACCTCCCATCACCAAATGAGCTCCTCTAAGTCTCATTAGCTTTAGATACACATAGATTAAAGCTGGTTGAACCTGTAATTTATGGTGCAGTAGACCAAACACTGTCATTCATTTTTTGCAAATAAGAAAATTGTGGGAGATAGCTAAGATTTCACAATATTATGCAGGAACTGGACCCACCAATAGTGATGGGCGAACCCCTGGATGATTGGATCCAGCCGGTTCAGCGGAACATTTTAAAAAAGTTGGGTTCAGACAGCAGAACAGTACCCAAACCAAATTCAGATGAATGGAGGTCTGAACATCCATTGTATGCCATGCTGTCATCTGCATGACTGTGCGGCAAACACTACCTCTTATTATTATTACCATTAGGCAATGAGCTGTGATTCATTTGACAGCCAGCCACTGTGACCAGTGGTAAAAAGTTTACCTTCAGTCACAGAGGTGTCGGCTGATGAGAGTACTACTCTCATCAGCCTGCACCTGCTGAGGCTAATAACTGCAAGAGCAGGGGCCACTGATGGGAGAATTCAGCAGTCGGCACCTGCACTATAAATTAATAATAAAAAAATGACGTGGAGTCATTTCTATTTTTGATAACCAGCATGGCAGAACAGACAGCTGTGGGCTGCAACCCTAAGCTGTCAGCTTTATCATGGCTGGTTATCAAGAATAGACTGGTTCCCACACCATTTTTAAAATTATTTAAATAACTACTTTAAAAAAATTGCATGGGGTCCCCTCCATTTTTGACAACCGGCCAAGCTAAAGAAGACTGCTAGGGTCTAGATTTCTCAGGCTAGTAAGGGACTATGGATATTGTCCCCCCAAGCCTAAAAATAGCAGCCCGCTGTCGTCCCAGAAAAGGCACATCTATTAGATGTGCCAATTTGGTACTTTGCCCAGCTCTTCCCACTTGCCCAGTCACGGTGGCAAGTGGGGTTGATGTCACCTTTGTATTGTCAGGTGACATGAAGCCCACAGGTTAGTAATGGAGAAGCATCTCTAAGACACCTATCTATTACTAACCGCGTAGTCAAATTGTAAATAAAAAACATTCAGAATAAAGTCCTTTATTTGTTTTACAAGCGTATTTAAAAATAAAAAACACAGGAGATTGAGATGGCCACTCCAGAACTTTCACTTTGATCTGCTGTAGTGAATGACAGGTCAACTTGGCCTTGTGCTTTGGATTGCTGTCATGATGGAAAGTCCAAATATGCACCATGCACAGCTTCTGGGCTGATGATTGCAAATTTGCATCCAGTATTTGCTGATAACATGCTGCATTCATCTTTCCTTCAACATTGACCAAGTTTCCTGTGCCTTTGTAGCTCACACATCCCCAGAACATCAGTGATCCACCTCCATGCTTTAGGAATGGTGTTCCTCTCACCATAGGCCTTGTTGGCCCCTGATTTTCCATTTGTTAATCACAGTTTGAACGCAGCTGACTGGCATTATCAATTCCTTGAATATGTTTTTGTATCCCTTTCCTGTTTTCTACAGTTCAACTATCTTTTCCCGTAGATCCATTGACAATTCTTTTGCTTTCCTTATGACTCACAATCCAGAAACATCAGTGGCAGAATGAAAGATGCAAGAGTCTGTCTGGATCCCAGAAACTCACTCAGCTTTTATGCACACACACTGATTACAAACAAACAGGTCACAGGGGAGGATGTTACCTATAGTAATGTTATTAGGTCAACATCACTAGAGTATGTGAGCATAGTAGTTTGAAAATAAATGGCTTCACCCAACCACTAACCATGAGTGGAGAAAAAGTTATAGTGTTATCATTCATATTCTCTGAAAAAAGGACAAGAAAGCAAAAATTCTGCTGGGGTATGTAAATGTTTGAGCACAACTGTATGTATGAAAGATATGATTGTAAATTCTAATAATTGTATCTATTTTTTATGTTAGATAGCTTGACCTAATATAAAGCAAAACACCCACTGCTGTATTATACCTCTAGGTGTTCAGACATCTATGGATAGTAGCAGTGGGAATAAGTGTTAATAGTTAATTCTAGTGGAGCTCTAAACAATTAATAATTTTATCATTTGTCTCCTGGAGTCAGTGTGAGGTAGATAGTTTGTGAGAAAAAAAAAATATGTCCCAGTTCATGGTCTGTAGCCATTTAACCAGTCTCTTTTCTGTTCTATTGTTTTATTGCTGGTTAACCTAGGGTCTGGTTTCCTTTAGCAGTTCATATAGATAGGGATTTTCATCAGCTTCGTCCCACCCCAAATTCACCCATTTTAGCGAAGCTGGTCAAGACTGGAGTGAAAGCACCACCGGTTGCAACATTTTGGGCAACCTCTTTTTAAGATGTTTTACACCAGAATTCTAGAAAAAAATACTTTACTGCAATGGGCCCTAAATGTATCAATAAGGAGTAATATTTGATAAACATGTAGTAGTAGAATTAAAGTTGGTACACGAAAATAGTAAAAAATGTGCTGCATGTGTAAATTAATAAAATATGGAAACTCCTACCCTTTACTGCTACCCTTTACTTCACTGAACTATGAGCTAATAAAAAATATCAATGGCAATATTCTGGTAATACCTTGTGAAAATTTTTTAAAAAGTTTGACATCTTTGCCACCAACAGATAGCTTAGAGATGCGTAATATTGTAGAGGACTTCATATAAAAACCTAAACTCGGTGTAAAGGATCAGCTAAGGAGCAAAATATGTCTTTTTTGACAATCATTCAATTGCTCTGGCCAACTACATTCTACATCTATCATTAATCTCATCATATCATCTTTTTTTACCATTTGTGGGCAATGACGTTCAGTCAAGCGATTGGAGAATTTGTTGTTATCTTGAAGTGATGTGCCACCCTGGAGTGAAGAAGAGATCAATGTCTTTGGCATAATATTGTTAATTTAAAGAGGACCTGTTACCTGGTCAAAAGTGGTCAATGATTGTATTATATTCCTACTGCACCCTTAGTTTGACATTTTTTATTTTTATTTTGAATCCATCAAACTGTTACAAACATTTTGGCCTTTTTATATACTCTGGGCCTCTTATCTCCTCTTCCCACAATCACATACAAGATTTCTCTCTCGCATCACCCCTACTCTGGAACTCTCTACCACAACATATCATACTCTCACCTACCATCGAAACCTTCAAAAACAACCTGAAGACCTACCTCATCCGACAAGCCTACAACCTGCAGTAACCACCAATCTACCAAACCACTGCACGACCAGCTCTACCCTCACCTACTGTATCCTCACCCATCCCTGGTAGATTGTGATCCCTCACGGGCAGAGTCCTCTCTCCTACTGTAGCACTCATGACTTGCATTGTTTAAGATTATTGTACTTGTTTTTATTATGTATACCCCTTCACACATGTAAAGAGCCATGGAATAAATGACGCTATAATAATAAATAATAATACTGTAGTTCTCATTTTTACCATTTTTATCAAGGGGGGTTGCTTACAGGGTAATTATGAAAAACAGTTTAATGACATACTCCCAGAAAATTGTTTGTTTCATGCCCTTTAATAAAAACCATAAAAAAATAATAGAAACAAAAACTGGCTACTTTTCAACTAGAGACTTTTTTAAAATGCTTCTTATGCAAAACAGTGACACATCCCTCCAGCAAGTGCCATTTTGATAACACCAGAGCTGTGCAGCCTATATGGGAGGCTTCACTATGCAACAAGTGTAATGAAACCACTGTGCCACAGTATGAGGATAAACTGGAGGGGCGTGACTAGGTGAGCACCAGACTGTTAAAGAAATGGTTAATCTGTATTCTGAATAAAATAGGAAAATACTAAGTATTGCACAAGAGATTGTTCAACAGGTCATATGTTTTTATTTATCACCTGTCTCTCCATGTGGAAAATTTCCCAGACATTCCACATATTAGTGGTCAGAATTTCTCAGAATTGGTTAAGGAAAGGACATGTGGTTTATTTCTAGACTAATGATATATGTCTGTTTTTGTCTTTATCCACCCAAAAATCCTGAATATTCAGCCAAAATCTCATAACTAGAGCACCCTGACATTTTCTTATGTAATCTATCTTGTATACCAGGATGTGTCTGACAACCCATTGTATAATCTATATTCTTGCCAATTTATTATGTAACCCTATACTTCCTTTTGATCTTGGGGCTTTAAAAGCCCAGCCCTAAAAATAAAGAACAGAGACTATTTGGACAGACAACGAGCGTGTGTCTCTCTGATTATTGCTTCATCGCTTAGGTACCTAAGACAGACAACACCTGAGTAGGTTAAAAATCCCTTCTTTAACAACTTGAAGGCCCCAGCGAGATATAATTTATCCTTCGACTTTCATCTTAGACTGAACAATTGACTGCCTCACTCCTGAACAGAAAACCAGATCCCGGGTAAGTGAGTAGATTTATTACTCACACAGTTTTCTCTCAGGGAAAGGAGTCTTTCTAGAGTCTGTCTTTGGGGATTTCTAACGGGAAAGCCCTCAGGTAAAATAAAGTATCTGTTATTTGTTGTCTCTTGCTTATCTGTTTTGTCTGTTTTTTGTTTAATTGTTGTTAACATTTTTTTTTGTTTCATTATGAAGAACAATGATTTTCCATCATTTGTTTTGTCTGTACCTATAATAAGGGTTCCTGTCCATCTGTTTGTAACTATGTCAATGTCTGTTGATACTGTAAATATTGTAATTACATTGTCTTGATCTTGCTCTGCTATGCTCTGCTATACTTGTACTATGTTTATTCTATTGTTTCTTTCCTTCTTCACCACTATTATTGTGCTTTTGGTTAGTTAATTATATTAGTTGAGTTTATTGGTGCCTTGTCAGTTGTTAATTGATAAGTAGTACTGATAGAGCTGTGCTGAACTGTTCTGATCATACTGCGTTCTGATATATTGCTGAATCTGTGTTGTGGGGTAAGGAGCAGCGCTCATGATGTATTGAGACTAAATGATGTGTGCTCAGTATATAATTAGCCTTCTCATTAAAAGCAGTGAGTAAGATAAACCTCTCTGGTTAGTTGCTACTTGAAAAAACTTACAGGAAGGTCCCAGGTGGGAGTTTGTAGTGAAGTGGGAAAGAGCACGTGAAGACAATCTATGTGGACATAAATGCTCATTTTTGTATACCACCCCCGTACTCAGATAGGAAATGAATTAGAGGATAAAGTGAACCAAGTAAGAGATTCCACGAATAGATGTGATTTATGTTTTTGTCCATTGGCAATAAAGCATTTTGATAAAATGTGAGGAGCGAGAAAGTACAGAAGTACTGTGTGTATGGATGTGATTGAAAAATCAGACAAATGCTTCCCATGTGTGCACCACATGCTGTGTGAAAAATGTCTATGTTCAGTTCACCAGTTTAGGCACAGAGAGTACTCTTGTCATAGAATGTAAGTCCGCAAGGACAGGGTCCTCTCCCCTCTGTACCAGTCTGTCACTGTAAACTTGTTTACTGTAAACGATATCTATAACTCTGTATGTAACCCCTTTCTCATGTACAGCACCATGGAATTAATGGTGCTATATAAATGAATAATAATAATAATAATAATAATAATAATAATATAGTAACTCATCCTCATGGATTGATCAGAACCTGGGTAGATATATTAGATTCTAGACGGTATATGCCAAGTTGGAAAGATAATGTCACGCATGAATATTATCTTATTGAACGCGGAGTGGATCTAGGAATAGACCTTGATTATTCAGAGTCTAGTGAGGACTCAGATCCAGATGTATGAGGAGTATAGAGTGCTTGTGGTTGGAACTGCGTTGTTCATTAATAGTGATCTACTTTTTCAGGACAGTGTACATCAGTATCAGGAGAGAACAGAGTTGCGGTTCAGCTTATTGCTTTGGAAGCAGGATTGCTGGTTATCATAGTAGACCAGTGGTATCCAGCTTATACATAACAGGGCTGAAGATAGAGGTCGCTACCTTTGACAGCTGTTATGGGTGCTAGATTAACCAGGTCAGAACAGATTATGGATCCGAGATATAAGATAAAGGACCTGGTGGGAAATAAAGCAGATAAGGATACCGCTAATTCTAGAAAAGGCAGGAATGCCAAGGAATGGATGTTTGGATGCTGACAGTTGGAAGCATTTAGGTAAGAAGCATGCCGCATGGATTGATAAATATGACTATGGGATGCAAGTTGCAGTATGGATCAGAACATCTGAACGACACTGTCCGCTTTAAATACTGAGAATGATGATGAGGATGTAAGTAATGAAGCGCATTTGAGAGGTATGCAATGTAATCAGCAGCTCCCCCGCAGGCACAAGCATCCCCTCCTTTACTGTGTCAGTCTGTGTCTTCGCAGCTCCCTCCGCCCCTGTAACAGCGGGGGATGAGATCAGACCCCTCTTTCAGCAGCAGCCCAGCAGAGTGAGGCTGCATGTGAAAAGGAAGGTTAATTCCAGCGTTAGTCCCAATACAAATGCAGCCAGGCTTCCCAGCATACGATTCCTCTCCTCCTACGTATTCAACTACAAATCAATACCCTTAGCTACCAAAAAGATCCCTGGATAGTTTCTCCACCCCAGTAAACAGTCCCTGACAGTAGCAGGAAGCCCTTACCTAAGGAAGTGAGAACAGGTTTCACTTACAGACTACCCCTACACCTCCTCCAGGTGACAACAAAGCAGGGAGAAAAGTTGGTCCTAAGCAGAGTAGACAGCGAATGGAGGTGTATAGGAGATGACCAGCCCAGTGAAGGGTTGGTGGGGGCTACAGAAAGTAGTCTCACACACCCACAACCCCAGTGCACGCAGGCAATCAACAGGATAGGGAGAAGGATAAAAGAGCCATGAGATCCACTACCTTGATCTGTAATAAATGTAACAAGCCACAAGATAAAGGAAAAACCAAATGTGACTTCTGTGCTATGACTGAGAGGGGTGACACTGCAATAGCCCTCTCTGTAATAACACAGACCACAAGCAGACCACAGGAGATTGGAGAGGAAAATGCAAAGATAGATACCACTACTTGGTATAAACCATGGAGCAGATCTGAGCAACTTGCCACGGAGAATAGTTTCCCAGACCTGTATAAAAATCCCCTTGGGTTTTATAAAGCCAAGATTGTAAGCTTGCGAGCAGGGCCCTCACTCCACTTGGTAACTATTTTGAACTGTGATTTTTGTTATGGTGTAATGTCTATTGTCTGTACAAATCCCCTCTATAATTTGTTAAGTGCTGTGGAATATGTTGGCACTATATAAATAAAATTATTATTATTAAAATTATTATGAAGGGTACAGCTGATAGCTATGATGCTGCACGGAATGATTTGGAATCATGCCGCATCTCTGCCGGGGTGCCGCTAGTTGAGAAAATAAAAGCAGTTCAGGTTAATGGTATAATTCAGGAGATACCAGCAGACAAGAAAACTAGAGAGTCAGGACGGCAATTTCTAGCCAGATTACTTGTGGTTGCCAAAAAGCAGACAGAGAACTTAGCTTCAGGATTACCAGAGGTATTTCAGGGTTCAGAGGAGCCTATTGACAGATTTTATGCTAGATGTACAGCAGTGTTCACAGATCATGATTATGACCTGAAAAATCCTAGGGAAGCTAGGTTTCTTAAAAATATGTTCCTGACAGGATTAAGAGAAGAGTGAGGCCAGAATGTATTTATGCTACACTCGATCAGTCTCTTCCCATGTTTAGGAGAATAGAGGATCAGATTAACAGTAGGAAAGCAAAAGAAGCAGCAAAAGCCAACTCCTGTTATGGTGAGTATACCTCCAAATGTATTTAATAATGCTGTGAAAACTGCAGTGCAGGGGACAGGTATATATCACAGGGGAACAGGTGGAGAGAAGAAAAGGAAAGATGGGATAGTTGGCCAAGAAAAGTGTAAACAAAAAAAAATAGCAGTCCCCCCACGGGATGGCTATCACTTTCACACAATTATAACTTCCTAATGGGAAACAATTAAAATGCCTGAATGATATGGTGGCGAGTCGCACTGATATAAGAAAAAGGATATGCCGCAACACTATATGACAGGGAAAACCATCCAGGGTGTAGGAGCAGGGGAACAGTCCATCCCTTGCATGAACCAGAACTCATGAATGTGCGAATATCACGTATTACAGACTTGTGTGCCCAATTACTGGTCTCAGAAAAATGTTCTCTAAACTTGATAGGTGCTGATATCCTATGTGCTATGATTGCAGTTATTAATTAAGTTTGGAAGAAAAGTATTACTGTTACAGGCCCATTGTCTGGAGCAACCCTCTCCACTATGATGTCACTAATTCAGCTAGATGTTGAAAAACTGCTAATTGACAAAGATGAGGACATTCAGCAAATGCTCGAGCAAATAACCGCAGTATGGGTAAAGGATAAGAGAGGCATTGGTTTGTTAAGGATAACACCAGTATCCATCAAATTGAAGCCAGGAACTGTACCGGTGTGTATTAAACAATACCCCCTGAACAGAGAGCAAACAGGTATGTCTAATCAAAACAGATTCCTTGCTAAACTTTTTGTACCACGAATGATGCAAGGTTTGAAGGGAAAAGGTTGTTTTCCTAGGTCACAGCATTTCACCTCAGCTGAAACACATAACACCAGAAAGAAAAAAAGAAAAAGGCCATAAACCAAGCAATTGTGCCCACATCCATTAGTACACTGAGAACATTCCTAGGGCATTCATTCTGCATCACAAATCATGCACCCTCTATTTGATGTGTTGTCAATGTGAAGTAAGGGTCAGCCATACCAACTGACCACAGAAGCAAAAGGGGGGTTCAAGGACTGGAAGGAAGCCATTCTCTCAGCCCCAACACTAGGAATCCCAAGTTATGACCTCCCTTTCCATTTGAACTGTCATAAATCCGGGGGGACATATTACGGGTGTACTGTTTTTAACACAACTACTTGCCAATATGCAAGATACACCATTCTCTAATGTAAATCTAGAGCTTTATGTAAATGGGTCACAGTTTTTACAAAGATATAGCACCTCATAGAGGGCGTGCAATAGTTGATCAACATGAGGTGGTAAAAAGTGAAGCTTTACCTTAAAGAATGTCTGCTCGGGAAGCTGAATTGAAAGCACTCGCTGAGGCATGTATAATGGCAGAGCATTCACCTATAGTGCCATGCATTCGGCATTTTCCATGATTGCGGTCCCATGTGGAAGAGCAGAAAGTTTATTGGTTCTTCTGGAAAACTGGTTAAAAATGTAGACTTGGTGACTCAACTTCAAGTTGCTATAATCAAGGTGCAAGCTCACACTAAAGAGCGCACTAGAGAAGCTGAAGGTAATAACTGATATAACATTGCAGAAAAAGCTGCTGCTTTTCTTCCTCTCCCCGCAGAAACATACAGTGTGCAGGTGTCCAGGGGGGATGGACCTACAACTACTCCAGAGTCTGCAGATCAGGCCTCTGCACCAGAAAAAAGAAAGATTGCAAAGGCACTCATGTGCGAAGGAAGAAGATGGACTGAGGAGAGCGGACAGTAAGTACTGCCTTCCTAGGGCACTGTTCCCCATAATGTGCGCTCTCTCTCATGGACTATCCCATCAGTCCAAAGACGCAATGGTAAGTCAGATAAAAGCCAATTGGGTGACCCCAGAATTCCATTGTGCTGCTGCTAGATTCGTATAGGGATACGTAATTTGTGTATGCCTGAATGTGGAAAAGTGCACCCCCTGACCATTGTACCTGCTCCAGCTACCTCAAATTAATTTCATACAGCTTCTAAAGGGTAGGCATCTATGAATATGTGTTGGTATACATCGACTAGATGACATTTTTGATAGTATAACTGATTATTTATTTGATGCTCTAAAATGTTGAGTCTGCCTACATGAAACATTTTATAGTTATTATTAATCAGCATTCCATGGTACATAATTATCTCACAGCCTCTCAAGGAAACTTCTGTCAAGTGGTAGGACCTGCCTGTTGCCACTATATAGATCTTTCCGGACTAATGAAAGTTACTCATAATATAGAATAACTTGAAATGATAAAGGGAAGGGGTGCGAAAGCTATTTCACTGGATGATTTACCCCTCCCTGAATGGCTCTTATGGTTAAACCTCGTGAACCTGTTCAAAGGAATAGGTGGATGGATATCGGGTGTAATTCATGTCCTAATTCAAGCAGTTTTAGTGATACTGATCATTGCAGTGATGATAAAGTTATTTGTTATGCTTTTAAACAAAATTCTCAGTTCTAATTGTAAGGGTATGTGCACACGTCCGGATTTCTTGCAGAAATTTCCTGAAGAAATCCGGAAATTTTCTGCAAGAAATCCGCATTTTTTTTGCGTTTTTTTTCAGTTTTTTTCGCGTTTTTTTTAGCATTCTGCAAGCGTAATTAGCTTGCAGAATGCTAAAGTTTTCCAAGCGATCTGTAGCATCGCTTTGAAAACTGACTGACAGGTTGGTCACACTTGTCAAACATACTGTTTGACAAGTGTGACCAACTTTTTACTATAGATGCTGCTTATGCCGCATCTATAGTAAAAGATAGAATGTTTAAAAATAATAAAAAAAATAAAAAAATGCTTATACTCACCCAGACATCTCCTCGGCGGCGTCCGTTCCTCTTCCTATAGCTGGTGTGTGCGCGCAGGACCTTCCATGACGTCAAGGTCATGTGAGCGGTCACATGACCGCTCACGACCAATCACAAGAAAGTGACGTCATCGGCAGGTCCTTCACCGCACACCAGCTATAGGAACCGAACGGCAGCATGTAGCGGAGAGGCGGGAAGACATCGAAGGTGAGTATAGGACTATTTTTTATTTTAATTCTTTTTTTTGACCATTTATATGGTGCCCAGTCCGTGGAGGAGAGTCTCCTCTCCTCCACCCTGGGTACCAACCGCATATAATCTGCTTACTTCCTGCATGGTGTGCACAGCCCCGTGCGGGAAGTAAGCAGATCAATGCACTCCTAGGTGTGCGGAATCCCCTGCAATTCCGCATTTTAATGAACATGTTGCTTTTTTTTCCGCGATGCGATTTTTTCGCGGAAAAAAAGGCTACATTTGCACAAAAAATGCGGAATACACTGAAAATAATAGGAGGCATGTGTTAGCGTTTTTTTCGCGTTTTTATCACGTTTTTATAGTGAAAAAACGCGACAAAAACGCGAAAAATACTGAACGTGTGCACATGGCATAAATGTTTTACAGGTAAACATAAAGCTAAAATCAATACTGACTTTGAGATAAAGCAAACCCAAGTTATGACTGCCTCAATAACTGCACTCCAATCTGAATTCATATTGTGCAACAAGCAAACTTCAGTAGACTTGGCGGATTGCATTTCAGAAGACCAAAGTTCTGATAAAAGACAAAGAGCCCACAGAGAACTTACAAAGTCTCATTGACAATATGGACTCTATATATTATACTAACAAACAAAAACTATATTCTATTTTCTAACACATATTTTAATATATTAATAGAAATGTCTATATTTCTATGTCATACAAATTTATCTATATCATCCCCTCATAATAATCACTTGATACAAATAGGGCTAGAAGGAACAGAAGGTCTGACCCACAAGTATAATTTGAATGGATACACAGCATGTCGATAAACACCGGATAAGCCATGTATTTCATGAAGTAGGGTTATCTTGCAGACCTGAGTAAGGGTACCGTCTCACTATACGATTTACCAACGATCACGACCTGCGATACGACCTGGCCGTGATCGTTGGTAAGTCGTTGTGTGGTCGCTGGAGAGCTGTCACACAGACCGCTCTCGCGCGACCAACGATGCCGAGGTTCGCTGGTAACCAGGGTAAACATCGGGTTACTAAGCGCAGGGCCGCGCTTAGTAACCCGATGTTTACCCTGGTTACCAGCGTAAAAGTAAAAAAACCCAAACCGTACATACTCACCATCTGATGTCCGTCAGGTCCCTTGCCGTCCACTTCCCACTCTGACTGAGTGCCGTCGTAAAGTGAAAGCAGATCACAGCGGTGACGTCACCGCTGTGATCTGCTCTCACTTTCCGGCCGGCAGACAGTCAGAGCGGGAAGCGGACGGCAAGGGACCTGAAGGACATCAGATGGTGAGTATGGACGGTTGGTTTTTTTTTACTTTTACGCTGGTAACCACGGTAAACATCGGGTTACTAAGCGCGGCCCTGCGCTTAGTAACCCGATGTTTACCCTGGTTACAAGCGATCGCATCGCTGGATCGCTGTCACACACAACGATCCAGCGATGACAGCGGGAGATCCAGCGACGAAAGAAAGTTTCAAACGATCTGCTACGACGTACGATTCTCAGCAGGGTCCCTGATCGCAGTAGCGTGTCAGACACTGCGAGATCATAACTATATCACTAGAACGTCACGAATCGTGCCGTCGTAGCGATGAAAATGCCACTGTGTGACGGTACCCTAACAGGAAGGGATCAGCTACGGCAAGGTAGATCAGATAATAAAAAGAGGGGATTTGTTAAAGAAATGGTTAATCTGTATTCTGAATACAATAGGAAAATACTAAGTATTGCACAAGAGATTGTGCAATAGGTCATATGTTTTTAGTTATCATCTGTCTCTCCTTGTGGACAATTTCCCGGATATTCCACATGCTAGTGGTCAGAATTTCTCAAGATTGGTCAAGGACATGTGGTTTATTTCTAGACTAACAATATATGTCTGTTTTTGTCTTTATCCACCCAAAAATCCTGAATATTCAGCCAAAATCTCATAACCAGAGCACGCTGTTATTTTCTTATGTAATCTATATTGTATACCAGGATGTGTCTGACAACCCATTGTATAATTTATATTCTTGCCAATTTATTATGTAACCCTATATTTCCTTTTGATCTTGGGGCTTTAAAAGCCCAGCCCTAAAAATAAAGAACAGAGACTATTTGGACAGACAACGAGCGTGTGTCTCTCTGATTATTGCTTCATCGCTTAGGTACCTAAGACAGTCAACACCTGAGTAGGTTAGAAATCCCTTCTCTAACAAGACTCTTTACTAGATCCCCCTATTGTGAGGTTAGGCTTGGCTCCTGATGGCCACCAGGTGCTTCTCCAGTACAGACCTCAGACACATGGTAGTTGACCCACAGGAGACAGGTAGCTTGAACGACTTGGTATCAGAGTACAGCTGATACAGGCAAGTATGACAGGGATAGAGGAACTACAGATGCAGATGGATACGGCTGGTATATAGATAATCACTGGCAGGTTCAGGCAGATCTGGGTGACATACAGACTGGTATGACAGGTCCCGGCAGGTCTGGCTGATATACAGACTGGCACAGCAGGTGCAGACTGGTCAGGCTTATATACAGACTGCATTATCAAGTCTAGGTGGGTCCGGCTAATATACAGAAGGGCACTGGCAGATGAAAGCAGGTCTGGCTGATATACAGATTGCCACAGCAGCTGAAGGTGGGTCCGACTGATATATAGATTGGCATGGCAGGTGCAGGAGTGTGCAGTTTATATACAGACTGGCATGTCAAGTCCAGGTGGATCCCGCTGATATACAGATTGGCACTGGCAGTTGCAGGCTGGCTCGACTGATATATAGATTGCCACGTCAACTATAGGCGGGTCTGGCTGAGATACGGATTGTTACAGCAGGTGCAAATGGGGCCAGCTGATTCATAGATTGGCACAGCAGGAGCAGGCTGGTCCAGTTTAAATATAGACTGACAAGGCAGGTACTGTCAAGGAGGATAGGGACATAGAGATACCAACAGAACTAGAGTGAACTTTGGACAGTGACATGTGTTGTGAATTCTGTTTGTGGGCTCCCCCGGTGGTGTTTTATGGTATTGCCACTTATTTGCCTTCTTCTATCCTTGATCACCTGTTGACACCCATTAGGGGAGTTTCCTATTTAAGGCTGCTTGGCTGCTGGTCCGATGCCGGCCAACAATGTATCAGTAGCTTTCTGTTGCATTCTCCTGCCTCAAGTTCCAGTTCAGCTAAGTTGAATTTTGTTCCTAGTTAATGTTATTTTTTGTCCAGCTATCTGCAATGTGACTCTCTGCAGCTGGAAGCTCTCGTGGACTGAAATTGTCACTCCAGTGGCATGAGTTGTCACTGGAGTTTTAAAGTAATTTCAGGATGGTGTTTTTGAGTAGTGTTTTGAAGTTGACCGTGAAGTAACTCTTTCCTGTACTTCTGCTATCTAGTAAGCGGACCTCACTGTGCTAAATCTGCTGTTCATCCTACGTATGTCTTTTCCTCTTGACTCACCGTCAATATTTGTGGGGGCCTGCTATCTCCTTTTGGGGTTCATCTCTGGAGGTAAGGCAGGCCTGTATATTCCTCTGATAGGGGTAGTTAGATCTCCGGCTGGCGCGTGGTGTCTAGGGCATCGTAGGAAACACTCCCCGGCTACTTCCAGTGTTGTGTCAGGTTCAGGTCACGGTCACTTTAGTTTCCATCACCCGAGAGCTAGTCCGTTTGTTATTTTTGATTTCCCTGCCATTGGGAAAATCATAACAGTTTGGCCGGCCACATGTGTTAAAACTATGCACTAAAGCAGGAAAGGATATGAAAAGGTTTTTTTTTTCCTTCTGTGTTTGGAAAGTGCACCTTAGTGCTTATTTGTACTCCTTGCTTAAACTGCAGTCTTCAGCCTTTTTTTTTTTTTTCCTCTCCTCTTAATCTTTGAATGGCTTTGGTTACACCTGTTTGAATCATGGATCCACAGAGTTTGGTTGTAGGTCTGAATAACCTGGCTTCAAAGGTCCAGAACTTACAAGATTTTGTTATACGTGCTCCAATGTCTGAACCTAAGATCCCTATGCCTGAATTTTTTACCGGAGACAGATCCCGTTTTTTGAATTTCAGAGAGAATTGTAAATTGTTTTTGTCTCTGAAATCTCACTCTGCTGGTGATCCTGCGCAACAGGTTAAAATTGTTATTTCTCTACTGCGGGGTGACCCACAAAGTTGGGCATTTGCATTGTCGCCAGGGGATCCTGCGTTATTAAATGTGGATGCGTTTTTTCTGGCTTTGGGGTTGCTTTATGAAGAACCTAATTTAGAGATTTTGGCTGAGAAAGCCTTGATAGCTCTTTCCCAAGGGCAAGATGAAGCTGAGATATACTGCCAAAAATTTCGTAAATGGTCGGTACTTACTAAATGGAATGAGTGCGCTCTAGCAGCTAATTTCAGAGAAGGTCTCTCTGATGCCGTGAAGGATGTCATGGTGGGGTTCCCTGTGCCTACAGGTCTGAATGATGCCATGAAATTGGCTATCCAGATTGATCGGCGTTTACGGGAGCGCAAATCTGTGCACCATATGGCGGTATCTTCTGAGCAAAAATCTGTGCACCATATGGCGGTATCTTTTGAGCAAAAACCTGTGCACCATATGGCGGTATCTTCTGAGCAAAAACCTGTGCACCATATGGCGGTATCTTCTGAGCAAAAACCTGTGCATCATTTGGCGGTGACCTCTGAAAAGGCACCAGAGCATATGCAATGCGATAGTGTATTGTCTAGAGGCGAACGACAGAATTACAGGCGCAAAAATGGGTTGTGCTTCTATTGTGGAGATCCAGCTCATGTTATATCAGCATGCTCTAAACGCATAAAGAAGGTTGATAAAAAGGTTGATAAATCTTTTTCTATGGGTACCTTGCAGTCTAAATTTCTTTTGTCCGTGACATTGATTTGTACTTTATCATCTGTTACTGTGGATGCTTATGTGGATTCTGGCGCCGCTCTGAGTCTCATGGATTGGTCCTTTGCCAAGCGTTGTGGGTTTGATTTAGAGCCTCTGGAGGTTTCTATTCCCTTAAAGGGTATTGATTCTACACCTTTGGCTAGCAATAAACCACAATATTGGACACAAGTGACTATGCATCTTTCCCCAGACCATCAGGAGATTATTCGTTTCCTTGTGTTATATAATCTACATGACGTATTAGTACTTGGATTACCATGGTTACAAATTCATAATCCAGTCTTGGACTGGAGATCAATGTCTGTGCTGAGTTGGGGATGTCGGGGGATTCATGGGGATGCACCTTTGGTTCCCATTTCTTCATCTACTCCCTCTGAGATCCCAGCATTTCTGTCAGATTTTTATGATGTCTTTCAGGAGCCTAAAACTGATTCTCTCCCCCCTCACAGAGAGTGTGACTGCGCTATTGAGTTGATTCCCGGGAGTAAATTTCCTAAGGGTCGCTTGTTTAATTTGTCTGTACCTGAACATACTGCTATGCGGGAGTATATCAGAGAATCTTTAGAAAAGGGTCATATTCGCCCCTCTTTGTCTCCATTGGGGGCAGGGTTTTTCTTTGTGGGTAAAAAGGATGGTTCATTGAGACCTTGTATCGACTATCGACTTCTGAATAAGATTACTGTTAAATACCAGTACCCGTTACCTTTACTGACTGATCTTTTTGCTCGCATAAAGGGGGCGAAGTGGTTCACTAAGATCGATCTACGTGGTGCGTATAATTTGGTGCGGATTAGGCAGGGGGATGAGTGGAAGACCGCATTTAATACGCCTGAAGGCCATTTTGAGTATTTGGTAATGCCTTTCGGTCTCGCGAATGCCCCTTCCGTTTTTCAGTCCTTTATGCACGATATTTTCCGTGAATATCTGGATAAATTTATGATTGTGTATTTGGATGATATTTTGATTTTTTCGGAGGACTGGGAATCTCATGTTCAACAGGTCAGGAGAGTTTTTCAGGTTTTACGAGCTAATTCTCTATTTGTGAAGGGCTCAAAGTGTATTTTTGGGGTTCAGAGAATTTCCTTTCTGGGATATATTTTTTCCCCTTCATCTATGGAGATGGACCCTGTTAAGGTTCAGGCTATTTGTGATTGGATACAACCTACTTCTCTAAAGAGTCTTCAGAAATTCTTGGGATTTGCTAATTTCTATCGCCGATTCATAGCGGGTTTTTCTGCCATTGCTAAACCTTTGACTGATTTGACCAAGAAGGGTGCTGATGTTGCTAATTGGTCCTCTGCGGCTGTGGAGGCCTTTCGGGAGCTTAAGCGCCGCTTTTCTTCTGCTCCTGTGTTGCGCCAGCCTGATGTTTCGCTCCCGTTCCAGGTTGAAGTAGATGCTTCCGAGATCGGAGCAGGTGCAGTTTTGTCGCAGAAAGGTCCTGACTGCTCAGTGATGAGACCATGTGCGTTTTTCTCTCGAAAGTTTTCGCCCGCTGAGCGAAATTATGATGTTGGAAATCGGGAGCTCTTGGCCATGAAGTGGGCATTTGAGGAGTGGCGTCATTGGCTTGAGGGTGCTAGACACCAGGTGGTGGTCTTGACTGACCACAAAAATCTAATTTATCTTGAGTCAGCCAGGCGTCTGAATCCTAGACAGGCACGCTGGTCGTTGTTTTTCTCTCGATTTAACTTTGTGGTCTCATATCTGCCTGGGTCTAAGAATGTGAGGGCGGATGCCCTCTCTAGGAGTTTTGAGCCTGACTCGCCTGGTGATTCCGAACCTACTGGTATCCTGAAGGATGGGGTGATATTGTCAGCTGTCTCCCCAGACCTGCGGCGCTCTTTGCAGGAGTTTCAGGTGGATAGGCCTGATCGCTGTCCGCCTGGTAGACTGTTTGTCCCTGATGACTGGACCAGTAGAGTTATTTCGGAGGTTCACTCTTCCGCGTTGGCAGGTCATCCTGGAATTTTTGGCACCAGGGATCTGGTGTCTAGGTCCTTCTGGTGGCCTTCCTTGTCTCGAGATGTACGTATTTTTGTGCAGTCTTGTGATGTTTGTGCTCGGGCTAAGCCCTGCTGTTCCCGGGCCAGCGGGTTGTTGTTGCCGTTGCCTATTCCTAAGAGGCCTTGGACGCACATCTCTATGGACTTTATTTCTGACCTTCCTGTTTCTCGTAGGATGTCCGTCATCTGGGTGGTGTGTGACCGTTTTTCCAAGATGGTTCACTTGGTACCTTTGCCCAAATTGCCCTCCTCCTCTGAGCTGGTCCCTCTATTTTTTCAGAATGTTGTGCGTTTGCATGGTATTCCTGAGAATATAGTTTCTGACAGGGGTACTCAGTTTGTGTCTAGATTTTGGCGGGCGTTCTGTGCCAGGATGGGCATCGACTTGTCGTTTTCGTCTGCATTCCATCCTCAGACTAATGGCCAGACTGAGCGTACTAATCAGACCTTGGAGACTTACTTGAGGTGTTTTGTGTCCGCTGATCAGGACGATTGGCTTGATTTTTTGCCATTGGCAGAGTTTGCCCTTAACAATCGGGCCAGTTCTGCCACTTTGGTTTCTCCATTTTTTTGTAATTCAGGGTTTCACCCTCGCTTTTCGTCCGGTCAATTGGAATCTTCGGATTGTCCTGGAGTAGATGCTGTGGTTGATAGAATGCATCAGATTTGGGGACAGGTTGTGGACAATCTGAAGTTGTCCCAGGAGAAGACTCAACAGTTCACTAATCGTCATCGGCGTGTCGGTCCTCGTCTTTGTGTTGGGGACCTGGTTTGGTTGTCTTCTCGATTTGTTCCTATGAAGGTCTCGTCTCCTAAGTTTAAGCCTCGGTTTATCGGCCCTTATAGGATTCTGGAGGTTCTCAATCCTGTGTCCTTTCATTTGGACCTCCCAGCATCTTTTACTATTCATAATGTTTTTCATCGGTCATTATTGCGGAGGTATGAGGTGCCGGTTGTTCCGTCTGCTGATCCTCCTGCTCCTGTGCTGGTTGAGGGTGAGTTGGAGTATGTGGTGGAAAAGATCTTGGACTCCCGTGTTTCCAGACGGAAACTTCAGTATCTGGTTAAGTGGAAAGGCTATGGTCAGGAGGATAATTCTTGGGTGACAGCATCTGATGTTCATGCTCCTGATTTGGTTCGTGCATTCCATAGTGCTCATCCAGATCGCCCTGGTGGTTCTGGTGAGGGTTCGGTGCCCCCTCCTTAAGGGGGGGGTACTGTTGTGAATTCTGTTTGTGGGCTCCCCCGGTGGTGTTTTATGGTATTGCCACTTATTTGCCTTCTTCTATCCTTGATCACCTGTTGACACCCATTAGGGGAGTTTCCTATTTAAGGCTGCTTGGCTGCTGGTCCGATGCCGGCCAACAATGTATCAGTAGCTTTCTGTTGCATTCTCCTGCCTCAAGTTCCAGTTCAGCTAAGTTGAATTTTGTTCCTAGTTAATGTTATTTTTTGTCCAGCTATCTGCAATGTGACTCTCTGCAGCTGGAAGCTCTCGTGGACTGAAATTGTCACTCCAGTGGCATGAGTTGTCACTGGAGTTTTAAAGTAATTTCAGGATGGTGTTTTTGAGTAGTGTTTTGAAGTTGACCGTGAAGTAACTCTTTCCTGTACTTCTGCTATCTAGTAAGCGGACCTCACTGTGCTAAATCTGCTGTTCATCCTACGTATGTCTTTTCCTCTTGACTCACCGTCAATATTTGTGGGGGCCTGCTATCTCCTTTTGGGGTTCATCTCTAGAGGTAAGGCAGGCCTGTATATTCCTCTGATAGGGGTAGTTAGATCTCCGGCTGGCGCGTGGTGTCTAGGGCATCGTAGGAAACACTCCCCGGCTACTTCCAGTGTTGTGTCAGGTTCAGGTCACGGTCACTTTAGTTTCCATCACCCGAGAGCTAGTCCGTTTGTTATTTTTGATTTCCCTGCCATTGGGAAAATCATAACAGACATGAGAACTAGCAAGCGAGTTGGGAACAAACTAACAACATTACACAGGCAAATCCATGTAGGTGGAAGTGCCTTAAATAATAAGTGTCTCCCAACAAATGGCTGTGAACACTTTAGAATGGGATATGTGGCCCTTATAAGAAAGAGGGAGTGAGCGTGCACCCTAAGCACAATGCCCAGGGATCTGCACAGTGCTCGGGCCCCGGGCAGCGGCTGAAGAGGAAGCAGGAAGAAGTGTGGGAAAGGGGTAATGACGTTGAGTGAGTCGGTGACCTTCCTAGGGGAGAGGAGCAGCGCGCAGAGATGCCAGCACTACAATACCCCCCTTTACGCCCCTCATTATTCAAGCCCACAAGAAATCTCTCCAGGAGGGAAGGGGATTGGATGGTCTACCTGGGCTCCCAGGACCTCTGCTCAGGACCGAATCCCTTCCAGTCCACAAGAAAAAAGTTTTTTTTCTTTCAACCTTTGGCAGACAAAATGTTATCGACCAAAAACGTCCTCAGTGTTGACTGGAGCAGGAGGGGTACCAGGATCTTTGAAAAAAGGACTAAGGACAATAAGCTTCAGAAGAGACATGAGATTAATCTAGAGGCCTAGAGTTTGAGTTTGTTATATACTGAATTAATCTGTTTTAGATACTCAAATGGACCGATGAAGAGAATATCTAATTTATGCTAAGGTATCTTGAGACAGACATGCTTAAATGACAGCCAAACTTTGTTCCTAGAGGTGGATACAGACATCTCTTGTCTGTGTGTCTTTTCATCCATTCAGTAGATTTCAATAAGGTGGTCTTGGGTTCCGCCCACGTCTTAGAAAATCCCTTGACGAGGGATTCATTAGCAGGAATGTCAGATAGTAGAAACAGTAAATGTAATATTGGGATGATGATCATAAACTACAAAAAAGCAGAGATTTAGCAGATAATTTACTCACATGGTTGTTATATGAGAATTCGACCCAAGACAGGTGTTTTGCCCAATCATTGTGGTGGGCATTGATGAAGTGCCACAGGAAGTTGGTCAGGATCTTGCACTCTACCTGGCCATTGGTTTGAGTATAGAAGGCCAAAGAGAAATCCAAAGTGATATTCAGTAGTTTGCAGGTAGCTTTCCAGAAGCGAGAAGTAAACTGAATGCCTCTATCCGACACAATATGAAGCTGTAATGCAGGGAGGCGGAAAATATGGAAAATAAATTTCTCTGCAAGTAGTAGTGGAAGGAAATGGGCCAGCTTGGAAAAATGATCCACAACCACCCAGATAACAGTATGCCTAGTGAATACTGGAAGGTCAGTGATGAAATCCATTGCAAAATGCTACCAGGGAGCAGATGGTATGGGCAAAGGAAGTATCTGACCAGTCGGAAGCTGTTTAGGAGTTTTGTTCAGGGCACGACAGGGACTGGCAGCAGCGAAATCCGCAATATCCTTGCAATGGTTCGGTCACCAGTCGAGAAAACAGCGTTGGACTGGAGTAGTTTGGGCCCACTAGAAAAAATCATTCTTGGGACCCACCATGCTTATGGGGTACTAGCTGCAGAGTTGTCCCTTAGCTTCCATCTAGTCAAGCTGATAATCATGGAATTTTTTCCAATTATATACCTGTCCAAACAATCATGTGACAAACCAGCAAAACACTAATTTGGTGTGTGCAATAGTTTTTATGCTTGACTTAAAACATCCTTATTGGCAGCAGATAATTTTGTGTAAACAAGACAATTGTTGCTGAGAACAATTATATTCTATAAGCACAGAAATATTGTATTAATTAGACGTATGCCACATACACTCGCTAGACACATGCTACATACACACCAGTCCCACACTAGACGCAGGATACTTATACATCAGTCAGTGATGTAAGAGTCAGTGATGAGAGGTCATGTAGGAGCGCTTAGGAAGTAGACCAGGGATGGACAGGATGTCGGGTCTCCACCGCAGCTCCAGCCGAAAACCTCCAATGGAGGATAGGAGCAATGAATGTTATGGTTCTCAATGGCAAGAGAACATAGGCCAGCAAACATAAGAACTAGCTCTTGGAAGGATGGAAACTAAACTGACCATGAACTAAACCTGCCGCACAACTAACAGTAGCCGGGTAGCGTAGCCTGCGTTTTATCCCTAGACGCCCAGCGCCGGCCGGAGGACTAACTAATCCTGGCAGAGGAAAATACAGTCCTGGCTCACCTCTAGAGAAATTTCCCCGAAAGGCAGACAGAGGCCCCCACATATATTGGCGGTGATTTTAGATGAAAATGACAAACGTAGTATGAAAATAGGTTTAGCAAAATCGAGGTCCGCTTACTAGATAGCAGGAAGACAGAAAGGGCACTTTCATGGTCAGCTGAAAACCCTATCAAAATACCATCCTGAAATTACTTTAAGACTCTAGTATTAACTCATAACATCAGAGTGGCAATTTCAGATCACAAGAGCTATCCAGACACAGAAACGAAACTGCAGCTGTGAACTGGAACAAAATGCAAAAAAACAAACAAGGACAAAAGTCCGACTTAGCTGGGAGTTGTCTAGAAGCAGGAACATGCACAGAAAGGCTTCTGATTACAATGTTGACCGGCATGGAAGTGACAGAGGAGCAAGGTTAAATAGCGACTCCCACATCCTGATGGGAACAGGTGAACAGAGGGGATGATGCACACAAATTCAATTCCACCAGTGGCCACCGGGGGAGCCCAAAATCCAATTTCACAACAGTACCCCCCCCTCAAGGAGGGGGCACCGAACCCTCACCAGAACCACCAGGGCGATCAGGATGAGCCCTATGAAAGGCACGGACCAGATCGGAGGCATGAACATCAGAGGCAGTCACCCAAGAATTATCCTCCTGACCGTATCCCTTCCATTTGACCAGATACTGGAGTTTCCGTCTGGAAACACAAGAGTCCAAGATTTTTTCTACAACGTACTCCAACTCGCCCTCAACCAACACCGGAGCAGGAGGCTCAACGGAAGGCACAACCGGTACCTCATACCTGCGCAATAATGACCGATGAAAAACATTATGAATAGAAAAAGATGCAGGGAGGTCCAAACGGAAGGACACAGGGTTAAGAATCTCCAATATCTTGTACGGGCCGATGAACCGAAGCTTAAACTTAGGAGAAGAAACCCTCATAGGGACAAAACGAGAAGACAACCACACCAAGTCCCCGACACAAAGCCGAGGACCAACCCGACGCCGGCGGTTGGCAAAAAGCTGAGTCTTCTCCTGGGACAACTTCAAATTGTCCACTACCTGCCCCCAAATCTGATGCAACCTCTCCACCACAGCATCCACTCCAGGACAATCCGAAGATTCCACCTGACCGGAGGAAAATCGAGGATGAAACCCCGAATTACAGAAAAAAGGAGACACCAAGGTGGCAGAGCTGGCCCGATTATTGAGGGCAAACTCCGCTAAAGGCAAAAAAGCAACCCAATCATCCTGATCTGCAGACACAAAACACCTCAAATATGTCTCCAAAGTCTGATTCGTCCGCTCGGTCTGGCCATTAGTCTGAGGATGGAAAGCAGACGAGAAAGACAAATCTATGCCCATCCTAGCACAGAATGCCCGCCAAAATCTAGACACGAATTGGGTTCCTCTGTCAGAAACGATATTCTCCGGAATACCATGCAAACGAACCACATTTTGAAAAAACAGAGGAACCAACTCGGAAGAAGAAGGCAACTTAGGCAGGGGAACCAAATGGACCATCTTAGAGAAACGGTCACACACCACCCAGATGACAGACATCTTCTGAGAAACAGGAAGATCCGAAATAAAATCCATCGAGATGTGCGTCCAAGGCCTCTTCGGGATAGGCAAGGGCAACAACAATCCACTAGCCCGAGAACAACAAGGCTTGGCCCGAGCACAAACGTCACAAGACTGCACAAAGCCTCGTACATCTCGTGACAGGGAAGGCCACCAGAAGGACCTTGCCACCAAATCCCTGGTACCAAAGATTCCAGGATGACCTGCCAACGCAGAAGAATGAACCTCAGAAATGACTTTACTGGTCCAATCATCAGGAACAAACAGTCTACCAGGTGGGCAACGATCAGGTCTATCCGCCTGAAACTCCTGCAAGGCCCGCCGCAGGTCTGGAGAAACGGCAGACAATATCACTCCATCCTTAAGGATACCTGTAGGTTCAGAATTACCAGGGGAGTCAGGCTCAAAACTCCTAGAAAGGGCATCCGCCTTAACATTCTTAGAACCCGGTAGGTATGACACCACAAAATTAAACCGAGAGAAAAACAACGACCAGCGCGCCTGTCTAGGATTCAGGCGTCTGGCGGACTCAAGATAAATTAAATTTTTGTGGTCGGTCAATACCGCCACCTGATGTCTAGCCCCCTCAAGCCAATGACGCCACTCCTCAAAAGCCCACTTCATGGCCAAAAGCTACCGATTCCCAATATCATAATTCCGCTCGGCGGGCGAAAATTTACGAGAAAAAAAAGCACAAGGTTTCATCACGGAGCAGTCGGAACTTCTCTGCGACAAAACCGCCCCAGCTCCGATTTCAGAAGCGTCGACCTCAACCTGAAAAGGAAGAGCAACATCAGGCTGACGCAACACAGGGGCGGAAGAAAAGCGGCGCTTAAGCTCCCGAAAGGCCTCCACAGCAGCAGGGGACCAATCAGCAACATCAGCACCCTTCTTAGTCAAATCAGTCAATGGTTTAACAACATCAGAAAAACCAGCAATAAATCGACGATAAAAGTTAGCAAAGCCCAAAAATTTCTGAAGACTCTTAAGAGAAGAGGGTTGCGTCCAATCACAAATAGCCTGAACCTTGACAGGATCCATCTCGATGGAAGAGGGGGAAAAAATGTATCCCAAGAAGGAAATCTTTTGAACCCCAAAAACGCACTTAGAACCCTTCACACACAAGGAATTAGACCGCAAAACCTGAAAAACCCTCCTGACCTGCTGGACATGAGAGTCCCAGTCATCCGAAAAAATCAGAATATCATCCAGATACACAATCATAAATTTATCCAAATAATCACGGAAAATGTCATGCATAAAGGACTGAAAGACTGAAGGGGCATTTGAAAGGCCAAAAGGCATCACCAAATACTCAAAGTGGCCCTCGGGCGTATTAAATGCGGTTTTCCACTCATCCCCCTGCTTAATTCGCACCAAATTATACGCCCCACGGAGATCTATCTTAGAGAACCACTTGGCCCCCTTTATGCGAGCAAACAAATCAGTCAGCAGTGGCAACGGATATTGATATTTAACCGTGATTTTATTCAAAAGCCGATAATCAATACACGGCCTCAAAGAGCCATCTTTCTTAGACACAAAGAAAAAACCGGCTCCTAAGGGAGATGACGAAGGACGAATGTGTCCCTTTTCCAAGGACTCCTTTATATATTCTCGCATAGCAGCATGTTCAGGTACAGATAAGTTAAACAAACGACCCTTTGGAAATTTACTGCCAGGAATCAGATCTATGGCGCAATCACAATCTCTGTGGGGAGGGAGTGAACCAATTTTTGGCTCCTCAAAAATATCACGATAATCAGACAAAAATGCCGGAATCTCAGAGGGAATAGATGACGAAATGGAAACCAAAGGTATGTCCCCATGAGCCCCCCGACATCCCCAGCTTAACACAGACATTGTTTTCCAGTCAAGGACTGGGTTATGAGATTGTAACCATGGTAATCCAAGCACCAAAACATCATGCAAATTGTACAACACAAGGAAGCGAATCACCTCCTGATGGTCTGGAGTCATACGCATAGTCACTTGCGTCCAGAATTGTGGTTTATTACAAGCCAAAGGCTGAGAATCAATACCCTTCAGAGGTATAGGGACTTCCAGAGGCTCTAAATCAAACCCACAGCGCCTGGCAAAGGACCAATCCATAAGACTCAGAGCGGCGCCAGAGTCCACATAGGCATCCACGGTAATAACTGATAATGAACAAATCAAGGTTACAGACAGAATAAATTTAGACTGTAAAGTGCCAATTGAAATAGACTTGTCAACCTTCCTTGTACGTTTAGAGCATGCTGATATAACATGAGCAGAATCACCACAATAGAAGCATAACCCATTTTTATGCCTATAATTCTGCCGCTCGCTTCTGGACAGAATTCTGTCACATTGCATTTTCTCTGGCGTCTCTTCAGAAGATACCGCCAAATGGTGCACGGGTTTGCGCTCCCGCAAACGCCGATCAATCTGAATAGCCATTGTCATGGACTCATTCAGACCTGTGGGCGCAGGGAACCCGACCATAACATCTTTAACGGCATCAGAAAGGCCCTCTCTGAAATTTGCCGCTAGGGCGCACTCATTCCACTGAGTAAGCACAGACCATCTACAAAATTTTTGGCAGTATATCTCAGCTTCATCTTGCCCTTGAGATAGGGCTATCAAAGCTTTTTCAGCTTGAATCTCCAAATTAGGTTCCTCATAAAGCAACCCTAAAGCCAGAAAAAACGCATCCACATTGAGCAACGCAGGATCCCCTGGTGTCAATGAAAATGCCCAATTTTGAGGGTCACCTCGCAGCAAAGAGATTACAATCTTAACCTGCTGGACAGGATCTCCAGAGGAGTGAGGTCTGAGAGAAAGGAACAATTTACAATTATATTTGAAATTCAGGAACCGAGATCTATCTCCGGAAAACACCTCTGGTGTAGGAATTTTAGGTTCAGACATCGGAGTATGTATAACAAAATCTTGTAAATTTTGAACCTTGGTAGCAAGATTATTTAAACCTACAGCCAAACTCTGAGGATCCATCTTTAAACAGGTGAGATCAGAGCCATTCAAGGATTAGAAGGAGAGAAAGGCAAAGGCTGTAATTAGAGCTGAAATACAACTGATCCAACTATGGAGCAAACATAGGAAAAAAAAAAAAAAAAACTCTACAGACTTCTTTTTCTCTCCTTTCTTCTGCCAGTAACTTTAACACGGGCCGGTCATACTGTCATGATTCCCAATGGCAGGGAAACATCAGAACACAAAAATAACGGACGAGCTCTGGGTGATGGAATCTCGAGCAGACCGTGAGCTAAATCTACCACACAACTAATAGTAGCCAGGGAGCATACCTACGACTTCCTAAATGCCACGCGCCAGCCGGAGGACTAACTACGCCTGGTAGAGGAAGGAACAGACCTGGCTTACCTCTAGGGAAATACCCCAAAAGATGATAGCAGCCCCCCACATGTAATAACGGTGAGTTAAGAGGAAAAGACATACACAGTATGAAAGTAGATTTAGCAAAGAGAGGTCCACTTACTAGATAGCAGAAGGATACAAAAGAGGACTTCACGGTCAACTGAAAACCCTTTCAAAAAACCATCCTGAAATTACTTTAAGACTCCTGTGTCAACTCATGACACAGGAGTGGCAATTTCAGCCCGCAAGAGCTTCCAGCTACAGAGAATAACAAAAACTGCAAACTGGACAAAAGATAGAAAACAAAAGGACAAAGTCCACTTAGCTGATCAGCAGACTAGTAGCAGGAACATGCAACCGAAGGCTCTGGTTACAATGATGACCGGCAAGGAAATGACTGGAGAGCAAGGCTAAATAGGAAACTCCCAAACACTGATGGGAGCAGGTGAACTGAGACAGCAAAGCACACACAAGTCACCAGTACCACCAGCAACCACCAGGGGAGCCCAAAAAGCGGATTCACAACACTGTCCCCGATGGAATAATTCCTCTCTGCTGGTGAGAAGGTCTTAGAAAAGAAGAAGCAAGGATGCTTCTGACCTTGAGCATCCTTTTGGAAGAGGACTGCTCCAGCACCAACAGATGAGGCATCCACCTCCATGATAAATGGCCTATCTACATCGGGGCGATGTAGGATGGGAGCACTAGCGAAGTGAGACTTTATGGAGTTAAAGGCCTTGGAGACCTCCACAGACCACAATTTGGGATTTGCTCCCTTCTTGGTGAGGGCAACCAAGGGAGCTACCAAAGTCGAGAAGTGCGGAATAAACTGACGATAATAATTTATGAACCCCAAAAAGCGCTGCACGGCTTTAAGAGAATGGGGTTCCTGCCAGTCCATCACAGCCTGTAGTTTGGCAGGATCCATGGCCAATCCCTGGGCGGAGATGATATAGCCCAGGAAAGGCAAGGATTCCTGCTCAAACACACACTTCTCCAACTTGGCATAGAGGAAGTTTGCCCGTAGGAGGTCGAAGACTTTGCAAACATCTCTCCGGTGGGAGTCAATATCTGGAGAGTAGATGAGAATATCATCCAGATAGACTACGACCAAGGTGGTGAGCATATCCCTGAAGATGTCGTTCACAAAGTCTTGGAAAATGGCTGGGGCATTACAGAGCCCGAAGGGCATCACCAGATATTCATAGTGCCCATCCCTGGTGTTAAAAGCCGTCTTCCATTTGTCCCCCTCATGGATGCGAATCAGGTTGTAAGCACCCCGCAGATCTAGTTTAGTAAACACCCTTGCTCCCCGAAGCCTATCGAAGAGCTCAGATATCAAGGGCAAAGGGTACTTATTCTTAAAGGTGATGGCGTTAAGACCCCTGTTGTCTATGCATGGACGCAGTTCCCCATTATTCTTCTGCACGAAGAAGAACCCAGCCTCAGCAGGTGACACTGACTTCCTGATGAACCCTCTTGCCAGATTCTCTTGAATGTACAGAGACATTGCCTCCGTCTCCGGTAGAGATAATGGATAAGATCGACCCCGAGGAGGCTCAGCACCAGGCAAAAGTTCAATAGGACAGTCATAGGGGCGATGGGGCGGAAGGGTCTCCGCCGCCTTTTTGGAGAACACGTCCGCATAAGACCAATACTGCTTGTGGAGAGAGGATAGATCTGCGGGTACCTCTGTAGTAGCAACCTGAACACAATCCCTCTGACACCTACCCCCACAAGATTCACCCCATCCCAAAATTCTGCCTGAGGACCACTCGATATGAGGAGAGTGTGTCATGGTTCCCAATGGCAAGGGAACGTAAAAAACACATAAGTAACGAACGAGCTCTCGGGTGATGGAAACTCGAGTTGACCGTGAGCTAAATCTACCACACAACTAACAGTAGCCAGGGAGCATACCTACGGCTTCCTATATGCCACGCGCCAGCCGGAGGACTAACTACGCCTGGTAGAGGAAGAAACAGACCTGGCTTACCTCTAGGGAAATACCCCAAAAGATGATAGCAGCCCCCCACATGTAATAACGGTGAATTAAGAGGAAAAGACATACACAGTATGAAAGTAGATTTAGCAAAGAGAGGTCCACTTTCTAGATAGCAGAAGGATACAAAAGAGGACTTCACGGTCAACTGAAAACCCTTTAAAAAAACCATCCTGA
Source organism: Ranitomeya variabilis (assembly GCF_051348905.1). NCBI lineage: Eukaryota > Metazoa > Chordata > Amphibia > Anura > Dendrobatidae > Ranitomeya > Ranitomeya variabilis. Next base: position 744,249,836 of record NC_135233.1, read on the forward strand.
AATTACTTTAAGACTCCTGTGTCAACTCATGACACAGGAGTGGCAATTTCAGCCCGCAAGAGCTTCCAGCTACAGAGAATCACAAAAACTGCAAACTGGACAAAAGGTACAAAACAAAAGGACAAAGTCCACTTAGCTGATCAGCAGACTAGTAGCAGGAACATGCAACCGAAGGCTCTGGTTACAATGATGACCGGCAAGGAAATGACTGGAGAGCAAGGCTAAATAGGAAACTCCCAAACACTGATGGAAGCAGGTGAACAGAAGAAGCAAAGTGCAAACAAGTCACCAGTACCACCAGCAACCACCAGGGGAGCCCAAAAAGCGGATACACAACAGTACCCTCCCCTTAAGGAGGGGGCACCGAACCCTCACAAGAACCGCCAGGGCGATCTGGATGAGTCCTATGAAAGGCACGAACCAAATCCGAGGCATGAACACCAGAGGCAGTTACCCAAGAATTATCTTCCTGACCATAGCCTTTCCATTTAACCAGATATTGAAGTCTCCGTCTGGAAATACGGGAGTCCAAGATCTTCTCCACGATGTACTCCAATTCACCCTCCACAAGCACAGGAGCAGGAGGTTCAGTAGAAGGAACCACCGGTACCTCATATCTCCGCAACAACGACCGATGGAACACATTATGGATAGCGAAAGATGCCGGGAGGTCCAAACGAAAGGAAACAGGGTTAAGAATCTCCAAAATCCTATAAGGACCGATGAACCGAGGCTTAAATTTGGGAGAAGAAACCCTCTTAGGGACAAAGCGGGAAGACAACCACACCAAGTCCCCAACGTGAAGGTGGGGACCAACACGACGACGACGGTTAGCAAACTGCTGAGTCCTCTCCTGGGACAATTCCAAATTATCCACCACTTGTCCCCAAATCCGATGCAACCGATCCACCACCGCATCCACTCCAGGACAATCCGAAGATTCAACCTGACCAGATGAAAAACGCGGATGAAACCCTGAATTGCAAAAGAAAGGAGAAACCAAAGTGGCAGAACTAGCCCGATTATTAAGAGCAAACTCCGCCAACGGCAGAAAGGCAACCCAATCATCCTGATCCGCAGACACAAAACACCTCAAATAAGTCTCCAAAGTTTGATTAGTTCGCTCCGTCTGGCCATTGGTCTGAGGATGGAATGCAGACGAAAAGGACAAATCAATGCCCAACCTGGCACAGACTGCCCGCCAAAATCTAGACACGAACTGGGTACCCCTGTCAGAAACAATGTTTTCCGGAATACCATGCAAGCGAACCACATTTTGAAAAAACAGAGGGACCAACTCAGATGAGGAAGGCAACTTAGGCAATGGCACCAAATGAACCATTTTAGAAAAACGGTCACACACCACCCAGATGACAGACATCTTCAGAGAAACAGGGAGATCCGAGATAAAGTCCATAGAGATGTGCGTCCAAGGCCTCTTCGGAATAGGCAAGGGCAACAACAACAACCCACTAGCCCTAGAACAACAAGGCTTGGCCCGAGCACACACATCGCAAGACTGCACAAAAACACGCACATCTCGAGACAGGGAAGGCCACCAGAAGGATCTAGCCACCAAATCTCTGGTGCCAAAAATTCCCGGATGACCTGCCAGAGTAGAAGAATGAACTTCTAGTGGTCCACTCGTCAGGAACAAACAGTCTACCAGACGGACAACGATCAGGTCTATCCGCCTGAAATTCTTGCAAAGCATGTCGCAAATCTGGAGAGACAGCAGACAAAACCACTCCATCCTTAAGGACACCAGCAGGTTCAGAATTCCCAGGAGAGTCAGGCTCAAAACTCCTAGAAAGAGCATCTGCTTTCACATTCCTAGAACCCGGTAAGTACGAGACCACAAAATTAAACCGGGAAAAGAACAACGACCAACGTGCCTGTCTAGGATTCAGGCGCCTGGCAGACTCCAAATAAATTAAATTCTTGTGATCAGTCAAAACTACCACCTGATGTCTGGCACCCTCAAGCCAATGAGGCCACTCCTCAAATGCCCACTTCATGGCCAAAAGCTCCCGATTACCAACATCATAGTTTCGCTCGGCGGCCGAAAATTTTCGCGAAAAGAACGCACAAGGTCTCATCACTGAGCAGTCGGAACTTTTCTGCGACAAAACCGCCCCCGCTCCGATCTCGGAAGCATCGACCTCAACCTGAAAGGGAAGAGAAACATCAGGCTGGCGCAACACAGGGGCAGACAAAAAGCGGCGCTTAAGCTCCCGAAAGGCCTCCACGGCAGCAGGGGACCAATTGGCAACATCAGCACCCTTTTTAGTCAAATCCGTCAGAGGTTTAGCAACGCCAGAAAAACCAGCTATAAATCGACGATAAAAATTAGCAAAGCCCAAGAATTTCTGGAGACTCTTCAGAGAAGTAGGCTGCGTCCAGTCGTAAATAGCCCGAACCTTGACAGGGTCCATCTCAATAGAAGAAGGGGAAAAAATATACCCCAAAAATGAAATTCTTTGAACCCCAAAAACACACTTTGAACCCTTTACACACAAAGAATTCTCCCGCAAAACCTGAAAAACCCTCCTGACCTGCTGAACATGAGACTCCCAGTCATCAGAAAAAATCAAAATATCATCCAAGTACACAATCATAAATTTATCCAAATATTCCCGGAAAATATCATGCATTAAGGACTGAAAGACAGAAGGTGCATTAGAAAGGCCGAAAGGCATTACCAAATACTCAAAATGGCCCTCAGGCGTATTAAATGCGGTCTTCCACTCATCCCCCTGCTTAATTCGCACCAAATTATACGCCCCACGAAGATCAATCTTAGAGAACCACTTAGCCCCCCTTATGAGAGCAAACAAATCAGTCAGCAAAGGCAACGGATACTGATATTTGACTGTAATTTTATTCAGGAGACGATAATCAATACAAGGCCTCAGAGAGCCATCCTTTTTAGAGACAAAGAAAAAAACGGCTCCTAAAGGTGATGAAGAAGGACGAATATGTCCCTTTTCCAGGGACTCCTTAATATACTCGCGCATAGCAGCATGTTCAGGTACAGATAGGTTAAACAAACGACCCTTTGGAAATTTACTGCCAGGAATCAGATCTATGGCGCAATCACAATCCCTGTGAGGAGGGAGTGAACCAATCTTAGGCTCTTCAAAAATATCACGATAATCAGACAAAAATGCCGGAATCTCAGATGGAATAGATGACGAAATGGACACCATAGGAGTGTCCCCATGAGCCCCCCGACATCCCCAGCTTAACACAGACATAGCCTTCCAGTCAAGGACTGGGTTATGAGACTGTAACCATGGTAATCCAAGCACCAAAACATCATGTAAATTGTACAACACAAGGAAGCGAATCACCTCCTGATGGTCTGGAGTCATACGCATAGTCATTTGCGTCCAGAACTGTGGTTTATTACAAGCCAAAGGTGTAGAATCAATACCCTTCAGAGGTATAGGGACTTCCAGAGGCTCTAAATCAAACCCACAGCGCCTGGCAAAGGACCAGTCCATAAGACTCAGAGCGGCGCCCGAGTCCACATAGGCATCCACGGTAATAACTGATAATGAACAAATCAAGGTTACAGACAAAATAAATTTGGACTGTAAAGTGCCAATTGAAATGGACTTGTCAACCTTCCTAGTACGCTTAGAGCATGCCGATATAACATGAGCAGAATCACCACAATAGAAGCATAACCCATTTTTATGCCTATAATTCTGCCGCTCGCTTCTGGACATAACTCTGTCACATTGCATTTTCTCTGGCGTCTCTTCAGAAGATACCGCCAAATGGTGCACGGGTTTGCGCTCCCGCAAACGCCGATCAATCTGAATTGCCATTGTCATGGACTCATTCAGACCTGTAGGCGCAGGGAACCCGACCATAACATCTTTAACGGCATCAGAAAGGCCCTCTCTGAAATTTGCCGCTAAGGCGCACTCATTCCACTGAGTAAGCACAGACCACCTACGAAATTTTTGGCAGTATATCTCCGCTTCATCTTGCCCTTGAGATAGGGCTATCAAAGCTTTTTCAGCTTGAATCTCCAAATTAGGTTCCTCATAAAGCAACCCTAAAGCCAGGAAAAACGCATCCACATTGAGCAACGCAGGATCCCCTGGTGTCAATGAAAATGCCCAATTTTGAGGGTCACCTCGCAGCAAAGAGATTACAATCTTAACCTGCTGGACAGGATCTCCTGAGGAGTGAGGTCTGAGAGAAAGGAATAATTTACAATTATATTTGAAATTCAAAAACCGAGATCTATCTCCGGAAAACACCTCTGGTGTAGGGATTTTAGGTTCAGAAATAGGAGCATGTATAACAAAATCTTGTAAATTTTGAACCTTCGTAGCAAGATTATTTAAACCTGCAGCCAAACTCTGGACATCCATGTTAAACAGCTAAGGTCAGAGCCATTCAAGGGTTAAGAGGAGGTAAGAAGCAGCTAGACAGCAATTAAGGGCTAGGCAGCAAAACTCTGAGGGAAAGAAAAAAAAAAATTTCCCTTCAACACTTCTTTTTCTCCTGCTTCAGCCCAAACAATTAACACTTTGTTGGCCGGTCATACTGTCATGGTTCCCAATGGCAAGGGAACGTAAAAAACACATAAGTAACGAACGAGCTCTCGGGTGATGGAAACTCGAGTTGACCGTGAGCTAAATCTACCACACAACTAACAGTAGCCAGGGAGCATACCTACGGCTTCCTATATGCCACGCGCCAGCCGGAGGACTAACTACGCCTGGTAGAGGAAGAAACAGACCTGGCTTACCTCTAGGGAAATACCCCAAAAGATGATAGCAGCCCCCCACATGTAATAACGGTGAATTAAGAGGAAAAGACATACACAGTATGAAAGTAGATTTAGCAAAGAGAGGTCCACTTTCTAGATAGCAGAAGGATACAAAAGAGGACTTCACGGTCAACTGAAAACCCTTTCAAAAAACCATCCTGAAATTACTTTAAGACTCCTGTGTCAACTCATGACACAGGAGTGGCAATTTCAGCCCGCAAGAGCTTCCAGCTACAGAGAATCACAAAAACTGCAAACTGGACAAAAGGTACAAAACAAAAGGACAAAGTCCACTTAGCTGATCAGCAGACTAGTAGCAGGAACATGCAACCGAAGGCTCTGGTTACAATGATGACCGGCAAGGAAATGACTGGAGAGCAAGGCTAAATAGGAAACTCCCAAACACTGATGGAAGCAGGTGAACAGAAGAAGCAAAGTGCAAACAAGTCACCAGTACCACCAGCAACCACCAGGGGAGCCCAAAAAGCGGATACACAACAAGAGTGGTACCGTAACCAAGGTATCCCCAACAGGACCTCATCAATTCCCTCAGGAATGACAAGCAGAGATATAATCTCCTGATGGGATGGCGACATGGACAGAGTAAAAGGGATGGTCTGGTGTGTTATCTGTGAGGGCAGTGTCGACCCATTCACCATTTGTACCGTCACTGGTTGAGCAAGCATAACCAGGGGTATTGCGTGACGTTGGGCGAAGGCAGAAGACATAAAATTGCCCTCCGCCCCAGAATCCACGTAGAGCTTTACCGAGTGGGAGGATGAGCCAATATTAATTGTCCCCTTAAAGGACAATTTGGAGGCAAACGTCGCCATGTCTAGTGTACCTCCACCTACTACCACTAGACGCTGACGTTTCCTCGACCGCTGAGAACATCTGGTGGCAAGATGCCCTGACTGCTGACAAACATGACAAATCTGGAGTGTACTAGCAGTCCGGGACTTAGAACCCGCTCATGACACTTCCATGGCCTCATGTGACTCAGGTACCATGACCGGAGATTCGAGAGGTTTGGCGAAGGTGGGAGCCAGCCGAAACCTCTGCCTACACTGGGCTCGCTCTAACCTCCGCTCATTAAAATGGAGGTAAATTCGAGTAGAGACCGATATTAACTCCTCCAGTGTGGCAGGAATCTCCCTAGTGGCCAGAGCGTCCTTAACGTGATCAGCCAGGCCCCTCCAAAATATGGGGATAAGGGCTTTATCCGACCACTCCAGCTCAGAAGCCAGAGTGCGAAATCGGATGGCAAAATGGCTGACCATGGACTCACCCTGAGTTAATGCCAGCAGTTGGAGCGCCGTGTCATGGGTGACTTGAGGTCCTAAAAAGACCTGTTTCAGAGTGCTCAGGAACCGCGGAGCACTCTGCACCACATGATCGCCACGCTCCCTCAGCGGCGTAGCCCACTCCAATGCCCTGCCCTACAAAAGAGACAGAATAAATCCCACTTTTGCTGGCTCAGTAGGTAAACATGCAGCCAGGAGCTCTAGATGAATAGAGCACTGACTCACAAAACCCCTACAAGATTTGCTGTCTCCAGAAAATTTTTCTGGCAGCGGGAGGCGAGAGAATATCGGAACAGGGGTGGCAGTGGACAAGGTAGCTGCAGCCACGCTAGCAGCCTGTACAGCAACTGCGGTAACATCCACAGCTGGGGTTGAGCTCTCGAGAGCCGACAACCTACCCTCCAGCTGCTGGATATACCGCAAAGTTTGCTGGATGTCCGCCATTTACTAGCCAGACCCTGGTGCTAGTATTATGTTACGGCTAGCGGAACGCACCGAATAAATAGAGATGTTTTTATTGAAATTGGTGCATTCGTAGCCCGGGGTCCACGGTGCAGGAGTACCTGCTGCTAACAGCGGCGGCACGATATGGCGGTATGGACTAACTCAGTTACTTCACCGAGTAGTCGTGAAAGAAAAGCACTGTGCCCTGTTAGGCTTCACAGAGGCACAGGCTAACTGCCCACACAGAGCGCAGTCAGTGGTCACGCATGCACAAAAATCTCCTTGCCGAAGGTGCCAGCATTCTAGGGGCTTATTTCAGCTGGGTCCCTGAACACATTCAAACACAAACTCCTCGCCGGAGGTGCCAGCATTCTAGGGGCTTATTTCAGCCGGGTCCCTGAAAACATACTCTCGTGACCACACTGGCCGCAAAGCACTTAACAAAGAATACTAGCGCATGGCCGTGCGGTCATGCGAACCTTAAATAGTTGCAGCACATACAGGACCTTCCAAGGAGGACCAATGAGAAGCTACACCAGAGCGTGAGCACCTACAGGACCTTCCTGAAGGAGCCAATGACCTTAGCTGCAGTATCAGATCATGTGACCCTCGCTCTCCACTGAGAGATCTTACTCTGGGCATGCTCAGAATGAGCAAAGCAGGACTTAGACCCAGAAGCGTCTGCTGGCCGCTGCCCAGCACCGACTTCAATGGCAGAAGCAGGAAAGGCAGCAGTAACTCTTAGAACAGAGTCAGACTGAGCAAAACGCTGGGACTGATGTCTCCACTGAGCAGGCTCCACTGCGGCAGGAGAAGAATGGGAGACCGCAGCGGAGATGGACCGAGATTCTCCCTGTGCAGAGGAGGGAACTCGACCCCTAACACGAACATCCAGTGTTTGCCTTGCTGTCATGTGCATGACAACGCGGCAAAACACTGCTTCTGATTGGCTGTAAAATCATTACGTGAGCCCGCTGCTGTGATCAGAGGTATAAAGTTTACCTCTGGTCACTGGTGTCAGCTGATGGAACACCGTGCTGCTTTCTCACAGTGCTAGCGGGTATCTTACCGAGGTCATCGCAGTTCAGCCCGACTGGGAATGGAACTTGAGTGACGTCACCCCCAGTCACTGAGGCTGTGCTCGTAGTTGTTCATTCCCCAGTGGTTCTCTGCCTGGACAGCCGCATCTTGCACTGTCCAGGTTGAAAACTATTTCTCCCCCAGACATGGATTACGGTGTTGGACACAACGACGGACTGGTATGGTATATTATTGTTTTTTTTATTTTAATTTTATTACAGGAGATTGAGGGCTTCGGTGGAATTAGGTGAGGTCAAAAGTATGGTTTAATTAAGAATATTAAAGAAGTCTGTATCATTTTTTCAATTAAAGGACTTTATTCTTGGTGTGTGTGTTTTTATACAATGTGACTATAGAGATAGTAATGAGGGTGTCTTACTGATGCCTCTCCATTACTAACCTCAGTCTTTATCTTACCTGATGGTGATATCAACACCCCCAACTATTACCTCACTTGCCACTGCTACAGGGCAAGTGGGAAGAGCAAGACTAAGTGCCAGAATTGGTGCATCTTAGCGATGTGCCTTTTCTGGGTCAGCTGAGAGCTGATGTTTTTAGCCTGGGGGCAGTATCCATGGCCCCTTCCTAGGCTATTAATATCAGTATATACAGTACATACAGTAAATATAGGCAGGTATATGGAGGAAGATAAGGGCAAAAGGATAAAGTGAGTGCCTGTGCTGGAAGTGGCAGAGTGATCAGCTGCATATATTAAATCACTTATAAGAAAGGCATGATTTAAAAAGTTCAATAACTAAATGCTGAATAGATGATAGGTAAATTCTCACATAAATACCTTTTGCACTAGCAGATTGTCCCTTGGATGTGCCACTCCCGACGCGCATTTTGGCATCTGCCTTTGTCATGGGCTGGCATCATCCAGAGGGTAGGGAGTAGTGTTGAGCATTCCGATACTGCAAGTATCGGGTATCGGCCGATACTTGCTGTATCGGAATTTCCGATACCGAGATCCGATACTTTTGTGGTATCGGGTATCGGGTATCGCAACAACATTAATGTAATAATGTGTAAAAAAGAGAATTAAAATAAAAAATATCGCTATACTCACCTGTCCGACGCAGCCGGGACCTCAGCGAGGGAACCGGCAGCGTTGTTTGTTTAAATTTCGCGCTTTTACTTGGTTACGTGAAGTCCCGGCTTGTGATTGGTCAGGGCGGCCATGTTGCCGGGACGCGGACCAATCACAGCAAGCCGTGACGAAATTACGTCACGGCTTGCTGTGATTGGTCCGCGTCCCGGCAACATGACCGCCATTAACCAATCACAAGCCGTGACGTCACGGGAGGCTGGACATGCGCGTATTTTGAAAAGCGCGCGTGTCCAGCCTCCAGTGACGTCCCGGCAACATGGCCGCCATTAACCAATCACAAGCCGGGACGTCACGGGAGGCTGGACATGCGCGTATTTTGAAAAGCGCGCGTGTCCAGCCTCCAGTGACGTCCCGGCAACATGGCCGCCATTAACCAATCACAAGCCGGGACGTCACGGGAGGCTGGACATGCGCGTATTTTGAAAAGCGCGCGTGTCCAGCCTCCAATGACGTCCCGGCAACATGGCCGCCATTAACCAATCACAAGCCGGGACGTCACGGGAGGCTGGACATGCGCGTATTTTGAAAAGCGCGCGTGTCCAGCCTCCAGTGACGTCCCGGCAACATGGCCGCCATTAACCAATCACAAGCCGGGACGTCACTGGAGGCTGGACACGCGCGCTTTTTAAAATACGCGCGTGTCCAGCCTCCCGTGACGTCACGGCTTGTGATTGGTTAATGGCGGCCATGTTGCCGGGACGCGGACCAATCACAGCAAGCCGTGACGTAATTTTGTCACGGCTTGCTGTGATTGGTCCGCGTCCCGGCAACATGGCGCCGTGACCAATCATAAGCCGGGACGTCACTGGAGGCTGGACACGCGCGCTTTTCAAAATACGCGCATGTCCAGCCTCCCGTGACGTCACGGCTTGTGATTGGTTAATGGCGGCCATGTTGCCGGGACGCGGACCAATCACAGCAAGCCGTGACGTAATTTCGTCACGGCTTGCTGTGATTGGTCCGCGTCCCGGCAACATGGCCGCCCTGACCAATCACAAGCCGGGACTTCACGTAACCAAGTAAAAGCGCGAATTTTAAACAAACAACGCTGCCGGTTCCCTCGCTGAGGTCCCGGCTGCGTCGGACAGGTGAGTATAGCGATATTTTTTATTTTAATTCTTTATTTTACACATTAATATGGTTCCCAGGGCCTGAAGGAGAGTTTCCTCTCCTTCAGACCCTGGGAACCATCAGGAATACCGTCCGATACTTGAGTCCCATTGACTTGTATTGGTATCGGGTATCGGTATCGGATTGGATCCGATACTTTGCCGGTATCGGCCGATACTTTCCGATACCGATACTTTCAAGTATCGGACGGTATCGCTCAACACTAGTAGGGAGTGTATGAAGGATGGAGCAGCCAATGGGAGTGGGAGCAGGAGTGGGCATGGTGTGACACGTGCCCGCACTGTAGGTTACCACAGACCCACGTGACCCCCGAAGCCGCGGTCAGCTGATGCGGCATCAAAGGGACACTAGTATGTTGTGAAATTGGATTTTGGGCTCCCCCGGTGGCCACTGGTGGAATTGAACTGGTGTGCATCATCCCCTCTGTTCACCTGTTTCCATCAGGATGTGGGAGTCGCTATTTAACCTTGCTCCTCTGTCACTTCCATGCCGGTCATCATTGTAATCAGAAGCCTTTCTGTGCATGTTCCTGCTGCTAGACAACTCCCAGCTAAGTTGGACTTTAGTCCTCGTTTGTTTTTGCATTTTGTTCCAGTTCACAGCTGTAGTTTCGTTTCTGTGTCTGGAAAGCTCTTGTGATCTGAAATTGCCACTCTGATGTTATGAGTTAATACTAGAGTCTTAAAGTAATTTCAGGATGGTATTTTGATAGGGTTTTCAGCTGACCATGAAAGTGCCCTTTCTGTCTTCCTGCTATCTAGTAAGCGGACCTCAATTTTGCTAAACCTATTTTCATACTACGTTTGTCATTTCATCTAAAATCACCGCCAATATATGTGGGGGCCTCTGTCTGCCTATCGGGGAAATTTCTCTAGAGGTGAGCCAGGACTATATTTTCCTCTGCCAGGATTAGTTAGTCCTCCGGCCGGCGCTGGGCGTCTAGGGATAAAAACGTAGGCAACGCTACCCGGCTACTGTTAGTTGTGCGGCAGGTTTAGTTCATGGTCAGTTTAGTTTCCATCCTTCCAAGAGCTAGTACCTATGTTTGCTGGGCTATGTTCTCTTGCCATTGAGAACCATAACAGTTTGACCGGCCCCAAAAAAGGGTTAAATTAATTGACAGAGAAAGGAGAGAAAAGAGAAGTCTGCTGAAGATTTTTTTTTTTTTTTTTTTTTTTTTTCCCTTCCCTTCAGTTCTGAGTGTGCTTGTAATTGAATCTCTTGCAAGTCTGCCTATATTGCAGCCTTTCTCTCTCTCTCTCTCCTTCTAATCCTGGAATGGCTCTGTGTTCACCTGTTTAAAATGGATATTCAGAGTTTAGCTGCAGGTTTGAATAATCTCACCACGAAAGTTCAAAATTTACAAGATTTTGTTGTTCATGTTCCTATATCTGAACCTAGAATTCCTTTGCCTGAATTTTTCTCGGGGAATAGATCTTGCTTTCAAAATTTCAAAAGATTTCCTTTTTGGGATATATTTTTTCCCCCTCTTCCATCGAGATGGATCCTGTCAAGGTTCAGGCTATTTGTGATTGGACGCAACCCTCTTCTCTTAAGAGTCTTCAGAAATTTTTGGGCTTTGCTAACTTTTATCGTCGATTTATTGCTGGTTTTTCTGATGTTGTTAAACCATTGACTGATTTGACTAAGAAGGGTGCTGATGTTGCTGATTGGTCCCCTGCTGCTGTGGAAGCCTTTCGGGAGCTTAAGCGCCGCTTTTCTTCCGCCCCTGTGTTGCGTCAGCCTGATGTTGCTCTTCCTTTTCAGGTTGAGGTCGACGCTTCTGAAATCGGAGCTGGGGCAGTTTTGTCGCAGAGAAGTTCCGATTGTTCCGTGATGAGACCTTGTGCCTTTTTCTCGCGTAAATTTTCGCCCGCCGAGCGGAATTATGATGTTGGGAATCGGGAGCTTTTGGCCATGAAGTGGGCTTTTGAGGAGTGGCGTCATTGGCTTGAGGGGGCTAGACATCAGGTGGTGGTATTGACTGACCACAAAAATCTAATTTATCTTGAGTCCGCCAGACGCCTGAATCCTAGACAGGCGCGCTGGTCGTTGTTTTTCTCTCGGTTTAATTTTGTGGTGTCCTACCTGCCGGGTTCTAAGAATGTTAAGGCGGATGCCCTTTCTAGGAGTTTTGAGCCTGACTCCCCTGGTAACTCTGAACCTACAGGTATCCTTAAGGATGGAGTGATATTGTCTGCCGTTTCTCCAGACCTGCGGCGGGCCTTGCAGGAGTTTCAGGCGGATAGACCCGATCGTTGCCCACCTGGTAGACTGTTTGTTCCTGATGATTGGACCAGTAAAGTCATTTCTGAGGTTCATTCTTCTGCGTTGACAGGTCATCCTGGAATCTTTGGTACCAGGGATTTGGTGGCAAGGTCCTTCTGGTGGCCTTCCCTGTCTCGAGATGTGCGAGGCTTTGTGCAGTCTTGTGACGTTTGTGCTCGGGCCAAGCCTTGTTGTTCTCGGGCTAGTGGATTGTTGTTGCCCTTGCCTATCCCGAAGAGGCCCTGGACGCACATCTCGATGGATTTTATTTCGGATCTTCCTGTTTCTCAGAAGATGTCTGTCATCTGGGTGGTGTGTGACCGTTTCTCTAAGATGGTCCATTTGGTTCCCCTGCCTAAGTTGCCTTCTTCTTCCGAGTTGGTTCCTCTGTTTTTTCAAAATGTGGTCCGTTTGCATGGTATTCCGGAGAATATCGTTTCTGACAGAGGAACCCAATTCGTGTCTAGATTTTGGCGAGCATTCTGTGCTAGGATGGGCATAGATTTGTCTTTCTCGTCTGCTTTCCATCCTCAGACAAATGGCCAGACCGAGCGGACGAATCAGACCTTGGAGACATATTTGAGGTGTTTTGTGTCTGCAGATCAGGATGATTGGGTTGCTTTTTTGCCTTTAGCGGAGTTTGCCCTCAATAATCGGGCCAGCTCTGCCACCTTGGTGTCTCCTTTTTTCTGTAATTCGGGGTTTCATCCTCGATTTTCTTCTGGTCAGGTGGAATCTTCGGATTGTCCTGGAGTGGATGCTGTGGTGGAGAGGTTGCATCAGATTTGGGGGCAGGTAGTGGACAATTTGAAGTTGTCCCAGGAGAAGACTCAGCTTTTTGCCAACCGCCGGCGTCGGGTTGGTCCTCGGCTTTGTGTTGGGGACTTGGTGTGGTTGTCTTCTCGTTTTGTCCCTATGAGGGTTTCTTCTCCTAAGTTTAAGCCTCGGTTCATCGGCCCGTACAAGATATTGGAGATTCTTAACCCTGTGTCCTTCCGTTTGGACCTCCCTGCATCTTTTTCTATTCATAATGTTTTTCATCGGTCATTGTTGCGCAGGTATGAGGTACCGGTTGTGCCTTCCGTTGAGCCTCCTGCTCCGGTGTTGGTTGAGGGCGAGTTGGAGTACGTTGTGGAAAAAATCTTGGACTCCCGTGTTTCCAGACGGAAACTCCAGTATCTGGTCAAATGGAAGGGATACGGTCAGGAGGATAATTCTTGGGTGACTGCCTCTGATGTTCATGCCTCCGATCTGGTCCGTGCCTTTCATAGGGCTCATCCTGATCGCCCTGGTGGTTCTGGTGAGGGTTCGGTGCCCCCTCCTTGAGGGGGGGGTACTGTTGTGAAATTGGATTTTGGGCTCCCCCGGTGGCCACTGGTGGAATTGAACTGGTGTGCATCATCCCCTCTGTTCACCTGTTTCCATCAGGATGTGGGAGTCGCTATTTAACCTTGCTCCTCTGTCACTTCCATGCCGGTCATCATTGTAATCAGAAGCCTTTCTGTGCATGTTCCTGCTGCTAGACAACTCCCAGCTAAGTTGGACTTTAGTCCTCGTTTGTTTTTGCATTTTGTTCCAGTTCACAGCTGTAGTTTCGTTTCTGTGTCTGGAAAGCTCTTGTGATCTGAAATTGCCACTCTGATGTTATGAGTTAATACTAGAGTCTTAAAGTAATTTCAGGATGGTATTTTGATAGGGTTTTCAGCTGACCATGAAAGTGCCCTTTCTGTCTTCCTGCTATCTAGTAAGCGGACCTCAATTTTGCTAAACCTATTTTCATACTACGTTTGTCATTTCATCTAAAATCACCGCCAATATATGTGGGGGCCTCTGTCTGCCTATCGGGGAAATTTCTCTAGAGGTGAGCCAGGACTATATTTTCCTCTGCCAGGATTAGTTAGTCCTCCGGCCGGCGCTGGGCGTCTAGGGATAAAAACGTAGGCAACGCTACCCGGCTACTGTTAGTTGTGCGGCAGGTTTAGTTCATGGTCAGTTTAGTTTCCATCCTTCCAAGAGCTAGTACCTATGTTTGCTGGGCTATGTTCTCTTGCCATTGAGAACCATAACACTAGTACCATGGGCGGAGCCACCTGGAACACAGTAAAGGCGTATGTTCCACCGGCACACTGCCATTGGAGGAGTAGACATGTAGGTGAGATGGGAAAAGGTCCTGAAAGATAAGTATATTCCATGTTCCAAATTATTATGCAAATTAGATTTAAGTGTCATAAAGATTTAATTTTTTTGTTTTTCAAATAAACTCAAGAATGGTATTGTGTCTCAGGACTCAATGGATCACTGAAATCAATCTTAAACACATGTGATAATTAGTTTTCCAGGTGATTATAATTAAAGGAAAACTACTTAAAAATGATGTTCCACATTATTAAGCAGGCCACAGGTTTCAAGCAATATGGGAAATAAAAAGGATCTCTCTGCTGCTGAAAAGCGATAAATAGGGCAACGACTTGGACAACGTATGAAAACATTAGACATTTCATTAAAAATTAATTGAGATCATCATACTGTGAAGAGATTTGTGACTGAAACAGAGCACCGACAGAGTTCATGCAGAAAAAGGCATAATGAGGAAGGTTTCTGCCAGACAAATTCATTGGATTAAGAGAGCAGCTGCCAAAATACTGTTACAAAGCAGCAGTTATTTGAAGCTGCTGGTGCCTCTGGAGTCCCTCGAACCTCAAGGTGTAGGATCCTTCAAAGGCTTGCTGTGGTGCATAAACCTACTATTCGGCCACCGCTAAACAGTGTTCACAAGCAGAAATGGTTGCAGTGGGCACAGACATACATGAAGACTAATTTTCAAACAGTCTTGTTTACTGATGAGTGTTGAGCAACCCTGGATGGTCCAGACGGATGTAGTAATTGATGGTTGGTGGATGGCCACCATGCCCCAAGAAGGCTGCAACATCAGCAAGGAGGTGGAGGAGTCATGTTTTGGGCCGGAATCATGGGGAAACAGCTGGTAGGGCCCTTTAAGGTTCCTGAAGGTGTGAAAATGACCTCTGCAAAGTATATAGAGATTCTGACTGACAACTTTCTTCCATGGTATAAAAAACAGAAATGTGCCTTCAGGATCAAAATCATCTTCCTGCATGACAATGCACCATCTCATGCTGCAAAGAATACCTCTGAGTCATTGGCTGCTATGGGCATAAAAGGAGATAAACTCATGGTGTGGCCACCATCTTCCCCAGACCTCAACCCTATAGAGAACCTTTGGAGTATTATCAAGCAAAAGATCTATGAGGGTGGGAGGCATTTCACATCAAAACAGCAGCTCTGGGAGGCTATTCTGACTTCATGCAAAGAAATACATTAAGAAACTCTCCAAACACTCACAAGTTCAATGGATGCAAGAATTCTGAAGGTGATATCAAAGAAGGGTTCCTATAATAACATGTAACTTGGCTTGTTAGGATGTTTTGGAGTTAAATAGCTTTTTTGTTCAGTGAATGTGACCTCCTAATGCTGCAAATTCCACAAATGAGCATTTTCAGTTCTTTAAAACATATCAAATGTTTAGAAATTCTGCTGTGCCTAATAATTTGGAACAGTGCATTTTGAGTTTTTATTCATTTTGGAGATTATATTGTTATCATTGGGAGGTTTCTTCAATAAGATTTGATGTACACTCTAACGGGTGATGACTTTTATTAGACTGACTGTCATTTGCACCGACCATTTAGGAAAATCCGAGAAAAATATCATTTGCATAATAATTTGGAACATGGTGCATACCCTACTTGATCTGTTAATGATGGTTTTAGGGAATCAGTATCATTGACTGGCCACTTTACACTCCTTGATAACTAATACAGCTGCCAGTGACTCACATTGCTGTCCATTATATTTATGCACTACTATTAGAGTAGAGTACTGTATATATACACTGCTCAAAAAAATAAAGGGAACACTAAAATCCCACATCCTAAAAAAAAAAAAATTATCAACGTAAATCACAAATAATATCCCACGGAGGTCTGTATTTGAGATGATGCTTAAAATCAAAGTTGAAAATGAAGTTACAGGCTGATCCAATGTCAGGGAAATGCCTCAAGACAAGGAAATGATGCTCAGTAGTGTGTGTGGCCTGCATGTGCCTTTATGACCTCCCTACAATGCCTAGGCATGCTCCTGATGAGGCGGTGGATGGTCTCCTGAGGGATCTCCTCCCAGACCTGGAGTAAAGCTTTCGCCAACTCCTGGACAGTCTGTGATGCAATGTGACGTTGGTGTATGGTGCGAGACGTGATGTCCCAGATGTGTTTAATCGGATTCAGATCTGGGGAATGGGTAGGCCAGTCCATATTTTCAATGCCTTCATCTTGCAGGAACTGTTGACACACTCCAGCCACATAAGGTCTGGCATTGTCCTGCATTAAGAGGTGCCAACCGCACCAGCATATTGTCTCACAAGGGGTCTGAGGAGCTCATCTCAGTACCTAATGGCAGTCAGGCTACCTCTAGCAAGCACATGGAGGGCTGTGTGGCTCTCCAAAGAAATGCCACCCCACACCATTACTGACCCACTGCCAAACTGGTCATGCTGAAGGATGTTGCAGGCAGCAGATCGCTCTCCACAGCATCTCCAGGCTCTGTCACGAGTGCTCAGTATGAACCTGCTTTCATCTGTGAAGAGCACAGGGCACCAGTGGCGAATTTGCCAATCCTGGTGTTCTGTGGCAAATGCCAAGCGTCCAGCACGGTGTTGGTCTGTGAGCACAACCCCATCTGTGGACATCGTGCACTCAGACCATCCTCATGTAGTCGGTTTCTAACCATATGTGCAGACACATGCACATTTGTGGCCTGCTGGAGGCCATTTTGCAGGGCTCTGGCAGTGCTCCTCCTGCTCCTCCTCCTTGTACATGGAGGAACTCCTTGTACAAAGGTTGAGGTAGCGGACCTGCTGCTGAGTTGTTGCCCTCCTACGGCCATCTCCACGTCTCCTGTTGTACTTGCCTGTCTCCTGGTAGCGCCTCCAGCCTCTGGACACTACGCTGACAGACACAGCAAACCTTCTTGCCACAGCTCGCATTGATGTGCCATCCTGGATGAACTGCACTACCTGAGCCACTTGTGTGGGTTGTCTCATGTTACCGCCTCATGCTACCACGAGTGTGAAAGCACAACCAACATTCAAAAGTGACCAAAACATCAGCCAGAAAGCATTGATACCGAGAAGTGGTCTGTGGTCCCCACCTGCAGAACCAGTGGACAGTTTGATTTCACATAAGTTTGATTTGCTTGGATTTATATTCGCTTAAGTGTTCCCTTTATTTTTTTGAGCAGTATATATATATATATATATATATATATATATATATATATATTATCAGCAATCACATAAAAAAGTACACTGTTACATCAATTATCAGACCAAGCAATAAATGTTTTACTTCTCATAATAACAAATCAATTGTAGCAAAATGAACTTCTAACAATTTTCCATTACACTCATTTTTTGCCTATTTTGTATGAAAAAAATATTAACTGAAATACTCAACTGTTTACTAAGGACAGTTTACTATTACAAAGCATGGAAATATGCAAATAATGCAAAATTATTAAGCAATACAATATACACTTATAAAAGCACAGCTATTTATTGAACTTTTTTATTCAATCAAAACCATGAGCTCTTGGAAAATCCGAGCTCAGATTACATTTTAGATTTATATAACTGATTTGTTGCAATGTTAAGTTGTTGAGTCAGCAGTTTGAAAAACTGTAACCTTATTATGCCGTAAGTATTTGAGGATGACAAATTTTATAACAGTTTTGTTTTTTGTGCTCCAAAAATAACACTGGGGAAATTGATTGAGAGCTAAGCATATGGTTCAGAGGAAAACACACGCTCTTTCTCCAACATCTCATTTGTACTTCGTAGTTGAAAGAATGATTCCCTGCTAGGAAAAGATTTGTTCACTGAATTACGCATCATTTTAAACTAGGCCAGAAAGATGAAATAATTTATATACTTCTTTATTTTACAACTAAATTGACTAGATGTATAAATCAAAAGTAAGAATTGAAAGTTGAGCCTGTTTGATAAGTTTTCCTTTGTAATAGTTTGCGAATGTACACAAGTTGAATCGATCTTGTAATTACTGAAATTAGGAGAGGAAGTAAACTGTGTCTAATTATATGGAACCTGTAAACACGTTTCTTTTCATTTTAATAAGCTTTAAAATTTTAATTGGCATAAAATACATTCATTTGCATCCTAAAAAAAAGTCAAAATTTTACTTTTCATAAAACTTTCAATAATACAACTTAAAAATGCCTGCACTTCACTATCAAGTAATGATAAAAAGGTATTTTATTACTCCCACCTACGTAGGCTAAATTCACACATCCCTGTGAGTTTTATGGACCAATTTTTTTCTCACGTGTCATTCTTGCTGCATCATAGTTGCATTGAAGTTACATTAGTTTTTTCAGGTAGACTCTCTAAACGTTTTTATTCATGGACTCTTAACAATGTTTCAGTTAAAAAACAGATGGAACTAAGATGGAATTTTGAAGTACAAAGTGTCTAACGGATGTTCGTAGAGTTTAATAGATTATAAGCAATCTAAGCGTATCAAGTGGTTTAGGGACTTGAACAATTATAAATCTGGACATGCTTTTAGTTGCCAGATAGGACCTATACCTACCCAGAGTATAGAGAAACATAGAGGCTATAATTCTAGACTGTTTTATCTAAGTAGAAGACCCTATACAGCATTTAAAAAAAATAGCTTTACTGCATGAGACTCTGAGTCCACAGAAGACTCTCTGGCATGTCCACCATCTCATGTTTTTAGGCATAACCCACTGTAAATAACAGAGGTATAAAGAGGCCATGAAGGGGAGCTCTTAAACACAGACATTCGGAAAAAAACAGAGCAGCTTTACGATGATGAGGCTCACAACAAGAAATATACATACACCCAAAGGAGACACAGAATAAAAA
The DNA here is from genome assembly GCF_051348905.1 of Ranitomeya variabilis. NCBI lineage: Eukaryota > Metazoa > Chordata > Amphibia > Anura > Dendrobatidae > Ranitomeya > Ranitomeya variabilis. The sequence goes on from NC_135233.1 coordinate 744,268,945, forward strand.
AATTGATGGTAAACATTTCATCCATACACAACTTACTGTATTTTCTAAGGGACTCACATGTCCATCTAACAACATTGCTTGATAAAACTTGAAACTGATTTGCATTATTTCTGTGTGAGATTGGCGGAGTGCACAAGATGATATGTTGCATGAAGCATTATCCCTATGTAGCTTGGGCATATTATTATTATTATTATTATTATTATTATTATTATTATTATTATTATTTTCAGCCCTGTTGTAAAAACATTGTCACCAGTTTTATGCTATGTAATCTAAGAGCAGCATAACACGGAGACAGAAACCCTGATTTCAGCAATGTATCAGATACTGGGATGCTTAGTGTAATTTTTATAAAATCCCCATTTGTCAGCAGTAGATTATTATTAGAGGACTAATAAACTTGTTGCCCAGTAGTTAATCATATTCTTGACCTCTGTATAACTCCACCACCATCAATGATTGCAGTTTTCTGTTTACACCGCACATGAGCATAAAGCTGCAAATCAGTGGTTGGGTTATACATAGCTCATCATTCAAAGAACTGCTAGATCTGCAGCAGATAACACAATGGTCTCAAAATGACAGAAAGCAGACCAGTAAGTGACACACCATTGGAATCAGGATCTTTGCCACCACATTATGCTGCTCTCAAATGTTTTAGTAAAAACCTGCTGATGGATTCCTTTTAAAACATAAGTTACTAGTATTTGAAAGAAAAGAGTTTAGAAAATTAATGAATGTTCAGTGCATCATCATCAAGCTCGATGATACAAGTGGTACCTTTGTGGAGATTAATACTTGCCAATATAAGGAGGAAATTTAATGTTAACTGGGGTATAGGGCCATCTATGAGAGATTGGATAGGGATCCAACAAGGAAGTTCCAGTTGTAATTTTGGTCGTTGGTTCATGATGCTACACTCCCTGACAGAAGTTATGTCGCTTATCCATGTGATGTAAATAAAAGCTTTTAACCTGACGTTAATTTCATCCATTGGTTGTATAAATTATTCTTTTGAAAGCTGAAACCCTCTGAAATGTGGTTTAGATTAAGAAAATAAATTGGCATCAATGCAGAAATAATGATCAGTTAATGGAAATAGAATGGTCAGATTTTGGCAAGACAAAAGTTTTGTCGCCCACTGAAAGTAATGTGATATTCAAACAAATTATTAACTTAAAATTCAAATATATGTTGCATAACATTGGTGAATGAAGCTGTGGTGCTATTAGAGTCATATTTAATATTTTGTGTGACTTCCATGAGCTTGAAGGACTGCATCAATGCGGTTCAACAATGATTCATACAATTTATTAATGAAGTCATCAGGAATAGCAAAGAATGCAGTCTTACATGCCTCCCAGAGTACATCTAGATTCTTTGATTTTGTCTTCCAAGCTTCCTCTTTCAACCTACCCCAAATATGCTCAATGATGTTCACGTCTGGTGACTGGGCTAGCCAGTCCTTGAGCACCTTGATCTTTTTTGCCTGGAGGAACTTTGTTGTAGAGATGGATGTATGAGATGGAGCACCATCCTGCTGCAGAATTTGACCCCTTTTATGATTTAGAATATAAGAGGTAGCTAATACTTCTTGATATTTAAGGCTATTGATATTGCCTTCCACCTTGCAAATGTTTCGCACACCCCCATACTGAATGAAACCCCAGACCATGATCTTTCCACCACCAAATTTAACTGTTTTCTGGGTGTATTTTGGATCCATACAGCCTCTAGTAGATCTCCTGCAGTATTGCGGTGGCTGTGGTGTAATTCTACTGAAGATTCATCAGATAAATCCATCTTCTGCCACTTTTCCCTCGTCCATCTGTTTAGCAGGTTGTGGGACTTTGCAAATGCCACTCGTTTTTTTATTTGCCTTTTGTTTAGTGCTGGCTTCTGAGCACTGATTCGACCATGGAGGCCATTTCGAGACAGAATCCTACAAACTCTTCTAGTTGACACAGGGACTTGAGGTGACCAGGCCTGTTGGAGCTCTGCTGCAGTGAAAGAGGGGCTTGCTTTGGATTTTCTAACCAACAAACGTTCCTGCTGAGCAGTTGTCTTGCGGGGTCTTCTGGACCTGGGCTTGTCAAACACATCTCCAGTCTCTTCAAATCTTTTTTTAATTCTTTGTACTTGACGCTGAGACACATTAAAGGTGCCAGCCACCTCTGCAGTGGATCTGGTCTTCAGCCTCTTGATAATCCAGGCTTTGGTTACAGGGTGGATTTTTGGCATGTTGTCAGAGATCAAGTTGCAGTTCAAGTGAAGGTTTGGGGAGCTGGGTTTCTTTTTATACACACACTAATTAACCGATCATTTACTGAGCACAGGTGAGGATGTAAACAAGGATTGGCTGCATTATATGACCAGGCGACAAAACTTTTGTCTTGCCAAAATCTGACCATTCTGTGTCCATTAACTGATCAATATTTCTGCATTGATGCCAATTTATTTTCTTAACCTAAACCACATTTCAGAGGGTTTTAGCTTTCAAAAGAATAATTTATACAACCAATGGATGAATTTAACATCAGGTTATAAGCTTTTATTTACATAACATGGATAATTTCTGTCAGGGAGTGTAGGTGCAAAGACTTTTTAATTAAATGTTGTTTGAATTTATGATAGTGGATTTTCTAGTGATCCCTATACTGTACATTCTCCTAAAACTTCACAAGAATTTGATACACCACTTGGATGCCCTATTGTGTCAGATAATGGCTTCATTTTCATCAGCACAACTCTACAGTATGTACAGGACACGTGTCATCAGTTTTAAATACGTAGAAATGTATGATAATACAATATAAGCATCTTTTGATGTAGTCTCGTTGTATACTTATATTGAACATGGTAAAGGTTAGTCGGCAGTTCAGAACATGCTTATCAGCTTGGACATATGAAGTACCGATGTGTGCATTAAAGTTGTGTTTGTTATGTGAGATGTTTGTGATCCAATTATAGGCTTCCAGAATGAGTTGAATGGGATTTTTACTGAACTTCATTTTACCTTGACCAGTCCAACTACTAAAATCGAGTTCTTGGATATTTTGTAAAATATGTTAGGTAACATACTTAGTACTGACCTCTTTATACTAATACTAGAGGAGAGAGAGAGAAGATTCAAAAAGATATAAATAAACTGGAGCAGTGGGCAGCAACTAACAAAATGGTATTTAACAAGGAAAAATGCAAAGTACTACATCTGGGCAATAAAAATGAAAAACATATGCAGAATGGGAGCAAAAGGGCTATGCAACAGCACATGTGAAAAAGACTTGAGTATACTAATAGATCATAAACTGAACATGAGTCAACAGTGTCATGCAGTAGCAAAAAGGCAAATGCAATTCTGAGATGTTTTAACAGAAGAATACAGTCTAGATCATGCAAAGTCATTATTGCCCTCTACTCCTTTTTGGTCAGACCTCATCTGGAATACTGTGTCCAGTTTTGGGCACCACATTTTAAAAAAAACTTCAACAAGCTGGAGCAAGTTCAGAGAAGGGCGACCAGAATGGTGACTGGTCTGCAAACCATGTCCTAAGAGGAACGGTTACAGGATTTTGGGAATGTTTAGCTTGCAAAAAGAAGACTGAGAGGAGAATTAATAACTGTCTACAAATATCTCAAGGACTGTCACATTGTAGAAGGATCATCTTTATTCTCATTTGCACCAGGGAAGTCTAGAAGCAATGGGATGAAGCTGAATAAGAGGAGACACAGATTAGATATTAGAAAAACTTTTTGACAGGGTGATCAATGAGTGGAACAGGCTGCCACAAAAGGTGGTGAGTTCTCCTTCCATGGAAGTTTTCAAACAGAGGCTGGACAGACATCTGTCTGAGATGATTTAGTGAATCCTGCTTTGAGCAGGGGGTTGAACCATATGACCCAAGAGGTCCCTTCCAACTCTACCATTCTATTCCATGAAAAAGAAGGATCAAAATAGTTTATTCCACCTTAAAAGTAACATTCCATGAAAAATGGATGACTCCTTAACTTGGAGCGAACTGGTTAGGGTTAGAAGAATAGACTGTTGTGAACAAAAAGTTAAAATGAGACTGTGCAGTATTTGTCGTTTGTAGTTTTTCAACTAGTGAGGTTCTACAGTTTAAAGATGATTCTTTAAATCAAATGAAGAAATTGAAATGCATGGACCTTCTGAAGAAATAACAAAGGGTTGTATGATGGAAGAGAATTCCCTTTGCCCAACTGGTGGTTGTATTGCGTGGATGTTTTGAAAATTGCAATAGATATTGTTGTTCATTTTCTCCTGATACCCTTTGAGTAAATAAAAAACTTTGGTCTGAAGTTACATTTTTGTGAAAAATAAAGTTACATGTTAATTTTTGCTTTCCATATTGCTTCAGTTCTTGTAAAGCACTTGAAGGGTTAATAAACTTCTTGAATGTAGTTTTGAACACAATGAGGGGTGCAGTATTTAGAACGGTGTTACTTTTGGTTATTTTCAGTCATATAGGCCCCCAAAGTCATTTCACATATGAGGTGTACATTTTTTTGGGAAAAATGAGAAATCGCTGTTCAAATGTTAACCCTTATAACTTCCTAACAAAAAAAGTTTTTAAAATTGTGCTGATGTGAAGTAGACATGTAGTAAATGTTATTTATTAACTCTTTTGTGTGAATAATGCACTGATTTAGGGGCATAAAAATAATAGTTTGAAAATTGTTAAAATTTCTAAATTATTGCCAGATTTACATTCTTTTCACATTTAAACACAAGCAATTTTGAAGAAATTTTACCTCTATCATAAAGCACAATATGTCACGAAGAAAGTTTCAGAATCAGTGGGATCCGTTTAAGAGTTCCAGAGTTATAACCTCATAAAGTGACAGTGGTCAGATTTCAAAATTAAGGCCTGGCTATAAACCTACAAAATGGCTTGGTCCTAAAGGGGTTAAGCAACATTATTAACAAACATTTTGTTTTTTGCAATATTTATGTGGCTTTTATTTTTGCAATTTCTTCAAAATGCTGCATACTCTGAGTCTATTGTATACAGTAGACATTTTTTAGCATACTCTTCACTATAGCACAAGAGAATGTCTAGAAAAACACATGTGAAGAAAAGAATACTACAGTACAAAAAGTGCTTGTAAAAATGCATGAAATTCATGATATTTTCCATAAGCCATAACAATTATTTAAAAAAAACTGAAGAAAGCTTTAGGCGCTAAAAGAATGTATATAAATAAAAGTGTTTTTCTTACATGAATACAAAGATTGTTCTTGAGATGCCTTTCATCATAATTGATATTGGCAGTCCCTTGATGCCTTCACACTTAGGCTTTTGTATGCATGTGCTTCTCTATATTATCCCTCTAGTCCTGAAATGTCCCAAATAATATGAAACCTTTGTTGTAGCTAGCAGCAGCAGCACGTTGCTTTCTTGTGCACATTAGAGTGAGTTAATCTATCACCTTGTGTCATCCTTAGGGAATCTATCAGGCTTCCAGACACACTTTTCAACACTGTATAATTTAATATTAATTAAGTCAAGTTCTTTTGGAGGCATTTGCTTGAAATGCAGTAACTATAATGTATGCATTTTACAATATAGCTTAAAACACACTGTACAATAATTTATAACACATGGTATAGCATGTTCATCTTGTTTATTCCCTAAAGGGAATCTGTCACCAAGTTTTTGCCATTTCATCTGAGTGCAGCATAATGACCATGATATTGACCTTGATTAAGGTGACATACCACTTTCTTGGACCCTTTCTGTATTTTTACGAATTTCCTGCTGATAAAACAGTGATTTTATTTTTAGATGACTAGTAAGCGTGCTGTCATGTAGTCTTCCATATTCATGAGCTCTTTTTAACGCCGCCCCCAGACAATGATTGGCAGCTTTATGCCTTTGTATAATTAAATCGGTCAATCAAAGGTGTGGGCAGGGTTATACAGAGCATATAATTCAGAGAACTGGTTATAGTAATTTTTCAAAAAAGAAGCAAGCAGCCCAGTAACTGATACATTGCTGAAATCAGGGTCTCTGTTTCTATGTCATGCTGCTCTCAGATGGAGTATGAAAAACCTGGTGACTGATTCCTTCTATGGCACTCTGGGCTTTTCTCCATGAAGGTGGATTCTGATCTACTTTCAAAGATTGTCTCCACCTTAGCTTTATAATATAACTATTGACTCGTTACTTGAGTTTTCCGAGCATGCTCGGGTGTTCTCCGAGTATCTTGGGCGTGCTCGGAGATTATGTTTGTGTCGCTGCAGCTGCATGATTTGTGCTGCCAGACAGCCTGAATACTTGTAGGAATTCCCTATTAAACAGGCAATCCCTGCATGTGTTCAGGTTATCTAACAGCCTCAAATCATGCAGCTGCGGCGACACAAACATAATCGAACGAGCACTCCCAAGATACTCGGAGTACATCTGCGCATGCTCAGAAATCTCGAGTAATGAGCACACTAGCTCATCACTAAATATAACACTTTAACGAAAAGACATACTTAGATATCATTTTTATTTTCCAGTGATGGTGCTGTGTGCTGAATTGTTTTTTTTTGCTGGATAAGTTGATTCTGTAACTGGTACAATTTTTTATCATATACAGAATGTAACTTTTTGATTACTGCTTTATTATTGGGAGACTGGGTGTACAAAAGCAAAGCTTTTTAAGCTTTTTGGGGATTTAATAAGATAATTTTATACTTCGGATCATTATGAGCACAGTTATACCACTTACGCATAGGATTATTAATGTTTCATGGCTTTTTCACTATTAAGGGTAGTGTTTACGGAGGGTGCGTATTTCTACTGCCTATATAGTGCTGGCCTCTCATAAAAAGGCAGCAACACTCAAAGTAAAGAAGAATATGCCCCCACTATAGTTTAGAGCAGCAAATTTGTGATATGCAATAGCACTTATGACTGCTGTGCAGGAGCAACTTGTTCTCACTCTGCAGTGACAACTGTCTGTCATTCAGTGTCTCACAAAGGAGCAGTCTTTTCTGGACTACACCTTTTTGAGATATCATGAGACCCTGCTCTGATCTCACTGAAGAATGAATATAAGATGAGCCCAACAGACATAAGTGTGATAGTGACACATGTCCTGATATAAAGAGCTGACAGTGCTATGAATAGAGGTGAGCTGATAAAAGTGTTTGTAATGTGACACAGCTAAACTCAGCTGTGCTGACCCTCCATCCACATTAACTCATGCAGGAGATTAAAACAGGACTGTCTATTTACATCTCCCACACTGAGAAACATGTTCTAACATATGATAGAGGTATATTCTTTTCCTGCTTATGATTGTTCAGAAACATACAGGGAGAAGTATACGCCCCAGTGAGCAGTATCTGAGAACATGCACTTCAGTATTGATCCTCTGTGGATCAATCTGCTCATCTCTAGTTGTAAACCAGATTTTGTGCACTTCACATATCTGTGTGCCTGGCATCCTATGCAAGCCATATCTGTGTGTATCTATAATACTAGGCAGCCACATTCCCCATGAATGGTAGTGTTTTTTTCATCAGTATTTTGAACCTGTCCAGCTTCTGACTTTATCATAGGGCTTCTGCATCATTTAATGCTTTAGTATTGTCTCTTTGTGTTAAAATTATGCCTACATTTTTTTCTGTGATGTTTTGAGAGGTGCAGAGACAAATAAATGACAATTTTAATTTTTGTTGTTTCTTTGTTTTTTTCTTTCTGGCAATTGGATTTTTTTATTTACTTATTATTTTTAAAACTTTTTTTTACTGTTCAGTTTTCTTTTGTTTTCTTACCACATGCTTGGTATGCAGTACTGCAATATAAGATATTGCAGTATATATTATATATCATCACGGTCTCCGATGTGTCAAAGTTCAAGCATGGACCTTGATGCACAGACCATTCGCATGTCTCCTAACCTCCTAAAGCCCTTTCAATTCTGTAACTCAGACTTAGTAATATTAATGTGTCGGGACCACACTCAGTCGGAGCAGCCTTTGGAAGTGGGGAATCACCAGAAATAATACACAAGACACGTCTCGTATAGTATATCACTGGGAAGCCTCTGAAGCACGCCTGCCTTCAAGGTGCTATCCCCTCTTTATATAGTTGTACAGGTAGTTTCAGTGGTTATACAAGTTTTGCTTGTTTAAACAAAGAGAGAAAAGAGAAGACAAAAGAAAACAGTTTCGGCTATGTGATAGTTTCACAACAAACAAAACAGTACAGTTTCGCCTAAGTGGCAGTTTCACAAACAAAAAATAGGATTTCACACTATGGCTAAAATGTCCTTGAATGGACAGGTCAATATTGATCACAAATTCTTTTTGGTTCATTGAGGTAACCATTTTTGTTCCGCTCTTCACAATCCCCCCTTTGACATATTCCATTCAAAACCTTGTCATATAGACGATTATTTTAGTCATTCTTTTTGTGATATTAAAAAAAAAAAAAAACTTTATATTCTCGCATCCATTACACAAAATTTATTTGTGCATACCGAGATACCCTTGAATACAACCTTGAATAATACATATATAATTACAATAACTATAACTGTATGTATTAGGCTTTGCATAATCCCGGTAACCCACCCACCGATCCCCCTGAACCAATTGGCCGGGTTAAGAAAAGAAAAGGTATCTGACCACCAGCTATCCTTATTTTGGTCATTGTCTTTGTCATACTGATCCCTGAGTCGTTGTACGTCTTCTAATTTAAATCTCATACTCATAGTACTATTCGGGTCTATATAATGACAGCAGGTGGGTCCGATGATTTGACACATACCCCCTTGTGAGGCAGTTAGGTAATCCAATACCAGGGTATGTTGGTTAGTGACTATTATAAGCTGATTCTGTACAGCTATACTAGTATTTAATATGTCCAATATATCCCAGATCTGGTCATCTAGATAATCCGTGGCTCTAACTAATTTATCCCACATCTGTGTTAACATAGGATAAATAAAAATGGTACTAGCAATTTTGTTGGGAATTCCCATTTGTACTATATGTGGCCTCCCCGAGGGACGTGGTGAGTTATCTGCAGCTCTTTTATACAGTGTGTGCTTGGGCACGGCTTGCATATTCACTTGTTTGTTCGAAATTATGAAACATACACCAAGAGGGTTTTTGTCCCAAGGGGCTACAGTACCCGGCTGCGGGATTCCCACATACATGCATTCCGTTGACATACTCATCGGATTCATTACAAACCAGGTTCCCCGGCTTACTTGTACAACTGTTTGCATCACCTTGGGGGAACAACTCGGAATGTTCCCATTTTCTATTATGTATGTACCTTTCCAATACTGTAGGTTTGAAAGCATCAGAGGAAGGGTTGGTTGTACTGAAACTGAGCTGTAGATTTTCAGTGGGGACCTGTCCTAAATCAGTTAATCCAGTCTTATTCCTAGGTACCCATGCTCCTCCTCTGAGTGCTAAATATTGTAAGTTGCCTATTTTTCCTGTAAGATTGCCCTGCCACCAAGGAAATTCTACCCATCCCACAACTGGTATGGCGATTGTAGTATTCCATAGTCTAGTATTGCCAGGTTGGTTGTTGGCCAGGTTGTCTGAACAATTAGGCCAAGTGAATATTTCTTCAGCTGACACGGGAACTGCTAGAAAAGGTATACTTGTGGCTGATACTGGTGAATGGGTACAGATCCAACAATCTGCCAGGGGTTGCGTATTATTTAACAAATCATGCACTAATTTTCTATGATGTTGTACGAATCTATTGTTCAAAGGGGCTAGAGAATTCAATCTTTCCCATGCCTCCGTTGAGGTTAACATTATTAACATCAATATCATGAGTCTTATACTGCTTTTTTGCAATGGCTTGCATGTATCCATGATGCCTTTCCTTCAAGCTTGACTGCTGTTGGAGTTGTTAACAGGACTTGGAAAGGTCCGTCAAATCTCGGTTCCAGAGTCTTTCTGGTGTGTCTTTTCACGTAGATTTGATCACCAGGTACCAACTTGTGGCCTCCTTCGAGATTTTCTGGATCTGGAAGGGAAGCAAAAACTTGCGAATGCACTTTAGTTAAACGTTTTTGTAATTCTTGTACATAAGCAGTTAAAGTCTCAGTATTCAACATCAGTTGTTGTGGAAAATAACAACCCAAATTTGCTGCTCTACCAAAAAGAATCTCATGTGGTGACAGCTTAGCCTTCCCCCTTGGGGCGTTTCGGATGGAATACAGGGCAAGTGGTAAACACTCGGTCCAAGGCTTTCCTGTTTCTGCCATAGCCTTCTGGATTTTTAATTTTATTGTTCCATTTAATCTTTCCACTTTACCTGAACTCTGTGGGTGATACGGAGTGTGAAACTGGTTTTCTACTCCCAACATTTTCATAACATTCTGGAATATTTCTCCAGTAAAATGGGTACCCCTATCTGACTCGATCACCTCAGGCATGCCGTAACGGGGTATCAGTTCATGTGCTATTTTAATGGCAGTAGTTTTTGCTGAGGCTTTACGAACTGGATAAGCCTCTGGCCACCCTGAGAACATGTCCACACACACAAGCACATATTCGTATCCATTGTACCTAGGAAGCTGGATGTAGTCGATCTGGAGCCTTTGAAAGGGATACAGTGGTCTTACATGATGCTTGGTTGGGGTTTTAATGGTCTGACCTGGATTGTGTGCCAGGCATATAGCGCATGCAGCACACATGTTCCGAGCGAAATTACCAAAGCCTGGAGCCAACCACCTTTCTTTTACCTTGAGCGTCATACCGTTTGCCGATACATGCGTAGGTAGGTGGAGGTCACTCGCCACTGCGGGGTACCAGGCTCTGGGTAAACACAACAAAGTTCCTTTTTTCCATAATCCTTGCTGATCTTCTGCCCCTTTTTTCTGCCACTGCCCTCTTTCTTCATCGTCTACCTGTTTCTGAGCTTCCTTCAATCTCTCCTCATCATCTTCAGAGCTATCTAGTGTGTGGGCATGATGTAAGGGTTTACGTTCTGCCTGTTTTGCTGCTTTGTCGGCTTTATCGTTACCCCTGGCTTCCTCGGTGTCGAGTCTCACATGTGCAGCTACCTTTATCACCGCTATTTCTTTAGTTTCTTGTGCTGCCTCCAGAATCTGTCTAATGAGGGAGGCATGTTTAACAGGTTGGCCTGAAGCAGTCATATAACCTCTGGCTCTCCATATTACGCCAAAATCGAAAATAATGCCATGTGCATATCTAGAATCAGTGTATATGTTTGCTGTCTGATCTTTGGCTATTTTTAGAGCTTCAACTAATGCCGTAAGTTCTGCTTCTTGTGCAGACTGATTAGCAGGAAGAGGTTCTGCTTTCAGCACTTCATGCTGAGTTACTACCGCATAACCTGTATGAAATTGTCCATTCATATCTGCATATCTACTGCCATCTATGAAAAGTTCAAATGTAGCATTACAGAGTGGCTTGTCACGTACATTACGTAAGCCCTGAGTCTCTTGTTCCATTAATTGTACACAATCATGCATTGACTCTGATGGGTCAAAGGAGTTGGAGAGTGCAGTTTCCTCAGGTATGGTACCCCCCTCAGACTCTAAAGGGAGCAAAGACGCGAGATTAAGAGTCTGAACCCTGGCAAAGGAAATGTTGGGCGGCAGTAGTAGGGAACATTGGAGACGGAGGTGTCTGGCCATTGAAATATGTTTAGGTTGGACCTGGTTAAGAATGCCATGTACATCATGAGTGGTCTGAACTAGAAGTGGGTGATCAAGAACAATCTCAGAAGCTTTATCTAATAACAGTGAAATTGCGGCTACTACTCTTACACAAGAAGGTGCGGCTCTAGCTACAGGGTCCAGATGAGCTGATATGTATGCCACAGGTCTCTGTTTGTTTCCATGTTTTTGTGTGAGCACCCCTGTAGCATGTGAGGATATCTCAGCTGCCATCAATTGAAAAGGTTTAGTGTAGTCTGGGAGTCCCAGAGCCGGAGCTGATACCAGTGCTGTTTTCAAAGAGGAAAATGACTGTTTAGCCTCTTCACTGAGTGAATATGGCGTGTTGGCAATACAGTCATATAAAGACTGCATGAGTTAACTTGCATGTATGATCCACTGTCTACAGTGTGAAACAATACCCAGGAAAGCACGCAGCTGTTTGTGATTCCTGGGTTCAAGCATGTTACGTATGGCTTCCGTACGTTGAGGTGTGAGGTGTCTGATGCCCTGTGATATGCAGTGACCTAAGAACACGACTGTTTGTTGACAAGCCTGGAGTTTCTGTCTATTTACTTTACAGCCTTCTTGCGCTAGGAAAATTAAGAAATTAACAGTTGAGGTAACTGCCGTCTGCTCATCAGGGCAACAAATAAGTAAGTCATCTACATACTGTAGAATGACTACTCCTGGTTCTGGGGTGAAATTTTTCAGCACGGTCTGCATTGCTTCAGAGTACAAAGTTGGTGAGTGTACCATACCTTGTGGCAATCTTGTCCATGCTAATTGTTTACCCTTGAATGTAAAGGCAAACAAATGCCAACAGTTCTTATGTAGTGGCACAGAAAAAAATGCGTCTGATAAGTCAATTACCGTAAAATATGCAGCAGTGCTGGGAATTTGAGACAGTAAGGTATGAGGATTCGGTACCACAGGGGTGACCGGTGCCAAAACCTTATTGATTTCCCGTAGGTCGTGCACCATGCGATATTTCACCATAGTTTCTTTGGAGGAAACTTTCTTTTTAACAGGATATAAGGGTGTATTGGCGGGTGACCTGATTTCTACCAAAACACCTTGTAATACATAATCCTGAATTTGTTGAGAAATCGCCAGTTCTTGCTGGGCGCTGATGGGGTATTGCCTAAGCTGAGGTAAAATGGTTCCCGGGGCAGTTTCTAACAGTATAGGAGCTACTGATAAGAATCCTACATCAGTGTCTCCTTTTGCCCATAGGCTGTCAGGAACCCGAGACAAGTCAATTTTTGCTTGTTGAGTGCAAATTTCGGGAAAATCCTCCATTGCCTGTATTCTAACATATTGTTCCAGAGTTTCTGCATCTTCAGGGATGGTCAGCATAACTGTGCCATTTTCTCTAAAATGGATGTTTGCGTGCATTTTACTTAAGACATCAGTACCCAGCAAGCAGGTAGGTGCACCTTTAGCAAATAAAAATTTGGATACAAAGGTTTTAGGGCCAAAGCTCACATTTAAAGGTTTTGTAAAAGGCAACGCCTGAATTTTACCATCATACCCTTCTGCATATGTTACCTTTGAGGATATATTGTCAGGATATGGTAAAAAGTCTTGATTTAAAATGGAGGATGTTGCTCCCGTATCTATCAGAAAAGGTACATTTTTACCCTCAACCTCAACTTGTATTATTGGTCTTCTAGAAGGAAGAGAGACCTGCATAACCTTCAGTCATTCTGAGCTGTCTGTTTGATCAGGCGCTGGGTTATTTATCCTATTTTTGGGTACAAAGGTTCCTGAATCTATATCTGCTTTTCTCTTCCTACATTCCCTTTGGAAATGTCCTGGCTTCTTACAGTAATGACAAGTAAACTTTTGATTAGCAGAGCCAGTATTAGCCTGTGCAATTCTTACTGGCTTAGAATTTTCTCTTAAGTCCATTTCTATCCCTACAGCTTTCTGTCTAGCCAGGTGTGGGTCTTCCAAGGTTCTCCAATCAGGGGTTGCGGCCTTAAGCTTTTCCTTCACTTTTGGAGACAATCCATCTATAAAGGTTTTTGTAACTAACCTCATCATTCCTGAAGCGGTTAGATCCATGCCTTCATCTCTGAAATTATTTTCTACACTTAGATAATATTCGTCTACTGATTGTCCAGATTTCTGAGCCACCACTCCCGTTGTTCATCTCTGCCTCTGTTTTTCCCTCATGAAGACCATTAAGTGATCTATAAATTGCGTACCTGATTCTATCGTTTGTAAGGCACCATCTCCTGCCTGGGGCCTATGTACCTGTAGATTTGCTAATAGCTCCTGGAAGAGTCCAGGAGTCATTTTCATTCTACATAATTCTTCTCCATCTGCCCAAACTCCAGCGTGAGTCTGCATAATTTGCTGTATATATTGTGCAAATCTAACTGGACACTGGGTGGGATCTGGTGCGTTATGCAAGAGAGACATGCCTTCAGCGGGGGACCAAGAGAAATATTGCCGAGTTTGGTGATATCTAGTTCCCATTACTCCGTCAGCACCAGGTTCCCTAAAGGGTCTTGGTACTACCCTAACAGGGGCAAGTACAGCGCCATGTCTAGGTGTACCACAGGCTAGGCAATCATTTCTCCAGTCTGGATTTTGTTGTCCACAGTGCGGACATACCCATCCTCCTGGTCCGGCTAAACTTTGAGGTGGTGTTTGGAGAAAAGATGGGGCATGTGGGTTAAGGTATGGGGGTGGGGTGTTCTTATATTCCACATTTTGTTTTTCTCCATAGCCTGCGGGTCTAATACACCACGTTTTATTCTGTTGATTATATGTCCATCCCTCTTTTTCTGCTACCCTAGAGACATCAATCAACGCTTGGATCTGATCTATCCATTTCTTGTCTCTGATTATGCCTTTTTTTTTTTTCCTGAATTCCTTCCCATTTTTTCCTACTAAAGGCTTCTGCCTTAGTAACTCCAAACTTGCTAAAAATCTTTCTCAGCCCCTTAGTGGCATCTTCACCACTTCTCTCCTTTATGATATTATAGATATCTAATTCTTCTGGTTCCGACTTTGTTTGCTTATTCCCCATTTTCTTATCCTGAGCTTTTTTCTTTTCTTGCCCTAGGTGGCGTTTGGGTATGAGAATACCTCGTTACCTTCTTCCTAAGGAGCTAGGATGTTTAACGGCTTCTGCGTACCGTGCTGATGTAAGAAAATCCTGATTCCTACACCTATAGCAAACAACACAAATGCAACCAGACAGAGGATCAAAATACAACGTATCTTGTCCCAGGCTAATTTATCTGTCCTGGGCTCATACTATCATACACTTATCCGTCACCAGGTTTTCGTCAAAGACAGGATCAGAGATTGAACATAGGCGCGGAGGTCTCCCCGAAAGGACGCAACCACGTTGCCCAGTGGGACAGTCACTTCTTCTGTTTCAACACCCTGGGCGGCTTATAGGGCTATTCCCAACTTCCACACACCTTCTATTCACATTCACTCTCATTCAATGCCGTACTCCGTGAGGTGGTCAATTCCTAAGTAGTTCAAGAACCCGAGCTATAGGTATCCTCCTCTACTAGAACTACCCGCTAAAGGACACGACACAGAAAATCTTACGGACAGTGCAGGGCAGATATAAGAGATCTAACAGTGTCTCTTACCTGGCCAGGTTTTTATTCATCTGCCGTCCATTATCCCAGATTCTCTTTTCGTTCGTATTCTGCCGGTATTCTTGAAGGAGTACACAGACCTCGGGTCCCTGTTCAGGTGCCAGGAAATGTCGGGACCACACTCAGTCGGAGCAGCCTTTGGAAGTGGGGAATCACCAGAAATAATACACAAGACACGTCTCGTATAGTATATCACTGGGAAGCCTCTGAAGCACGCCTGCCTTCAAGGTGCTATCCCCTCTTTATATAGTTGTACAGGTAGTTTCAGTGGTTATACAAGTTTTGCTTGTTTAAACAAAGAGAGAAAAGAGAAGACAAAAGAAAACAGTTTCGGCTATGTAATAGTTTCACAACAAACAAAACAGTACAGTTTCGCCTAAGTGGCAGTTTCACAAACAAAAAATAGGATTTCACACTATGGCTAAAATGTCCTTGAATGGACAGGTCAATATTGATCACAAATTCTTTTTGGTTCATTGAGGTAACCATTTTTGTTCCGCTCTTCACAAATGTGACCGCAACCTCTATGGCTTGCATAAATGTTAATTGTTCAAATTAAAACAGCTTTCTAAAGGTGATCCTGATGTAAAGATATTTATATGTATGCAGTGTATACAGAAGAAGCTATTGCTTTTAAACACTAAACAGTCCAAAAAAATGTCTTTATTGGTGAGTATTAACTATTTCGGGGCTTTCAGATGGAGTAAGGAAAGCCTTTGTTTTTTTTAGCCCTAATAAAACTTTGTTTTTTTGTTTAAGAGAAAAAGGTTTGGTATTTATTCATAAAATGAATATGCCATTAGAAAACACTAGAGCTTAGACAGTATGGCCAGTAATAAAGCAAACAGCAGCATTAATCCAGGAAACAGGTAATATTGTCCATGAAAAAGGATGGTTTGCTGCTGAGGATATCGGTTCTTCCCTATAGCCATGGGGTGTTAGATAGTGAAATGACATTGGGGGGGAAGTCAGCCTGAAGATGGCAAATAGACAATGCTGGATGACATCAAGCAAAACCGATAGCAATGAAAACATGCCTATCAGATACCTCCATTACTAATGCTCTGTTAAAGTATTAAAGCAAAATCAAAATACTTTATTTAAAAAATACACTAACTGATAACATCTTTCCTTGACAATTTTATTAAAGTAATGGGCCCCATTTCAGTCCAATGTAGTCTATTGTTATGCTGTCAACTCGCACGCCTTCTAAGCGTCAGCCTACCCATGGTATGTTTCACTCTGCTCCATCCATTACCTAATTATCACTCCAAGTTGCCTTATGCTGGTTATGAGTCATAAAGGGGCATGGCCAAACTTTGTAGACTTTTGTATTCACCCTGTCCTGAAGAGATATGCTTTCCCTGCTTATCAGCCTATTTGCTTCTCCAGCCTATCACCTGATCTCAGCTACATGTATCGAACATGTGCTGCCTGCCCTGACCTCAGATTGTCTGACCACATATTTGTCCTCACCATCCTGTACCTCGTACTCAGCAGACTTTGTAGTGTCTTATTTCTGTATTGCTGTATGGTCGGTCCTAAGAGTGTTTTTTCTTCCTGTTGGACTTAATCTTGTTAAGTTTTGACACTGAAATGCATTATAGCTAAAGGGGTATTCCCATCTCCAACATCATATCCAAATATGTAGTAGGTGTAATAGTATCATTAGCAAATAACTCCAATTAGAAATATAGTACAGTTTTTCTGATTCACTATGACTCTTTGCTCAGGACATTGCAGGACATTAGGTATCCATAGATATGATCACTAGCCTTAGGTGTTGCAATGCCTGCACATGAGGAATGAGACAAAATGAATCAGTGAAGGTCATCACCCCTCTGTAATTGCTAGTTTGCTTACTGTAAGTGATATCTGTAATTTGTATGTAACCCCTTCTCATGTACAGCACCATAGAATCAATAGTGCTATATAAATAAATAATAATAATAATAATAATAATGTTGGGGGAGGATCTGAAGTAACCCTTCAAGGTTGACTCAGTGATTTCCAAATTGATCCACAGGGCGTTGCCGGCAACTGAGAATGACCAGATGGAGACGTGTCTTGGCTACTTTGAAGAACCTAGAATATAAGACATATTTTCAGTTGTTTCACACTTTTTTGTTAAGTATATAATTCAACAAGTGTTAATTCATAGTTTTGATGCCTTCAGTGTGAATTTACAATTTTCATAGTCATGAAAATACAGTAAAATCTTTAAATGAGAAGGTGTATCCAAACTTTTGGTCTGTGCTGTATATATATATATATATATATATATATATATATATATATATATATATATATATATATTTATATATACGCCCACATAACAGCTACACACACCTAATTAAGTAACAGAATTTATCTTGTAAACAACAAGATGGAGTCACAACCACCAAATGAAGCCCTTTACTTTTAATCTTAGTTTAACCCTTGTGATGCAGTGACCCCTGTAACAGATAGGGGGCACTGCATGGTCTCCTCAGTATGCACACGGAGGCGTATTGAGGCCGTGAGAATCCATGGCAGTTGTATGCATGGATGTGATAGTGAGACAGTGTATGGCATTGTGGTTAATGGGAGGTATGTGTCACAGGGAAGGATGCTCCCTGAGATGCAACCCGGAGTATCTTGTCTTTAGAGCACGTAAGCACTGAAGATGTCATTTAGTGCACCTGGGTCCGGGTTGCGGGTAGCTATGAGAGATGGGAGGGTCTGGCTACCCACATACCTCACCACTGGGTGAGGGCACTCACTGTACCTTTTTCCCATTTGGCAGTGTGGGTATTTTGAGGACCTGCAGTGATGTCATGATCACATGACCAGCCCATGGGATCCATACTTCACCTATGGGGTGTGGTTACAAGGTACATAATGTGACCAGGGTGTGGGTCAGATGTCCCTGTGTATGTTCCTGTGTTGGAAGACCTGGGAGGAGGCTTCCTGAAAGCACATGCTGGTGTTGGGAGGTCCTGGGAGTAGGACCGGATCCCTGAGCAGCGCACAGCTACTGTGTGGGGAAGCTACAGTCCTCCGGAGGGTCTGGACTGACTAAAATATGCCACCCAGGCAAGTTGGTGATCCCAGTGAGGCAGCTTACCTGGAAAAGATGACTGACAAGGAGTCAACAGGTGGAGCAGGAGCTCCCGTAAGGTACCTCCATAAACTGTTGGTGCTTGTATCATGAACTGTGTGGTAACCCACGGCAACTGGTCAGTGAGGTCCAGCGTGTTTAGTTACCACAGAGTAAGGTTCTGAAACTTAATGTGATGTCCTGGTTCAGTGTGTAAATGGACTGTTCACGATATGGTTTATGAGGCTTAATAAACCGTATGGACTGCTTTGTTTAAAAAAACCATGTCCGTGTGCTAGAATCCCGTCCAAAGCGAGTGTCCCCAATACACTCAGTAAGAGCAATCTTACACCCTTTACAATCCTCCCTAGATACATTTTGTTAGCTAATGTCCAGCATCAGAGGTACTACCCAAGCTATAAGCTTGAGGGGTACAGTCTTCACATGACTGGTGCCATATTACCAACCATGTCTGTTGCGGTGTACCCGTCCCCCCTGTATGCTAGAATTTAAGAATAACAATTTTTAATGACGGTGGTGGGGATCTTTGAAGGTAGCCATGCGCTTGGCTTCAACATCTTGATCAGGTAACTTTATGAAATCGGTGTAGAGAAGAGCAGGGGTGACAACGCTTTTGATGTCATCATTAGTTATCCCAGTGCAGAATTTCCTAATACATACAGAAATACACCAAAAAACAAGTTTTAGTATTACATATATGACAAGGATAAAGGCAGCAATGTGTAACAAACTTTGCAAGATTCCAGCTATCCAGCCCCCAATTCCTTTGAACCAACTGGCTGGATTGAGAAAGGAGAAGGTGTCTGCCCACCAACTGTCCTTATTATGATCATTGTCTTTATTATATTGATCTCTGAGTATTTGAATGTCTTCTAACTTTAACTTTAACTTCATAGTGCTATTGTGATCTATATAATGACAGCAAGCGGGTCCAATAACCTGACACATACCACCCTGTGCTGCTGTTAAGTAATCCAGTACTATAGTATGTTGATTAGTGACTATGATAAGTTGGTTTTGGACAGCAACAGTAGTATTAAGTATATCCAATATATCCCAAATTTTATCATCTAGATAGTCTGTGGCCCTAACCAATTTATCCCACATTTGTGTAATCATAGGGTAAATGAAAATAGAACTGACAATTTTATTGGCTATACCCATCTGTACTACATGTGGTCTCCCCGAAGAGCGGGGTGAGTTATCTGCAGCTCTTTTATATAAAGTATGTTTGGGTATAGTCTGTGTATCCAACTGTTTATTTGAGAGGACAAAGGTGGCCGGGGTCAATCGACTTGGAGTACAAGTACCCTTTACCCCAACTGGCAACCATTTATAAGCATTGTCTCCACACACCCAGAACATATCAACAAGTAAATCCCATAAAGCTGAAAGTTGTAGTTCCAATCTATGTTCTAAGTCTATGAATGCAGACACATGCTGAAGCATACACCAAGTCAGAGACTGTCCCAAAGGACTACAATAACCCACATCAGGATTCCCGCAAGTGGGGGTTCCTGGCACATATCCAGAGGACTCATTACAAGGTATATTTCCAGGAATACAAGCGCAAATGTCTTTAGGACCTTGTAAAAACAGACTAGAAAATTTCAATGACGTATTATGTATCATTCTTTCTAACAATATTGGTTTGAAGGCATCAGTAGAGTGTGAAGTCACATCAAAACTAATTTGTAAATCATACGTTTGAACTTGGCCTAGATTTGTTAAACTAATCCTATCCATGCTCCTTCTTTATAGGCCAGATATTGAAGGTTTGCATTGCTCCCTGAAAGGTTACCTTGCCACCAGGGGTACCTCACCCATCCCCAATAGGTATACCAACAGTAGTGTTCCATAATTTAGCATTATCTGTGGCCTTGCTAGCAAATGTGTCAGAACATGTAGTCCAAGCAAATAACTCTTCAGGTGGGAGAGGAATAGCCAAAAAGGGATACTTGTGGCTGACACAGGTGAATGTGTACAAATCCAGCAGTCTTCCAAAAACTGGGAATTCTCCAACAAATCTCTCAGTAATTTTTCATGATGTTGTATAAACTTATTATTCAAGGACATTGGGGAATTTAGGCTGTCCCATTCGGTTACCAATGTTATTATTGAAAATATGAAAAACCAAAACATTATCTCCCCTTATTTGCTACTAGTCTGTTTGACCAGCTTGCAGTGCGATGCGTGGATCCACGTCGGTCTCCCTTCCAGCTTTACTGACATAGGAGTAATGAGGAGGACTTGGTCGGGACCATCATACAATGGTTCCAGTCCGTGTTTTCTGACATGCCTTTTCACAACTAAAAAATCACCAGGCTTCAAGTTGTGACAAGTGTCTGTTTCTGCTGAATCTGGAAGGGAAGAAGAAACTAGAGCATGGGTGTTAGCAAGATTTTTACTAAGCTGAATAACATATTGAACAGCACAGTCAGTTTCTTCTGATAACTGCTGAGGCTAGAAATTTGCAACTGGGGGCCTGGCACCAAACAATATCTCATATGGGGATAGGCCATGTTTTGCAATATGGTAGTATGAATGTGGTACAGTATAATGGGTAGGAGCTCTGGCCATGGAGCCATAGTCTCCTGCATCATTTTGGTCAATTGTCCCTTCAGTGTGCCATTCAGCCTCTCAACTTTCCCACTGGATTGTGGATGGTACGGAGTATGGAGGGCTACAGTGGATCCAAGCATTGTCAGAACCTCTTGATACACATGATAAGAAAAGGCCGGGCCTTGGTCACTTTCAACGACTTCTGGGACACCCTATCTGCATATGACTTCCATCACCTGTTTCTTTCCTGTAGTTTTTGCAGTCATGTTGGTAATGGGGAATGCTTCCAGCCAACTGGAGAACATGTCGACAACCACCAGACAATATTCATACCTTCCAGACTTAGGCAACGTGATGTGGTCCACCTGGAGCCTTTGGAAAGGATAGTCAGGCTTAGCAAGGTGCTTCAGGGGTACACATTGAAGTTGACCGGGATTGCAGGTCTGACAGATGTTACATGCACGGTTGAGTGCTGTCAGGACTGTAGAAGTACCTGGAGTCCAGTAGAATTTTTGTACCAGAGCTAGGGCCTGTTTTTTTCCTCGATGTGTGGGCCCATATGCCCACGTGGCAATAGCAGGGTTCATCCACTTAGGGAGACACATAAGTTGGTCCTTTTTCCAGAGACTATTGTCAATACGTGCTCAATCAGAATTCCACTGCTTCACTTCTTCCTTTGGAGACATTCTCTACATCTTCAATAAGCGGTCTTGTGGGGTCCGACAGAAAACCTCAGTCTGTTGTAGATCATCAGGTTCCTGTAGAGTCAGTGTTGCTTGTAACTGGTTACGCTGAGAGCGTGTGGTCACCATAGCTTGTATGGTCAGTTCAATGGGTAGGAGAGCAGCAGCTTTTGCTTGCATATCTGCAAAGGCGTTACCAACAGTCTGTGAACTGTTCCTAGGACCGTGCGCCTTGACATTGATAATGGCTACCTGGGTAGGTAATTTGATTGAGTCCATGAGAGTTTTAACAGCTTCAGCATTCTTCACTGGAGTCCCGGCGGTAGTAATAAACCCTCGATTGGCCCATAGAGCTCCAAAATCATGAGCAATACCAAATGCATTCCGTGAGTCCGTGTATATATTAGCCCGCCTGTCCTTGGCCAAAATACATGCAGTAGACAGAGCCTGAAGTTCTGCTTCTTGTGCTGACTGTGCGGGCGGGAGCACAACTGCGTGCATTACAGTGTCTTCCGTAGTAACAGCATATCCGGTGTGGAATCTGCCAAACTCATCAGCATATCTTGTACCAACCATGTATAACACCAGATCAGGATTTGGAAGTGGATTTTCGCTGCCATTTGATAGAGTATCTGTTTCTTCAGTCAGAAGTTGGGAACAGTCATGTTGGAGGTAATCCTCATCACTGCCATCTTTCTTGGGGACTGGCAGTAAAGTAGCAGGGTTGATTGTAGTACAGCGATGCAACTTGACGTAGTCAGGCAAAAGGAGTGAACACTGCAGTCGCAAATGTCATTGTACAGTCAAATTCCTTGGCTGTTGGAGTGTCAGTATTGCCACAATATCATGCGGGGCAAAAATGTGCGTCTCATGTCCAAGAATTATATCTGCAGTCTTGTCAAGCAACGAGTCAGTGGCGTGAAATGCCCTCATGCAACTTAGTGATGCCCGGGCCACGGGGTCGAGGTGGGCCAAATAATAGGCCACTGGTCACTGTCTATTGCCATGCGACTGTGTGAGTATCCCTGCTGGGTGTCCTTCATTCTCAGACACATACAAATGGAGCGGTCGAGTATAGTTCAGGATGCCCAAGGCAAGAAATAAGCCGCTTTAATTCAGAGAAGGCACCATAAATGCTTTCCATATAAACCGGTGATCTCTCCTTAGAGTTCATTATACCATCTTTTAAGGCATTGTAGAGAGGTTGCATTATGCGGGATGTGTCTGGTATCCACTGACGACAATAAGTACATAGTCCAAGAAAACACTGAAGTTCAGTCTCATCTTTCGGAAAAGGAAAGCTGACGGCTATCTTTCTTTCTTCTGTGAGGTGTCTGATACCCTGAAGGAGACAATGACCCAAAGATATCACTTGACCAAGGCGAAACTGAAGTTTCGAGGCCGAAACCCGACAGTTCAGATCTGCCAGATACTTGAGGAGGCTAACAGTGGCAGCAATGGCTTCCTGCTCTGTTCGTGCACACAACAAAAGATCATCCACATACTGAAGCAGTGTGACATAGGGGTGATGTAACTGTCAGGGTAAAAGACACTCGCCATATTTTTTGCAAACTGATTGGGACTGTTTTGGGTCCCTTGTGGCATAACTGTCACATCAATTGTTGTCCCTGATAAGTGAATGCAAACAGAAACTGGCAATCTGGGTGTAATGGAATGCTGAAGAAGGCATTGGCAAGGTCGACGACTGTGAACCAAGCAGCATCCTGAGGTATCTGGGACAAAAGAGTATGTGGAATAGGCACCACCGGAGTTTCCAGAACAGTAGCTGCATTAACTGCACATAGATCTTGTACCAGCCGGTACAGAGGGGGTTGGCTGGGTGGGGTCTTTTTCTTAATGGGAAACAAGGGCGTGGTACGTGGGGAAACACAGGGTACCAGGGCACCATTATCGAGTAACATTTGTATTTGCCCCTTGAGGCCCTGCTCCTGATCATGTTTCAAAGGGTACTGATGGACTTTGGGAAAAGGAGCACCGGGTTTGAGAAACACTTTTACTGGTTCTACAGGTATTTCCCTATATCATCTGGCCCTTTTGACCAAAGTTTTGGTGGTATCTCTGAGAGATATGGGGTGAGTAGCTGGTCCTCAGGCATTATTGGGGGTGGATCTGGGCCAATCAGGGTTATCTTAACCGTGGGAAGGGCATGTAGGATACCTATCTCCTCATTGTGTTCATCTGCATAGGGGTTATATAACGTAAGAACCATCTGACCATCACCTTGGAATTGTATTCTGGAGCGGAACTGTGATAATAAATCTGCCCCCAATAAATTTACCCAACATGTGGGAGAGATTACGAACTGGGCCATGACCTCATGGAAGAGTATGTTTATTGGGTCTGCCATCTACTCCAATTAAAACAAGCTCTTGGTCTAAGAATTGAATAGGGATATCCATAGGTACATCTGATGACTTGATTATGGACACGGTAGATTATAATAGAATTAATTATATACCATGTGGGTTTATGGAGATAAAATAAAATATAAAAGTCAAAAAATGAAATAGATATGCAAAATGGATCCACAAAAAAATGAACAAAAAATAGAAAAGGAAAAAAAAGGAAAAAAAAAGGGAAAAAAGGGAGGGAACAGGTACCTCACACTGTTCCTTAGCAAACTGCTTCTTATAGGGATAAAGGCTGAAAAGGCCAAATGCATCTCAAAAAGGAAAAGGTACCACTGGAGGGTTTACCGGATTGCTGTGGAGTCCAGGTGCCAACAGGGAACAGTGCGTGGTAGAGGATAAGCTCCTGTATGGAAACAGCGCTGACATATTGCCGAATGTTGCGGCCTTAAATGCAGAGTAAAATGGGGAGCTGTCCATCGCAAACTGTGAGGTGCACACCTCCAGTCCCGGAAGTGATGTAAGTGGGCGCGGCATCCTACTCATACATGTGCGTATGTCACATAAAGTATGTGGCATAGAGTGGAGCGCACTGATGGACCACAAAACGTCCAAGTATATGGACGTAAGTAAGGTGCCAAGGTCACGTGCAAGTAGGCGGTATAATGAGTGGAACGCACTGCTGGACCGCACAGCGATATAGTGTAGAACGAAGTAGTGCGCATGTCTCGTCGGCGCTCCATGTAGAAGGAGGAAGAGTGGACCCATTATTAATGAACACCGGTGGCGGCAGCTGTAAATAAGAAGAAATAGTTAATATGGGTATAGAATACTAAGGTCTGTGCAGGAAATTAAATAGACAAGAATGAAATGAGAAAAGAATTAAAAGATAAGGGTTCGTTATGAAAGAGAAACAGAAATAATTACAGAAAATTAAAAAGAATAGAATAAAAGAAATAAATTGAAATTTAGAAAAAAAGTAAAATAAAATAAAAATGAAATTAAATAAGAGTATCATGAAAAAAGGGGTGATGAATAATAATATAAAATGAAAAAACTAAAAAAAGGGGGAAGAAGAATGAAAATAAAAATAAAAACAAAATAAAAATAAAATTAAAATTAAAATTAAAAAAGAAAAATAGAAATAAAATAAAAAATAAATAAAAATATATAAAAAATTAAAATTGAAATTAAAAGATAAAAAATAAAAGATAATAATAAAAATCAAAAATAAAAAAATCATACAAAATGGCAAAATCAAGTGAAATAAGAAAAAAGAAAAAAGAAAAAAACGGACAAGAGCAAAAACGCCATACCCTTCTGGTAAGACAAACAATTATGAGATTGGGCGAACATTAAGAGAAGGAATACTGTTAAGTAACATATAACTACAATACAACATTCCTAAATATTCATAATATCATATTCTCTGCTTAAACCCTTGGATCCATGCTTTGCAAATAGCCTCCCGTAATTTGAGTCGTCTGACCCGGTTACCTCCTCGTCTATTGGGAAGAATCTGCTCCAGTACTAGGAATCTCAGCTGTGCTATCATATGACCTGCATTATGGAAATGATGTGGAATGGGAAGATAATCCCAACCACACCGTATATCAGATTTGTGGTGGGAAATCCGATCTTTCACCGCCTGAGTAGTTTCACCTACGTATATTTTGCCACAAGGACACTTAATTGCATAGACCACGTATTGAGAATCACAGGTAAAAAAAACCCTTGTATTGGGATGTCAGTGCCTGTAAGTGGATGAGAAATGTTGTGGCCCTTGAGGACATTGGCACATTGTGCACACTGTAAACAGGGAAACGTGCCCTTTCTTTGAGTTTGGAGGAATACTTGTCTGGATACCTTCTGAGCAGATCCAATATCGGCTCTCATCAATTTGTTCCTCAGATTGCTGGGTTTTCTAAAGCAGGGTAGAAAGGGTGTTCTGAATTCTAGTATATCCAGATAACTAGTCTGTAGCAGTGGCCAATGTCTACGGATTTTCCGATGTAATTTGTAGGCAAAAGGGTGAAAGGTATGTACAAATGGTATTCTATGTGTAAGGTTTCTATTTCTTGTTGAACTAGGCCTAAGATGACAATCTTGAAGTAGTTTACTAGGATAGCCTCTTTGAATAAATTTAGTCTCCATCTCATTAAGTCTTGTAACGCACGTGTCACTATCACTGACTATCTTCCTTACCCTATGAAATTGTGAGATGGGAATCGATTTTTTGGTTGCCGTGGGGTGGCAACTTTGGTAAAACAGTAAACTATTTCGATCGGTGGATTTGTGTATAGATCAGAGTTAAGAGTCCCATCTATGTATTTTATAATGGTAGTGTTTAAAAAAATTGACACGATTATAGTCCTGAGTGATGGTGAATGTCAATTCTGGCCATATATTGTTTATCTGACTAAACAAGTTTTATAATGTTACTGGTGACCCTTCCCACAGGCAAAACACATCATCGATGTATCAAAGCCACAAACGGCAGTGTGACTGATATAGTAAATTGGTATACACAAATTTAGTTTCAAAGTAGGACATAAACACGTTAGCGCAAGGGGGGGCCACATTGGACTCCATGGCTGTACCTTGTACCTGCAGATAAAACGTGTCCTCAAACAGAAAGAAATTTTCAGTTAATACCAATTTCAATAGTTTCATCAAAAAGTCTATCACCATAGGACCCATATCAGTTTGTTCGAATAGACGTCTGGTTGCTCGTATGCTCTTTTCATGTTTCATAGATGTGTACAAATTGTTTACATCCAGTGTAACTAAGATAGTATCATTAGTAACCTTACTAATGCTTCTTATGACATTCAGAAAGGCCCCTGTGTCAAGGATAAAGGATGAAGTATTCTTCACCAAAGGAGTCAATACTTTCTTTAGTAATATAGATAGTGGCGATAAGATGAAATTCGTAGAAGCCACTATGGGTCTGCCTGGGGGTCTGTCTAGCCTCTTATGTATTTTGAGCAATGTATAAAATACAGGTATCATGGGGTCTATTTTAGTTAGAAACTCTTGTGTTTTTTATCAATAATGCCAGACTGAAGAGCTTCGTCAAGAATCCCTCTGATCTTAGATTCTATAGCTATACTAGGATTATGAGATAATGGTAAGTAAACTGTTCTATTGTTAAGTTGTGTGAGAATTTCTTCTGTTTACATGGAATAATCCATCACCACCTTGGCACCCCCTCTGCCTCTGCTGGTTTTATAACTATGTCCTTATCGGACATGAGAGATTGGAGTGCCGTGTGTTCACTTTGGTCTAAATTCTTTTGAAACACTAGCTCACCTTTTGTGATTTGTTTGGAAAATTTATTAACTTCCTTCTCTATCAATGCAATAAACGTCTCAACCGGTGGACTGTTCTTAGGTGGATTAAAATGGCTGGGGAGTCTAAGACCTAGACTGGGTAGGTTAAAAGGTGTAGTCCTTATAACGTCCCTCTCTATTGTATTTGTGGGAACTTGATTATGGAAAAAAGTTTTCAATCTTAAATTTCTGTAAAATCTCTGTAAATCGAGATCAAGCTGAAATGTATTGAATTTGTATGTAGGATAGAAGGACAAAACGTTTTGTAATAAGTGTAGCTGTGTGTGACTCAGAGTTATAGAGGAAATATTAACCACTAGATTGGTAGAACTACCTGTGATCTTGTGTTCATCGTATGGCGGTTGGTTTCTACGGCATTGGCCACCCCTCCTCGTCCTTTTCTTTGTTTGTTCTTCCTGCCTGTACCTAAAAAAGGAACTCTGTAGGTATCTGTTCTCTCATTGTCCGAACTGGATGCTGATGAACCCTCTGTGTATCTTGGTCCTCTGTAATTGTATCTGTAGGAGGTTGTGGAGCCCCGCCATCTATAGACTATTCTGTAGGTAGTCCTGTGTATCACGAATAAACTTCTGATGTTTCCTCTTCTCCGTTTCTAGTCGATAGGATTCCAAATTGTCCTTTAAAGGAGATTTAATGGAATCAAATACCTCTTTTGATGATGTGTCCTTTAGTTGAGTTTCGATGCTCTGTAGTTTGTTTTGGCTGGTTTTTACCTCCTTATGTAGATAATCCAAGGTCAAAGTCATCAAATCCAGGGAGCACTTGTTGAGAATCTGTTCAAATCGTAAACAAAAATCCATATTATCCTGAAATAAAGTAGGGCATAAAGACACCCTTAATCCACTCAGAATCCGTTGGGTCTTAATTAGTGTTGAGCATTCCGATGCTGCAAGTATCGGGTATCGGCCGATACTTGCTGTATCGGAATTCCGATACCGGGATTCCGATACTCTTGTGGTATCGGGTATCGGGTATCGCAACAACATTAATGTTAAAATGTGTAAAAGAGAGAATTAAAATAAAAAATATCGCTATACTCACCTGTCCGACGCAGCCGGGACTTCAGCGAGGGAACCGGCAGCGTTGTTTGTTTAAAATTCGCGCTATTACTTGGTTACGTGAATTCCCGGCTTGTGATTGGTCAGGTCGGCCATGTTGCCGGGACGCGGACCAATCACAGCAAGCCGTGACGAAATTACGTCACGGCTTGCTGTGATTGGTCCGCGTCCCGGCAATATGGCCGCCCTGACCAATCACAAGCCGTGACGTCACGGGAGGCTGGACACGCGCCCATTTTAAAATGAGCGCGTCCAGCCTCCCGGCTTGTGATTGGTTGACCGCGGCGCAACCAATCACAAGCCGTGACGTCACGGGAGGCTGGACACGCGCCCATTTTAAAATGAGCGCGTCCAGCCTCCCGGCTTGTGATTGGTTGACCGCGGCGCAACCAATCACAAGCCGTGACGTCACGGGAGGCTGGACACGCGCCCATTTTAAAATGAGCGCGTGTCCAGCCTCCCGTGACGTCACGGCTTGTGATTGGTCAGGGCGGCCATATTGCCGGGACGCGGACCAATCACAGCAAGCCGTGACGTAATTTCGTCACGGCTTGCTGTGATTGGTCCGCGTCCCGGCAACATGGCCGACCTGACCAATCACAAGCCGGGAATTCACGTAACCAAGTAATAGCGCGAATTTTAAACAAACAACGCTGCCGGTTCCCTCGCTGAAGTCCCGGCTGCGTCGGACAGGTGAGTATAGCGATATTTTTTATTTTAATTCTTTCTTTTACACATTTATATGGTTCCCAGGGCCTGAAGGAGAGTTTCCTCTCCTTCAGACCCTGGGAACCATCAGGAATACCGTCCGATACATGAGTCCCATTGACTTGTATTGGTATCGGGTATCGGTATCGGATTAGATCCGATACTTTGCCGGTATCGGCCGATACTTTCCGATACCGATACTTTCAAGTATCGGACGGTATCGCTCAACACTAGTCTTAATGTATTTCCGCGATAGTTGCACTATGTAGCTCTAGACCAGTCAAATGTCGAGATTCCCTCTCAAAGTCACGTGACTTGAACTCATTACTTGAAATCTGTAAAAAGTCGCTTGATGTTGAAACTTGAGAAACTATATTAGCCACTTCAGTTTCGTTATTTGAAAAGCCTGTGGCGGACTTGGAAAAATCAGGCTAACAGGTGCTCGTGTAAAGGTAAAGTCATATAAAAAGATGATACACGTCTCTCTGTACCAAGGGAGGTGCTCGGAGAGGGATACCACTCCCTTATTCAGACTGAAATATTATGAATTTGGGATTGCTTCAAAATAAATCTAATTTGCAGTTATTTTGAGTGCCGGATTTTTTTGATTTGTAAATTGATTGTTTGTTTTTGCTTTTTAATCCTAGTCTGAGGAAGGTCTAAGTAACAGACCAAAACGTTATGAATTTGGGATTGCTTCAAAATAAATCTAAATTGCAGTCATTTTGAGTGCCGGATTTTTTTGATTTGTAAATTGATTGTTTTTGTTTTTTAATCCTAGTCTGAGGAATGTCTAAGTAAAAGACCGAAACGTTATGAATTTGGGATTGCTTCAAAATAAATCTAAATTACAGTTATTTTGAGTGCCGGATTTTTTTGATTTGTGACTGTAAGGCGGGACTTGAGGGTAGCATCCATCAGCAGGGGTATGACAATCTCTCTGAAAGTTACTGGATCAGCCACAGCGCCAGCACTGCAAGCAAGAACTGGTGCGGCGGGGCTGGGGAGCGGGATTCCCAGACATAGGGTTAAAAGGGATATTGGAGTAGGGAACTGAATTTGTTTACGGGGGGGAGGGCAGGAACTGGAGTCTGCTGCTGCTGCGCAGACCACTGGTATGGAACCAGCTGTGTGCTTGTGTGATAGAAATATACATATCATGTAGATCTCACTTGCATGTATGCTCCTCTATAATCATATATACTCATATACTCACAGCTAATATATACATTATAATCAATGGCTTAAAATGGCTGACATAAACTGATATAAGCCAGACAGATTGTATGGGGTTTTCCATCTCAAAAGCGGAACAACGCCAGATGTATTAAGTGCTGATCAGATGTCTCAAATTTGTCCTAGATGCAGAGCTACATTTTAGTTGCTTAATCAGCACCCATATGTGCTTTAATCATAATATTCCATATATGTTTAGATAACCAATGACAGAGGAGCTAGACAGTATGGTAATTAACTAACCACTCCTTTCTATATGAAAATATAAAACTATGTATGTACAATAAAGTATCAGTATTGATGGAATGTTATGGACACAACAATCGTGTGCAATCTCATTCCTTGAACGCTCAAAATGCTCAGTCTTATTGGGAGCGGCCGCAGCACACACAGGGATAAATTTATCCAACCCAAATTTCAATATCAAATGGCCCCCAATGAGGCATGGATGAAACACATGGGACCCTGCTGACCGGAGAGACGGAGGTGTTGGCCACGGCCTTGGTTCACGGAACGGAGACTGCGCAGCTCCATAAGTAAGGTAAGAAAATGTTATCATCTTACCTGAAAGTCCCCTGTGCCCAGTCCGGGTCTATACCTCTTGCCGGTCAGGTGTGGTCACCACCGCATTCCCAGGTAGTGTAAAAAATCCAATCCTGTATCCAAACCCTGGGATATAAGTCAAGGTGTCTGCTGTGTGCCGTGTATGTGTTTCATGTTTGTGTGAGATCCGGGAGAAAAAGTTGGAACAGTGACTTTTGTTTGTGGTGGCTGCGCAACAGACCGCAGGAGGTCAAATCGCTGAATAAGCTATCACAGATTCCAGTGCAATAAGAGGAACAGGTAGTTCTGGGGCAGGTGGCTCCAGGTTCCAGGCTCGGATGGTGATAGCTTTGAGGGCTGCCACAGATACCCGTAGTGCCGGCGATCCAGTCAGGACGACCGGCCCGGGGTGGTAGATTTCCCACTTGTTGTGGTTCTCACTCAGGCGGCCCGGGCACAGGTGTGCCCAGTGCTATTGGCAGTAGTCTGTTCCCAGCACAACCTGCACGTGTCACAGAATAAAAAGGGGCATCTCCCGGACGTCTGAATCTGTTTCTGCTTGATTCATGTATTGCTGCTTTAAGAGCATACAATTGTAAAAGAAAGTTGTTTTTTTTTCTCTTTTCTTTTTACTTCCCCTTCTGCTGTAGCAGAGATATATGCATTGTAAATCACACTGTCACATCTTTTTTTTGTTCTGGCTGTTTCTGCAATGCTGGCTATGTGTAGCTATTTGTGAAGAAGTGAAACAAATTATATCTATCATTTTTGATGCGACATATGTGTTTTCAGATACGTGACTTTAGTGACATTGGATACAATAGCATAAGAAAAGGGAAAGTGTGTCTCTGACTGCGTTGAGCACAGAGAGTTTGGAAAAAAAATAAAAAGAGAAGCTGTTTAAACTTTTTACTCATTTACTCATTTGAAGGTATTCCTTCTATCTTTTTTTCCATTTTAAAGTTTAAGGGTTTTTTTTATTATAGAAATAGAAAAGGAATGGCACTAGGTATTAAGTTCACAGCTGAGATATATCTGAGTTTCAGATTATCACCACTAGGTATGTGGACATGTGTGACCCGATCAAGATCCACTGCGGCATGCAGTAAGCAATAGCATTAGGGTGGTGCTCAACATGAGCAGCAATGTAAATCCATAGAATAAAAGACAAAAGAAGTGGCACTCACCCGATGATGCTGTACAAAAAATGTCCTTTATTCAGAGCATACGCTCACAGACATGTGGTGGAGAGGCGGCTTGGTAAGGAGAGGAGTGCAAAGGGAGGCAAGAGGACGACGGCCGTTTCGCGCTTGCGCGCTTCCACGGGTCCAGGACCCGTGGAAGCGCGCAAGCGCGAAACGGCCGTCGTCCTCTTGCCTCCCTTTGCACTCCTCTCCTTACCAAGCCGCCTCTCCACCACATGTCTGTGAGCGTATGCTCTGAATAAAGGACATTTTTTGTACAGCATCATCGGGTGAGTGCCACTTCTTTTGTCTTTTATTCTATGTTTTTTTTATTATGTTTCTTGAATCTCTTTACCTTTTACTTTTTATGAAAAAAGTTTTTTCTTTTATATAAAAATTTTGAATTTTTGATCGTGTACCCGGCTTTTGATGGTATTCTGTTTTTTTGTGTTTTTCTATACTCATTTTTAGAAGTTATTTTTTGTTGTTTACTCTTTCCTTTTTTTTTTTGGGGGGGGGGGGGTTACTTTGTTTTTGCCATGGGGTATAAGGTGGCCAAGCAACAGGAGAATCTTTTACTCCCTGATGAGCAAACAGCCCCCAGATAGTGGCAGAACACGAAGGTGTTAAGTATGTGAAGAATTTTGGAAGGTATAAAGTATGTGAAATCCATTAGAATGGCAGATTTCAAGCTGTGGAATGGCATGACGTAGAAAGGAAAATAAGGGAAGTTAGCTGATGTTAGATTGCTGAATACTAATACATGGTATGAAGTAGCAGCAGAGCTTACATAGTTTAGGTGGTACAGAAAGTTATGTGAGCAAACCAAGAAGTGATTTTTTGTGTGTATAAGATGGGAGATATTGGATCTGCGCAGTCTGCTCTCAGCAGAATCCATGGTATAGGGAGAAGACATCATTGCTCCTCTCTATTGTTCTCGTTCTTCTCTATTCTACTTTTTCTCTGTCACTCTTTCTCTCCTCATTCTTCTCTCTCACTCTCCTTTCCTCTCCTCTTTCTCCACACTTTTCTCTTCTCTCTCTCCCTCTCTCTATCTCTCTCCTCCACACCCATCTCTCCTCCCTCTTCTCCTCACTCTCTCTCTCTCTCCACCTCCTTCTGCACACCCTGATTTCTCTTTACCACACCTTTCTATCTCTCTCTCTATCTCCTCATTCTCCTTCTCCACACCTCTTTCCTCCTTCTTCAATCAACCCCTCCTTCTTCTTCTTCTTCTTCCTCTTTCTTCCTCTTCGTTGCTGGCTGGGCCAACACCCAATTCAAACAATGTGGTGCTTACAGCACAAGTTTCTCCTTCTATGTCCCTGGCACAATCCAGCCATTGCCAGTTGTGATATCGGGGAAAGGTGAAAATCCCCCTACACACAATGCAGTGAGCAGCCCCCAGACATAGCAGACAGCTCAGCCCTTGGTGCAGAGGGGGGAGTACTGACATCATCTACATCTGCTGATAATGTACAATTTCGGCACTGGTCAGAGCTGCCTACATTCACACCAACATAGAACTATAAGCCTAATCCATCACAGCTTCAGCAAGGGGGGAGACATCCTCACAAAAACTTCTAAGTCCAATATCAGTCAGTGTATGACCCCAGTACACGCTATCACAACTATTCCTCTGATGAAGATGAAGAGGGAACATAATACATGCTGTCCAGTACTAGGAAAAGAAACCCACAGGCACCAAGAATGCAGGGGCAGATAGAGACACAACCATTACACTATGTGCACTTCACCCCAAGTCAGGTGACAATCCTCCAGGCCCAGGGATGCATCCCATGCATTTAACCAAAGAATGTAGCAGAACCAGCGAACATATGCAGCCACCTGGAATGACCTCTGGGCCATAAATGGAAATAGAAGCAGGTGATGCACTCTGGACAATCATGAAGGAACAATTCAAATTTCCAGCAGAATTAGATGTACACGCTTGGGAGTCAGGGCCACAGCTAACAGAACAGCACAGAGAGTGGGCCAAAGGCAGATTGGCAGGACAAGCCCTCAGCTTACATGACATGAGCCAAGACAAGACAGAGTCTGCAAAGAAGTTTCATGGCAGAGTAATGCAAGTATTTCAAAACTTGGGCTTCACCATTCAAGACCAGATACACAGACAAATGTTGGCACAGGCCTTTGTGCATGGACTGAGACAGCCAATTAGGAAACCACTGATAGTGGCTAGGCCTGAGAACAGGACAATGGCAGTGGACTGACCCAGCAAAATGGTTTATGTGCGCCTAGGAGAATGTTTATCGCCAATTGTTGCCAAAACTGCCGCCATTATGGTGCCACAAAGAGCGCGAAGAAGGAAACGGGTGTCGTGCTGCTGAGAATGCCGAAAAGGGAGCCAGAGGTGAAGACTCTGCAAAGTGCTGAGCGACACACCGGAAGAACCGCTGCAGACTCCGGAGAGGAGACACCGACCTCAATAAGGTTAGCAAAGGGGAGAAGCTATGTCAGAACAGAGGGAAAAAGTGATGGCAGATGCAGCCGCAGCCCTTGTAATGCCCCAAGACCTTGGGTTGGATGCAGCCGCCGGTTTCATGGCACCCCCGGGCCTCGCCACTGACGCACCTGCAGGCCCCATCTTACCACCTCAGCTTCAATCAGCAGGCCGGACCCCGCCGCCGCTATAGTGCCCATCATGCCATTGTCCACAGAAGCCAAAGGGACCGAGTCCCAACCAGGGGTGCAGAAGACAGCCCCTCTCATGGTGACCACTGACCTGGAAGCGCAACCACCCTACGAAGACATAAGAAGTGTCTAGTGTTACATCTGTGGCAAGTTTGGCCATTTCCAGAACCAGTGCAATGCACCCACGCCCCCGAAGAGACTGGACCCATGCAACCTAAGAGTTGGTCCAGAGAAACAGGTCAAGGAAGAAGTGCAGAAAGCAGTGAAGTACCCCATCCAAAGGACAGGGGCAAGCAAGCCAGGTCCGCAAGACACTACGCTCCTGACATGTAAAACTTAATCTGCAAGACCAATACCTCAAATTATCGTTAAAGTGGATGGCGTTGTCAGATCTTTTCTTCTGCACACTGGTGCAGCCAGAAGTGTGATGAGACCTGTGGAACTCACTGATCCCACCTGCCTATCAGAATCCTCTGTGCCTCGCATGGGCATTGATGGTCAAGTCAGACATCCTCAGCTTACAAAGCCACTGAGCGTGTGCACTCAGCCAGGACACTCTATCCTGTTCCAGTTTATGGTGTCAAGGACCTTCCACTCAACCTGCTGGGAGCGAACCTATTGCAGAAGCTGAAGGCAACCACAGTGTTCCAGGAAGATGGGACAGTGACACTTTCTTCATCCCTGACCCAAGAAGAGTCATGCTGGCGGCCCTACAAGAACCTTAAGCAACCGATGAGGCCTACTCAAGGAGGTACTGGACGTAGTACCAGAAAGTCTATGGTCTAAGGGACCCCAGGATGTGAGAAAACCTCAAGTAGCCCCAGTATGGGTGTCACTCAAGCCAGGTACCCCATACCCTCGTAGGGCCCAGGCCAGGCCTAGAGTCAAGCTGCCTCTGACCAACTGAGGGTCTACCTGGAAA
The DNA here is from genome assembly GCF_051348905.1 of Ranitomeya variabilis. Lineage (NCBI taxonomy): Eukaryota > Metazoa > Chordata > Amphibia > Anura > Dendrobatidae > Ranitomeya > Ranitomeya variabilis. The sequence goes on from NC_135233.1 coordinate 744,304,623, forward strand.
TAGGAATCATTGTTCCTTGCACATCGCCTTGCAATACCCCGCTTTTCCCGGTCAAGAAAAAGACTGTAAAATGAGAGCCAGCCAAGTTCAGAATAGTACATGACCTGAGAGCTGTGAATGAGGCTACGGTGTTTGAAACTGTAATTATGCTGAATACGCACACATGCTGCTCTCGAATGTGCCTGCCACAGCAAAAGTGTTCACAGTGACCGACCTGGCTAATGTTTTCTCCAGTGTTCCCCTTCATCCAGAAGACCAGTTCCTGTTTGCCTTAACGCACCAGGGGGGACACCACACATGGACAGTGATGCCACAGTGGGCCCAGAACAGCCCTTCACAGTTCACCAAAGCAATGTCCACAGTCCTCACCAGCTGGGTCACAGATCATGCAGAAGTAACCCTGCTACAATACGTGGACAATCTACTCCTTTTTGCAGTTGGCTTTGACACGTGTAAAGCCCATTTCTTGTATCTCCTACTCTACCTGGCGGAGCAGCACTGCAAGATCTCAAAGAACAAAGTCCAGTGGTGTCTGAAGCGAGTTACGTTCCAGAGACACTGTATTGCTCACCAGACGAAACACCTGACAGATGACCGGAAGACCACAGTGGAGAAGATGGTTCCTCCAACAACTCTAAAAGTGCTACAGGCCTTCCTTGGTCTAGTTTTGTATTGCAGAGCCTGGATCCCTGATGCCTTAGTCCTAATGCAACCTCTGTATGACTGGGTTAATGCAACCCCGTTCCTGCTAACAGATGTGGCCTTCCGTTCGTTCAAGAAGCTAAAAGACTCTGTAGTCTCAGCTCCAGCAATAGGCCTACCTGACTACAAGAAGCTATTCCATCTCTACCTGATGGAGAAAGAAGGCCATGCTACTGGAGTCCTGACACAGACTCACGGGGGAAGGCAGAGACCTCTAGGCTACTTTTCAGCTCACCTGGATCCAGTTGCAAGGAGAGCCCCTCCTGCATGAGAGCAGTATTTGCAGCACAAGCCCTCCTGGACAAGACTGCTGACATCATTCTTGGACATCCACTGGAAATCCTGACTCCACATGACATCTCAGTGCTCCCTACTGCTGCCTGACAATGTCACCATCTCCAGATGCACAGTCCTCAACCCATCCACTCTACTCCCACTCCCAAGGGGGGATACAGATAAAAAGTCTGATCAAAATCTGCATGAAACCTTCCGCAGGGATATGAATTTGCTCCGGACGGATGGCCATGATTGCTTCGAAAAATATTTAGAATTGAGAGTTTAGAATTTTCTATCTACTGGCTAACACGGTACCAAGATATATTTCTTTCCTGTATCATGATTGCTTCAGCATCATCAGCAACAGGAAACAGAAGGACTACCTGAGGTGGCAGAAGAGCCACTGACCAACCCAGAGTTGATCCTCTATGTGGATGGCTCCAGATTTGCAGATGATGAAGGAAGATTCCACACGGGATGTGCAGTGACCAGCAATCAAGAGATCCTGTGGTCCAGAAGTCTGCCGCCTAGTCTGTCAGCCCAGGAAGCAGAACTGATAGCGCTGATGAAGGCCTACCAGATGGCAGAAGACAAGACTGAGAAAATGTATACCGATTCAAGGTACTCGCATGGCATAGCACACGACTTCGGACCCATCTGGGCTGCAAGGGACTTCATCACAGCAAGCGGAACAACCTTGAAGCATCATGGAGCCATTAAGGACCTGCTGAACGCACTTCAACTTCCAAAAGTGGTGGCAGTACTAAAAGTCAAAGCGCATGGAAAACTAAACACAGTAGAGGCACGAGGCAACAACATGGCTGATATGGCAGCCAAATAAGCAGTCAAAGGAAGACATATGGAGAAGTGGGAGAGGTCATAGAGCCGGACGGCTACTACATGACGACTGAATACAAGAAACCTGACCAAATGACGTCCTGTGATCTGCTAAAAAAGCTGAAAAAGCAAGCCCCAAAGGACAAGAAGGAATGCTGGATGCGGAAGGGAGCAACACATGAAGAAGGAAGGGTATACTCAATGGACTACAAACCCTGTTTACCCCGAAGCATGTACCCTATGGTGGTCCAGTGGGCACATGGGCCCACACACAGATTAAAGACACAGATAAATGATCCGATTGGTGCTTACTGGTTCGCTCCAGGGATCCCCACCCTAACAGCCAAGTTCACTAGCAGCTGTCTGACCTGCAGCAAATGCAACCCTGGAAGAATGGAGAAAGTTCCCACACATCGTCTTGCCAGACCACTGTATCCCTTCCAGAGGATCCAGATAGACCACATCCAGATGCCGTCAAGTGGAGGTTTCGAATATGCCCTTGTGGTCGTGGACGTGTTCTCAGGATGGCCAGAAGCTTTCCCAGCAAGGAACCAGTCAGCAAAGACTACTGCAAAGAAGCTACTCTCAGAGACGAGATATGGAGCTATGGGGTCCCAGAAGTGATAGAGTGTGACCAGGGACCCGCATTCACAGCAAATCTCACACGGAGAGATCTAGTCAGCAGTAGGGTCAGACTTAGGCCTACACACTCCCAATCACACTACTTAGTGTAAGGCCTACTTCCAGAGGCCCAGAAAAGCTGTCACCATATGAAATTTTGTTTGGGTCTAGTCCCAGGTTAGGGGTATCCTTTCCCTCAGTCGCTGACTATGCAATATGATGTTTGCTTATGTAATTGAACTCACCAAGAAACTTGCTAAAATCTATTTTCGAGTTTTTTTTTTCATTGCCAGATCCAGATCCAGTGTCCGGTACACACTCCTTGAAGCCAAGAGACTGGGTGTTGGTGAAAAAGTTTGTAAGGAGAACACCACTCGATCCCAGACTTGATGGTCCGGTTCAAGTGCTGCTGATGACACCTAACTCTATGAAACTGGAGGGAAGACCCACTTGGATCCACTCATCGTATTGCAAGAAAGCTCCCCTACCAGAAGATGACACCCAAGCCAGAATGATGTTGTGGATGCCCTGCCTGACCGAATAGATAACCTACCTGATAAAGAAAACACTACACATGCTATTGACAAAGAGACTGATTGCAACGAACCCCCATTAGGGACAAATCTCCTGACCGCCCATTTGCGAAAAGTCTGTACGGAGTGGGGCGCAGGCATTGGGCTTGTGGCAGTTCACCGGCAGCACAAAAGAGTTGCAGCGCTTTGGGACAGGAGGCTAGGATTAGGGCAAGTGATATCTAAGGGGAGCTTGTGATAGAAATATACATATCATGTAGATCTCACTTGCATGTATGCTCCTCTATAATCATATATGCTCATATACTCACAGCTAATATATACATTATAATCAATGGCTTAAAATGGCTGACATAAACTGATATAAGCCAGACAGATTGTATGGGGTTTTCCATCTCAAAAGCGGAACAACGCCAGATGTATTAAGTGTTGATTAGATGTCTCAACTTTGTCCTAGATGCAGAGCTACATTTTAGTTGCTTAATCAGCACCCATATGTGCATTAATCATAATATTCCATATATGTTTAGATAACCAATGAGAGAGGAGCTAGACAGTATGGTAATTAACTAACCACCCCTAACAACCCCTAACCACTCCTTTCTATATGAAAATATAAAACTATGTATGTACAATAAAGTATCAGTATTGATGGAATGTTATGGACACAACAATGGTGTGCAGTCTCATTCCTTGAGCGCTCAAAATACTCAGTCTTATTAGGAGCGGCCGCAGCACACACAGGGATAAATTTATGCAACCCAAATTTCCATATCACTTGCAGCTGTGGTGGGGGTTGAAATTGGAGCAGGAATCCCTGCAGCTACTGGTTTAACATTTTATTTCTCTGCTGATGCAGGGCGGGCTAAATTCTTCAGAAATTTTTTTACTATTTTTAATGCATTATTCGGAGTGGAAGTCTCGATATCAGGTCTAACTGACATTATTGCCTCTTTCAATTCAGGTTTGAGGCCGGACATTAAAGCTGCCACAAAAAGGTGTGAATGGGCTTTACTATACAGTGAAAACCCCAAATCTTTAAACACTACCATAAGACGCCCATAAAACTTCTCAGCAGTCCCCCCCTTGTCCTGTGTGACATCTGTGAGGGAGGTAGCTTGGTCCGCTAGTCTATCTTGTGCCCAAACTTTTAAAGCATTGCAGAAATCAACACCACTCTCATATGTTCCCCCATCCAAATTCACATTATATATTATGCCACCCTCAATAATTGGAAAATACCCCTCCCCAGCCTTCATTCCAAGCAAGTGTTATAGATCTCTTCGGGGAGTGGAATAAATCTCTCGATTCGCTACCATTTGTTTATAAAAGGCCATGGGGAGGTTTTTTGATCGGGTAACTGGTTATAAAGGGTGTTTATTTGGGATAGGGAAAAGGGGATATACTTTGGCCTGTCAGGAGTAGTTTCCACATCATCCTCTTCAAACTCTAATATTACTGACTCGGGGGTGGGAGGAGGTGGTGGTAGTACGGGCATGAGAGGCCTCTCCTGTGGAAGCGGGGCAGGATGCTCTGTTACAGTTAAAGATTGTATTGTCTGATGAGCCGTTAGGTGGCTATCGAGGACAAATCGGACCTCCTCCAAATTTATGGGGTTTTCCTGTATACACTACTCTATTGCTGATACTATGACCATGGCAGCATCCTTCCTGGGATATTGAGAGATACCAGCAGAGATTAATGGTATGGCCATTGTACGTTGAGGCATCGTACCGGGGGGGACAGAGGAAGCATACAGGTTTGCGTTCTGGACAGCCTCAGTAATTGTTGGGACCTAGGAATATTGGTAGGATTATATCGTGGTCCCACTGCATGTATTACATATTGACATGGCAGCTGTCCTGCTCTGGTCGCTGCGACCTGTCCTGTTTCTACCTGGCCATACGTTTGAATATATGAATTAGATTCTTCCTGTATCATGGGTCCGCCTTTCTGTGAAATAGTTACAGCCAGTCCTCCAGCATGGTGCAGTTGATTATTTGCGGCATTTACTATGGCCCAAACATGCTGCTTTGTAAGATCCCCCGTCCCTATCCTAAAGAGCACATCATGACGGTGGGGTCCAGGAATAACATTAGAATACATTTCCTGGAAATCTTCTATCTCCTCTCTGTATCCTGTCTCTGACCAGGTGACTAAAGAAGGAGGGGTGGATACTCATAACCACTAGCAATACTAGGCATAACAGGGACTGGTGGCTGATAAGTGCCGTCAGTGTTTAGCAAGGGAAAGGTGGGGGTGATAACTCAGGGTCTTTTTGCTCCACAATTGTAACAGACCTCTCTCCACTGAGAATTAGTAACTCCGCATACATCACAAATCCACCCAGCCGGATCATAGGGTGGGGGCGCACTGAGTTTTGGCAACCCAGGATATATTGGTGCTTTAGGGTTGAGGGGTACGGAGCTTACAGTCGGGAGGAGAGGCTTGATTTCCTGGGGAGGGACCATATTATCTAACAGGGAGACCCCCTGTCCCAGATCATCATTTTTAGTTGATTGCCTTCCTGGCACATTACCCTCAGTCACTTTATCAATTTCTCAATTCCTTCTTGCACCACAAAACATCCAGTCTTTGTCATAGTAGAAGACAGCTTTCCTTTTTCAACGTAACAATAACAAAAATAATCAGAATTCACTTCCTCTTCTACTTCCACATATCCTTCATCTCACAATTGATGTGCCAGACCACGAAATTCATCAGCGTCATTAAGCAAACCATTATCAATCAACCTTCCCTTGTTCTTTCTGATACCTTCATCCCATAGCGTCGGCTGAAGCCTCCCGCCCTTAGGAAAACCCATGATTGAGAATATTTTTCCTGCATTCCTGACAGATTTCTTTCCCCGTCTTTGAATCATAAGACTAACAGTATCAGATCCATCACACAAATCCAAGCTCTTCTTTTTCTTCCACGGAAACATGATTCTTCTTTAGAGCTAAATATCCTTACTTCAGTTGTGCACAGTACTGGAGCTGCCATTCAGACTGTTCCACCGGGTTTATCCCCCATTGGGATGGCCCAAAATTCCAATGTGGTACTCAGTGAAAGGAGGAGGGCGTCTTAGACTATCCCTCCGGACACCTCTGGTTTTATATATATATATATCTATATATATATATATATAGATATATATATCTATATATTCCTGAGTTACGTATCCTACCCAATCTTCGATCACCTCACCACTAGTGTTGAGCATTCCGATACCGCAAGTATCGGGTATCGGCCGATACTTGCGGGTATCGGAATTCTGATACCGAGAGCCGATACTTTTGTGGTATCGGGTATCGGTATCGAAACAACATTAATGTAATAATGTGTAAAAGAGAGAATTAAAATAAAAAATATTGCTATACTCACCTCTCCGACGCAGCCTGGACCTCACCGAGGGAACCGGCAGCGTTCTTTGCTTAAAATTCGCGCGTTTACTTCCTTACGTGAAGTCCCGGCTTGTGATTGGTCGCGTGCCGCCCATGTGGCCGCGACGCGACCAATCACAGCAAGCCGTGACGTAATTTCAGGTCCTTCAGGATTTTAAAATTACGTTCTGGCTTGTGATTGGTCGCGTCGCGGCCACATGGGCGACGCGACCAATCACAAGCCGTGACGTCACGGGAGGCTGGACACGCGCGCATTTTAAAATGTGCGCGTGTCCAGCCTCCCGTGACGTCACGGCTTGTGATTGGTCGCGTCGCCCATGTGGCCGCGACGTGACCAATCACAAGCCAGAACGTAATTTTAAAATCCTGAAGGACCTGAAATTACGTCACGGCTTGCTGTGATTGGTCGCGTTGCGGCCACATGGGTGGCACGCGACCAATCACAAGCCGGGACTTCACGTAAGGAAGTAAACGCGCAAATTTTAAGCAAAGAACGCTGCCGGTTCCCTCGGTGAGGTCCAGGCTGCGTCGGAGAGGTGAGTATAGTAATATTTTTTATTTTAATTCTTTCTTTTACACATTAATATGGATCCCAGGGCCTGAAGGAGAGTTTCCTCTCCTTCAGACCCTGGGAACCATCAGGGACACCGTCCGATACTTGAGTCCCATTGACTTGTATTGGTATCGGGTATCGGTATCGGATTGGATCCGATACTTTGCCGGTATCGGCCGATACTTTCCGATACCGATACTTTCAAGTATCGGACGGTATCGCTCAACACTACTCACCACGCCTGATTCTAACAGTGATCAGGATTTCAGGATATTTTGACTAAAAAGAGAATTACATCACTGGTCAATCCGGGGTGTCCGTCCCTTATCAGGTACGGTTCGAACACTGGGCCCCCAACAGAACTACACCTCTATATGATTCCACACAAGAATCACCCCACCATCGGGGACAACCTCAGATCCTCTTTGCAGCAACAAACACAGGAAAACCACACCAAACGGTCAGTCTGGACAGTATAACTGCCAACTTACCGTGGTTGTCATGGGGGATAATCATTTTCTATTTCCAGTGCCTGTGTCCGGTCCAAGGGTCCTTTGTCTTATTGTCCTCTGGGGGTGCAGAGGCGTCCCTGTTTGGGGGCCCCATATTGGGCACCAAGCTGTTGGGGGAGGATCTGAAGTGACCCTTCACGGTTGACTCAGTGATTTCCAAATTGATCCACAGGGCGTTGCCGGCAACTGAGAATGACCAGACAGAGACAAGTCTCTGTTTGAGAGGATCAAAGGCAAATCCCTAATCCCATTTATTGTGTCACACTTTTCATAATCTTAGCAAGTTATACTTCAACCAATAGTATAAAATCACACTTGCAGCACTTAACCTATAAGAATACAGAAAAACTGGAAACTACATATATGGCCATGTCTACGTGGCATAGAAAAAAAACATAACAGCTTATGCATCAAGGTCTCGCAGAACAATACACCCTCAGACTCATATCTTTTCCAGGCTGGAACAATCTGGCCTCACAACAACTATGAACTTTTACCTAATTAAGTAACAGAATTTATCTCGTAAACATCAAGATGGAGTCACAAGCACCAAATGAAGCCTTTTTGTTTTGATCTTAGTTTAACCCTTCACAATAATAAAGGCAGGATTGACTAAGTTTGCTGTGGAGGAACGCTGATGAGTCTAGGGACATAAATGTGCAAGCGTGAATAAGGTATTGAACTGTGCCATGACTTTCCACGCACATGTTTTGAATTGTCCTGAGCCTCATGAAAGTTTAAAGTCAAAGGATGGGGATGGTGCAAAGTGATATTTAGCCCTTTAGTGACTGAACCAATTTGGTACTTAATGACCAAGCCAATTTTTACAATTCTGACCACTGTCACTTTATGAGGTCATAGCTCGGGAACGCTTCAACGTATCCCACTGATACTGAGAATGTTTTTTCGTGACATATTGTACTTCATGTTAGTCATAAAATATCTTCAATATAACTTGTGTTTATTTATGAAAAAAATGAAAATTTAGGAAAAATTTTGAGCATTTGTCAATTTTCACATTTTTTATTTTTGTAGCCTTAAATCAGAGAGTGGTGTCACAGAAAATAGTTAATAGCTACCATTTCCCACATGTCTACTTTACATCAGCACAATTTTGGAAACATATTTTTTTAGTTAGGACATTATAAGGGTTAAAATTGACCAGCGATTTATCATTTTTCCAACAAAATTTAAAAAAACATTTTTAGGGACCACTTCACACTTAAAATGAATTTGGGGGGTCAATATAACAGAGAATACCAAAAGTGACACTATTCTAAAAACTGCACCTCTCAAGGTGAGCAAAACCACATTCAAGAAGTTTATAAACTCTTCAGGTGCTTCACAAGAACTAAAGCAATATGGAAGGAAAAAATAAATATTTTACTTTTTTCACAAAAAATTTACTTTGAAATCAATTTTTTCTATTTTCACAAGGATATCAGGAGAAAATGGACCACAAAATTTGTTGAACAATTTCTCTTGAGTACGCTGATACACCGTTGGGGAACACCACTGTTTGGGCACATGGCAGGGCTCAGAAGGAAGGGAGCACCGTTTGACTTTTTGAGCACAAAATTGGCTTGAATCAATAGTGGTGCCATGTCATGTTTGGAGACCCCCTGATGTACCTAAACAGTGAAACCCCCAATTCTAACTCCAGCTCTAACCCCAAGACACCCCTAACCCTAATCGCAACCCTAACCCCAACTCACCCCTAACCCTAATCCCAACCCTAACCATAACCCTAACCACAAACCTAACCCTAACACACCCCTACTCCTAATCCCAACCCTAACCGTAATCCCAATCATGACCACAACCCTAATGCTAGCCCAACCCTAATTTTAGCCCCAACCTTAACCCTAGCCCCAACCCTAACCCTAGCCCAACCCTAACCCTAGCCCAACCCTAACCATAGCTTGAGCTCAAACCCTAACCCTAATTTTAGCCCAATTCACTTTAGCTCAACTCACCTTAGCCCAACGCTAACCATAATGGAAAAATGTATTTTTATTTCATTATTTTTACCTAACTAAGGGGGTAATAAAGGGGGTTTATTTACTATTTTTTATTTTCACGGTGATTAAAATGAACCAATAGGAAAAATTTCCCATTGTTGCCATGTGCCGGACGGCAGATCTTGGCGGGCGCACTGCGCACGCGCCCACCATTTTCTTCCCGGAAAAAGATGCCAGCGGCCCGGGGGACTTCACGGAGGGTTACAGGGACATCAGAGGTACAGAAAGGATCACATTTCTCTCTCCTCTGATGTGCGATCACATCAGAGGAGAAATAATTTTTATGCGAAATCAGACTTTATACCATTAATATAATTAATAAAGGTGATCACAAAACTGGGGTCAGTAAAAAGCAACCCAAATCATTCTCTCTGGGGTTTCAGCTACCCTCAGTAGCCAAGACCCTGGAGGAATTTCGACTCTGGAGGGTGCTATACACTTATTCCTCAGCGCCATTAAAATGTGTCGCTGAGGCATAAGTGCCCTTAATGTCTGCCATTAAAAGGCATATTGGTGGTCATTAAGGGCTTAAATTCTTTTTGTTTGATTACTTTTTTACAAATGGCAGAAAGTTTGTTCAAACCCCTTAACGATCGCTGATATGCCATAAAACAGCGGCCATCAAGTGACCTTATTCCCTCATTGCTGTTTTAAAATGGCGATTGAGAATAAGGTGATAATCCCCTCTGTGTAATAAAATCTCTGGGGTTTCAGATACAAGGGATAGCTGAGCACCTGGAAAACAAGATCAGGGACAGTTTTTCTGGTCCCTTATAACTTTATTGCCATTATTCAATAATTAACGGTGATCACATAAGAAACAGTGTGCCAGCCTTGAAGGGTCTATGGATGACTGGATGACCCTCCTCAAATTTGTTTACCAGGTTTTGCACTGCATAAAAATACTTTGTGAGTGTAGAAGTGTCAAAACTACGTTTTCTTATTTTTTTTTTATGAGCCCCACAAGTTGTAGCCTTCATGTGTTTATGGATAACTGTTTTACCCTGCTAATCATTTTTTCCTTTCTTGCATTTTGTGCAAATCCTTTATCAGTGTAGGAGTACATCAACTTCATTTTCAAATTATCTGAATGAGGCCCACCTTCAAGGGTCAATGGATGACTAGATGACCCTCCTTATCATTTTTTCTTGGCTTTGCACTGTGTGCGACACCTTTGAGTTTAGGAGTGCCACAACTATGCTTTCTTAATTGTTTTATCAGGCACTCCAGTTGTTGCCTTGAAGAGTGTATGGATAACACTGTAATTTTTGGCACATTTTGCAGAACTTTTATGAATGTGGGAGTACCACAACTATACTTTGTTCACGATATTTGAATGTGATACTACAGTTGGTGCCTTAACGGGTGTATGGATGACTCTGTTTCTTATATTTGGCAGCCTTTGCACTTGGTTCATAGCTTTTATAAGTCTAGGAGTACCACTGCATGATAATTTGAACAGAATGTGTATAAGGCCTCCTTTATGTCTAATAAAGGGTGTATCACAGTCCCTATTCCATCTAATTTTTGGCAGTTCTAGCTTCCTTCATAAATTATGCTGACATTTCTTATTTTTTAATAAAGATTTCAATGAGAGTTTACTTAAATTATTATTTATTTTTAAATCCTTTTTAAATGTTTCTTTATATACAAGTCATTATACAGGAAATAATATTTCTTAACATTAGTCTCAGTAGTGATTTGGGCGTCCAAGGATATTTCCCATGCTATTCTCCTTCGATTCAGTACTTTATCCATCCATTTCAACATTTTCACTGCCTCCAGACCTCCTTCAAAAGGTCTGCTGGTAAAATGTTCTGATTTCCCAGTGACTCCCATTATACTCATTATTTGAAAGGAGAATCTGAGAATAGGAATTGCTCGGTTCAAGTAACGAGCATAAGAGCATTTTAGTGCTTGCTCATCCTTATTGTTAACTTTTAAGAAAAGACCAGCAATTTTGACCAATTAAGTATTCTATCAGTCTAATAAAGGAGAGTTTCAAATAAAGGTTCTGCTTTGCAGTATTTGTTACATAGATGGGCAGATTTGGAAAGACCAAATGTAATTCCAATATTAAGTACTTCACAAAGCAATTGAGATCTTACTGAGCCTACAACAAGAAACATTTTTTTTACAAAGACTTCTGTTGAATAAAGCTATCACAATCTTTTGTTCTTAAGAAATACAGTAGTTCATAACATACCTTTTGAACTGCTTCAATGTATTCAAGCAACAGAAAAAAGCACAGATTCTCATTATGAATGGGGCAGAAAAATATAATATAAGAGCGTCAAGAATTGAACAAAAAAGTGTTGGTTAGTACAAATGTCATGTGTCTTATTTCATTTTACAGGGATAAAGGTAGCAAATAAATCTTTATACAATGTATAGACTATATTTTACAAAAGTGTAGCACAATAGAAAATGTATTGTCTTATTTATGACAAGAAATACGAGATATGATAATGGTGAAAATTCCAATTGTTTTAGAAAGAAGCAATCTGTACATTACACCTACTAAAGACAGCAACCCATATTTGTCCAGAATGACTTAGATTCCATTAATTCCTTAGTTCTTCCACTACAACCCAGTCACTCATCAAATATCACACTTTGATAATAAATTTGACACAAATTACACCAGTGAAACTTTTTAAGCAAAGTAGTACACTTCCCAATGTTACAGATGAACCTGAGACCAACATTTTCAAAAAGAAAAAAGATGTAGATACAACAAAAAGTGCAACTGGGCTTTATCCGAGGATTGGTGTGAACAATTAAAGGGTGCACATACACCATGTTCCAAATTATTATGCAAATTATATTTGTCTCGGATTTTCCTAAATGGTTGGTACAAATGACAGTCAGTCTAATAAAAGTCATCACCTGTTAGAGTATACATCAAATTTTATTGAAGAAACCTCCCAATGATAACAGTATAATCTCCAAAATGAATAAAAACTCAAACTGCAATGTTCCAAATTATTAGGCACAGTAGAATTTCTAAACATTTGATATATTTTAAATAACTGAAAATGCTCATTTGTGGAATTTGTAGCATTAAGAGGTCACATTCACTGAACAAAAAAGCTATTTCACTCCAAAACATCCCAACAGGCCAAGTTACATGTTAACATAGGAACCCTTCTTTGGTATCACCTTCACAATTCTTGCATCCATTGAACTTGTGAGTTTTTGGAGAGTTTATGTTTGTATTTATTTGCATGAAGTCAGAATAGCCTCCCAGAGCTGCTGTTTTGATGTGAACTGCCTCCCACCCTCATAGATCTTTTGCTTGATGATACTCCAAAGGTTCTCTATAGGGATGAGGTCAGGGGAAGATGGTGGCCACACCATGAGTTTATCTCCTTTTATGCCCATAGCAGCCAATGACTCAGAGGTATTCTTTGCAGCATGAGATGGTGCATTGTCATGCATGAAGATGATTTTGATCCTGATGGCACATTTCTGCTTTTTATACCTTGGAACAAAGTTGTTAGTCAGAAACTCTGTATACTTTGCAGAGGTCATTTTCACACCTTCAGGAACCTTAAAGGGCCCTACCAGCTGTTTCCCCATGATTCCAACCCAAAACATGACTCCTCCACCTTCTTGCTGATGTCACAGGCTTGTAGGGACATGATTGCCATCCACCAACCATCCACTACTCCATCCATCTGGATCATCCAGGGTTGCTCGACACTCATCAGTAAATAAGACTGTTTGAAAATTAGTCTTCATGTATGTCTGGGCCCACTGCAACCGTTTCTGCTTGTGAACACTTGTGTTGTGGTACCTTGGACAGTGACATGAGAGCTGTTGTCATGGTTTATGGTGGTCAAGATAAGGACATTCTTCTTGTCCTTATACTTGACCACCAGAATGTTGACGCTGCATAGGGCTCTGCTTTTTCTTTCTTTCTCTGCAGTTGCCCAATTAGCAGCTTAGAAAGGCCTCTGATTTTTTTGCAAGCTGCTTCATGCTACTGTACCTCTACCAGACAGGGTCTTGAAAATTGGGATGCTGGTGTAAAAGTTATCAATGTAGAGCTTAAAACTAGTGGTGAGCGATTACTAAAATGCTTGGGTGCTCATTACTCCAGTCGAGCAAATGGTAATGCTCGGATGCTTGACCCGAGTAACGAGTACAATGGAAGACAATGGGAAACACTAGCATTTTTCCAGCCTGTCCCACCAGAGGTCAGGAGGGGTACAATTAAAACAGCAATGAAATGACATGAGAACAGCATGGGGGAAATCTGTGAAAGCAACTCTGAATCCCAGGTCGCTGGTGGGAACAATGTTGTTTGAGTATTACCCAACTTTTACTGACTGACAATAAAACATACAAAACCGAGATCAAATGGTTTCACTGGAAAAATGTTTAAGAAACATTCTTTCCATGATAATGACTTGTATGTAAGGCTAATATAATAAGAGTACAAAAGTGCTCCTCCACACCTTGGGTTATGTTCAAACATACTGCTTTTGCAGTATTTTTCACGTTTACATTGCTTTCAAAGGTGGAAAAAAACATTCACCAGGAAATGTAATTTTAACACTTTAGTACATTGTCTGGCCATGTGATGTGTGTGATATGGTCAGACAGATCCTGTTTAACCCCTTCATGATCTTGGGATTTTCAGTTTTTCCGTGTTCGTTTTTCACTCCCCAGAGCCATAACTTTTTTATTTTTCCGTCAGTTTGGCCGTGTGAGGGCTTATTTTTTGTGGGATGAGTTATACTTTTGAACGACATCATTGGTTTTACGATGTCGTGTACTAGAAAACGGGAAAAAAATTCCAAGTGCGGTGAAATTGCAAAAAAAGTGCAGTCCCACACTTGTTTTTTGTTTGGATTTTTTGCTAGGTTCACTAAATGCTAAAACTGACCTGCCATTATGATTCTACAGGTCAGTACAAGTTCATAGACACCTAACATAACTAGGTTATTTTTTATCTAATTGGTGAAAAATAATTCCAAACTTATTTTTTGCATGCTCAGTTGGCGTTTTAATGATACCATTTCGGTGCAGATACGTTCTTTTGATCGCCCATTATTGCATTTTAATGCAATGTCTCGGCGACCAAAAAAACATAATTCTGGCGTTTCTAATTTTTTTCTTGCTACGCCGTTTATCAATCAGGTTAATGCTTCTTTTATTGATAGATCGGGCGATTCTGAACGCGGCGATACCAAATATGTGTAGTTTTGATTTTTTTTTTATTTATTTATTTTGATTGGGGCAAAAGGGGTGTGATTTAAACTTTTATATTTTTTTTATTTTTTTCACACTTTTTTTAACTTGTTTTACTTTTGCCATGCTTCTATAGCCTCCATGGGAGGCTAGAAGCTGGCACCACTTGATCGGCTCTGCTACATAGCAGCGATCTGATGTTCGCTGCTATGTAGCAGAAATGCAGGTTTGCTATGAACGCCGACCACAGGGTGGCGCTCACAGCTACCGTGCATTAGTAACCATAGAGGTCTCAAGGACCTCTATGGTTACAATGCTGAAGCATAGCCGACCTCTGATCATGTGACGGGGGTTGGCGATGCGATCATTTCCGGCTGCCCGGCCGGAAGCGGAAGTTAAATGCCGCTGTCTGCGTTTGACAGCGGTATTTAACTAGTTAATAGGCGCTGGCAGATCGCGATCTGCCCGCGCCTATTACGGGCACATGTCAGCTGTTCAAAACAGCTGACATGTCCCAGCTTTGATGCGGGCTCACCTCCGGAGCCCGCATCAAAGCAGGGCTTCTGACCTCAGATGATTTTTTCTTGCATGTGGCAGCAACAAACTCAGGAGAAACCCAAGAAACGCTGCCAGCTTTGGTGAATTTTTGAGTACAGATCGCCATAAAAAGCATGAATCTGTCAATGAGTGCATAGAAAAAAGCAGTCAAAATATCCTTGCAAAAATGAAAAAAAAATTGAGCTCAAACAAAATTTTTGTGGGAAAAGTTTTTTTTTCATTTTCACAAATCAATGTTGTAAAATTTTGTGAAGCACATGTGGGTCCAAGGTGATTATCACATATCTAGTTAAATTCCCTGAGGGGTCTAATTTGCAAAATGGCATTACTAGTGAGTAGAGATGAGCGAACCTTTCAAGGTTCGGTTCAGTTCGGATTCGGAGAGCACACCGATGTTCACCGAACAGTTCGTCGAACGTATACAAACCTCATTAAATTTAATGGGAAGGAAAACAAATCACATAGACAAACACCTTCAGGGGGGACAAAAAGCTACACACCATGAACAGTGGCACCAACTGACCCACAGTAGAAATTTTATAATGGCGCAGCAGTCAGGCATGGGCCATGCATGAGGCAGGGTCTGGGCCAGCATTTACAGCTTGGAATTGAAGTTTCAATGAGGACCTGGTGATTAAGGAAGTGGTGTAAGCCTTCTTAGCTGGGAGACCTGATACCTCATGCAAAACATTCAATTTTTTTATTTTATTCTAGCTAAAATAAGATAGCACAAACATCAGTTTCATACAGTTAAATTGGTAGAAAAACGTAAGGAAAGTAACACAGGCAATTGACTGAAAGTAAATTTAGGCCTGCCTTTCTGGGAACCCTACTTACACCCACCAGATGGAGACCCAACTTGGAGTCTCCACATTTAAAAAAATAATTGTCACACACCCCTAAAGTAGCATCAATTTCCACTGAGTAGAAACAGTATAATCGGCCTCTGACACACCTACTGCTGGCAACCCACTAGATGGAGACCCAGTTTTGAGTCTCCACATTTCAAAAAATAATTGTCACACACCACTAAAGTGGCTTCAATTTCCACAGAGTAAAAACAGTGTAATAGGCCTCTGTTATGACCCCAATGGCAGAGGGTCTCAGAAATAATTACTAAGTCTGCAAACACAAAAAACCAGCTCATAGGGCAGTGGTAACTGAGCTGACCATATATCTAATCCTAGCACCACAAATAGCAGCAGCCGGGGAACGTGCCTACGTTGGTTCTAGACGTCTCGCGCCAGCTGGAGAACTAACTAACCCTAGAAGGGAAAAGAAAGACCTTTCTTGCCTCCAGAGAAAAGACCCCAAAAGTTGGATACAAGCCCCCAACAAATAATAACGGTGAGGTAAGAGGAAAAGACAAACGTAAGAATGAGCTAGGTATTTAGCAAAGAGAGGCCCACTAGCTAATAGCAGAATATAGTAAGATGACTTATATGGTCAGCAAAAACCCTATCAAAATATCCACGCTGGATATTCAAGAACCCCCGAACCGTCTAACGGCCCGGGGGGAGAACACCAGCCCCCTAGAGCTTCCAGCAAAGTCAGGAATCACATTTAGTACAAGCTGGACAAAAATAAGAGCAAGCAAATAACCAAAAAACAAAGAAGCAGGACTTAGCTTAATTTTGCACGAACCAGGACCAGCAGACAGGAGCAAACAGAAAGGATCTGATTACAACGATGCCAGGCACTGGACTAAGGATCCAGGAAGTTTATATAGCAACACCCCTGGACTAACGACCCAGGTGGGTGCCAAACTGAGGAAAGACAATCCCAGAGTCATATCACTAGTAACCACAAGAGGGAGCCAAAAAGTCTAATTCACAACAGGCCTCTAACACACCTTCTACTACTGGTAACCCACCAGATGGAGACCCAACAATTTAAAAAAATTGTTTGTAAAATCAGCAACAGTAGCAACAGCAGGCACAGAAGACACCACAAAAATGTCACAGACTGCTTTAATACAATATCAATGCATCGCCTAATCTGTTCAGTCTGCAAATGGGGTACAAAAGTTATTGGCGATCCTTGACTTGTTCATGTCGATGAAAGTTAGGCAGTCTACACTTTCAGGGGACAGATGGATGCACTTATCCATCAGGACATGACCAACAGTGCTGAAGAAATATTCCAAAAGAAAGCTGGCTGCTGGGCATGAGAAAACCTCCAAGGCGTGACAGGCGAGCTCAAGCCATTCTTCCATTATTGAAGAATACAAAAGGGTGCAACCCCCATCCAATGAGCACCAGATACTCCTGCATATCCTCTCCAGTCATTCACAAAGTGTCAGAGTTGTACTCTGTTCTGCTGCTGCATGGGCTGGCCTAATAAATGTGTGAGACGGCTAACAGAAATTGCTTTTATCACTTACACTGCTCCTGCTAATGTTTTTGCAATGATGCCTTGATATTCCCATGGTTGGACGTTTGGAACCAGGATGCACACTGTGTGCCTCACTGATGTTTTGGGGAATACCACTCTTAAGATTATCTACAAGCCTTTCTCAATACTCCAGCATGCGCTGGGGTGAAAGCATCTAGCTAATTTTACTTTTGTACTGTGGATCTAATAGAATGGCAACCCAGTAGTCAGCACTATTTCTATCCCTTAGAATATGGACATCATGTTGAAAATAGTGCAGCAAGAAGGCACTCATGTGTTGGTCAATTCCATGATGTCCAAGTTCATGGTGTGTTGATGGCATGATAACACTCAAGGTTATTTTCTACATCCCCTCCCGCAAACCACAGATAACAGAGAGGGTATCATTATCCTTTTCATATCTTGCCTGTTACGCATCAATCACCTCATCCTAATTCATTTGTTCCTGGGCTTCTGCATCTTCATTAATAGGGTTGAGCGACTTTTATTTTTATAGGATCGGGTCGGGTTTCACGAAACCTGACTTTCTCAAAAGTCGGGTCGAGTGAAATTGGCCGATCCTATAAAAAAGTCGGGGTCGGCCGAAACATGAAACCCAATGCAGTGCAATGGGATACTATGGTTCCCAGGGTCTGAAGGAGAGGAAACTCTCCTTCAGGCCCTGGGATCCATATGAATGTGTAAAATAAAGAATTAAAATAAAAAATATTGATATACTCACCTCTCCGACGCAGCCTGGACCTTACCGATGGTAACCGGCAGCCTTCTTTGCTTAAAATGAGCGCGTTCAGGGCCTTAGATGACGTCACGGCTTTGTGATTGGTCGCGGCCTCCCATGTGACCGCCACGCGACCAATCACAAGCCGTGACGTAATTCTCAGGTCCTAAATTCCTAGAATTAGGAATTTAGGACCTGAGAATTACGTCACGGCTTGTGATTGGTCGCATGGCGGTCACATGGGAGGCCGCGACCAATCACAAAGCCGTGACGTCATCTAAGGCCCTGAACGCGCTCATTTTAAGCAAAGAAGGCTGCCGGTTACCAGCGGTAAGGTCCAGGCTGCGTCGGAGAGGTGAGTATATCAATATTTTTTATTTTAATTCTTTATTTTACACTTAAATGTGGATTCCGATACCGATTTCCGATATCGCAAACATATCGGAACTCGGTATCGGAATTCCGATACCAGATTCAGAAGATCGCCGACCTCATGGCCGACCCCACACAGGGGTCGGGTCGGGTTTCATGAAACCCGACTTTGCCAAAAGTCGGCGACTTCTGAAAATGGCCGACCCGTTTCGCTCAACCCTATTCATTAACAGTTTGTCTGGTAACATGAGTCCCACTCAATCACTATGAGCTACCTTCCCATGGCACCGCCTGTGTGATGACAGTCCAGAAATTTGAGATACTGTTATCCCTTCCGCACCCTCCTATGCTTCCACCCCTTATTCTAGACCACCTTAAGCAGACTAATCAGACTGTACTTCAGCATGTAGATGACTGGAATAGTGATGCTGATGATGGCATCTTAGTAGCCATTTCGAAACTATGCAGAAGGGTGCCTAAGTCCTTCATCTGTGCCCACTCCGCAAACGTGAGTTGTCAGAACTGTGTTTGCCCAGGCTATGTAAAAAAACTTACTGCACTAGGGCTTGTTGCTGCTGCTACAGTCACTGCAGCATGTGCAGAGTGGAATTCCACCATGTTGGAACATTGCAAATCAAATGGTTAACCGGTAGTCCAAAAGACCTCTGTAGCACTATCAATACAACTTGATGACCTGTGAGGCAGAAGTGAGCACACAGCATCAGTGCTTTCTGCAGCAACATATCCAAGCTGGGATAGAGGAGAAATTGCTTAACCATCAGGTTGAGGACGTGAGCCATGCAAGAGACATGTGTGAGGATGCCCCGGCATAAGGCAGTCACGAGGTTTGCACCATTATTGCACAGACCTTCTTAGGTTCCAGGTTCAGTGGAGACAGCCATTGCTCTAACCCAGCCTGGATAGCTGTGAACAATTCTTATGCTGTGTGACTGCGATCTCCGAGGAATACTAATTTGAACACTGACTGATTGTGGTGATTCATGGCTGCGCAGTACGAAATTGGGGGAATTCTATCTGCACTGTTCAGATTAAGGGAAAGGTTAAGGGCACAGGTGGAAGCTCTAGAGGAGGTGGAGGAGCCAGAAGATGTGGAGGAATTGTTAGACCCAGAGGTTTGTCCCACAAGCTTTTGGGGTTTCAAAGAATTGTGGAGCAGACCAGCTGCCCCCACAGCCACCAAAGTCACCCAGTGCCCAGTCAGTGGGATGTATCGCCCCATCCCATGTTTGCTTGTCCAGGTGTCAGTGGTGAAATGCACCTTGGCAAACAAAGATTTTTTCAGGGAACGGATGATGTTGTCGACGACATGCTGGCATAGTGCAATCACAGCTTTCAAAGAAACGTAATGGCGACTGGGCAACTGATATGGGGGACAGCGATGGCTATCACCTTTCTGAAAACATCCATATCCACCAGGCAGAAAGGCATCATTTCCCTGGCAGCAAGTGTTGACTGTGCAGACAGCATTTCCTGGCAGCAACTGGAGCCGTCTGTGATGGTGTAGACATTTGTGGCGGGCACACAAAACTTTGCCACAGTTGGGCCATACTGGTCTTGCCAAGTGCTGAGGCACAGCTTCTGCTCCCTCTTTGTGCAGAGCTTCTTCCACTGCCTCGACGCACTGAGCTGCTTTGTAAAGCACTAGCAGCACTGCTCTCAATTGGACTGGAGAAGATGATGGACTGCACCAGTGTGTCATGGTACTCCCGCATTTTATGCTCCCGGTTCGATGGTGTAATGAGGCTTTGAAAGTTGTCCCGGAAGTGAGGATTTAGGAGGGTGTACACCTAATAGTCAGCCATGTTGAGAATGTGGGCGATGCGGCGGTCGTTTCTCAGGCACTGCAGCATGAAATCAACCATGTGCTGCAGACTGCCAACTGGCCAAGAAATGCTTTCCCCTGCTTGAGGCATGATCTCTGCCTGCTCTGCATCACCCCATCCTCGCTCTACACACTGACTACTGGAAAATTGTGTAACTCCCTCCTCTGGACAGATGTCTTCCTCCTCCATTGACTCCTCCTCAACCACCTCCTAAAGTGTCCCCTGACTAGGCCTTTGTGAGGAACTATGTTGCGCTGACTGTCCAGAAGTAGATGGAATTGGTGACTCCTCATCCTCCACCTCTTCCACAACATCATCCCTTAGCGCTTGCAGTGTTGTTTCAAGCAGGCAGATAAGGGGGACAGTCATGCTGACTAGTGCATCATCTGCACTCGCCATCCGCATGGAATCATCGAAGGCACGCAAAACATGGCAGACGTCCTTCATAGTGGCCCACTCAGTGGTTGTGAAGTCTGAACGGCGCAAACTGCGACTTCTTTGCGCCTGATGCAGCTGGTACTCCATTACTGCTGCCTGCTGCTCACACAACTGCACCAACATATGTAATGTTGAATTTCACCTGGTAGGTAGGTCACATATGATGCGATGTTCCGGAAGGCGGAATCGGCGCTGCAGAGCTGCAATGCCAAATCTTGCCATGCTGGAATGCCACAAGTGAGCACGCTCTAGGCGGACCTTGTGCAGCAGTGCATCAAGATCCAGATAGTCCCTCAAAAAACTCTGCACAACCAAGTTAAGCACATGTGCCAGACATGGGATGTGAGTGAGGTTGCCTAGGCCTAGAGCTGCCACCAGATTTCGGCCATTGTCACACACTACCATGCCTGGCTGGAGATTCGCTGGCTCAAACCACATGCCGCTCTGCTGCTTGATGGCATTCCAGAGCTCCTGTGCTGTGTGGCTTCGATTCCCCAAATAAAGTAATTTCAAAATGGCCTGTTGATGTTTGGTCATGGCTGTGCTCATATCGGTCATAACAGGTAAACGTTCATGGGTCCATGTGGAGGTGGACTGTGACAGCTCCTGCAGCACTGATTCAGAGGAACTTTAGTATGAGGAGAAGTCAATGTGTACAGACTGGATTTCTGCAATCCTTGAAGTTGGCAGGACACGTACAGCGCCACTCGCAAATCTGTACCCGGCTCCACAACATTTACCCAATGGGCAGTGAGGGAAAGTTATCGTCCCTGTCCATGGTGACTGGTCCACGCATCGGTGGTGAGGTGGACCTTGCTACTGACGGCGTTCAGAAGCGTGTGTTAAATTTTTCCCTCCACATGCTTTTGCAGGGCAGGGATGGCTTGCCTGCTGAAATAAAAGGGGCTGAGCACATTGTATTGTGGGACTGCCAATGCCATCAAGTTACGGAAGGTGTCAGTCTCCACCAGCCTGAATGACAGCATTTCAAGGGACAGTAGTTTTGCAATGCCAGCATTCAGAGCCTGTCCTTGGGTGTGGTTTGCCTAGAATGGCCGCCTTTTCTCCCATGCCTGTGCTACCGATCATTGTAGACTGGTCTGGAAGTGTGAGGATGACTGAGAACATGGTGCTGTGGGTGGAATTACACTGGGTCTCTGGACAAAAGTGCCAGAGGTTATTCCATGGCGATCCTGTGAGGAAGCTGAACCAGCTGTGTGTGAGCTGGAGGAAGAGGCAACAACACGAGCTGAAGAGGTGGTAGGTGCCGCTGTAGGTTGGCCTATGTCTTCAGTGTGTTTTTGTAACTCCACCACGTGCTTGGTCCGCACATGTTTCCACATATTTGTGGTATTGAGGTTGCTGACACTTTTCCCTCTTTTGACTTTGTGATGACACACCTTGCATTTGACAAAGCAAATGTCATCTGCAACTGTGTCAAAAAAGGACCAGGCACTGCAAATCTTGGGAGCGCCCGTTTTGGCTTTTGGAAGAGGCATGCTCCTAACGGGTGCCTCATCATCTACACTACCCTCTTCCACCAACTGCTTCTCCTGGGTAGTCTCGGCAGCACAGTACGCACTGGAAATTGGCACCTGATTCTCATCATCAGATGTGTACTGAGGTGTGCTGACCGGAGGCACTGGCCCACCCATCTCTTCAGAGTCAGAGAGACTAAGCTGTTGGGCATCACTGCATACTGCCTCTTCTTCCATTTCTCCATTGCTGCTTGGCTGGCCCCCTCTTTCCAAGCCAAGAGATTCAGAGAACAGAAGTAGAGATGGCTCCTGTCCTGGGATCTCTGACTGCCTGGGCAATTTGGCAGGTGGTGAAAAGACAGATGGGTGCTCTTCAGTGCTCTGTGCCTGAGAGGATGTGGCACTAATTGAAGTCAATGCGGTAGCTGCCATCCATCCAACAACGGCTTCAATTTGTTCGTCCCACAGCTGCGGGGCACGGTGAGCTCCTACAAAGCTGTGCATGAAGGACTGTTCCCTGCTAAAACTTGGGGATGATGAGTCACCGGTGCCCGCAGCAGGCACAGAATCCCCACGTCCTCTCCCTGCTACACGCCCATGCCCACGCCCATGTGCCTTACTCCCTGCCTTCTTCATCTTGGTAGACTGATAAAGATAGGCAGAAAAGTACTAAGTCCTTAGTGTGCGTATTCCTGAACAGCTGCTAACAGGTATAAGGAACACTACTTTTATCAAGTGTGGACTAAACTTTAATATGAGCTAATGTGGCCTACACAACTCTAAAGTGGAGTGTTTGGTGAAATTTATAAACTTTTAGTTTTTTCCACAGAACAGACTACAGTGTGAGCTGCACTCACACAGAGATCGTGCAGACAGCCGTAAACGGCACTGCAAGGCCCAAATAGCTCCTCTATGTAATCCTATATAGTGTTTTTCCACAATCTAGCAGGATACAGATAGAAAGCCACTAATAGGATACATTTGAAAAAATGTGCAGCAGGCTGCACTATTTGAAAAATGGACAATGAAACGGTATGAGGGAGTGACGCACCCCTGAGCTGACTACAACCGGCTGTGGTGGCAGAACAGACTACAGAGTGAGCTGCACTCACACAGACACCTTGCAGACAGCCGTGAACAGCGCTGGGCCTGGGTAAAGCACAATGAAGCAAATCGCTATCTCTAAATTGGCCCTCAGTCAGAATGCAGCGTCCTATCCCTAACTGAATTCACAGCAGAGTGAACCCAAAATGGTGGCGGCGACTTTTATAGTGCATCATGCATTATTTCAGTAGCCAATCACAGCCATGCCAGTAGTTACATGCCTACCATGCAGAACAGAATGTGCCCACACTTCTAATTATTCCTCATTGGCTGAATTCTGTCTCTTTGAATTATGGGAACTTCCGATTCCAGTATCCAATACACTGAAAGTATCGGAACTCGGTATCGGAATTCCGATACCGCAAATATCGGCTGATACTCGATACTTGCAGTATCAGAATGCTCAACACTACTCATAACACCGTTGAACCGGGAGTGTAAAATGCGGGAGTACCAAGACACACTGGTGCATTCCATCATGTTCTCCATTCCACCCGAGAGCAGTGCTGCTAGTGATTTACAAAGCAGCTCAGTGTGTTGATGCAGTGGAGGAAGCTTTGCACAAAGAGGGAGCAGAAGCAGCACCTCACCACAAGGCAATACCAGTATGGCCCAAATGTGGCAAAGTTTTGTGTCCCCACCACAAATGTCTACTCCATCACAGATGGCTCCAGTCAGCAGGACGCAACGTTTCCATCAGATGGTGACAGACTACATGTCTTACCCTCTCAGTGTTCTCGCAGACGGCTCTTCCCCCTTCAAGTTTTGGGTCTCTAAGCTGGATACATGGCCAGAGCTTAGCCAGTATGCATTGGAGGTGCTGGCTTGCCCTGCTGCTAGTGTATCATCGGAATGCATCTTTAGTGCTGCAGGTGGTGTACTAACAGACCGTCGCATGTGACTATCCTCCGATAACATTGACTGGCTTACTTTTCTGAAAATGAACAAGGCCTGGATCTTGCAGGAATTTGCCAGTCCTCTTCCAGATTAAATAATTGGTTGGCAATATTATCCAGGTCTCCTGTTGTGTTCATGTTTCTACCACCTGAACTGTAATCCCTGGGCTCCAACACCGCCAGTTGCTGCTCAGAAGTATCGTCTGCACAGTCAACACATGCTCCAGAGTTATTGGGGTACAGTAACGTCAGCTGATCCCCTGCTGTGTGACCTGCAATTTTTCCTGCTCTGTCCACATTCACACTACTACAGATTTTAATCTTGCTCCAATTAGGCCTCTGGCTACACTCTGTTTCTACTGTAATCAGTGGGCTCCAACACCGCCAGATGTTGCTCAGAAGTGCTGTCTGCACAGTCAACACATGCTCCAGAGTTATTGGGGTTCAGTAACGTCAGCTGATCCCCTGCTGTGTGTCCGTCAATTTCTCCTGCTCTGTACACATTCACACTACTACAGATTTTAAACTTGCTTCAATTAGGCCTCTGGCTACACTCTGTTTCTACTGTAGTCCCTGAGCTCCAACACTGCCAGTTGCTGCTCAGAAGTGTCTATGGCATGGGTGCTCCCTCCTGCCCAGCTTGGTTCCAGCACGCCAGCTGTTTCCGGGTAGTGTCAACATCACTTTGCCTCCAATACGTTGTCCTGTTGGGTTGTGGTTGGGTTAGCTGACTCTATGGTGCCCGCAGTTTAGGTGCTTCCTATGTGGGCTGCGGGATCTGGCAATGAAGGCTGGTTCCATAGTGCCAATAGGATAAGCACCCCTTGTAGGACTGTGGGTTTCGGTAACTCCGGCTGGCTCGCTGCCTTGCACCTTTTTTTTTCATGTGTACCTTCTGCTGCCTATCTGAGTTCCAGTACCATTAGCTGGTTCTTTGGAAGTCAATCTTGAATATGTCCCCTGGGTTCCAGTAACATCAGCTGGTTCCAGACAGAGCCTTTGGCTTAGATGCCTCCTTCTCAGTATCCGAGTTCCACCAACGTCTGCTGGTCCTTGGTAGTGCTTTCTGGCACAGGTACCTACTGCTTAGTAACCCGGTTCCAGTACCATCAGCTGGTCCTCGGTAGTTCCATTGGCTCTTGTACCTTCTGCTACCCATCCGGGTTCCAGTACTGTCAGCTGGTTCTCGGCAGTTCCTCAGCCTTCTTGTACCTTCTGCTACATTTCCAAGTTCAGGCTTTTTTAAATGGTTTTTGGTAATCACTCTGGATCCCCCTGACGACGACCCTGAAGACAATGACCCTGAAGACCACCCCGAAGAAGACGACGACCCCGAAGATGACGACCCTGTAGACAACGACCCTGAAGACCACCCCGAAGAAGACGACGACCCCGAAGACGATGACCCTGAAGACCACCCCAAAGAAGACCAAGAAGATGACCCTGAAGAAGATGACCAAGAGGACAAAGAACAAGAAGACAACCACCAAGATACAGAAGAACAAGAGACAGAAGTCCAAGAAGCAGAAGAACAAGAAGCTGCAGAACAAAAAGCAGAAGGACATTAAGCATAAGACTAAAAATCAGAGCAAAATATATTATCTAAATTATAAGCAGAAGAAGACTAAGCAGTGTATGGGGGTGGGTCCGTTACTCCTCACGGTGCCCCTGGAAAATACCTGCTGCTGCAGGCCAAATTGAATGGGGACAAATCCTGTTGTAAATCTTTTGTGACAGAACGGAAGGTGTAATCTTCAAACTTTTATAGATAACAACTATAGGAATGCCTGTCACAAATAAGAATATGATGAATATGAAGAATATGAAGAAGATGAAGAAGAAGTAGAATATGAAGAAGAACAATAGTTAAATAAGAAGAATATGAAGAATGTAAAAAAAAGAAGAATAGGAAGAATGTGAAGAAGATGAATAAGGTGAAGAAGAAGTTGATGAAAAAGATGCTGCTGCTGAGGATGATGAAGGAGAAAGTGTGGGAGAAGTAAAAAAGAAGGTGAAGAGCATGGAAGTAGTGAAACATAAATATCTGACAAAATATAAAAAAGCTTAACTTCGTCAATATCTTTGTATCTCTGAACGTCTTAAAAAAAAAAATTCCTGCTATTCCATTTGATTGGGCTAAACCTCTATGCCATTAATGTCTCCTCCACCTCCCCCAATGCATTCTACATTATTCTTAGTTGCTATTCTTCATGTAGAATTAGCCTACAAGGAAAGAAAGGGTTTATTTTCATTCCGATATTTGTGTCCCATTGACTTGAATTGGTTTCTGGTATCGGAATCGGCGATATCCGATATTTTTTGGGTATCGGTCCGATCCAATCTGATCCTACATTTCCCAATATCGGAAGGTATCGCTCAACACTAGCCCTGTGTCAATGCCAGCAGTTGGAGCGCCGTATCATGGGTAACACGATGTCCCATAAGGACCTGTTTCAGAGAGTCAAGGAAGCGAGGAGCACTCTGCACCACATGATCATCACACTCCCACAGCAGCCACTCCAATGCCCTGCCCAACAGAATGGATATAATAAATTCCACCTTAATCTGTTCCATGGGAAAACGTGCAGCCAGGTGTTCTAGATGTATGGCATACTGGCTCACGAATCCTTGACACAGCTTACTGTCACCAGCAAACTTGTCTGGTAACGGGAGGCGGGATAATGTCGGAGCAGGAGTGGCAGTGGGCAAACTGTCTGCAGCTACTCTAGCAGCCTGAACAGTGATTGCGGTGACATCCACGGCCGAGTTTCTGCGCTCAAGAGCTGCCAACCTACCCTCCAGCTGCTGGATGTACCAATTTAGAAGCTGATCGTCCACCATTACTAGCCAGACCTTGGTGCTAGTATACTGTTAGGGCTGGCGGAACGCATCGAGTAAATATAACATTAGTAAACGGTGCATTCGCAGCCCAGGGTCCACCGTGCAGGAGTGGAAACTGCTGCTAGATAATGGCGGCACTATATGGCGGTACTACGCCAGAAAAGACATGGGTTCCATCACCTGGTATGTACAGAAGCAAACTCTGTTGCTTCACAGAGTCACAGGGAGTCAAGGAAACGCTGGGATCCCTGCAATTCACCCCCACTATGCTGGAGATTGATCCCGCTCTGACCCTCGGTGGCTATTGAGCCCGCGCCTGAGGATGCCTCGAGTCAGATTCAGAGATCAAGCGGAAGCTCCCACCCTACACTAGATAGCCGCACAGAGTGCGTAAAGCTCCTCACTGGCGGTCACTGCTGGTTTGACACAGTAAAGATCATGCTCTAGTGTATAGATTAGACCTGTCAGGTGCTAGTTAACTCCAACATTCGCGAGCATTCAACATCACAAGGAATGGGAATGATTAAGGAGCAATCACCAGAACAGGCATACAACCACACACACACGATATTAAGTTTATACTAGCGCATGGTCGTGCGCCATGCAAACCTTTTATAGCTGTAGCTCTCCAGGACCTTCCTAGTGGACCAATAGGAGCCACTACAGAGCCTGAGCGTGTGACCCCGACCTCCAATGAGGGGTCTTCCCTTGGGCATGATCAGAAGGAGAAAAGCAGGACTTAGTACGAGGAGCGCCTGCTCGCCGCTGAACAGTACTGGTTATAATGGCTGAACCTGAAGCAGTAACCAAACGCACAGTATCTATCTGAGCCAAGCACTGGAACCGACATCTCCGCTAAGCAGTCTCCACTGCAGCTGGAGGAGAATGAGAGACTGCAGCGGAGGTGGCTCGAGAATTCCCCTGTGTAGCGGTGGGAACTCGACACCTAACACATATATTATCAGATAGGATGGGATTTTGAGGCAATTTTACATATAAACAAACCCCTCCCCTGAGCTAATTTGTATGGTTATGCCTGAACAGTCTCTACCCCTGTAAATTAACAGACCAGTCATAGCTCTTGTCCAGTCATGTCTTCGTTATTCTCATCATATCATAATTTTCTTCTAACAATATTATGTCTAATTCTTTCATCTTGTTGGTGAGGCATCTGGCACTTTGTTTCTCTGTACCTCTATTCCTGCTTCATGTATTGACTTTCCTAATCCTTCCCTCAGTGCCACCTTCAATGTTATTTCTAATGCCCAGGTCACTATTTATACTATTTTCCCTTATGTACAGTAGTTGCCCTCCTCCACATTCCCTAGTTTAAACAATCCTCCAACCTCCTAGCCATTTTTTCTCTCAGCACAGCTGCACCCTCTCCATTGGGGTGCAGCCCATCCCCAGCATAGAAAGTAAATTTCTCATGGTGCTAGCGGTGATCTCATTGTGGTCACCACAGTTTATTGGGCCATTCACAGAAAGTTATGGTTGGGAACCACAGCTTCAGTAACCTGCGATAACTGTTATGACCCCAGTGGACAGGGTCTCAGAGGAACGTGTAAGTCTGCGAGATTCAAAAATCCAGCTCATAGGGCTGTGGTAACTGGGTTGACCAAATAGCTACTCCTAACGCCAACACTAGAAGTAGCCGGGGATCATGCCTACGGTGATCGCTACATGACTCGCGCCAGCCGGAGAATCTAACTACCCCTAGGAGAAGAAAACAAAGACCTCTCTTGCCTCCAGAGAAAGGGACCCCAAAGCAAGATACAAGCCCCCCACAAATAATAACGGTGAGGTAAGAGGAAATGACAAACACAGAAATGAACCAGGTTCAGCAAAGAGAGACCAGCTTACTAATAGCAGAATATAGCAAGATAACTTATCTGGTCAACAAAAACCCTATAAAAATCCACGCTGGAGATACAAGAACCCCCGAACCGTCTAACGGTCCGGGGGGAGAACACCAGCCCCCTAGAGCTTCCAGCAAAGGTCAGGATACAGATTGGAACAAGCTGGACAAAAATACCAAACAACACAAAAGCAAAAAGCAAGGAAGCAGACTTAGCTTGAAATACAGGAACCAGGATCATAGGACAAGAGCACAACAGATTAGCTCTGATTTCAACGATGCCAGGCATTGAACTGAAGGTCCAGGGAGCTTATATAGCAACGCCCCTGAACTAACGGCCCAGGTGAGGATATAGGAAAAGACAGAAGCTCCAGAGTCAAATCACTAATGACCACTAGAGGGAGCAAAAAGCAAAATCACAACAGTACCCCCCCTTAGTGAGGGGTCACCGAACCCTCACCACGACCACCAGGGCGATCAGGACGAGCGGCGTGAAAGGCACGAACTAAATCGGCCGCATGAACATCAGAGGCGACCACCCAGGAATTATCTTCCTGACCATAGCCCTTCCACTTGACCAGGTACTGAAGCCTCCGCCTGGAGAGACGAGAATCCAAGATCTTCTCCACCACGTACTCCAACTCGCCCTCAACCAACACCGGAGCAGGAGGCTCAGCAGAAGGAACCACAGGCACAACGTACCGCCGCAACAAGGACCTATGAAACACGTTGTGGATAGCAAACGACACAGGAAGATCCAGGCGAAAGGATACAGGATTAAGGATTTCCAATATCTTGTAAGGACCAATAAAACGAGGTTTAAATTTGGGAGAGGAAACCTTCATAGGAACAAAGCGGGAAGAAAGCCACACCAAATCCCCAACACGTAGTCGGGGACCCACACCGCGGCGGCGGTTGGCAAAGCGCTGAGCCCTCTCCTGTGACAACTTCAAGTTGTCCACCACAAGATTCCAGATCCGCTGCAACCTATCCACCACAGAATCCACCCCAGGGCAGTCAGAAGGTTCCACATGACCCGAAGAAAAACGAGGGTGGAAACCAGAGTTGCAGAAAAACGGCGAAACCAAGGTGGCGGAACTAGCCCGATTATTAAGGGCAAACTCAGCCAACGGCAAGAAGGTCACCCAATCGTCCTGATCAGCAGAGACAAAACACCTCAAATAAGCCTCCAAAGTCTGATTAGTTCGCTCCGTCTGTCCATTAGTCTGAGGATGGAAAGCAGACGAAAACGACAAGTCAATGCCCATCCTACTACAAAAGGATCGCCAGAATCTGGAAACGAACTGGGATCCTCTGTCTGACACAATATTCTCAGGGATGCCGTGCAAACGAACCACGTTCTGGAAAAACACAGGAACCAGATCGGAAGAGGAAGGCAGCTTAGGCAAAGGAACCAAATGGACCATCTTGGAGAAGCGATCACATATCACCCAGATAACAGACATGCCTTGAGACACCGGAAGATCAGAAATGAAATCCATGGAGATATGTGTCCAAGGTCTCCTAGGGACAGGCAAGGGCAAGAGCAACCCGCTGGCACGAGAACAGCAAGGCTTAGCTCGAGCACAAGTCCCACAGGACTGTACAAATGACCGCACATCCCTAGACAAGGAAGGCCACCAAAAGGATCTGGCCACCAGATCTCTGGTGCCAAAAATTCCTGGGTGACCTGCCAACACCGAGGAATGAACCTCGGAAATGACTCTGCTGGTCCACTTATCAGGCACAAACAGTCTGTCAGGTGGACAAGAATCAGGCCTATCAGCCTGAAATCTCTGCAACACACGTCGCAGATCTGGAGAAATAGCTGACAAGATAATACCATCCTTAAGAATACCAACAGGTTCAGCGACTCCAGGAGCATCAGGCACAAAGCTCCTGGAAAGAGCATCGGCCTTCACATTTTTTGAACCTGGTAAATACGAGACAACAAAGTCAAAACGGGAGAAAAACAATGACCAGCGGGCCTGTCTAGGATTCAGGCGTTTAGCAGACTCGAGATACATCAGATTTTTGTGATCAGTCAAGACCACCACACGATGCTTAGCACCCTCGAGCCAATGACGCCACTCCTCAAATGCCCATTTCATGGCCAACAACTCCCGATTGCCCACATCATAATTTCGCTCCGCAGGCGAAAACTTCCTAGAGAAAAAGGCGCAAGGTCTCATAACAGAGCAACCAGGGCCTCTCTGCGACAAAACGGCCCCTGCTCCAATCTCTGAAGCATCCACCTCAACCTGAAAGGGAAGCGAGACATCAGGCTGGCACAAAACAGGCGCCGAAGTAAACCGACGTTTCAACTCCTGGAAAGCCTCCACGGCAGCAGGAGCCCAATTAACCACATCGGAGCCCTTCTTGGTCATATCCGTCAAAGGTTTCACAATGCTAGAAAAGTTAGCGATAAAACGACGGTAGAAGTTAGCGAAACCCAAGAACTTCTGAAGACTCTTAACTGACGAGGGCTGAGTCCAATCAAGAATAGCTCGGACCTTGACTGGGTCCATCTCCACAGCAGAAGGGGAAAAAATGAACCCCAAAAAGGGAACCTTCTGTACACCAAAAAGACACTTTGAGCCCTTGACAAACAAAGAATTTTCACGCAAAATTTTAAAGACCATCCTGACCTGCTCCACATGCGAGTCCCAATTATCAGAAAAAAACAGAATATCATCCAGATAAACGATCAAAAATTTATCCAGATAGTTCCGGAAAATGTCATGCATAAAGGACTGAAAAACTGAAGGGGCATTAGAGAGCCCAAAAGGCATCACCAAGTACTCAAAATGACCTTCGGGCGTATTGAATGCGGTTTTCCATTCATCCCCTTGCTTAATGCGCACAAGGTTGTACGCACCACGAAGGTCTATCTTGGTAAACCACTTGGCACCTTTAATCCGGGCAAACAAGTCAGACAACAGCGGCAAAGGATACTGAAATTTGACAGTGATCTTATTTAAAAGCCGATAGTCAATACAAGGCCTCAAAGATCCGTCCTTTTTAGCCACAAAAAAGAATCCCGCACCAAGAGGGGAAGAAGACGGATGGATGTGTCCTTTCTCCAGAGACTCCTTGATATATGAACGCATAGCGGTATGTTCAGGTATCGACAGATTAAACAGTCTTCCCTTAGGAAATTTACTGCCTGGAATCAAATCTATTGCACAGTCACATTCCCTATGAGGAGGCAATGCACTGGACCTGGACTCGCTAAAGACATCCTGATAATCAGACAAATACTCCGGAACTTCCGAAGGCGTAGAAGAAGCAATAGACACAGGCAGGGAATCCTCATGAATACCACGACAGCCCCAACTAGACACTGACATAGCCTTCCAGTCAAGGACTGGATTATGGGTCTGTAACCATGGCAGGCCCAAAACAACCAAATCATGCATTTTATGTAGAACGAGAAAACTTATCACCTCGCGGTGTTCAGGAGTCATGCACATGGTAACCTGTGTCCAATACTGCGGTTTATTTTCTGCTAATGGCGTAGCATCAATACCCCTAAGAGGGATAGGATTTTCTAATGGTTCAAGAATAAAACCACAGCGCTTAGCAAATGAGAGATCCATAAGACTCAGGGCAGCACCTGAATCTACAAACGCCATGACAGGATAAGATGACAGTGAGCAAATCAAAGTTACAGACAGAATAAACTTAGGATGCAAATTACCAACGGTGACAGGACTAACAACCTTAGATATACGTTTAGAGCATGCTGAGATAACATGTGCAGAATCACCACAGTAGTAGCACAAGCCATTCCGGCGTCTATGAATTTTCCTCTCATTTCTAGTCAGGATTCTATCACATTGCATCAAATCAGGTGTCCGTTCAGACAACACCATGAGGGAATTTGCGGTTTTTCTATCACATTGCATCACATCAGGTGTCTGTTCAGACAACAACATGAGGGAATTTGCGGTTTTGCGCTCCCGCAACCGCCGGTCAATTTGAATAGCCAGGGACATGGTATCATTCAGACCTGTGGGAATGGGAAAACCCACCATAACATTCTTAATGGCCTCAGAAAGGCCATTTCTAAAATTAGCGGCCAGTGCACACTCGTTCCAATGTGTCAGCACGGACCATTTCCGAAATTTTTGGCAATACACCTCAGCCTCGTCCTGGCCCTGAGACATAGCCAGCAAGGCTTTCTCTGCCTGAATCTCAAGATTGGGTTCCTCATAAAGTAAACCGAGCGCCAGAAAAAACGCATCAATATCAGCCAATGCCGGATCTCCTGGCGCCAACGAAAAAGCCCAATCTTGAGGGTCACCCCGTAAGAATGAAATAACAATTTTTACTTGTTGAGCAGAGTCTCCAGACGAACAAGGTTTCAGGGACAAAAACAATTTACAATTATTCCTGAAATTCCTAAACTTAAATCGGTCTCCTGAAAACAGTTCAGGAATCGGAATTTTGGGTTCAGACCTAGGATTTCTGGTAACATAATCTTGTATACCCTGCACACGAGCGGCAAGCTGGTCCACACTTGTAATCAAGGTCTGGACATTCATGTCTGCAGCAAGCTTAAGCCACTCTGAGGTAAAGGGGAAAAGAAAAGAAAAAAAAAAAAAAATGAGAGAGGGAAAAAAAAACCCTCAAAATTTTCTTTCTTATAATCCCACTTCTGCAATGCATTAAACATTTAATACTGGCCTGGCATACTGTTATGACCCCAGTGGACAGGGTCTCAGAGGAACGTGTAAGTCTGCGAGATTCAAAAATCCAGCTCATAGGGCTGTGGTAACTGGGTTGACCAAATAGCTACTCCTAACGCCAACACTAGAAGTAGCCGGGGATCATGCCTACGGTGATCGCTAGATGACTCGCGCCAGCCGGAGAATCTAACTACCCCTAGGAGAAGAAAACAAAGACCTCTCTTGCCTCCAGAGAAAGGGACCCCAAAGCAAGATACAAGCCCCCCACAAATAATAACGGTGAGGTAAGAGGAAATGACAAACACAGAAATGAACCAGGTTCAGCAAAGAGAGACCAGCTTACTAATAGCAGAATATAGCAAGATAACTTATCTGGTCAACAAAAACCCTATAAAAATCCACGCTGGAGATACAAGAACCCCCGAACCGTCTAACGGTCCGGGGGGAGAACACCAGCCCCCTAGAGCTTCCAGCAAAGGTCAGGATACAGATTGGAACAAGCTGGACAAAAATACCAAACAAAACAAAAGCAAAAAGCAAGGAAGCAGACTTAGCTTGAAATACAGGAACCAGGATCATAGGACAAGAGCACAACAGATTAGCTCTGATTTCAACGATGCCAGGCATTGAACTGAAGGTCCAGGGAGCTTATATAGCAACGCCCCTGAACTAACGGCCCAGGTGAGGATATAGGAAAAGACAGAAGCTCCAGAGTCAAATCACTAATGACCACTAGAGGGAGCAAAAAGCAAAATCACAACAGATAACCTCCTTGATGATACCACAGGTCAATAAAGCTGCACTCTGATGCTCAGCTCTGTTTCTCATTGATGCCAGGCTGAAGGATCGCATCATGCCACTGTTCATCAAGGTATCCAGGTGAAGAAGAGAGGGATTACGGCATGGGACAAATGAATTTAGTCAGATAGATGAGTAATATGAAGTGTTTTATTTTACATTTTGCACTATTAAATATATCAGAGAGGATGGGGAGTGTTTCTTTCTGTCAATTGAAGGACTTTATTCTCGCTGTGTATTTTTTACTTTATGACTATGGGGTTAGTAAAGGAGGCATGTTATAGATACCTCTCCATTACTAACCCCTGGACTTGATGTCTGCGGCCATAAAATAGCTGACATCAACCCCAACCATATTATCTCACTGGCCACCGCACCAGGGTAAGTAGGAAGGGCAAGGCTAGGTGCCAGAATTGGCTCATCTTATTGATTCGCCATTTGTGTGTCCGCTGAGGGCTGATGATATAAGCCTCGGAGGGGAGCCAAATATCGATTGCCCCCTCCCTGGCTATTAATATCAGCCCACAGCTGTCCATTTAACCTTTGCTTGTTAGAATTTAAAGGGGACCCTAATTCATTTTTTCTGGGGTCCACCTGTAAACCAGTAAAGGCTAAGCAAGCAGCTGTGAGCTGTTATTAATAGCCTGGGAACATTTAGCGCTAATGGCCCCTTTCCCAGATTATTAATATCAGCTACCAGCGGGCGGATTTTCCTCTTCTGTTCATGAAAAATCTGAAGGAGCCAAAGCCATTATTTATTATTTGCTTATTTAAAACACACTAAACACATGCCATCCGCTGTCTACAACTATCATGAGAGTCGATTAGCGAGAGCAGGCGGCAATGATGACAGTTTAGTTAGTGATATATACACACAATGGCCATTGACTATTACTACCATCAGAGTTGCCTGATCTCTCTGATAGCAGGGAGAGCAGGCAACAATGATCACAGCTGCCTTCAGCACCTGGCACCTGGGAACAACGTGAACTCTATGGCTTTTCTCAGGCACGTGTCACATTGATGATGTGCATGTGTGAGGTGCGCATTTTTTCTGTGGTGCTGGTTAAAAATGAACATGTCTACATGTTTTTCACAAGGACACATGGTCCATGTGAAAAGCTTAACAAGTGCGCACCACAATTGAATACAATGGGTGTGTCCTTAAAAAACAGACGCATAAGGACTTCAAAAACGGATGTGTGAAGGGGGCTAATTCCCCTAAATCTTCTTTAAGGACCTTCTACCTACCTCTATATTTGGCATTGGCCATGATATGTATCATGAATGCTGAATCCTCAAAAGCCTCTTTCAGCAATCTTTCATCATAATTAGCAATGTGCTGATTTCGAGCACCAAGAAAACACACCGTTCTGCAACGCTTGTCATTATGATAGATTGCCCTATCTGTTCTCCTAGCAATGACGTTCTACCACTATCAGGACCTGTCTGGCCTGCCCTGCACTGTTAACTACCCTCTTACTGGGGAAACACTCCCCTGCTTTCAGAGGACATGTCAGACATGTCTTGCTACAGCAGTGCTACTGCAGTATTGACATCTTTCTCGTTTGCCAACTTAGCAAACTTGTTGGACTGTGCCAGATCAGGGTTAGCCTCTCTGACATTTTTCCCTCTACCCTGCCTTTTGTCACCCAGCCAGCAGCCCCGCTGGTCTAAAGCTCCATACTGAGATCCTCCACCACATTTACCACAGTGAGCACCTGCTCCATCAGCATCATACTCCTTTCCATATTGTCTATGGCTCTCAGTTTGCCAGCTGCTTTTTTAGATCTTTTACCTGAACTTCCAAATGTAAAAAGTACACACATTTTGCAATGTAGTATGCACCCTTAAATGGCGGTTCACATATTATGGACATGTGAAATTATGTTAACTGGATGGCATTGTCATTGGATGGCATTGACAATAATGGAGTACATTTTCTTAACAGGGATCACACAAGGAAGAAATAATAAGTAAATAAGCAGCACCACAGAAACAGTGATTAAGAACGAGTTACTCCCTTTGAAACTCCCTGAATCCAAAGTAAAAAAATCACCAGTCACACACTTAAGCCAAATCTCACTTGAAAACAAATCACCAGCAAGCTCTATCACATTTGCTATTTCGGATGCATTAAATACAGTTGCTTTTCATTTAGATGCAAATTACTGCAATACCTGCTATATCCGCACAGACCCAATTATTTGTTCATCCACATTGTGTGTGTTTTGAGCCCGCTTCTTAGATCTGTGATATATTTATTTCAATTTTTATTTTTAACAAAATCAACCTAGTATTTCAACTCTTACAGTGCAAAAATATATTCTAATGATTATCTCATGAGTGTTTTTTTTAATTTTTAGCTTAATAGTTGCCTCTATAGTACCAATCAGTTGGATTTGTTTTGCAATTTTTCACATTTTCATATTGCACAATTATCTAATCCGTAACATAGTCCTAAAAATGGGGTTCTGTAAAGCCAAGGTATGTACAGGCATGCCCCGGTATGTGAAGATCAGGTATGTACATCACAGCTCAATGCATCCATGCATTCTCTATAGGACTACTGCAAAAGTATGAGTAGATTGCTTAGCTACTTGTGGAAAACCCATAAAGTAGTAATGGAGCAAAAGTGAGCATCATTGACCACCACTTCATTGAGATTGGACTGCAGAGTTCGGTTCTCAAGATTGCTGGAGCTCTCAGCATTTGGACTGCAGTAGAATGCTCATACTGTAAACATTAATGAAAACTTTCCATTAATGGAGTGTTA
This sequence comes from Ranitomeya variabilis, assembly GCF_051348905.1. Taxonomy (NCBI): domain Eukaryota; kingdom Metazoa; phylum Chordata; class Amphibia; order Anura; family Dendrobatidae; genus Ranitomeya; species Ranitomeya variabilis. The sequence goes on from NC_135233.1 coordinate 744,342,047, forward strand.
AATAAAAATTTATAAACACATATAACTCAAACCTCTAAATAGCTAGTGTTTATTGTTGAAATAAAAGTGTAGACAGTGAGGGAAATAAGTTTTTGATCCCTTGCTGATTTTAAGCTTGCCCACTGAAAAAGACATGATAATTTTAACATTGAGAGATAAAATATCAAAAATAAAATCCATAAAATCACAGCGTATAAGTTATATAAATGTATTTGTATTTTGTGGTGAGAAATAAGTATTTGAATTCTCTCTGGCAAACAAGACTTAATACTTGGTGGTAAAACCCTTATTGGCAAGCACAGCAGTCAGACATTTTTTGTAGTTGATGATGAGGTTTGCGCACATGTCAGGAGGAATTTTGGTCCACTCCTCTTTGCAAATTATCTCTAAATCATTAAGATTTTGAAGCTGCCATGTGGCAACTCAAAGCTTCAACTGCCTCCATAAGTTTTCTATGTGATTAAGGTCTGGAGACTGGCTAGGCCACTCCATGACCTCAATGTGCTTCTTTCTGACTCACTCTTTTGCTGCCTTGGCTGTATGTGTTGGGTCATTGACTTGCTGGAAGACCCAGCCATGACCCATTTTTAATGTCCTGGCAGAGGGAAGGAGGTTGTCACACAGGATTTTATGATACATGGCTCCAACCATTCTCCTATTGATGTGGTGAAATAGTTCTGTGCCCATAGCAGCGAAACACCCCCAAAACATAATGTTTCCACCTCCATGCTTGACAGTGGGGACGGTGTTCTTTGGGTCATAGGCAGCACTTCTCTTCCTCCAAACACGGCGAGTTGAGTTAATGCCAAAGACCCCAATTTTTGTCTCATCTGACCACAGCACCTTCTCCCAATCAATCACAAAATCATCCAGGTGTTCATTAGCAAACTTCAGATGGTCCTGCACATGTGCCTTCTTGAGCAGAGGGACCTTGTGGGCACAGGAGGATTTTAAACCTTTACGGTGTAATGTTTTACAAATGGTTTTCTTGGTGACTGTGGTCCCAGCTGCCTTGAGATTATTAACAAGTTCTCCCGTGGAGTTGTAGACTGATCTCTCACCTTCCTCGTAGTCAAGGATACCCCAAGAGGTGAGATTTTGTATGTTGCCTCAGATCAATGTCAATTGACAGTCATTTTCTATTTCTTCCATTTTCTTACTATTGCACCAACAGTTGTCCCTTTTCACACAGCATCTTACTTATGGTTTTGTAGCCCATTCAAGCTTTTTGCAGGTCTATGATCTTGTCCCTGACAGCCTTATAAAGCTGTTTGGTCTTGCCCATGTTGTTGAGGATAGTGTCTGATTAATTGAGTCTGTGCACAGGATTCTTTTATAAAGGTGACTATGTAAGACAGCTGTCTTTAAAGCAGGTAACGAGTTGATTAGAAGCGTCTAACTGGTCTGTAGGTGCCAGAACTCTTAATGGTTGGTAGGGGATCAAATAATTATTTCTCACTGCAAAACCCAAATAAAATTAATAAATGTAAACAATGTGATATTCTGGATTTTATTTTTGATATTCTATCTCTCAAAGATAAAATTAACTTACCCTTAAAATTATAGACTTTGCATGTCATTGTTAGGGAGCAAATTTGCAAAATCAGCAAGGGATCAAATAATTATTTCCCCACTTTATTTGCTGGTATATATAAAAGAATGAGGAACAAATTGTTCAGATGCAGTTACCAAAAAGTGAGAGTTTATACATTCTCCAATTTCCACTATAGGCAGTGCCTCTAAGGGAAAATATGAGATCCAGTTCAGTGTACAAAAATTCTATTGCATTTTCTGTTGTATTCATACATTTTTAGGCTCCATTCAGAAATCATTCTATAATCCGTATTTTTCATGGATAGAACATGCACCCATTATAATCTGTGGTGCTGTTAAAATGTATGTACAAAAAAAATCACAGATACGTCCATTCTTTTGTTACAGCCACTGCTCAAAATTACACATACAATTCTATAGGTTTTGTGAGAAATCAATGACAGCACACATTGCAATATGTGTATTGTTTGTGATTAATATTGCAATGAATAGAAGCTTTGCGATTTATTTATTTTCCATATGACAAACTATCTGCTTAAACACGGATGGTAAAATTTGAAACAATAACTAAACACTTCTAAACATGTGATCCAAAAACACTAATAAAAATGTAGACCATTTTGTGCTATCAGAAACACTGCTGTCTGAATGATTCCGTAGACAGAGATAAAAACTGCGTATACTTGCCTATTAAATTGGAAGTACTGTATAAAGATGTATTGAAGGCCCTAATTGACCTCAAAGTTTGTAAGTAGCCATAAATTCTTGTTTATACAATCCAGTTTGCTAAAACTATGAGTTTGTATAAAAGATTAATAAAAGCAAAGATGCAAGCTTCTCTTTTTGGATTCAATCCTAGCTTTGGCTTGAGTGTAGATTACATCAAAACAGCGCTGGGTGATTGCCTAGACATATTTCCATGGATTGTTCTCACAGTACATATTGTGCTTAAGTATACAAGAATGAAATGTGTTTGATAAAATGTTATCTGGCATACAAAATGAAATAGATAAATCCAGTTCGTTTTTGCTTATGTTTATTTTGTGCATTGAATTCAAACAGGAAACTGTGTGCACTTCAACTGTTATCACAATGTGGTCAAGAAGACTGTGTATTTAACCATTTACACACAATTGATCATTACAGTATGTTCTTAGCTTAGTGAAAATCAGGGGTATGGCATGGGAAGCAGTGCTGGTAGTGCAACTAGCAATACTGAACTTGAAAATAAATGTTTTATATTGAATTTGAGTTTGATAAAAATAATCTCACCAAACGTTGGTGGTGCTCACACACTACCGTTTATGCTTGGCATCACACCCCTGACAGAAGAAACGTATGTTTGGATTTTGTTGATAAAAAGTATTACAAAAATCTCCATACAAAAACTATTTTTATAGAAATCTTGCATTTCCACAAATAAACCTGAACATTTTTTTAAATAAAAATTGCTCGAGGATTTTGTTCATTTAACACTGACTGTATTGATGAATGCAGTCCGTTTAAAGCTCCCTGTGGAAAGTTCTTCTATGAGGCCCATACATTTTCCACAGTTGGAGGGAACTGCAGAGGCTCAATTGAGTTCAAAATGAAACAGGGACTTATTAAAAAATAAAAATCCATATTGTCGAAGTCGGATCCTGTTTGGCAAATTCACATTTCCCTCTCTTCAATACACAATGATATATTATTCTGTATTCCATAACAACTACGTCTCAGCATAAACATTCTGCACACAGAAATGCTGCAATCTAGTTGAATTGAACAATACAATTATTGCCTTGTTTACTGACATTTTGTTTTATTTACGACAGTGAAACACAGAGTCCACAAAGCATTTAAGAATCTTCTCATACTGTTTTTGATTGATTAATCATGTATAGTGATGAATTAGAATGCCACCATGGTTTAATGTTGCCATTTCAACTTAAGAATGGATTTGGACATTTGTATTGGGCACGTAATAAGAAACCACCTAATTTTCCTTTATCTTTGCCACAGAAACGCAAAGAATTTACAGTCAATAAGATACAGTTTATGATTTCATTCTTCATTGGTTATTCTGGATTTTTTTTTAATTTCTTTTAATAATGTAAGCTTCAAAAATAACCTCTTATCCTTTTCTGATTTGGGACCTGGTAAAGCAACCACAAAACATACACATTTACATTCAGAAGAATGGTGGACCCCTTGAAGAAAAAAAAAAATCAACCTCCGCAGAAGTTCTTGATTTATCCATGACTCTTGCAGTTCTAGCCTGACTGAAGGATCAGTTTAAGTCTCAAGTTCATAGACGTAGCGACATGAGGTAACTCATTTTTATTTTGCACAGGTTGCATATTTCCACAGGAAACATTCTCGCAGAGTTGTTTGGAAAAGGAAAACAAAAAGCTGACAGTTTGTGCTTGGGGATGCCTGAAACCCAGCTCTATGCCATTGTTTCTTTTCCTGGCAACCTTCTGTCATTAAATGTATGCATGTTGATAACTTCCTCTGTCTTCACTATTACAGGAGGCTGCGGTTTATGTTTCAACCGTCGTTGACACTTTAGTGACATCCTTAATTCTTCTACCATTGCGCTACAGAAGGATCTCTGCAAATACAAACATAAATAATGTTTTGGTTTTAGAGCAAGCAACAGTCACATGGGGTGTATAAACTATTAAAGATTTATTCTTTTGGCACAGCATGTCAGCTAAGCAACCCTGCAAATTTACCATGTTGCTGCCTGAAGCTTCCAACAAACTGCTGTCACTTAAATATGCATCACATAGTAATTAAAATGACTTATCAAGCTGCGAAAACTCATTGAAAATTTCACCTTGTCACTAAAATTATTTATCTGCCAACTAGTGCCTGGTGATGCACATTATAGGCAAATGCATTTGAGACATATGTTCTCTGGAAAACACATCCAAAAACATTTGTAGTTTGCACATTTTCATATTTGCTAGGTAAATTCTTTCTTTCACACACAGTATTCATGTTCTAGCTTTTTAGTTGACTAGAATTTTTTAGAGTTGGCATTTAGAAAGCAGTTTATTAACAATGGCACATTACATTCAACATGTTTCACTAAAAGAGTGGGTCGCTTGAAAGAGAGGAGGGCCAATAGTCATAATAAAATACAATATATTTTTATATGTTACAGTATACTGTGCAGAGAAGAGACAGTCTTAAAAGAACACAGAATGCACTAACGTAGAGAGTTATAACTAAATGAAATTGTTTTAAATAATTATCTAATAAAATATTTTGGAATACAGAATTAAGAAAATAAAAACATTAAAGTTGTTATTTTTTTTAATGTCTGCACATTTCCTGCAAAATAGCAACCAAAAAGTACCACTGATATGAAATTGACAGCAGAAGGCTGAGAATTATTGTTCTAATCATTTTACAAAATCAACAAACATTTATCACCTGGTCTGGGGTTCTATTTATTTGTAGTCTATTGTTAGTGCTAGATGATTTTTGGACTATTTATTAGTTAAGTAATCCCCCATACTCTGGAACTCTCTACCCCAGCACATCAGACTCTCGCCTACCATAGAAACTTTCAAAAAGAACCTGAAGACTCACCTCTTCCGACAAGCCTACAGCCTGCAGTGATCCTGAACCTACTGAACTGCTGCACAACCAGCTCTGCCCTCTCCTAGTGTATCATCACCCATCCCATGCAGACTGTGAGCCCTCGTGGGCAGGGTCCTCCCTCCTTATATACCCGTGTGCCTTGTTTGTGCTCATGTTTAATGTATTTGTCTAAATTTGCCCCGTATTTCACATGTAAAGCGCCATGGAATAAATGGCGCTATAAAAATGAATAATAATAATAAATAATAATAATTTCTGGTAGTCTAAATTAATTTATGAGTTTAGCTCGTGTAATTATGCTCTTACATGTTTATATATTGGTGCCAGTACAAGTAATTTTTAAAACTGCTCTATTTAGCGCATACAGTCCTGCTCATCATTATAGGCATCCATGAAGTTTAAATACATAATGTGGAATATCTCCTGAAAAAATGGAATCAAGTGAAACAGTTTTTTTGCATATAGCACTCGTGTTAAATACAAAAGAGCAAATGATAAACAATAATTTAAAACAAAAAGCAACTGGAAGGAAAAATAGAAAATCCTAAAGTTTGTGTGACCCTGGTATTGGCACCCTTTACAATAAATTAGTATAGAAACACATTTTAACTCGCCTGTGGTAAATCACAAATAAGAATCACCTATGATTACATTGTTGGTGCCCATGTGACATGAATTAGCCAATGAATGATGACTTCAGTGTTTTAAAAAGCCACATGGTAGGCCCTGTTCTTTTGTCACAATGGTGAAGACAAAGGAGATGTGTGAGGACATCAGAACTATTACTATTAGCAAATGCAAGACTTCCAAAGAGTATAAGGCCATCTCAAAAAACCTTGGTATCCTAGTTTCAACAGTGCGCAATGTTATTAAGAAGTTTGCCAAGCATGGAACTATCAAGAACCTGCGTGGAAGTGGGAGAAGGAGGAAAATTGACAAGAAATGTCTTCAAAGGTTGGTGCGAATGGTGGAATAAAACACCATGTCAAACATCCAAAGACCTTAACGCAAATCAGGAAAAGTCTGGGGTCATGGTTTCAACACATATCATATGCTACACACTAAACCAAGCAGAGCTTTATGAGGGAAAGCCAAGTAAGAAACCATTGCTGAAGAAAATACATAAAAGGAATGACTGATCTTTGCCAAAAAGTACCTTAATAAACCACAATACTTCTGGGAAATTGTTCAGTCACAGGGGAAACAAAAATAGAACTTTTTGGCAATGCAAAGCAACAGTTTGTGTACTGATGGCACAATAAAGCTTATAAGGAAAAGAACACCCTACCAACAGTTAAGCATGGTGGAGGATCCAAAATGCTGAGGGGTTGCTTTGCTGCATCTGGTACTGGAGGCTTTGACTATATCACATGAAATCGGAGAATTATCAAGAGATTTTAGAGCAAAATGTCCTACTCAGTGTAAGAAAACTTGGTTTGAGATCATGGGTCCTCCAGAAAGACAATGACCCAAATGACACATCCAAAAGTACACATTAATGGTTGAAACAGAAAAAATGTACTGTTTTGAAATGGCCAGCAATGAGTCCTGGCCTTAATCCCATTGAAAATCTTTGGGATAAGCTGAAATCTGCCATTGGGAAAATAACCCTGCAAACACTCAAGAGCTTGGACAAACTACAAAGGAAGAGTAGGAAAAAATATCAGCTGAGAAGTGCTGGCTACAAGAAACGTTTGGAGGCTGTCATCATTGCCAAAGGGTGTGCAACCAAGTATTAATTACAAGCGTCTTACAGGTGTCTTCATTGCTGCACATGCTGTCTATTCTGTTTCTTCTTTGAAATTGCAACATGTAAGTTGAAAAACATTGTGTTATTGTAGTACTATGGATCACTAATTAAAAAATCCTGAGGACATAGCTTTGGTACATTTCCATTTATTCCTGAAGATATTATAGTCTATGAAGCAGATAAGGGATGCCAGTAATGGTGAGCAGTACTGTAGCACTCCTAAAACATGCCTCTCTAGGCTTTATTTACTTTACAGTTGCCATTTGAGCTGTACTGCTGTGGTTGCTTTGCATTTGGTAGATCATGCACATTACAGAGTCTGTCTGGTGGCTTCCTGCCCGCAAAGATCTCCACCACTGACATTGAATGTATTCTAACTTTACAATACATTCTATACTTTTGTATACTGTATGCTCCTGTACTGTACCCTGTATGGCTGATTCTATCTTCACTGCATTTTTTTTAAATAAGTGATGTGAAACTGAAAATGCTGCTCTGTTGAGGAGTATAGCAGAAGATAATTCTCTGCTGTATGCATCAACTGATTGCACTTACAGTTTCACATTGACCTCTCAGCAACAAGAAGAAAGTAGAACTCAGCTTTGCACTGATTACAATTACAAACTTCATTGAGGAAGGAGTGTAAGAAATGTTAGCTCCACTAGAAACCAGCTAACAATGATGTAAAAACACATAGACAGCTATCTTAATATAGAAGAATGAGCAATGAAGAGAAGCAGGGTGCTGCTGAAAAATATAGTTCTAAAGCTTAAGAATATGACAGCCCATTCAGCAACGTGAAGCTGGAGGCAAAAGCAGACAGAGATGAAAATGTCACATCTGTACAACATAGAAACGTTATGGTGGGCTTAGTCTACATATTAACAATACACTGCACTTTGTGAAAAGAGAATGGGGTTTTAGAAATAACTCCTTAACCTAGTAGTCTTGTCTGAAGTCTGAGCTGATTTAGGGAATACATTTATTTGAGAATTGTAAGTTTCCATTTCTAATAAAGTAAAAATAAACAATGTGCAGTACTCTGCAACAAATACAATAACATACAGGTGCTTCTCACAAAATTAGAATGTCATCAAAAAGTTAACTTATTTCAATTCTTCAATACAAAAAGTGAAATTCATATATTATATAGAGGTATTGCAAACAGAGTGATCTATTTCAAATGTTTATTTCTGTTAATGTTGATTATGACTTACAGCCAGTGAAAACCCAAAAGTCCTTATCTCACTTAATTAGAATAAACAAAAAACCCTGCATAGACTTCCTAAGGGTTTAAAATAGTCCCTTAGTCTGTTTCCATAGGCTCCACATTCATGGGAAGACTGCTGACTTGACAGATGTCCAGAAGGCAGTCATTGACACACTCCACAATGAAAGTAAATTTTGCATTTCATTGAGAAATCAAGGTCCCATAGTCTGGAGGAAGAGTGGAGAGGCACACAATCCAAGCTGCTTGAGGTATAGTGTGACGTTTCCACAATCAGTGATGGTTTGGGGAGCCATGTGTCATGTCAGACGCTATTCACACTAGGGCGTCTGACAGACAGCGGTAATTCCACATTCGTCCACTATACACTCAGTGGCGCTGGCTAGACTTTATCCAGGTTGTCCGGGGTTAATCTAGTTGGTAATCGGTTTGGAGGCTGCGTCATGCCCGTGGCCTTTAAATAGTCATTCTGGACTTTGGGCGTCGCCGATTATAATGTCATGCGGGTACTGGGTAGACTACAGCTGATTACCTGGGCCCCTGCGATATCCCTCAGACTAGGGAAAACCCTGTCTGTCCCTCTCCCAGAATTTACACTGATAGTGTGCTTGTCTGGGCCGCAAGGCCTGACCCTGACTCCTGTTTCAGTCCTATGCTGAAACCTCAACCAGCCACCCAGTGATTAGACCACACACCAAGCCCTACAGAAAGCACAGACAGGGAAAACTAAAAACGCACCATGCCGCAGACACACAGGAAAACACTATAATGTGCACAGGGCAAAACAAATACAAATATATGAAGGAGAAATATGACAAAGGATAAAACACCACCAGATACGATATTTCTACTCCAAGACCACCACTCCAGACTGGAATCACTAGGCACGAGGCACAAGCTATAATCGGCGATGCCCAAAGTCCAGAATGACTATTTGAAGGCCACAGGCGTGACCCAGCCTCCAACCTGATTACAGCTAGATTAACCCCGGACAACCTGGATAAAGTCTAGCCAGCGCCACTGAGCGTATAGTGGACGAATGAGGAATTACTGCTGTCTGTCGGTCGCCCTAGTGTGAATAGCGTCCGACATGACACCATGTCATCTGCTGGTATAAGTCAGCTGTGTTTTATCAAGACCAATGTGAGCACAGTCGTCAACCAGGAAATTTTAGAGCACTTTATGCTTCCCACTGCTGGCAAGGTTTTGGAGATGGAAATTTCATTCTCCAACAGGACTTGGCACCTGTCCACACAGCCAAAAATACAAATACCTGGTTTAAAAATAACAGTATCAATGTGCTTGATTGGCCAGCAAACTTGCCTGACCTTAATCCCATAGAGAATGTATGGGGTATTGTAAAGAGGAAGATGAGAGACACCAGACCCAACAATGCAAATGAGCTGAAGGCTACTATGAAAGCAACCTGGGCTCCCATGACACCTCAGCAGTGCCACAGGCTGATCGCCTCCATGCCATGCAGCATTGATGCAGTAATTGATGCAAAAGGAGCCCCGACCAAGTATTGAGACATTTACTGAACATACATTTCAGTAGGCCAACATTTCAGATTTTAGATTTCAGATTTTAAAATCATTTTTCAAGCTGGTGTTATAAAGTATTCTAATTTACTGAGATAATGACTTTTGAGTTTTCATTGGTTGTAAGCCATAATCATCAACATTAACAGAAATAAACAATTAAAATAGATCACTCTGTTTGTAATGACTCTATATAATATATGAGTTTCTTTTTTTGTATTGAAGAATATTTTTTGATGATATTCCAATTTTGTGAGAAGCACTTGTATGACATCTTATGTATGAACCATATAAATGCCAAACATATTAAGAACTGCAATGGAAATATTTAGATAGTAAGAGGACATTTTTCCTCAGCACAGTTTGGTTATTGAGATCTCTCTTCAGGGCCATAGAATAAATGTTACTTTGTGAAATATACTTGAAATATAGTTTCAGATTTATTTGCACTCTAAACTGTTGGATCATATTATTTGTTTTATACTAGAAAAATTGAGTGTATGTAAAGCCTGAATTATCCTGGTTAATAGATCTTTCAGCGTTGATGTTCCAGCTTAACAGTACCATTTTTACATCTGCATGTTTTGAAGTCAGTTTCTGCAATTGCTTGCAGCCTTAAATAATGTGTTTCTTAACACCTTGAAGCTGTGTTATAAAATTCCTGCAGATGTGAGTGTTTTTCTTGCTACCAGGACAACAATTACATTAAGAATTTATATGTTGCTAAATAAATTATGTGCCAGTGATTACATTATATTTGAATCGTGCATTTATTCATAATGGATCAATTTGCTTTAAATAAATGAAAAAGTAGAAGGCTAAAATATAGAGAAGACAAAACACAAAAAGAGGTTGTCAAAGATTGAGATGGAGCACAAATTATATTTCTGTTTTTCTTTGTGGGAAAAAAGAACACTCTAGTTATTCACTTTAAATAAACTGAATCTTTCACTTTGCCCTTTGATACTGTTTCTTTGAAAGACACTTTCGAAATTCAGAATGAAAGTGCAAGGTTTGTTCAGAAGTTCATTACCTCTAGCACTGCACGTCAGATATTGTTTGAAATCTTGTTAAAATGTCTTAAAGCAATAATGGCAGTAATCTTGCAGCTTATAGCTTGTGTTAGAGGTCAATGTTTTCACGTTTTCTAGAATACATCAATCAAAATGCTTTCCATTTTGACTGAAGTTAGCCCTGAATGAATATGAGGCCCTCCTGTGGGTTTCTTTTCTAATAAGCTTCTGTCTCTACAGGCTACTCCTTCTGGGAATTTGAATGATGTACTGCACAGTTGGAGGTTTTCAATCGAGCCTTATAAAGCCAGAGGCAGTAACCAAAATTTTAGGGAATGTTGACAAAGAAAAGAATCTTTGACAACCTACTCTAAAAAGAGAATCAACATGAAACGTACTGCACTTGTTGAGCAAAATAAACATTTCTTTTCTCCTATTTTATTTAGTAAAAAAAAAGAATGAAATATCTGGGGGTTTTTTCATAGAATTCCTAAATTCAAAATAGACAGAGGCTAGCTGTCATTTCATAACTGGATGGCAAGATTTGGAAAAACTGGAATGCATGACTAAATTTTAAAATAACTCTGTATCATGTATCCAAATGATTATGACTGTGTTTTTGTATTACACTTGGTTCTATATTTATGTGACAAAAGCAGGCATATTTTTCACATATCAACTCTTAACTCCTTTCTGACCTCGGACGGGATAGTACGTCCGAGGTCAGAACCCCCGCTTTGATGCGGGCTCCGGCGGTGAGCCCGCATCAAAGCCGGGACATGTCAGCTGTTCTGAACAGCTGACATGTGCCCGCAATAGAGATGGGTGGAATCGTGATCCACCTGCAACTATTAACTAGTTAAATGCCGCTATCCAACTCAGACAGTGGCATTTAACTGGCGCTTCCAGCCATTGGGCCAGAAATGAGCGCATCGCCGACCCCGTCACATGATCGGGGGTCAGCGATGCTTCTGCATAGTAACTATAGAGGTCCTTGAGACCTCTATGTTTACTGATGCTGGTTTGCTGTGAGCACCACCCCGTGGTAGGCGCTCATAGCAAGCCTGCAATTCAGCTACATAGCAGCAATCTGATGATTGAGTTGTGCCAGCTTCTAGCCTCCCATGGAGGCTATTGAAGCATGGCAAAAGTTTAAAAAAAGTTAAAAAAAATAAAAAAAACATAAAAGTTTAAATCACCCTCATTTCACCCCATTTAAAATAAAACAATAAAAAAATCAAACCTACACATATTTGGTATCGCCGCATTCAGAATCGCCCGATCTATCAATAAAAAAAAGCATTAACCTGATCGCTAAACAGCGTAGCGAGAAAAAAATTAAAAACGCCAGAATTAGGTTTTTTTGGTCACCGCGACATTGCATTAAAATGCAATAATAGGCAATCAAAAGAACGTATCTGCAAAAAGTGGTATCAATAAAAACATCAGCATGGATCGCAAAAAATAAGCCCTCAACCAACCCCGGATCACGAAAAAAGGAGACGCTACGAGTATTGGAAAATGGCGCAATTTTTTCTCGCAAAGTTTGGAATTTTTTTTCACCACTTACATAAAAGAGAACCTAGACAAGTTTGGTGTCTATGAACTTGGAATGACCTGGAGAATCATAATATCTGGTCAATTTTAGCATTTAGTGAACCTAGCAAAAAAGCCAAACAAAAAACAAGTGTGAGATTGCACTTTTTTAGCAATTTCACCGAACTTGGAATTTGTTTCCCATTTTCTAGATATCACATGGTAAAACCAATGATGTCCTTCAAAAGTGCAACTTGTCCCGCAAAAAATAAGCTCTCACATGGCCATATTGATGGAAAAAAAAAAAGGTATGGCTCTGGGAAGGAGGGGAGCGAAAAACAAACACGGAAAAGCAGAAAATCCCAAGGTCATGAAGGGATTAAATGTCACATACAGCACCATATAAAAATTTTAGGCACATATGAAAAAACTGCTGAAAAGTAAGAAATTTGTCAAAAATAGAAGTGTATTTTTTATTATTAATAAACAAAATGCAAAATTAATGAACAAAGGGAAAAATTAAATTATTATATGATGTGACCATTATTTGCCTTTAAAAGACATTAAAGCATCAATTCTTCTAGGTACCATTGCACACAATTTTTTGGGGAACTCGGCAGGGAGGTTGCTTTAAACATCTTGAAAAATTAACCACAAATATTCTCTATGTAATATTACACAAATCAACCTATCTTTTCATGTAATTTCACACAGATTCAATGAAGTTGGGATCAGGGCTCTGTGAGAGCTACAGTTGTGCTCAAAAGTTTACATACCCTGGAAGAATTTTTGCTTTCTTGGTTTTATTCAGAGAATATGAATGATAACAGCAAACGTTTTCTCTACTTATGGTTAGTGGTAGAGTGAATCCATTTATTGTCAAACTACTGTGTTTCCTCTTTTTAAATCATAATGAGAACCGAAAACATCCTAATGACTCAGATCAAAAGTTCACATACCCCATTTCTTAATACCATGTATGGCCCCTATAACATCAATGACAGCTTGAAGTCTTTTGTGGTAGTTGTGAATGAAGGTCTTTATTTTCTCAGATGGTAAAGCTGCCCACTAGTGTTGAGCATTCCGATACTGCAAATATCGGAAATCGGACGATATTCGCTGTATCGGAATTCCATTACTGAGTTCAAATATATTTGTGATATCGGAAATCGGAATTGGAAGTTCCTATAGTGAAATTATGCAGTATAATGAAGTGTGGTGCGTGGGCAAAGACTGCGTGGGTGCGCGCGTGTGGGCGGTGTCTATGTGTGACCGTGGGGCTCTCTGTGTGTGTGCCGGGGCTCTATGCGGTGTGCGGGGTGTCTCTGTGCGGCGTGTCTCTGTGTGGCATGCGGGGTGTCTCTGTGCGGTGTGCAGGGGATCTATGCGGCGTGCTTGGGCTGTATGCGGCGTGGGGGTTCTCTGTGCGGCGTGGGGGGGTCTCTGTGTGGTGTGTGGGGGTCTCTGTGCAGCGTGGGGGGTCTCTGTAGGGTGTGGGGGGGTCTCTGTGCAGCGTGAGGGGGTCTCTGTGCGGCATGGGGGGGTCTTTGTGCGGCATGCTGGGGCTCTGTGCATTTGTGCAGGCATCGTCCGATGGGACTACAAGTCCCATCGGACGATGCCTGCTACACTGACAGTGACTGACACATTAGCCAATGATCCGGCTAATGTGTTGAATTAAAAAACAATAGTCCATACATACTACATACATGCTACATACATGCTACATACATACTACATACATACTACTGTACATGCAAACTACATACATGCTACATACATACTACATGCATACATACTACATACATACTGCATACATACTACATACATACTTACATACTACATACATACTACATACAAACATACTACATGCATACATACTACATGCATACATACATACATGCTACATGCATGCTACATACATGCTACATACATACTACATACATGCTACATACATACTGCATACATGCTACATACATGCTACATGCATGCTACATACATGAAACATACATACTATATACATGCTACATACATGCTACATACATACTGCATACATACTACATACATGCTAAATACATGCTAAATACAGGCTACATACATGCTACATACATACATACATACAACATACATACATACATACTACATACATACTGCATACATACATACATACATACTACATGCATACTGCATACATACTACATACAGTACATTCATACATTACATACAATACATACATATAGACATACAGCACATTAAACATAGATTATATACTCACCACTACTTGTCATTTTGATCCCCGAAGCCAGTGTCATCTGTAAAAAATATGAAAAAAACAAACAACCAATATACTCCCTGTCCGCAGAAATCCACGAGGGTCCCACGACGATCTCCCGTAGAGAACGGCAGCATCAGCTGGTGCGACCGCTCTCTAGGGGCTCCAGGAACACAATGACGGGAGGAAGGTATTCCTCCGCCGCTGTAAAAAAAAAGTCCCTAGTCTCACTTTATGGCATTGCTGTATGAGAAATTTTCCCAGGCAGCAATTGCCAAAAAGTGAGACTTAGAACTCAGGTAACCTCAGTGATACACTGCAGGAGCCATTGTCTCTTGTCAGTGTGTCACTGAGGGTCCTATAGAGCTGTGACATCACCCGATGTCACTGTTCTATAGAGGAGATCGTCGTGGGACACTCGTTATTAATTGGACTATGGCGGACAGGTAGTATACTGTTTATTATTTCACGTTTTTTGCAGGCGCTGAAGTATGGTAAGTATGGTGAAATGAAGAATATTAAAATACTTTTTCCTAATGTGTGCATGTTTTATTAACCCTTTCTTACTATTGGATTAACAACGGATAGGAGTCTTATTGACGCCTCTCCGTTATTAACCCGGCTTAATGTCACCTTACAATAGCAAGGTGACACTAACCCCTTATTACCCCATATCCCACCACTACACGGGAGTGGGAAGAGAGGGGCAAAGTGCCGGAATTGGTGCATCTCCCAGATGCGCCATTTCCGGGGCGGCTGCGGACTGGTATTTGTAGCCGGGGGGGCAATATCCATGGCCCCTCTCTAGGCTATGAATATCAGCCTGCAGCTGTCTGCGTAGCCTTTCTGGCTATAAAATATAAGGGGACCCCACGTCATTTTTTTGGGGGTCCCCCTATTTTAATAGCCAGTAAAGGCTACGCAAACAGCTGCGGGCTGATATTCAAAGCAGGCTACAAATATTGGCCCCTGGCTGTCGGCTTTCCCCCTCTGGCGCAGAAATATGTGCGGGAGCCCATGCCGTTTTTTTCCATTTTTTTTGTTTTGTTTAAATTCAATGCTCATAAAGGCCTGTTTCACACTTGCATCGGTACGGGTCCGTCGCTATGCGTCGGCCGACGTACCGACGCACGTTGTGAAATTTGTGCACGACATGGGCAGCGGATGCAGTTTTTCAACGCATCCACTGCCCATTCTGAAGTGCGGGGAGGAGGAGGCAGAGTTTCTGCCACGCATGCGCGGTAGAAAATGGCAGACGAGACGGACAAAAAAACATTCACTTGAACGTTTTTTCGTGCCGACGGTCCGCCAAAACATGACGTAGTTTTTGGTGCAGTTTTTGGTGCAGGTTTTGATGCTGGTTTTTGGTGCAGTTTTTGGTGCAGCTTTTGATGCAGTTTTTGGTGCAGTTTTTGATGTGGTTTTAGATGCTGTTTTTGATGTGGTTTTTGATGCTGCTTTTGATGCAGTTTTCGTTCCGTTTTTTGACCGGTTTTGATGCATTTTTTGGAAATAAATAAACGGAAAATGTTCATGATTTGAATGGAAACATGCATGAAAAAACGTATTCGGAGGCCGGATTCATAATTTCACATCTGTTTCATCCGTTTTTTGCTGGATCCGTCGCTGTGCATTTTTTTGCCGGACAGAAAAACCGTTCCTCTGTATGTGTTTTCCGCCCCGGCGGAAACAGCTTTTTTGATGGATTCTGTAAAAAACATATGAAACGTGTGGCCATCAGGCACAATCCGGCGCTAATACAACTGTATGAGAAAAAAACGGATCTGGCGGAAAAAAATGGATCCGGCGGAAAAAACGGATCCGGCGGAAAAAACGGATCCGGTGGATAAAACAGATCTGGCGGAAAAAATGGATCCAACGGAAAAAAACAGATCTGGCAGAAAAAAATGGATCAGGTGGAAAAAAACGGATCTGGCGGATAAAAAAACTGATCCGGTGGAAAAAATGGATCCGGCGGAAAAAAAAGAATCCGGTGGAAAAAACGGATCTGGCGGAAAAAAAAGCAGATCTGGCAGAAAAAAACGGATCCTGCAAATGTGCTCGCAGGATACGTTTTTTTCCCATAGACTTGTATTAGTGACGGATCGCGATGGATGGCCACATGTCGCGTCTGTCGTGCAACGGATCGGTCGTGTTTTGGCGGACCGTCGGCATGAAAAAACGTTCAAGTGAACGTTTTTTTGTACATTGCGTCCGCCATTTTCTACAGCGCATGCGGGGCAGAAACTTTGCCCCCTCCTCCCCGCACTTCAGAATGGGCAGCAGATGTGTTGAAAAACTGCATCCGCTGCCCATGTTGTGCACAAATTTCACAACGTGCGTCAGTACGTCGGCCCGACGCATAGCGACGGACCCGTACCGACGCAAGTGTGAAACAGGCCTTTATGAGCATTGAATTTAAAAACAAAAAAAACAGAAAAAAACGGCGTGGGCTCCTGCACAATTTTCTGCACCAGAGGGGGAAAGCCGACGGCCGGGGGCCAATATTTGTAGCCTGCTATGAATATTAGCCTGCAGCTGTCTGCGTAGCCTTTACTGGCTATTAAAATAGGGGGACCCCCCAAAAAATGACATGGGGTCCCCCTATATTTTATAGCCAGAAAGGCTACGCAGACAGCTGCGGGCTGATATTCATAGCCTAGAGAGGGGCCATGGATATTGGCCCCCCCCAGCTACAAATACCAGTCCGCAGCCACCCCGGAAATTGCGCATCTGGGAGATGCACCAATTCCGGCATTTAGCCCCTCTCTTCCCACTCCCGAGTAGCGGTGGGTTATGGGGTAATAAGGGTTTAATGTCTCCTTGCTATTGTAAGGTGACATTAAGCCGGGTTAATAACGGAGAGGCGTCAATAAGACGCCTATCCGTTATTAATCCAATAGTAAGAAATGGTTAATAAAACGCGCACACATTATGAAAAAGTATTTTAATATTCTTCATTTCACCATACTTATCATACTTCAAAAAACGTAAAACAATAAACCGTATACTACCTGTCCGCCGTAGTCCAATTAATAACGAGAGTCCCACGATGATCTCCCCTATAGAACAGTGACATCGGGTGATGTCACTGCTCTATAGGACCCTCAGTAACACACTGACAGGAGAAAATGGCTCCTGCAGTGTATCACTGAGGTTACCTGAGTTCAAAGTCTCACTTTTTGGCAATTGCTGCCTGGGAAAATTTCTCATACAGCAATGCCATACAGTGAGACTAGGGACTTTTTTTACAGTGGCGGAGGAATACCTTCCTCCGTCATTGTGTTCCTGGGGCCCCTAGACAGCGGTCGCAACAGCTGTTGCTGCCGTTCTCTACGGGAGATCGTCGTGGGACCCTCATGGATTTCTGCGGACAGGGAGTATATTGGTTGTTAGTTTTTTCATATTTTTTATAGATGACACTGGCTTCGGGGATCAAAATGACAAGTAATGGTGAGCATGTAATCTATGTTTAATGTACTGTATTTCTATATGTATGTCTTGTATGTAATGTATGAATGTACTGTATGTAGTATGTATGCAGTATGTATGTAGTATGTATGTAGTATGTATGTATGTATGCTTGTAGTATGTATGTATGTTATATGTATGTATGTAGTATGTATGTAGCATGTATGTAGCATGTATGTAGCATGTATGTAGTATGTATGCAGTATGTATGTAGCACGTATGTAGCATGTATTTAGTATGTATGTAGTATGTATGTATGTATGCATGTAGTATGTATGCAAGTATTATGTTTGTATGTAGTATGTATGTAGTATATAAGTATGTATGTATGTATGTATTATGTATGCAGTATGTATGTAGCATGCATGTAGCATGTATGTAGTATGTATGTATGTATGCATGCAGTATGTATGTATGTAGTATGTATGTAGTATGTATGTATGTAGTATGTATGCAGTATGTATGTAGTATGTATGTAGCATGTATGTTGTATGTATGCATGTAGTATGTATGTAGTATGTATGTATGTAGCATGTATGTAGCATGTATGTATGTAGTATGTATGTAGCATGTATGTAGCATGTATGTAGTATGTATGGAGTATCTTTTTTTTTCATTCAACACATTAGCCGGATGATGGGACTACTATTGTCCCATCATTGGCTAATGTGTCAATCACTGTCAGTGTAGCAGGCATCATCCGATGGGACTTGTAGTCCCATCAGAAGATGCCTGCAAAAACATGCACAGAGCCCCAGCACGCCGCACAGAGACCCCCCACACCGCACAGAGACCCCCCACACCGCACAGAGACCCCCCATGCCGCACAGAGAACCCCCATGCCGCACAGAGACCCCCCCATGCCACACAGAGACCCCCCCACGCCCCACAGAAACCCCCCCACGCTGCATACAGCCCCGGCATGCCGCATAGATCCTCTGCACGCCGCATACAGCCCCAGAAGGCACATACACATCCCTGGCAGACCCGTACAGACCCCGCCCGCACACACAGACACTCAGTGTCCACCCACGCACCGCCCACACACCGCCCACACTCTTCCCCCCTCGGCACAGAATATAGAAGCACAGAATGGGCTTACTTACGTTCCGATATTTGTGTCCCATTGACTTGCATTGGTATCGGTATCGGCGATATCCGATATTTTTTGGATATCGGCCGATCCAATCCGATACCGATACTTTTGAATATCGGAAGTTATCGCTCAACACTACTGCCCACTCTTCTTGGCAAAAATCCTCCAGATCCTGTCAATTCCTGAGAGCTTTCCTGCATTTAGGCTCTCAGCTGTGCACTGTTAGTCACTCCCATCTTCTACATAATCTGGGCCCTAGCTAGCACTCATTGTCAGAGAAGTTTATGGCTGGAGGTGGTTGTTATTAGAGAAGGAGTTTAGTGCACTTTTGAAAATCACACCTCCTAACCCATTCAACAAGGGGTTTAATGAGTATATTGAACCCACAATCCATTTCTGAAATGAGTGTAAAGCCAGGGTAAAATAAAAAGGTATTTTGATTTTTTTCCTTAAGTGATTAGTTTAAAGGGCTGATTGTGACTTGTACAATCGCTACTTCCAACAGGTGGCGCTATAGAGTTCAAGTCCTCTTTTTCTCTGAAGAGGCAATTTGCATATTAAATTTCCCAGAAGAACATTGCACGAATAAGCCTCCTTACCTTGACAAGCTAGATCTGGTATGTCACTCTGCACAAGGAGAAACCTTACCCCTTACACCTAAGTCCAGAGCCTCTCACCTAGCCAAATCAGTTCTCATGCTTTGCACTGATGAGGGCCAACAGCCCAAAACACCGTGTCTGTGAGTTGAGCTCCTGATTTGGCTTTTTATCCTAAGTCATATTGCAAAACTCGTTAAAGGGTTGATTGTGACTTGTAGGAGCTCTGCTTCCAACAGGTGGCGCTATAGAGTACAAGTCCTCTTTCTCTCTGAAGAGTCAATTTGCATATTAAATTTTCCAGAGGAGCATTGCGTGGCAAATAAGCCTCCTTACCTTGACAAGCCAGCTGGTATGTCACTCTCCACAAGGAGAAACCTTACCCCTTAGTTCATGAGGAACATTTTTGCATAGTAACTAGAATAGAAGCTATATATCCCAAAATGTATTGTACAATTTCTCCCGTACTGAGAGATATCCCACTTAGGGCAAATAGAGCCGCATGGTCACATAGTGGGGGCCAAATTTGAAGATGCACAGTATAATTTTAGAACTAAATGTTGGCTAGAATGAATTATAGACATCTCTGCTCATCGGCAAAAGTTTCACATTGCAGAAGAGTGTAAGGGTATCTTTACACTGTGGTTTTTTTCTGCAGGTTTGGTCATAAAACACCAACTATAGTGGTAAAAGTGCTAACAAAAAACTATGAATTGTTCCATTAATGTGTATGGAAAAACAACTTGATGTTCATATGTTCAAGCATTTGAGCATCTTTTAAATACTTCAGGCTTTTCAAAGACACCAAGTGTTTAAAAGAAGTAACATACATTCTTCAGACATTTTTTTACTAGGAAGATGCTCACTACCTTACATGACAAATCAATGGAAAGACTAAAAGATGTTGGAAGACATCAGCATTTTCTAAGTGGTTTTGACTGAAAAGACAATAGCATTTTCTACAATGCTTTATTGATGAAAAGAAAATCCAAAACATGGCAGTTAAAATACGTCTAAAAACTGCTGAAGAATTCACTATTTATCTATCTATCTTAATAAAGTTATCTAAATACATTACAGTATATATATATATATATATATATATATATATATATATATATCATGCACATATATATATATATACATGTATGTGAATATATATAAATAGATAAATATACTATATATATACATAAATATATATATATAATATTAAATTTTTAGTCTAATTTTTAAATAGAAAATAAACTTTGCTGCTATGAAAGAAAAGTCTGATATGAACATTTCCATTGAATATAAAAATACACCATCTTGTGGTTATCAAAGAGGAATGCAAGAGCAAAAAATATTCTCAACTTTTTTCACATCTAGGTAAGCTATTATACTTATGCCAAGTTAATCATTTTAAATTCCTAGGCTTATTCCACATTTGATAGTCTTCATTCCAGTAGCTGTAGCGCTGGAGGTGAGAGTTCCCACTTCTGTATTATCATAAATAGCTGATTAAATCTGGTGTATTCTCATCTAATACTACTGGTATAAAATCACTGGTTGATTGTTGTAAAACATGCATGGGCAAAGCAGTATTATGAAGAGATAATTGATTAGATCCAATGCAAATCAATTTGAGTCGACTTACATGAAATTTGCATGTTCTCCTGGCAAATTGAAACAATTTGGAATTTGATTTGCACAAATCAGAAAAAAATTCTGCATTGACATTTTACACATTGCAGAAGATTGCCTGAGTCACGGAATTATTATGCTTATATAGCACTATCATATTCCGCAGCGCTTTAGACACATTATCATCCTTGTCCCCTATGGGGCTCACAATCTAAATTCCCTATCAGTATTTCTTTGGAAAGTGGGAGGAAACCTGAGAACCCGGAGAAAACACATGCAAACATGGGGAGAACATGCAAACGTCTTACAGATGTTGTCCTTGGTGGGATTGGAACCCAGTGCTAACCACTGAGCCACCATGCTGCTTATAAAGAAGGATGGCATTGCCAAGAGTCGACCATACAGACTGTTCCTACTGCCTTGCAGCTATCACAACACATGGTATATCTCAGCCAATCAAGAGGGGCTAATAGCTTTAATTGAAGTCTATCCAGGTTTGGTAATAGCAATTATATGGTGATTTTAGGATACTAAGTCGACATTAAAACTCAACAATAGAGACAGGAAGACGATCCCTAAAGCATTGGACAAATACTCTAAACATTTATAAATAGAAATAATTTAAGGAGATGACAGTAGTAGTCTCCGATAGAGAGTTGCAATCAATAGAGATATTGGGCAGGTGGCAGCACAAGTGCCAGTGTAATTGACTAATGATATTGTGCATCCAGTAAGTAATTTGTAAAACAATAAAATAATTGTCAGACTGTGTGCTGGGGAGAACTCTCTCCTATACCATCCTCTAAGGCCATATTCATGCGTTCAGTATTTGGTCAGTATTTTACTTCAGTATTTGTAAGCTAAAGTCAGGAGTGGAAAAATCAGAGGAAAAGTAAAATAGAACATATGCTCCAGTTCTGCATTTTTCACTCACTCCTGGTTTTGGCTTTCAAATCTATATATAAAAATGAGTGTATGTGTGTGTGTATTGGCCATGCCCACTCCACATAGCCCCACCCAATCACTAAGCATCTTTCATTTCACAGTAGCTGTTTAAAAGAAGCTGAGCTGTGATTGGTTGCTATGAGCAACTGTGGTGCCCCAGGGTCCTGGTCGTCACAGTAGCATTGCTTTCCTCAGGGGGAGAGTGATGTTACATTTGGAGGCAAGGAAGGATAACTGTCACCAGGTAAACACAAGCATGCAACATGTTCACACTCCAGGCCACCAGGGGGATCTTTTGATCCTATTTACTAGGTGACTCCCCATATATATATGGAAGTTTGGAGGGAAAGTTAGACAGTTTGGGCCATGAAGCAGACTGGAGCAGTCTGTGGCAGAAAAAGGTGTATGGAGCTGTGTAGGCACAGTGCTGCTGCACCTGGGAAGAGATTATACGAAAGTCGAATATATTGCTGTGAGCATGTAGGAGAGAGAAGCACAGGAGAGTAAGACCAGTGGGGGACCTGCCACGAGCAGGTTGCCTCCTTCTGAGGCGCAGACACTGGTAGCCGGAACACCGAGGTTGTAAGGGACTCCACGAGTTACATCAGAGACCGGCAGGACAGCTGAACTGCAAGTTACCTGTCCGCCTTAATACTCAGGAGGCATGGTGACACCTATAGAGCCCGGCGCGTGCTAGAGTCCCTGTAAAATGGCTCAAGTCTAGTGTTGAGTGATACCGTCCGATACTTGAAAGTATCGGTATCGGAAAGTATCGGCCGATACCGGCAAAGTATCGGATCTAATCCGATACCGATACCCGATACCAATACAAGTCAATGGGACTCATGTATCGGACTGTATTCCTGATGGTTCCCAGGGTCTGAAGGAGAGGAAACTCTCCTTCAGGCCCTGGGAACCATATTAATGTGTAAAATAAAGAATTAAAATAAAAAATATTGCTATACTCACCTCTCCGACGCAGCCTGCACCTTACCGAGGGAACCGGCAGCGTTGTTTGCTTAAAATTCGCGCTTTAACTTCCTTACGTGAAGTCCCGGCTTGTGATTGGTCGCGCGCCGCCCATGTGGCCGGAACGCGACCAATCACAGCAAGCCGTGACGTAATTTCAGGTCCTTCAGGATTTTAAAATTACGTTCCGGCGTTGTGATTGGTCGCATCGCGGTCACATGGGCGACGTGACCAATCACAAGCCGTGACGTCACGGGAGGCTGGACACGCGCGCATTTTAAAATGCGCGCATCTCCTGCCTCCCGTGACGTCACGGCTTGTGATTGGTCGCGTCGCCCATGTGACTGCGACGCGACCAATCACAACGCCGGAACGTAATTTTAAAATACTGAAGGACCTAAAATTACGTCACGGCTTGCTGTGATTGGTCGCGTTCCGGCCACATGGGCGGCGCGCGACCAATCACAAGCCGGGACTTCACGTAAGGAAGTTAAAGCGCGAATTTTAAGCAAACAACGCTGCCGGTTCCCTCGGTAAGGTGCAGGCTGCGTCGGAGAGGTGAGTATAGCAATATTTTTTATTTTAATTCTTTCTTTTACACATTAATGTTGTTTCGATACCGATACCCGATACCACAAAAGTATCGGATCTCGGTATCGGAATTCCGATACCCGCAAGTATCGGCCGATACCCGATACTTGCGGTATCGGAATGCTCAACACTACTCAAGTCACCAGTCATACGGGTTATGTCCTATCCTATATGGTGGACAGAGAGACGAACTGTGGGGACCTTATATGAAGCCATAGGCAGTAAGGAACTACAACACCACAGTGCTAGAGGAAGGATTTAATCTTCACCTGGATAAGGGGACTCCAAACTTGCCTCCAAGCCAGCCGGACCCTACCTGCCCTGTGATCTGGTGCCCTGGACTGTGGCTGCCTGAAGTCTTCAGTAAACAAAGTAAATAGACTTCAAACCTGTGCCCTCATTCTTTACTGTGCCATTCACCATTTTTCATCTACACACTGGGAGCCCTGGGCATATATTTCACCTGTGGAAAGTTATGCCATCTAGCTGCCATAACATCACCCCAGAGGACCCCTTAAAGCAGCGTCGGTCCCCACTGACCGAATACCACAGGTGGCGTCACGAACATAAACTCTTCACCAAATCCCTTTAAAGACTTTCACCTTTTACATTGGCGCCCAGGCCATGGACCTGGTATTGAGTATCCCACGGCCCACAGGGCAACTTACAACCATTTTCTGACTCCACAACATCTCAGCAGACACTGACCGGGTGGGAAAAATCTAGCATCGCCGGGAACTTTAGCTCTAAGCCATGGTCTGCCCCCTAGAAAGGAGCATAGAGCACATGACAGAAATGAATCACCCACTCCGCTATTACTGCCATGCTCTATTGTTACCGGTGTAGAAAATCGCATCATCAGTGGCCGCACACAGAGCCGTACTGCCAGGTTACATTAAAGCACATCTCCCGGAACTCCCTGCTCAGCGCCACCCAGCTCGGGACTATAGAATGGAGGATGTGATGGGTATATGGTCACTGGACTATCAGATCAGATCAGAGGATAATCATTATAATTTGTTATAAGTAACCACAGTTAGTTACTATGCCCGGTGTCATGATTCCCCAATGGCATGGGAACATCAGAAACACAAAAATAACAGACTAGCTCTCGGGTGATGGAAACTCAAGCTGACCGTGACCTAAATCTACCACACAACTAACAGTAGCCAGGAAGCATTCCTACGGCTGCCTAGATGCCATGCGCTAGCCGGAGAACTAACTACGCCTGGAAGAGGAAGGAACAGACCTGGCTTACCTCTAGAGAAATTCCCCAAAGATGATAGTGGCCCCCACGTATATTAACGGTGAGTTCAGAGGAAAAGACATACACAGTATGAAGGTAGATTTAGCAAAGCGAGGTCCACTTACTAGATAGAGGAAGGATACAAAAGAGGACTTCACGGTCAGCTGAAAAACCCTTTCAAAAAACCCATCCTGAAATTACTTTAAGACTCCTGTGTCAACTCATGACACAGGAGTGGCAATTTCAGTCCACAAGAGCTTCCAGTAACAGGAAATGACAAAACTGTAAACTGGACAAGAAAAACACAACAATAAGGACAAGAGTCCACTTAGCTGATCAGCAGACTAGAAGCAGGAACATGCAACTGAAAGACTCAGGTTATAATGATGACCGGCAAGGAAGTGACTGGAGAGCAAGGCTAAATAGGGAACTCCCAAAACTGATGGAAGCAGGTGAGCTGAGGCAGAAAAGCACACACAAGTCTCCAGTACCACCAGCCACCACCAGGGGAGCCAAAAAGCGGATCACAACAGTACCCCCCCTTAAGGAGGGGGCACCGAACCCTCACAAGAACCGCCAGGGCGACCTGGATGAGCCCTATGAAAGGCACGAACCAAATCCGAGGCATGAACATCAGAGGCAGTTACCCAAGAATTATCTTCCTGACCATAGCCCTTCCATTTAACCAGGTACTGGAGTCTCCGCCTGGAAATACGGGAGTCCAAGATCTTCTCTATAACGTACTCCAATTCACCCTCAACCAGCACAGGAGCAGGAGGCACAGCAGAAGGAACCACCGGCACCTCGTATCTACGCAACAACGACCGATGGAACACATTATGGATAGCGAAAGATGCCGGAAGGTCCAAACGAAAGGAAACAGGGTTAATAATCTCCAAAATCCTATAGGGACCGATGAACCGAGGCTTAAATTTAGGAGAAGAAACCCTCATAGGGACAAAACGGGAAGACAACCACACCAAGTCCCCAACACGAAGGCGAGGACCAACCCGACGCTGGCGGTTAGCAAACCGCTGAGTCCTCTCCTGGGACAAATTCAAATTGTCCACCACTTGTTCCCAAATCCGATACAACCGATCCACCACAGCATCTACTCCAGGACAATCCGAAGACTCCACCTGACCAGAAGAAAAACGGGGATGAAACCCCGAATTGCAAAAGAAAGGGGAAACCAAAGTGGCAGAACTGGCCCGGTTATTAAGAGCAAACTCCGCCAACGGCAAAAAGGCAACCCAATCATCCTGATCCGCAGACACAAAACACCTCAAATACGTCTCCAAAGTTTGATTAGTTCGCTCCGTCTGGCCATTAGTCTGAGGATGGAAGGCAGACGAAAAAGACAAATCAATGCCCAACCTGGCACAGAATGCCCGCCAAAATCTAGAAACGAACTGGGTACCCCTATCAGAAACGATATTTTCAGGAATACCATGCAAGCGAACCACATTTTGAAAAAACAAAGGAACCAACTCAGACGAGGAAGGCAACTTCGGCAATGGCACCAAATGAACCATCTTAGAAAAACGGTCACACACCACCCAGATAACAGACATCCTCTGAGAGACAGGAAGATCAGAAATAAAGTCCATCGAGATGTGCGTCCAAGGCCTCTTCGGGATAGGCAAGGGCAACAACAACCCGCTAGCCCTAGAAAAACAAGGCTTGGCCCGAGCACACACATCACAAGACTGCACAAAAACACGCACATCACGAGACAGAGATGGCCACCAGAAGGATCTAGCCACCAAATCCCTGGTACCAAAAATTCCAGGATGACCCGCCAGCGTAGAAGAATGAACCTCCGAGATGACTCTACTGGTCCAATCATCAGGAACAAACAGTCTACCAGGTGGACAGCGATCAGGTCTATCCGCCTGAAACTCTTGCAAAGCACGTCGCAGATCTGGGGAAATAGCGGATAATATCACCCCATCCTTAAGGATACCTGTAGGTTCCGAATCACCAGGGGAATCAGGCTCAAAACTCCTAGAAAGGGCATCCGCCTTCACATTCTTAGAACCTGGTAGATACGAGACCACAAAATTAAACCGAGAGAAAAACAACGACCAGCGCACCTGTCTAGGATTCAGGCGCCTGGCAGACTCAAGATAAATCAGATTCTTGTGATCAGTCAAAACCACCACCTGATGTCTAGCACCCTCAAGCCAATGACGCCACTCCTCAAATGCCCACTTCATGGCCAAAAGTTCCCGATTACCGACATCATAATTTCTTTCGGCGGCAGAAAATTTTCGAGAAAAGAACGCACAAGGTCTCATCACTGAGCAATCGGAACTTTTCTGCGACAAAACCGCCCCCGCTCCGATCTCGGAAGCATCGACCTCAACCTGAAAGGGGAGAGAGACATCGGGCTGGCGCAACACAGGGGCAGACGAAAAGCGGCGCTTAAGTTCCCGAAAGGCCTCCACAGCGGCAGAGGACCAATTGGCAACATCAGCACCCTTCTTAGTCAAATCCGTAAGAGGCTTAGCAACACCAGAAAAACCAGTTATAAATCGACGATAAAAATTAGCAAAGCCCAAGAACTTCTGAAGACCCTTTAGAGAAGTAGGCTGCGTCCAGTCACAAATAGCCCGAACCTTGACAGGGTCCATCTCAACAGAAGAAGGGGAAAAAATGTACCCCAAAAAGGAAATCTTTTGAACCCCAAAAACACACTTAGAACCCTTTACACACAGAGAATTCTCCCGCAAGACCTGAAAAACCCTCCTGACCTGCTGAACATGAGACTCCCAGTCCTCAGAAAAAATCAAAATATCGTCCAAATACACAATCATAAATTTATCCAGATATTCACGGAAAATATCATGCATAAAGGACTGAAAAACTGAAGGCGCATTAGAAAGGCCGAAAGGCATTACTAAATACTCAAAGTGGCCCTCAGGCGTATTAAATGCGGTTTTCCACTCATCCCCTTGCTTAATTCGCACCAAATTATACGCCCCACGGAGATCAATCTTGGAGAACCACTTAGCCCCCCTTATGCGAGCAAACAAATCAGTAAGCAGCGGCAACGGATACTGATATTTGACAGTAATTTTATTCAGGAGTCGATAATCAATACAAGGCCTCAGCGAGCCATCCTTTTTAGAGACAAAGAAAAACCCAGCTCCTAAAGGTGATGAAGAAGGACGAATATGTCCCTTTTCCAGGGACTCCTTAACATATTCTCGCATGGCAGCATGCTCAGGTACAGATAGGTTAAACAAACGACCCTTTGGAAATTTACTGCCTGGAATCAGATCTATGGCGCAATCACACTCTCTGTGGGGAGGGAGAGAACCAATTTTAGGCTCTTCAAAAATATCCCCAAAATCCGACAAAAATGCAGGAATCTCAGAGGGAATAGATGACGAGATAGGAACCAAAGGTATGTCCCCATGAGCCCCCCGACATCCCCAGCTTAACACAGACATAGTTTTCCAGTCCAGTACTGGGTTATGAGATTGTAACCATGGTAATCCAAGCACTAAAACATCATGTAAATTATACAACACGAGGAAGCGAATCATCTCCTGATGGTCTGGAGTCATACACATAGTCACTTGCGTCCAGAACTGTGGTCTATTACAAGCCAGAGGTGTAGAATCAATACCCTTCAGAGGTATAGGAACTTCCAGAGGCTCCAAATCAAACCCACAGCGCCTGGCAAAGGACCAATCCATGAGACTCAGAGCGGCGCCAGAGTCCACATAGGCATCCACGGTAATAACTAATAATGAACAAATCAGAGTTACAGACAGAAGAAATTTAGACTGTAAAGTGCCAATAGAAACAGACTTGTCAACCTTCCTAGTACGTTTAGAGCATGCTGATATAACATGCGCGGAATCACCACAGTAGAAGCACAAGCCATTTTTGCGCCTATAATTCTGCCGCTCGCTTCTTGACAGAATTCTGTCACATTGCATTTTCTCTGGCGTCCCTTCAGAAGATACCGCCAAATGGTGCACGGGTTTGCGCTCCCGCAAACGCCGATCAATCTGAATCGCCATTGTCATGGACTCATTCAGACCTGTGGGCGTAGGAAACCCCACCATGACATCCTTAACGGCATCAGAAAGGCCCTCTCTGAAATTTGCCGCTAGGGCACACTCATTCCACTGAGTAAGCACAGACCATTTACGAAATTTTTGGCAGTATATCTCAGCTTCATCTTGCCCTTGAGACAGGGCTATTAAAGCCTTTTCAGCTTGAATCTCCAAATTAGGTTCCTCATACAGCAACCCTAAAGCCAGAAAAAACGCATCCACATTGAGCAACGCAGGATCCCCTGGTGTCAATGAAAATGCCCAATTTTGAGGGTCACCTCGCAGTAACGAAATCACAATTTTAACCTGCTGAACAGGATCTCCAGAGGAGTGAGGTCTGAGAGAAAGGAATAATTTACAATTACATTTGAAATTCAGAAATCGAGATCTATCTCCGGAAAATACCTCTGGTGTAGGAATCTTAGGTTCAGAAATAGGGGTACGTATAACATAATCTTGTAAATTCTGAACCTTCGTAGCAAGATTATTTAAACCTGCAGCCAAACTCAGAGGGTCCATCCTTAAACCCGAGAGATCAGAGCCATTCAAGGATTAGAAGGAGAGAAAGGCAAGGCTGTAAATAGAGCAGAAATACAACTGAGCCAACTAAGTAGCAAACATGAGAGGAAAAAAAAAAAAATCTACAGACTTCTTTTACTCTCCTTTCTTCTGCCAATTACTTTAACAGTGTCCGGTCATACTGTCATGATTCCCCAATGGCATGGGAACATCAGAAACACAAAAATAACAGACTAGCTCTCGGGTGATGGAAACTCAAGCTGACCGTGACCTAAATCTACCACACAACTAACAGTAGCCAGGAAGCATTCCTACGGCTGCCTAGATGCCATGCGCCAGCCGGAGAACTAACTACGCCTGGAAGAGGAAGGAACAGACCTGGCTTACCTCTAGAGAAATTCCCCAAAGATGATAGTGGCCCCCACGTATATTAACGGTAAGTTCAGAGGAAAAGACATACACAGTATGAAGGTAGATTTAGCAAAGCGAGGTCCACTTACTAGATAGAGGAAGGATACAAAAGAGGACTTCACGGTCAGCTGAAAAACCCTTTCAAAAAACCCATCCTGAAATTACTTTAAGACTCCTGTGTCAACTCATGACACAGGAGTGGCAATTTCATTCCACAAGAGCTTCCAGTAACAGGAAATGACAAAACTGTGAACTGGACAAGAAAAACACAACAATAAGGACAAGAGTCCACTTAGCTGATCAGCAGACTAGAAGCAGGAACATGCAACTGAAAGACTCAGGTTACAATGATGACCGGCAAGGAAGTGACTGGAGAGCAAGGCTAAATAGGGAACTCCCAAAACTGATGGAAGCAGGTGAGCTGAGGCAGAAAAGCACACACAAGTCTCCAGTACCACCAGCCACCACCAGGGGAGCCAAAAAGCGGATCACAACAGCCCGGGCAACGCCGAGCTCTTCAGCTAACACTGATATAAAATACTGACCAAATATTGAACATGTGAAGGTGGTCTAAGGCTATGTTGTCGATAAATTAAACAGATTGGATACAGTATTAAGGGAAAGTAGCATGTTGTACACATGTCTTCAGCACAATTGGACTAGCGATTATCTGTGAACAAATTTGCTACAAATCAAATTGTTGGGAAAAAGCTAAACCTGGTGAATTTTAATTTGAGAAGATTTGATCCTCTGTAGCAGTAAGTTTTAATCATACCTCCCCTTAATTACCCATTACAGAGTGCAGGAAAAGCATGGGAGGTGGAGTTTAGAATAACCAATGTACTCACTATTTCATTGTGATAATCATCTTGAAAGCGGGAGGTAGATATAGAGCGGTGCTGAAACTGGTGCAATTTGTGTTCTTTCTTTCACCTTGCATGTAATGACCAGTGGTCCGAATAAGATCCAGTGAGTAACGAACCAAAACTGAGGCAGAAATCTCAAAAGTGTCATTGCAAATGGTGTCTTCCACTCATCCTTCAAACATGCCTCAATCACATCCATCCTCACAAGCCCTCCCTCGACCTATCCTCTGTGTCTAGCTGTCATCCAGTATCACTTCTCCTTCATGCCTCAAAACTACTGGAACAACATGTCCATCATGAACTGCCTGCCCTCCTCCCCTCTTACTCCCTCTTTGACCGGTTACACTCTGACTTCTGACCGCATCACTCAACTGAAACTGCCCTAACTAATGTCACCAATAACCTACTAACCACCAAGAGCAAGCAACACTACTCTGTCCTCCTTCTCCTGGACCTGTCTTCTACCTTTGATGCTGTGCACCATTCCCTCTTGCTACAGATTCTGTCATCTCTTGGCATCACAGATTTGGCCCTATCTTGGATCTCGTCATATCTAACAGACCGGACATTCAGTGTCTCCCTCTCCCACACCACCTCCTCACCTTGCCCCCTGTCTGTCAGTGTTCCCCAAGGCTCATTTCTAGGACCCCTGCTCTTCTCCATCTACACCTTTGGCCTGGGACAGCTCATAGAATCCCCCAGTCTGCAGTATCATCTCTACACCGATTACATGCTGATCTACCTACCTGGACCTGACATCACCTCCTTACTGACCAAAATCCCACAATGTCTGTCTGCTATTTCATCTATTTTTCTACTCGCTTTCTAAAACTGAACATGGAGAAAACAGAATTTATCATCTTTCCCCCATCTCACTCTACCCCTCCACCAGACCTATCCATCAATGTCAATAGCTGCTCATTTTCCGCAGTCCCACATGCCCAGTGCCTCGGGATGATCCTTGACTCTGCCTTCTCTTTCAAGCCTCATATCCAAGCCCTTGCCTCCTTCTGCTGACTCCAACTTAAAAACATTTTCCAGATCTGTATATTCCTTGACCAAAAAACTGCAAAAACGCTTGTGCACGCCCTCATCATCTCCCGCCTTGACTATTGCAACCTCCTACTCTATGGCCTCCCCTCTAGCAATCTTGCACCACTCGAGTCTATCCTAAACTCTGCTGCCCGACTAATCCACCTGTCTCCCAGCTATTCTCCAGCCTCTCCTCTCTGCCAAGCCCTTCACTGGCTTCCTATTGTCCAGAGGCTCCAGTTCAAAACCTTAACTATGACATACAAAGCCATCCACAACCTGTCTCCTCCATACATCTGTGACATGGTCATCCCGTACTTACCTGCACACAACCTTCGATCCTATCAAGATCTCTTTCTCTACTTCCCTCTAATCTCTTCTTCACACAAACGCATACAAGATGTCTCCCGTGCTTCCCCCATACTCTTGAACTCTCTAGCACAATACATAAGACTCTCGCTTACCTTGGAAACTTTCAAAATGAACCTGAAGACCCACCTCTTCCGACAAGTCTATAACCTGCAGTGACCCTCAGTCTACTGAACCACCGCACAACCAGCTCTACCCTCTCCTAGTGTATCCTCACCCATCCCCTGTAGACTGTGAGCCCTAGTAGGCAGGGTCCTCTCTCCTTCTGTACTTGTGTGTGCATTGTATTGCTCATGTTGATTGTACTTGTCTATGTATGCCTCTTTTTTCACATGTAAAGTGCCATTGAATAAATGGTGCTATAAACATGAATAATAATAAGAATACTTAAACAGCAAATAAAATAGAACTTAGTATATGGAAGAAACAGATTGATTACCCTTATACAGTACAGGCTCTCAGCAGGAGCTGAAATCACTGTGCCAATCCAAAGTTTCCTGAAGTATGTATTCACTGGTAGTTGGAATAAATTTACCTATCAGGAAGGTCAATTCACGTACTCAGAGAACAGGTGAAAATCAAATGTAGTGTAATCAAGGGACACCCTGGAATGGCACACTGAGAATAACCTACGCAAACCTACAAAAGCAATACATCTAAATATAATACAAAGGTTCTTTAAGTGCTTCAACTAGAGATATCTGGGTATCTATGACTATATGGTACCGTTAATCTAGGGTGAGTCTCTCTCCTCAAGCATAAAGATTGCATAGGCTGCAGCCAGTCCCAGATCTTCACCGCCAATTAGCTGCAGCAACAACAGGTTCCTTGTCATGTCGACTGATGCGAGTCCAAACGCCGGGGACTTATAGTTCAGTTGCCTCAAGATACCATCTCTACTCCTGCAGTCCTCATGAATTCTCCTAGAAACAATACGCCTGTCTCTGTGTAAAAGTTCTGTACAATATGGATTCTCCGCTCATCACAAACAGGGACTCAACAGAGCTCCACTGTCACATAGCTCTCAGGAACGTTCTGTATTTTTCCACAGCAAAGCCTCAGGTTTCGAAGTTGAAGAGAGTTGCAGTAAATAGTCTATTATAGTGTTCAATCTCTTAGCTTCTCACAAGCTGCTCCACACACATAGTCTCTCAGAGCAGTCTTTCCTTCCTCCTTGAAGTTTCCCTGTCAGCACTAGACTGCCGACACCAGGCCCCACCCCCCAGCACACACAGATTCCCGGGCACACTCAGCACCTGTTCTTTGCTGAAGCAGACAAATACCACAGGGTCCTAGACCTCTCCTGGTATAATCACAGCTCACCCTCTTACATGCATGCTGTTTTTTCTAGGAAAATGTTGGCATGATAACATAGCTAATTTCACACGTGTCCCTGCTGACAAATTTTGTTGCCTCTTCAAAGGACTTTATTAGATGACATGCACCCTTCAGCTGACAATGTTGGATCTCAAAGTAGTCCACACTCCAAATTGACTGCTGCATAATGTAGTCTGGGCTGCTTTACATGCATCATACCAGTGCTGCAGCATACTGTATATAGCATCGGATTTCAGCGGGTGACGATTTTGCAAACCAGATTGTGTCCATGGCCTACAACTTTCACATGTGTATATTTGCAAAATAAAAAAACTTTTGCACTATTAAATTCAGGATGTGGGCCATGCATGGAGTGAGGGTTATTCGTACTTAGAATAAGGCAGTCAGAATGTTCTGGACTTTGTCGTTTATAACAACTGCAAGTTGCAGTTTATGGTGAGCCAGCTAGCAAGCAAGCTGCCTCTTGATGCACTGGAGCAATTTTGCTGCCATGTGGATTTTCTCCCACTTGCTCTAAGGATGTAAAACTGCTTGGAAGCCCATTATCTTGTCTTGTGTGGATGAAAATAATGAGGGAACAGTGTGGAAACAATGTGCCCTATGGCTGTTGGAGGATGAGGAAACAGATAACTGTTGCCTGGCAGTGGAGCAGACATTGATCACTGCTCACGGAGGCCTCAATAACTCTCCCAAATGCCATATTCTTCCAGTAAACTTTCTTTCAGTGTGCTAAAAAACTGGTGTATTGTCCCTGGCTGAAGTCTGTTCTCAAGGTATTTATAGCACAGTGCACTTTGGCGCTCAAAGACAAGACCAGAGAGTGGCCGTCATTGTACTATACATGAAAAGAGAAAATGGTCACCACTTTGAGAGAGTTGTATCTTCCAGAAAAACTGAGTACACATCATCATTTCTTGAAAAGCAGCAGAATCCACAAGTTGGTAAGGCAGCAACTGTACCACCAGCAACTAGACAAGATGCAAGTGTAGTTGGCAACCCAACGGATGGCTGGCTTGGCTGGCAGAAAGACAAGCATGACAAGAAGGGGGAAGAGGACAATATGAGGCTTGTTTTTACTGCTGGCCAGCTTGACTTTGCGAAATGAGTAGGTTATTTTGCCTCATGTGCTAACAGAGAGCCAAAGTTTTGAGTCTATAAGAGCCAAGACATCTAAATATTAATTTCCTCTTACAGAGCCTGCAGAATGCCAAAAAATTATCTAACAGCAACCTACAAATAAACTCACATCTGAGAAGCATGTACATACAACTCACCACCACCATGACTAGACATTTCAGGCTCTATAGAGCCTCCTCCAACAACAGTAACTATTGCATTCCCTTCCGAGTTGAATGCAGGTAAAGGTATAATGTTAAACAAAACTAGTCCAACTGTGCCTGGCCGACTCTTCCCATCGCCACAAGAGGTTATTAACAGGTCTCTCCATCGCGTGTATACATCAGGAAAGACTTGTCAATCACCATCAGTGCTGGGAAGAAGAGCCAGATTAAACTAATCTCCAGCTATCGTCCCACGCCAGATCTTCAAAGTACATTTTCTTTAAATTACCAAATAGTAACATAGTAACACAGTTATTAAGGTTGAAGGAAGACTTTAAGGCCATCTAGTTCAACCCATAGCCTTACCTAACAGGCCCTAACATGTTGATCCAGAGGAAGGCAAAAAAAAAGCCATGTGGCAAAGAGTAAGCTTCACTTGGGGAAAAAAATTTCTTCCCAACTCCACATATGGCAATCAGACTAGTTCCTTGGATCAACACCCTATCAAGGAATCTAGTATATATAACCTGAAACATCATATACCGGCCCCCAGGCTCACCTACCCACTTCCTGGACGACTTCTCAGCCTGGCTGCCGCACTTCATGTCCTCAGAATTACCAACCCTTATCCTGGGAGACTTCAACATTCCCATTAACAGCCCCACGTCCACATCTGCATCCCAGCTTTTATCACTAACCACTTCTCTCGGCCTCTCACAGCTCTCAACCTCTGAAACACACAAAGACGGTAACACCCTGGACCTGGTCTTTGTCCGGCTCTGTTCAATTCCCCACCTAGATAACTCACCACTTCCCCTCTCTGACCACAACATTCTCTCCTTCACACTCACAATTCCTCGCCCACCCCAGCACTCTCCTACCTACCACACAGTCAGAAATCTACATGCTATTAATCCTCACACACTTTCAGACTCCTTACACTCATCACTGTCCCCAATCTCCTCTTTTTCCTGTCCTGATCTGGCTGTACATCACTACAATGACACTCTTAGAAGCACCCTAGACCAAGTAGCTCCCCTCACCCTCAGAACCTCCAAACACAGAGTGAAACAGCCCTGGCTCACATCGCAAACCCGATTTCTCCAGCGATGCTCCAGGTGTGCTGAATGCTTATGGAGGAAAACTCGCACCCCAGAAGACTTCTTACACTTCAAATTTATGTTAAGGACCTATAACTCTGCCCTTCACCTTGCCAAACAGACCTACTTCACCACTCTGATATCATCACTATCCAACAACCCCAATAAACTTTTTGACACATTTCACTCCCTCCTCAGGCCAAAAGCACAAGCCCCTATCACAGACATTTGTGCTGATGACCTGGCCTCCCACTTTATAGAGAAAATAGACAATATCCGTCAGGAAATCCGCTCCCAGACACCAAGTGCAATGACTCCCATTCCTCCCTGCATCTCCCCTGGCTCACTCTCCACATTCGATTCCATCACAGAAGAAGAAGTCTCCAAGCTCCTCTCCTCTTCTCGTCCGACTACATGCACCACCGACCCCATTCCCTCACACCTCCTCCAGTCTCTCTCTCCAGTCGTCACAACTCACCTAACTACAATCTTTAATCTCTCCCTCTCCTCTGGCATTTTCCCCTCCTCCTTCAAACACTCTATCATTACTCCATTACTAAAAAAACCCACCCTTGACCCATCATGCGCAAACAACTACAGACCGGTCTCCAATCTACCCTTCATCTCAAAACTCCTGGAGCGCCTAGTCTACTCCCGCCTTACCCGTTACCTCTCCACTCATTCCCTCCTAGACCCTTCACAGTCCGGGTTCCACCCCCTACATTCAACAGAAACTGCACTCATCAAGGTGACCAATGACCTTCTGACAGCAAAATGTAACGGTGACCACTCTCTGCTCATTCTCCTCGATCTTTCTGCAGCTTTCGACACTGTTGACCACCCTCTCCTACTCTCTAGCCTCCTGTCACTAGGCATTAAGGACACTGCTCTCTCCTGGTTCTCCTCCTATCTTTCTGAACGCTCCTTCAGTGTTCTGTTCTCTGGCTCCACTTCATCTCCTCTTTCTCTCACTGTCGGGGTACCTCAGGGCTCAGTCCTTGGCCCCCTTCTCTTCTCCCTCTACACGGCCCCAATTGGACAGACCATCAGCAGATTTGGCTTTCAGTACCATCTTTACGCTGATGACACACAACTATACACGTCAGCCCCTGACCTTACCCCCGCTGTACTACAGAACGCCACTGACTGTCTGTCTGCAGTCTCTAACATCATGTCCGCTCTCTATCTGAAGCTCAACCTCTCCAAAACTGAACTTCTTCTGCTCCCGCCTTCTACTAACCTCCCTAAATCTGACATTTCCCTCTCCGTGGGTGGCACCATAATAACACCTAGGCAGCAGGCACGCTGTCTGGGTGTCATGTTTGACTCCGATCTCTCCTTCACCTCCCACATGCAATCTCTTGCCCGCTCGTGCCGCTTACACCTAAAGAACATCTCTAGAATCCGCCCTTTTCTCACCATGGAGACAACAAAAACTCTCACTGTCGCCCTAATCCACTCCCGCCTGGACTACTGCAACTCTCTTTTAATTGGCCTCCCCCTCACGTGACTTTCCCCTCTCCAGTCTATCCTTAATGCATCAGCCAGGGTCGTCCATCTGGCTAATCGTTACTCGGACGTGTCCGCTCTTCGCCAGTCATTACACTGGCTGCC
Organism: Ranitomeya variabilis; assembly: GCF_051348905.1. Taxonomy (NCBI): domain Eukaryota; kingdom Metazoa; phylum Chordata; class Amphibia; order Anura; family Dendrobatidae; genus Ranitomeya; species Ranitomeya variabilis. The sequence goes on from NC_135233.1 coordinate 744,379,674, forward strand.
CATTCATTACAGGATACAATTCAAAGTACTTGTTCTCACCCACAAAGCTCTCCACAGTGCGGCACCCCCTTACATCTCCTCCCTCATTTCTGTCTATCGGCCTAGCCGACCGCTGCGCTCTGCAAACGACTTTCGACTAACCTCTGCACTAATCCGTACCTCCCACTCCCGACTCCAAGACTTCTCCCGTGCTGCGCCAATCCTCTGGAATGCTCTACCCCAAGATATTAGGACCATCCACAACTTGCATAGCTTTAGGCGCTCACTGAAAACTCATTTGTTCAGAGCAGCCTATCACGTTCCCTAATCAGTCATTTTATGTTTGTGTGTGTGTGTGTGTGTGTAGCCCATTCACTATCTCATCTACCCCCCACCCCCTGAAGATGGCTGGACCATCATTGTAAATACATCATTGTAAATACACACCTGTACTTTGTATCTCCCCACCTCATTGTAGATTGTAAGCTCTCACGAGCAGGGTCGTCTTATTTTGCTTTATTGCTGTATTGTTAACATTGTTACCTATGATTGTTGTTTGAAACTGTTAAACTGTAAAGCGCTGCGGAATATGTTGGCGCTATATAAATAAAGATTATTATTATTATTATTATTATACTTTTCAAGAAAGGCATCCAGTCCCCTCTTAAATTTAAGTAATGTATAGTTTCAGAAAATAACATACTGATTCAAATAGCTCATAGATTGGGCAAAATGAGTCATCTGCCAAGTACCTTTCAACTGTTTAAATTTTTTTTTGTTAATTTGTAAAATATCCAAGCATTCAATTTTATCGCTATTTTCTGAAACCTATAACACTTTTATTTTACCATTGATGGAGTTATTAAAGGGCATTTTGTGTGGGGAGCTGAAATTTTTTCTTTTACTTTTTATGGCTTTTTTAGAGAGGTATTGTGACTTAAAAAAAATAGCAATTTTAGTATTTTTTTTCCTTTTTATGATGTTTATTATAAGTGTTAATTAATTTTTATATTTTGGTAAATTGGACTTGCATCAGTACCAAATATTCTTAATTTTGCATTATTTCTTTATTTTTAATAGGGAATAAAAAGAGTGATATATTTGTTTTAGATTTTAATTTCTTTAATATTTTTTTAAAATATATTAAATAGCTATTTTACTTTTTTTAGTCTCCTTATGTGACTTGAACCTGCATTTGATCACTTAGTCTACATACTGCAATACAGCTATATATAGACAAAATTACATTCTACTATGAAACCTAGCCACAGGTTGAGCTTAACAGGTGGTCAAAGATTTCAGCCATGGTAGCCTTCATCAGGCTTTTGGATACTGTGACATCCCATCAGCGCCTTTAATTGCATGACTTAATGGTCATGACAGCCCATTAGCACCCTGTAACTGCATGATTTCAATGCTACTTCAGTGATAGAGAGTGGCATTTAGATGGTTAAACAGCTGCAAATGGAGCAAGACCTAGTCACTGCTGTTACAGGCAGATGCCCACTTTATATCACAGCCAGCATCTTCTTGGTATGATGCAAGTCCTTAACCTGCTTCAAAACTGACTCTGAATGTATTATTACATCCTGTATCAGAAAAGGGTTAAATATATTTGTAAAACCTATTTAAAATCATCATTCAAATGTTTTCTTTTTAAAGCTTCTCTAATATTGCCATTCCTAGATTACCTCTTAATCTGGAATAATTGAGCAATGAAAATCAGTAGGAGGAACAGTAGAAGTCACATGTACCTTTATGGTTTCATGCTAAACAAAGTTGTAATAAAGCTGTGTGCATGAAGACTATAACTACCTATGCAATACAAACAGCACCCTATTCATACTTTGGGGATTCTAAAAATAAGTAAAAGAAAAATCCTTAAAACTTAAACAAGTGTTTTTTTTTTGGTACTGCACCTCAGTAAATCCCACTGGTAACTCAACTAACCTTTATGTTATAATGGGGGATTACACGTATTCAATCAATCCTAATCCTGTTATCAAAGTGCTGCTTTCACTG